>NC_087266.1:44708231-45319897 GCF_015220805.1 Pogoniulus pusillus
ACTACAATTATGTTCAAAAAAAATAAAGACTTTGTACAGAGACCTTAAGAATATTCTGCATTTCATTTGAAGAACGTTCTGCATTTCATTTGCTACACAGCTACTTCCCACTCTGTCCAGCGATATTATAGAAGGCTGGGTTGGTACAAATTAGTTAGCTCCTCTGAGTTTGCTGACAATGGCTGCATCCAGATCTAATACAGTTCTCAGAATTTCCTAGAAAATAATAGTAGCTACATGCCTAGGCAAGAGATATGGATAATGAAGTGTAAACTGAACAGAGTTTTTCTCTGAGTAGAAGAAACTGCTTCATCCCCTCTGTTCTTGTTTGCTGCTTTGGTTTCAAAAATGAAGGGATGAATAGGTTTCAAAAGTCACTGGAGCCTGGCCTCAGTCACTTACACAATCCAAATGTAAGTAATTACTCTGTCTATTATATTAGATCTGTAAAGCCATGGTGACTTTCCAGCATTTGTGCTTTTTATTCTGCTCATGCTAGCATACACAATAAATAGATGAATAAATACATAATGCACCAAGGAAAATCAAACCCTTTTATTTCCTAAACTGTTCTGTTGGCCATCTAGCTCTCTATTTATGACACTAGTCAATTCTTCTCCATATCTTGAAAAAATCCCATAGGCCATTTCACAAAATCATAGTTAGTTTTTGAATAACACCTTCTGGTTTTTTACCCCTTCCTCAGCTTACTTTTCTTTCTCTCCTCTGCCTCCTCTACTTCATTCAGAACTAAAAATAAGAGACTCCAGAAACAACATACCTTATCTTTCTAGGTGTGCCTCTGTATGTTAAGAAGGAGAAAAAGTTCTCTATTAATCTAAGACATTACAAAGCAAGGTGACCAAGAGGGTAGCAGTGTTGGCTTAAAGGTGTGTCAGTGGAAAAGAGGCTCTCATAGACTGGTTAAGTGGAGAAAGTCCACTACTGCGTCAGGGGAAATTTAGGCTGGAGGTGAGGAGAAAGTTCTTCACTGAGAGAGTCATTGGACACTGGAATGGGCTGCCCGGGGAGGTGGTGGAGTCGCCGTCCCTGGAGCTGTTCAAGGCAGGATTGGACGTGGCACTTGGTGCCATGGTCTAGCCTTGAGCTCTGTGGTAAAGGGTTGGACTTGATGGTCTGTGAGGTCTCTTCCAACCCTGATGATACTGTGATACTGTGATACTAGGTGATAGAGATGTAGAACCACTGGTAGATGTAAGAAATCTAGCAAGGAAGGGAAAAAACCAGTATGGCAAAGCTGAGACATGCTGGTCAAACTAATTGCCAAGAAGGAGCTACACAGAGAGTGGGAGCAGGGACAGGTGTCCTGGGAAGAGTATAGAGATGCTGCCTGATTGTAATAGGGATGAGGTCAGGAAGGCCAGGGCATGCATGCAGCTGAACTTGGCATGGGGTGCGAAGAATAACAAGAAGGGCAAGAATGGTGAGCTAGTAGCAACAGGTGAGGAAAAGGCTGAGGTTCTCAACAATATTTTTTCCTCAGTCTTCACTGGCAACCTCTCTCCCAACATTTCCCAAATTAAAACTCCCCGAGGTATGGATGTCTTATCCAAGATGCTCTAACGCTGCCTGTCTTGTGGAACCAAATGTCTGTGGTCCAGTTCTAAAACTTAATTGGACTTGATGATCTGTGAGGTCTCTTCCAATCTTGGTGATACTGTGATACTGTGGTACTGTGAAAAACCATCATCATAGGGTAAAGATGTAGCACATGGGAAAAGGATCTTTCTGAAGAAAGGGTGACAGGCTGAGATGCCACAGGAGCCTAGGACTTCCTTAAATCCTATCATACACTATTGTCATGGAGGGCACATAGGTCCAGAATAGGCTTACACATGTTCTGCCTTGCCTGGACACGTTTACCTACCTGCCATACCAGAGGTAAGCGTGGGACATGGACACAAAGGGACACAAAGGACCTGGTGCCATCAAGTCTGGCCTGACCAGGGCCCAGGTTGTGTAGTGCTGTTGTGTAAGCCCTCACGCCTAGCTTATGGCTTATGGCCCACCAGGTGCAAGGCCTGTGCTCTTCCCATGTTTGGGGGAGCCAGGCCCGTGGACCATGGCGAATTTGGTATGTTTTGGCCTAATGCCAGAGCTGATTGGATAATATTGTGGCCAAAAGACCATTAATCTCTGCCCACATCTGATAAATAGGACAATCCAGGTAAACAAGAGGCTCTCCTCTCCCTGCTTGTCCGCTGCCTGCTGCTGTTACCTTTGTTTGTTTGCCACTGCTATGGCTTTACCTGCTGCTGTGTGCTGCCACACTTTGCAATGATCCAGCGGATGATCGAACCACGCGTTCCTGGCCAGCCCCCCGCTCCAGCCTGCCCTGCCAGCCTGGGAGCTGCCGAATTCCCTGCTACACAGCTCCCTGTCGGATTATGTCCAGCCTGCGAGCCTGGATCCTGCCTTTGCCCAGCTGTCTGACTATCCGATGACCTCCTGAGAGCCACGGAAGTTCCCTCTCATGCCCGTGAACCATCCTCAGACAGTGTGCCCCAATTTGGACTGAGCTGGCAACAAGCCACATCGCAGCAGCCCACACGTGAAGCCTCAGCCACACACCTTTCACCATGTGTATATATATATATATGTTCCTGCCTATGCTCTTCGAACACAGGTATTAAGACTTTCCACCAGTGAGTATCTGACTTCTCTCTATTCAAGTTGCTAAAAGAATTTGATTAACCTTACCAGTGGCAGTTTGTGCTGTAAGATTCTCTCATTAGAAACATTTCCAAAAACCTCTTCCAAATGGCAGATGTGGCTGGGTTGGAGGGCAGAAGGGCTCTGCAGAGGCACCTTGACCACCTGGACAGATGGGCAGAGTCCAAGGGGATGGCGTTCAATAGCTCCAAGTGCAGGGTGCTGCACTTTGGCCACAACAACCCCATGCAGAGATACAGGCTGGGGTCAGAGTGGCTGGAGAGCAGCCAGACAGAGAGGGATCTGGGGGTGCTGAGTGATACCTGCCTGAACATGAGCCAGAAGTGTGCCCAGGTGGCCAAGAGAGCCAGTGGCATCCTGGCCTGCATCAGGAATGGTGTGGCCAGCAGGAGCAGGGAGGTCATTCTGCCCCTGTACTCTGCACTGGTTAGACCACACCTTGAGTGCTGCATCCAGTTCTGGGCCCCCCAGTTTAGGAGGAACATTGAGATGCTTGAGCGTGTCCAGAGAAGGGCGACGAGGCTGATGAGAGGCCTTGAGCACAGCCCTACGAGGAGAGGCTGAGGGAGCTGGGATTGGTTAGCCTGGAGAAGAGGAGGCTCAGGGGAGACCTTATTGCTGTCTACAACTATCTGAAGGGTGGTTGTAGGCAGGAGGAGGTTGCTCTCTTCTCTCAGGTGGCCAGTGCCAGAACGAGAGGACACAGCCTCAATCTACATCAGGGGAAATTTAGGCTTGAGGTGAGGAGAAAGTTCTTCACTGAGAGAGTCATTGGACACTGGAATGGGCTGCCCGGGGAGGTGGTGGAGTCACCGTCCCTGGGGCTGTTCAAGGCAGGATTGGATGTGGCACTTGGTGCCATGGTCTAGCCTTGAGCTCTGTGGTGGAGGGTTGGACTTGATGATCTGTGAGGTCTCTTCCAACCCTGATGATACTGTGTGTGTGATACTGTGTGTAATTTGACTGTATTGAGACATTCTGCAAACCCAGTTCTACCAACCACATAATAGAATCCATATGGGTTAGTTGTAAATAAGTTTGGGGAAGTTTTCTCTGTATATATTAATAAATTATTTAACCATTTAATTGCATTTCACCCCAAACCCAGGTTCAAACCTAATCCCCTCCTTAACAACTATCTCAAAAGCAGGATCTTGGTTCTTCTGTGAACTCATTTATGGCAGAACAATGTATCCTACCAAATCAATTTTTATCCTATCTGCTCATTCCTTCTCCTTAAAGACAACATACACCAGACATTGTCAATGCCCTTCAATGCGCTCCAAGAAGTTACTCAAATGCTGCTGTCCTGACAGCGGTAGATGATCTCACTCACAAACAGAAAGCAGCACTTGGCAAACTTCTGTAGCACAGACCTTCACAGGTCTGCAGCCATTTGCATTTATATTCAATGAAAATGAGTATTAATTGCCTACTACATTTCAGGATAGATACTTTTTTACCTTCTTAACTGCACAGTACGTACAGGTTTGAATTCCATTAGCTGCAGCCTGCAAGCTGAAGTAGGAGATAAGTCATTTTGCACCAGGTAGCATCTCAGCCCAAGCCATCACCTGTAACCTGTTGTTATGGCTATGCTATTACGAAAACGAGCACAACTGCCCATGAATTCAAAAGAAATTAACAACAACAACACAGAAAATCCTCATATCAGGAAAAAGTCTTCAATCTGCATTTCCATCAGATATTTATCTACTGGAAGCAATTATTTGAATTATGCATAGCAATTTCAATTATTTAGTACCTACATCTTCAATAAAACTGTTAAGTTCTACTTGTGTAAAAAAAGCCTTTTCAAAATTAACATGAAGTTACAGAATAAATAGATATCTGCACACTAAGAGCTTTTTGGGGGGTTGGGGTTTGTTTTGTGCCTTTTCTTTACATTTATTTTCCACTTTCAGTTCACTAAACCTCTACCATTTGCACTGAAAACAGCATTTCTTACAAACACTCCTTTCAGCTGCGCTGTTTAGTGTTCAAAATTTAAACCCATCCCAAAAAATTACCATCAAATTTGTTTACATGGAAGCAGAAAATATATAAATTAAACCCCTAACGAGATCTACCTTAAAAGAATATTAAGTTTGAGAAGTAAAGCGCTCAGATGAAGAACTACCAAAATTAAGGATGCTGATGTAGTTCACATACACATACATAAAATCATAGAATCATAGAATCAAGCAGGTTGGAAGAAACCTCCAAGATCATCCAGGCCAACCTAGCACTTAGCCCTAGCCAGTCAACTAGACCATGGCACTAAGTGCCTCAGCCAGGCTTTTCACAGAGAATCACAGAATGAACCAGGTTGGAAAAGACCTCTAGGATCATCCAGTCCAACCTAACACCTTTTAATTAACTAACCCATGCCACCAAGTGCCTCATGCAGCCTCCTCTTCAACACCTCCAAGGACAGAGACTCCACCACCTCCCTGGGCAGCCCATTCCAATGCCAATCACTCTCTCTGCCAACAACTTCCTCCTAACATCCAGCCTAGACTTCCCCCAGCACAACTTGAGACTGTGTCCCCTTGTTCTGTTGCTGGTTGTCTGGGAGAAGAGACCAATCTCAATACAAGATCCTCTGAAAACGAAGCCATGCCCTATTCTGTAATCAACAACAGTGATTCTTGTAACAAAGCAATTGCAATTATGTACAAGTAATATTGCAATTTCGATTCTGTATTAAAAATCCAATGCTTCTAATTCTGTCATTCAGTACTCTGTTTGCTTCATAGTGTTCATCCTATACTTAAATAAATAAATCAAGTAAATCATAAGCTTTAATATGGGAATGTGCTGCGTCTGTGAGGAGGAGTCAAAGGACTGAGAGATAATAGGTATGAACTAGTTGGTCAGAGCCAGCTGTGGTAGGTAAAAGAAAGATTTCATCTTTTGTTCAGTGCTGAAAGTTAAAGCTGTGCATAAGTATTTGGCTGCACTGAGAAACAGATCTCATTTATAATAAGCAAGAGTTAAGTCATAAAGCAAGAATGAACATTTCCTTCCAAGAAAATTAGTGCAGGAAATTCAGGTGATCCACTCCACAGACCACACCTATAGCTTCTGATGGGTAAAGAATTAGGACAATGAAAAATCTCTCTTGCATTTTCCTTCAGTTTCTTAATGATTTGTTTTCCTGCTGCATTTTCTCTCATGTTTATCTTGTCACTGTTTTAATTTTCATTCAGATTTATACTAAATATGTAAATGCAGTCCCAACACATTAAAAAAAGCACATATATTTAGAATGTTAAGCATTCACTGTACATCAAAAAATGCTCTAGAGTTCCTCCCAGTAGAATTTTCCTATCTAAAGTTAATGAGTTTTAATGTACAGCTTCCTTGTACCTTGCCTTTCTGTACGCATCAGTCTGTTCCTGGCATCTGTCAAGCATGCAGTAACAGGGAAATATTCTCTGGGGCTGTCAGTGAAATGACACCTTTCTCCTTTACTGGTGTTTGAAAATAATGCTCATACTTCTCTGAAACTCTCCAGGCAAAGTATGTCTGTCTTATAAAACCAATGCCATCTGCCTAGACAGACTCTTCTGAGCCAATGACACGTAAAAGATTTTATCTGATCTCCCATGTCAAAGATGTTACATTAGGTTATCAAACTTCTACTTAACTAGATGACTTACCTTGCACACCTGACATTCAAACAAGATGGTTAAATAGAACAGTGGTTAGGGTTAGTTCACTTAGTATCTGTGTTATCACAATCAATTATTATAATCAGGAACTCCAATTTAGGAAGCAAAATGCAATCAAATGTTCAAATAAAGGACAGGACACTTTGGCATTGAATTACTGCATGACAGATGACCTTATTGAAACTATATGGATTTTGTCATTCTTTAGATATTTAGAACCAAGCATTGTATCTGTAGGCAACACAGAGACCTGTGTTTACCCTGCAATTAATCATTGCACAAGCGAGTCCCTAAAGGTTTTAATTTTCAAGCTAGCTAAGATTTTGTGCTTTCCTGAACCAAAAAGCTCTGAAACATTTAGAATTAAGAATGCCACCCACTTCAGAACAAGTCCTCCTCAGCTCTTCAGCTATGCACTTGTAAAATGGGTGCAGTAAACTTGTTCTCATCTCTCTTAGTTAATGAAGGGATAGTTATCCATATTCATTAATTCTTCCAGCAAATTTTTCTCGAGGACTTTTTGAGGAATGATTCTTATCTCTAACAAGCTAAACAAAAGTTTGGAGTAAAATGAGAACTTTCATTCAATCTACAGATAACACGGCTTTTTTTTCTTATATTCACATTTCCTCTCCAAACCAACTACAAAACTACCAAATGCCAAGGATCACCAGAAGATACCAGAATTTTTATCCAAACAAATCTTTCTCATTACTATTGTCATGGCACCTTTAAGTGTGATAACTTCAAATGATTCCTCCCTGACCTGGTACTCTCATCTTCTGTAATCCCATTTCTTCAAACCTGATTCATCTTTATCCTTTAAAATTACAGACAATGCAATAACATATATTGAGTGAGGGCTACTATCACATTAAGAGGAAATCTTATTTTTAACCACTATTTTTTTTACCTGAGGGCATGATACAATTGCAGTTGAAGAATAAATGAGGATACAACAGAGGTCTCTAGTAGGGAAGAAGATAACCATGCAGTTAAGCACCATTGTCTTCAATAGATCTGAAATATCCTGGCTAAGTATTTTTCAGAATAACAGTGATTGATTCAGTTGGTGCCAGAGTGCCTGATCTTTACTGAAGTCACAGCAACAGGCACATTGTTACTCTTCCTGAACATAACCAAAACTCAGCAGGACTTTTGATGAGTAAGAGCACTGCAAAGTGATGATGGGGTTGTTGTGGCCAAAGTGCAGTATATTTCAGTCAAATATGATGCACAAGAATGATGACTTTAAAAAAAAAAAAAAAAATTAAAATAGTAGCACAAAGGAAGATTAGAAGGGAATAGAACTGTTCTACATTTTTATGGAAGAGCAGAATCTTTACTGCGTGGATGTTAAAGTGGTTTTATTTCTTTATGCTTCTAGAGAGCTGTACACTTGGTTAAAAAAAAAAATCTATTCTGGTCACAATTTTCTGTGGAAGGAAGTGATGGAATGTTCTAAGCTGAAATCTTGTTTGGCAGTGACATCAGAAGTGATATTTTGACAATGTTTTACAGATAACTAATCAAAACAGTCATTCTAGACTTTCACTAAATTTTCTCTTCTAGTTAATTTGATAGTGAATAATATTAAAATATATTTTGAGTTTAAACACTTGTGCTAACAGAAATAGAAATTATATAACATATACAAATATAAAAGAGGGCTCCTCAATTCAAGAGAGATGTTGAGGTGCTGGAATGCATCCAGAGAAGGGCAACAAAGCTGGTGACAGGCCTGGAACACAAAGCCTATGAGGAGAGGCTGAGGGAGCTGGGGGTGTTTAGCCTGGAGAAGAGGAGGCTAAGGAGGGACCTCATTGCTGTCTACAACTACCTGAAGGGAGGCTGTAGCCAGGTGGGGGTTGGTCTCTTCTGCCAGGCAAGCAGCAACAGAACAAGGGGACACAGTCTCAAGTTGTGCTGGGGGAAGTCTAGGCTGGATGTTAGGAGGAAGTTGTTGTCAGAGAGAGTGATTGGCATTGGAATGGGCTGCCAAGGGAGGTGGTGGAGTCACCATCCCTGGAGATGTTCAAGCAAAGCCTGGCTGAGGCACTTAGTGCCATGGTCTAGTTGAGTGGCTAGGGCTGGGTGCTAGGTTGGACTGGATGATCTTGGAGGTCTCTTCCAACCTGGTTGATTCTATGATTCTATTCCTCATCTTATTACATAAATATGAATTATTTTAGCTCTCCTAATAACAGACGAAGGACCAAATCCTACAGATTGCTTTTTAAAAGCAGACTGTTACATCTTACAAGTAAGCCAAGATCTCAACCACAAGATGAGTTAAAATGGAAGGAAATTTTAAGAGGATCAGCATTTCATCTCATCCCAAGTACTTTATCCATATAGTATTACGGTGCCCGCATCAATTTTTGTAACATGGAATAGAGATGGGGAGGAAGAGCACTTTTTGTCTCATGTAGTTGCTTTTTTTCTCATGTTTTTGCAAATAAGAATCCATTTATTGCTGGTTTGACCAAGTAAAATCTTTTAACCTCAGGCTAATAGTCTGAAATTCTGAGACTTGAGCTCTTCTGTTAACTCACCTTCTACAACTCCTACAGCTTAGACCTGGAAGTTATCTCCCTGATCAAACACTCAAAGAACAAAAGCAAACCATGTCAGTGTAAGTCACTTAAAGAACATCTGTGCTTGCCTTGCTTGTTGTGCTCTCGTAATTCAGACACTGAGTAATCAAGCTTGCTCTAACTTTACCAAGTTATCAATCTCTGATGGCCTGTGTGCTATAAATTCATAGAGAAAACTATTATATTCCACTGAACTGCTGCAGTTCCCTAGATAAAATAGTAAATTTTCCACAGTTTTTCATGCCAGCTTCAACCTGAGGGCAGGATTTAGGGAAGTCACATTTCTCAGCATGCAGGCAGTTGGAAGAGGTTTTTTTAGCACCTCTCAGTATGTCCTGCTAGTAAACCAAGTTGGGTTTTTTTTCCAGTTCTTAGAGAAAAACAAAAATCCAACACATTAATATTATAGTTACAAGACTTTCCTGTAATAGAATCATAGAATCATAGAATCAACCAGGTTGGAAGAGACCTCCAAGATCATCCAGTCCAACCTATCCCCCAGCCCTAGCCAGTCAAAATAGTTTCACAAATGTTGTTTTGAATCCTCTACATCGTCAGAAGCCCTAACAATTTCTCTTTCTCTTCATGGAATACACCAGTAATTTCAGTTTTCAGCATCATTTGAGCACGCAGTGGAAGAATTTGGCAGATATTCCCTTTACAAGCTCATTATTTAATGTTAGCTCTTTCAGTCTCTCTTGTTTGCTGCTTTGAGGTGAACTCTTAAAAGGAAAAAAAAAAACTGATGGCTCCAAAGACAAATACTTTGTGGGCAAAAAGTCAAGGAATGTGCCAATTTTTTTTAGTGAAGTCTAACAGGTGAATGTGTTTTGTTGTTGGTTTGGGTTTTTTTTGGTGTTATTTTTTTTTTACTCAAATTGTTTAAAAAAATTGATTTTTGTTGTTGTTGTTGTTGCCTGCTTTTGTTTTGCACAAATGTGAAAAACTCAGTGGATGAGAAATGATACATAAGGTCTGAAAGGTCAGAAGCTTGTGCTGAGTAAGCTTCACTCCAGATCTACTGCTACAGTTAAGTGACCAGGCACATCCTATTACAAAGTTCCTGATTCATCTCCTTTCATTAGAAAACTTCCAACAGCAGCAACAAAAAGATTATTTCTCCCCCCCACTCCCCTTTTATTTCTTTTCTTTCCTTAGTAATGCCCACTCTGGTGCTACTGGATCAGACACTGATTTTTCTGGCTGCCTGCTAGTGCTTCGCACTGCTGCAAACACGAAGCCATTGACTAGCGCTTCAGAAAGCAGCGTGAATAACTCAATGCATCCATTCTGACAGCAACAAAAAAATAAAGGCTTTGCCCCCCTGCTGTTAGTGCCTGAAGGTGCACTTGTGGAAAATAAAGAAAAATATCTTCCAGAGTTAAAAACTTTCAGAGGTAAAATTGCACAAACTGTAAAGGGAAAATCAAGGAGGAAAACCAAAGTGAACTCCGCCATACTCAGGGCTCTTTTCACTGCATGGCCACCTGCCACAGATTTGAGATGGTTCTGGAATGTGTGCTACTTTGAAGCTAGCTAGAATGTTTTGGTGAGAAGAACTAGATTACAGGCTGTGAAAAGGAAAACAGAATGATGTCTACTTCACTCATAGGCTTGCTGAGATGTATAAGAATAAAAAGCAAAACACAGATAATGCACTACTTCTCCTGCTGGGAAGCTCTGAGCTGCATCTCTCTCTTTAACCTCACCCTCTCTTTCTCTGACTAATCCACTTTGCTTCCTAACCCCCTGGCTGAACCTCCATTCTTCCTTGGCATTGGGGTAAGGTTGAGGGGGAGGGGGAAGAAGGTGAAAGGGTGGTTGGGAGCCCCTCCTGGGGACTCAGGTTTCTGGGAGGGCTGTTGTGTTTCTGTATTACCTTTTACCTTGTCTATTTCTGTCTATAACTGTATATACTGTAAATATCTGCTTGTATATTCTGCTAGCTGTAAATAATAAGCTTCATTCAATTTCCAGAGCCAGCTGAGTCTAGTCAGGGTGATTTCCACAGAGTGAAGGGCAGGGAACACCCAAACCATCACAAAAATAGTGGAGGCCTCTCCTAAAAACAGGATCTGTAGTGTTTACATCTGAGTGTAACATTTTTAAGGATAAATATAGTTAAAAATGTATAATTTTTCCTTCCTCATTGTCTCATAAAGCTATCTGATAAATATCAGATTTACTTGTCATTAAAACTACACATGAACACCTTTGCCATTTCATCAGAAGCATCATTAAGTAGTACTCCAAGCACTAATAATCTGAATAAAAACATCAAAATCAGCTTTTTGCTTTCACACAGCAGATTTAATCTGGAAGAAATTCCAATTGCATTACAGAGGTTATTCTTTTGTCTAGCACCTGTCATGAAAATTGACTTCAAAACACTTTCTTGGCATGCTGTATGGATCATTTGAACAGCATACAACATCCAGGAATGCCTTCATGCATTACTGAACTACAGCCAACTCCTTAGCGGGATGGAGTTAACAATACATAGCAACACAATGCCAGCCTCACAGAAATCAGCATGAAAATTTAGATAGGAATAATATTCCAGTGGGAGGATCTTGATTTTTCTGTTCAGTCTTAAGTAGAGCAGCAATCCATTTCATTTACATGATGTCCCCACAGTTAGACCACTTGTCAAAAAAAAACCAGCCCCAACTCTAGGTCTTTCTTAGCCTGAGGGTTTTTTGAGCTCTCAGCTCACAGTGGATGCTAAATACCAGGTGAATGTCACAAATTCAACCTACTGTCCTCTAGGATGTCACTCAAATCAGACCCCAAAAACTGATATGTACTCTAAGGTATTATGTAAAAGTGGTCATGATTACCTCCAAATACATTTGTGAATGAAAATGGGGAAGGCCAAATGGTTCTGGCACAGATTCACCATATTCTTACAATATTTAATATGCTAGGAAGTCATGTTTAGAGAAGCTTAAATCTTTAAAATGTAGGTGGTTTAGGACTCATCCCTCTCAGCAGAAATAAGAAAGACAACAGAGACAGGACAGACTGTCACCTCTACGGTAACATTCAACCAGCAATAGAACAAGGGAACACAGTCTCAAGTTGTGCCAGGGGATGTTAGGAGGAAGTTCTTCCCAGAGAGAGTGATTGGCATTGGGATGGGCTGCCCAGGGAGGTGATGGAGTCACCGTCCCTGGAGGTCTTCAAGAAAGGACTGGATGAGGCACATGGTGCCATGGTCTAGTTGACTGGATAGGGTTGGGGGATAGGTTGGCCTGGATGATCTTGGAGGTCTCTTCCAACCTGCTTGATTCTATGATTCTATGATTTAATTTACTCATCTTTCAACAAGTCTTTCCAATCACTGTTTCCTCCACATGCATTCTGCCAATGGGCAGCAGTGTCAGCTTTTTTTGGTTACTTAGCTTAAATGTGCCTACTCATTTTTCTTCACTCAACCTGCTATAGTCTTGCTATTCTGTAAAACCACTTGTGTTTAGCCACTCATCACATCCATGAGCTTTACATCTTCTGTGCTGCTGCCAGACAGCATTATCTATAGCTAGGTACATGTCACAATAAACCTTCCAAGTTCCTGAATCTGGTTATGTATTTCTGCTTCATCCAAGTTCATATTCGGATGGAGATTTGCATCCCAGATGCAATGCTGAGCCATTCTCCTTCCTGCTTGAGGGTAGGGAGGCTCTACAAAGAGAGACAGACAAATTGGATAAATGGGATGGGGTCAATGGTATGTTGTTCACCTGCCTATCTCCTTTCATCAATGTGGGCTGAGATTGATTGCCCTTTGGACACAGAAGAGCCAATCACGATGGCAGTTAGCCAAACCTGACCATACTAGGCAAAGCCACAGGCTTGCTTTTCCCTAATTTGGGCAAAGCACAGGCCTTGCACTAGGCAGGCACAAGCTAAGTGTGTGCACCTTACACCACAGGACCCTGGACAGACCAGACTCAGTGGCTACAGGTTCTTTTGTGTCTGTTTCCCTGCTCTGGTGGAGCAGAAAAACATGCCTAGGCAAGGCAAGACATGTATAAGCCTATGTGGAGTTGCTGTCCCTGGGCCTGTTCAAGGCAAGGTTGGATGTGGCACTTGGTGCCATGGTCTAGCCTTGAGCTCTGTGGTAAAGGGTTGGACTTGATGATCTGTGAGGTCTCTTCCAACCCTGATAATACTGTGATGCTGTGATACTGTGATAAGGCCTACCACAACATAGCATTAATGACTGAAATAAATGATCAAGGCTCTTCTCCAACCTGAATGATTCTAGGATTCTATTATTCTATGATGATTTGTACTTGGCCCAAATAGGTTGTCTAAATAGGAGTTTCAATATACTTCAAAAACATGCTACATCTAGATGTCTGAAGAATAACTCTCTGAACTCTCAGCTTTCTATGATACTGGTGTTTCTGCATCTCTCACTCCTCATTGCTTGTTTCTAGCTGTGTTGTGCCATGTGTGTGTCGTAAAACCTCAGGTGCAAGGGTCACAAGGTCTCCTCTTAAATGAAATTCCATCCAGAAATAAGTATCTCTCTCTTCCTATAATATTTTACATATTGACACTGTGTAAGGAACATACAATAAAAACGTTGAGAAACTTCTTTTCTGCTCCTTGAATGAAATCCTATTATGTAGTCACAGACTCACAGAATGGAGTTGGGTTGGAAGGAACTTCTGGGGATCATCTAGTTCAATCCTGCTGCCAAAACAGGTTTGCCTAGAGCAAGTTACACAGGATGGTATCCAGATGGGCTTTGAATGACCCCAGAGATCACCACGTCTCTGCATGGCCTCTTCCAGTGCTCTACCACCCTCAACATAAAGAAGCTCCTCCTCCTGTTTATACAGAACTTCTGATGCTCAAATTTGTGTCCTTTACCTCTTTTCCTGTTGCTGGGCACCACTAAAAAACTACTTGCCCCATCTTTCTGATACTCACACTCCAAGCATTTATAAGTTCCCCCTTCAACCTTCTCCATGTTAGAAAACCCCAAGTCTATCTTCACAAGAGAGATGTTCTAGTTCCCTAACCATTTTTGTAGCCTTTTGCTTTATCCTCTCAAGCAGTTCTTTGTCCTCCTTGAACTGAGGACCCCATAATTGGATACAGTACTCCAGTTGAGGCCTCATGAGAGCAGAGAAGCAAGAGAGAACCTCCAGTCTTTTGCTTGCCACACTCTTCTTGACACATCCCAGGATACCATTGATCTTCCTGGCAACAAGGGCACGCTGCTGGCTCATGATCATTCTCTTGCACAGCAGGACTCCCAGATCTACTTTCCAGCAGGTCAGCCTTCAGCTTGTACTGACTCATGAGAACAAACCAGAGGCATGGAGGTTAGGAGAAAGAAGATATATCTATCAAATCTCTTATTTTCATATCCAAGATTTTTAATTTATATGAAACTATTTGCAATTATAACCTATCCTCAGAATTTTGATACAGTGAAACAGGAGGTTTTTTTATAATCTCCTTTTCTCCCATCTTCCTCCTTTCCTCTCCATCTCCTTCCTTTTCTCCTATCTTCCTCTTTTCATTTCCATCTCCCTTCTTTCAGCACCACCTCCCCTTTTCCATCATATCTGCCCCTTTTCCCCCCAATCCCAGAGCCTGCATTCTGTTGAAATTTTCTCCCACCCCAGGTGTGACCAATTTGCCCTCCCTGCCCACTTCCCTTTTCTCCCACCCCAGGTGTGACCAATTTGCCCTCCCTGCCCACTCCCCTTTTCTCCCACCCCAGGTGTGACCACTTTGCTCTCCCTGCCCACTCCCCTTTTTAAGCTGCACCAGGAGAGGCAGGAGCCCTAAGCTGTGCCCAACTGGGCAGAGGAGACCTCCTCCTATCGTCACTGGTGAGTCCTTGTGGTGTGCACCGGGTGAATGGGAGTGGAATCTAAAGGCCGGGGGGCCTGTGTGGCCCCCCGGTTAGGTAGGATACACAATGATGCTTACTGTAACTTCACTCACAGGTGCTGGTTGAGCCTTAAAATCATAGAATCAATAAGGCTGGAAAAGACCAAAAAAGCCTCAGGGCTGAGATAAAGAGATGATTTTTTAAAAGGGTTTCATATGGAACAGGATAACAAAATGCACAGTGCTGTGTCTTAGCTACTATTGCAGTGCATGGTTACCTTAACCTGGCATATTTGCAGGAAAAGCACCATGAAATGCAGGCAGAAAACCAGCATAAGGCAGAGAAAGAGTGAGCTAACCAACTCCCATTCATCTCACCAGGTTAAAAAAAAAAAAAAAAATCCAACTTCTAAAAACTAGAATCCAAAAACAACAACCAGAGCAGGAAGCCTCTCGAGTTACAACCTGAACTTCAAGCCCCATAATACTTTCCTCCAGCCAGCTCTTTTTTATTTTGAGATGAGCTGAGCATGGTATGAACAGCAGCAGATTCAACACAACCCATGTCAGGTAGGTGCTGGGTTTGTTTATAATCTGCTTGGCATTTATATTTCTCTTTAAAGAGGGAAAAAACTATAACACTGTGTAACAGGAGTAGCAACCCTACTGGTGCATTAGTGAACAGCTGCCATAGTCCATACCAAAGGCATTTGTATCTCAAAGCTGAGTAGAATAAAGAAATTAATTAACTCAGTGGCTTTAATTTGTGCACTTGTCTGCCTGTTTGTGCTTGGTGATAACTGTTAAAAGCTTATTGCAGCTCCTAGATAATTTTGTTTGTTTTTTATGGGGAGAATCTATGTGAAAACCCAGTAGAGTATGCAGTGCAGGATTACAGAAGTGGGAGAGAATGAGGTTTAGGGAGAACACTAATATGTAGCCCACTGATGGCAAAGATGAAAAGTCATAGAATCAACCAGGTTGGAAGAGATCTCATAGATCACCCAGTTCAACCCAGAACCTAGCCCTAGCCAATCAAATGCACCATGGCACCATGTGCCTCATCCAGTCTTTGCTTGAACATCTCCAGGGATGGTGACTCCACCACCTCCCTGGGCAGCCCATTCCAATGCCAATCACTCTCTCTGACAACAACTTCCTCCTAACATCCAGCCTAGACTTCCCTCAGCACAACTTGAGACTGTGTCCCCTTGTTCTATTGCTGGTTGCCTAGGGGAAGAGACCAACCCCCACCTGGCTACAGCCTCCCTTCAGGTAGTTGTAGACAGCAATGAGGTCACCTCTGAGCCTCCTCTTCTCCAGGCTAAACAACCCCAGCTCCCTCAACCTCTCCTCATAGGCTTTGTGTTCCAGGACTCTCACCAGCTTCATTTCCCTTCTCTGGATACATTCCAGCACCTCAACATCTCTCTTGAATTGAGGGGCCCAGAACTGGACATAATACTCAAGGTGTGGCCTGAGCAGTGGTGAGTACAGGGGAAGAATAACCTCCCTTGTCCTACTGGCCACACTGTTCCTGATGCAGGCCAGGATGCCATTGGCTCTCCTGGCCACCTGGGCACACTGCTGCCTCATCTTCAGTCTACTATCTACCAGTACTCCCAGATCCCTTTCTGCCTGGCTGCTCTCCAGTCACTCTGTCCTTGTCCTGTAGCACTGCTTTATTTCATATACTTCATACTGCTATACTTCATATTGGTTAAGTGTTAAGCACCAGAACAAGCCCATGAAATTAAGTCAGAGAATTTATGTTGTTCAACCCAACGAATATCTCTAAAATCCAGATGATATATTTCTTTCTGGTTTGCACCTAGTGGATGGTGCACATTAAGAGATGGAATTTAGTCTTGAGTATAACACTTGAAGAACATCTTGTGTTTTAAGTGCATATTCATAGTTTGTGATATATTTTACCTAACTTATGATACTTAGAGGCACTCAGGAGACTTGCTGTCTCTTTAGTTCATAAAGTAAGAGAGATGAACATTCAGAGGTGACATGCAATTCTCAATGTAAACAACAGTGGACAGAAAAGTTACCCTATGAGTAGCTGCATTCTTCCAATGAATAATTAACTTTCTTTTTAAACAAAAATAAGAGATGTCCCTTTTCTTCTCCTCTGTATTTTGTTAATAAAATCATTCTTTTAAACTGCTTTTTGATAAATTGAATAGATTTTACTCTGTAAAGCACTATTTTTTCCCCCCCAAGACTTCTGCAAAACCTGTATTTAATTATATTTTTTTTTCCCCAGAGTACTTTGCTGTTATGACAATTTGGCTAATACTTCAGTAATAAGGGTGAGGATGCTACCAACCAAATGAGCTTTGGCAGAGAAACTATTAATGAGTTGTCAGATTACACTAAGGATGGTAAATCTTAAACCAATTTAGGATTGCAGGAGTGCAGAGGTTCTAAAAATATGGGGCAGGAAATAGGTTTGGCCATATGGTTAAGAATATAATCTTAAAAAAACCCAAACAAAACAGAATCCTTGAAAAGAATATTTCTTCCCTATATCTTCAAAACATTAGAAGAGGTGGCCTGAAACACCATAGCTACATATTCTAGAAAATACAGCCTGTTGTGGGTGTAAGCCTGGATGTCTTAACCACAGAGAAAAGTCCAGTACCAGAGCGTGCAAGGGATGAATACTAGAAAGAGTAATCTTTGTTATTCCATTCCCATTGGCCTGCATCCCTATATAAATGGACGTTACCATCCCTTCTCCCTCTTCTCCCTCTCCCTGCTCCCAGCACATGTAATCTGATATCTCATTTGGTATTTGTTGTGGTAGGTCTAAGCAGCTTATACATGTCCTGGCTTGCCCTGACATGTTTTTCTGCTGTCCCTCCTTCCATTGTGAGGAGAAGCAACCATGGGAAAGAGGACAAAGAACCTGGGGCCACTGAGTCTAGAGACTCTGGCTTGCCCAGAGTTGTTTACATTCTGTGGTAAACAAGGTACAAACACTTAGCTTGTGTCTGTCTTGTGCAAGGGCTATGTTTCTTCCCAAATTTGGGTAAAGCAAGCCTATGGTATCACCAATATGGTCAAACTTGGCTAGCTGCTGTTCTGATTGGCTATTCTGTGTCCAAAGGCCCATTAGTCTTGGGCTATACTGATAGAAGGAGATGATCAGGTAAACACACTGTGCTTTGCCACTGTAATTGTGCCTGCTGTCGCCTGCTGCTATTGCTCTCTGTTCCTGGCAGTATACTGCCTTACTGCATCTTGCCATGCCCTGCTAAGCCATAAGCTAGCTCTGCCAAAAAGTAACAAACCCTGATACTCGAGATCTGTTTGCCTGAAAACTGCCTGCCTCTACTTTACCAGGAACAGGCTCTAAATGCCTCCACCTGATGGGCCTGCACAGCCAGTGTGACATCCTGCTGAGACTGCACATCGCAAGACATCCTGCCTACGCCTGAAAGTCTCCTGCCTACGCCGGGAAGTCCTGGAGCTACATGGATCATTCAGAGAAGCCAGGATACGGCCAGAGATTGTCTGTCTCCTTTCCCCAGCACTCTATGTGAATTGTGGGAAGAATCAGAAGTCTCAGTGGCTGACAAGGCAGTAGCTGAATTCCCTGAAAGCATTTGAGTACTGTCTGAAGCTGTAGCTGGCCCCATGAGTTGGGAGATAATTTTGTGGGTAAATACTTAAAGCCTCTTGCGATTCACCATTGCCTTCTGCCATAAGCAGAAAGGGGCTCCTGGAGTCCATCTAGAAAGCAAGCAGTATACTGACCACAAGCAGTGTATTGACCACAGGAACCTTCTTTTCTGGTTCAATTAATGTTATATGTTTTTGCTAGTTACTTCTAAACCCAGTTATTGCTCTGTAGAATGTTTCCATGACCATGCAAAGAATCAGTTATTATTAACATTGGTGTTTGGGGGGGGAGAATCCTGAATATCAAAACTAATAAATGATATTAATTTTGGAAAAAATATCATCTTGCATGAATGAATTTAGCCCTTCTTTAAAGTATTTCAGAGGAGGCTTTTTTTCTTGAGCAGCCATGTTACTTTTTCCTGCACAATTCAGGCCTGGTATGGGGCAAAGCTGGGGGCCATTGACTCCCAGGTTTAGGTCTGCTTGAGAGGAGAGGTTTTAGAAGGTTTTGGCCTAGTGAGAGTGTGGTAAGCCCATGCTGGAGGACTGGGCTGAGGCTGAATATGAATGTGTGTATTTTGTATTTCTGTATACACCTGTGAATAGTATTTCCATTTAAACTTCCAATGCAGTGAGGAGAGATTTCATTTTACTCCTTTGGGAAGGAGTAAAAATAGCTTCTGTCTGCTTAAAACCAAGAGGCACTCAACTACAGAAATGGTGCTTTGAAGCCACCCATAGGATGATCAATGGATGTGATTATTTGGTAGTGCTAGGAGAGAATGGAGGCAACGAGTGAAAGCAAAAATTCTACTAATATGCAAATAGATAAGAAGCACAGGAATAATTTTCTGTCCTCTCCTTGAGAGAAATTCAATCCAAAATGATAAAAAAAAATATATGTAATTATGCATATATGTGCCCATAGAATGAAATAAAAATAGTGGTAAACATTTGCACTAAAGTATATTTGAAAGCACAAAAATCATATACTGAAATCTACAGTACATGATATTACAAAGCAAAAATAGTGTGAAGTTCGTGTTTCTTGGAAGAGACCTTTGAGATCATAGAGTCCAACCTGTTCAATACACAACTTCTAATGAAACATTTTGCTAACATTGAAGTGTTTCTGCATGTGATTTATAACAAAGTTTTAACTTATTTGTTGTCATTGGTAAGGAATGAAATACAATATGCAAACTAATAAACATTTATCAAATCACCTCTCAGATCCTGTCTCTGTCTTCTCTTTTCCAGACTAAAAAGTCTCAAGTCTCTCAACCTCTCTTCATAAGCCATGCCCTCCATTCACCTGATTATCCATGTAGCCCTCTGCTGGACCCTCTCCAGCAGATCCCTGTCCCTCTTAAACTGGGGAGCCCAAAATGGAATGCAGTATCCAAGATAGGGTCTCACCATGTCATGACAGTAATTCCTTTCTTCATCCTCATCATACAAAAATTCACTTTGTACTGTCTGGTGGATGCAGAGGGACAAAACTGACAGAATTTTATACCAGTACAGTTCCAACTTTAGAAAGTTAGACCTAGCTGTAAAAGTTTAATTAAAAAAAAAATAAAAACCACATAAACCAAAAATGCCCAAAATACTCTGCCTAAATCCATAGGAAAACAAAGCTCTGGATAATCGGATTGGACATTCTGACTTATGTAGGATGTCTGCCTCTAGCAGACTAAGAAAAACATTGCTTTTGCTGCCCAGTATCACCCTACATATAAATATTAAAGTTGATTCAATCTTACTTTAGGTAATCTTAGCTGCTGGTAAGAGAAACAAGTGTAAAAGAAAGTCTGGTCTCATTCTATTCAGGGCTCTATAAAGGAATGATTACATTTGAATTAGAAAGCCAGTGCAGAGATTATAGCATTTCTGTTAGGAACCTGTAAAGGTGCTAATTCTAAAGTAATCCTCTATCTACTGCTTCTGAATGCAATTGCATGGCAAGCAGAAAATGATACATTCTTCTAGTCGATTATATATGAAATGGAAACAACCATACAAGTTTTCAGTAGCTACTATTTGGAAATAAAGATGTATGGGAGAGTTCAGAGGAAGAAGAGTAATGAAAGAGCAGGATCTGCACAAAGGAGAGACAGCAGAACAGAAGATGACACCAAAATATGTCTAAGTTTATGACACTCTGAAAGAGAGGATAGCAACTGTGTGTTCGAAGGGCTGTGGTTAGTAGATAGAGAGAAGTTCTCCTTCCCCTCCACTCTGCCCTGGTGAGGCCTCATCTGGAGTATTGTGTCCTGTTCTGGGCCCTACAGTTCAAGGAGGACAGGGAGCTGCTTGAGAGAGTCCAGCACAGAGCCACAAAAATGATTAAGGAAGTTGAACATCTTCCTTAGGAGGAGAGACTGAGGGAGCTGAGGCTTGTTAGCTTGGAGAGGAGACAACTAAGGGGTGAGCACCAAGAGGATGGAGCCAGCCATCTTCTCAGTGATGCCCAGTGACAGGACAAGGGGCAATGGGTGGAAGTTGAGGCATAAGGGGTTCCATGTGAGCCCAAGGAAGAATTTTTTCACTGTGAGGGTGACAGAGCACTGGAACAGGCTGCCCAGGGAGGAGTCTCCTTCTCTGGAGATATTCAAGAACCATCTGCATGCATTCCAGTGTGATCTGCTCTGGGTGATCCTGCTCTGGCAGTGGGGCTGGATGAGATGACCTTTCAAGGTCCCTTCCAGCCCCTGACATTCTATGATTCTATGAACTGGCAGGTCAGAGAAGTTTGAGAAGAAATGAGAGAAGGTCAAGACAAGTAAGTCTCAGAGTAAGCAGAAGAAGTTTTCCTATGCATCAGAAAAGCAAGCAAGAGAGAAAAAAAAAGAGAGGAAAGGTAAAAGGAAGAGAGAGATGTAAGGAAAGAAGTAACAGAAGGATATGATTAAGAGAAAAAAAGAGAATGATGAGATAGGAAAAAAGTATATTTAAGATCCAATTTGGGATTGCAGAAAGGTTTATAGACACATTAAGAGATTAAAATCATAGAATCAACCAGGTTGGAAGAGACCTCCAAGCTCATTCAGTCCAACCTATCGCCCAGCCCTGTCCAATCAACTAGACCATGGCACTAAGTGCCTCATAATCAGTAGAGATAACAATCACAGGCCAAAAAGTCATCAGCAAATGATCAAATGGATTGGATTAATTCAACAGGTAGAAGCAGGTAGACTGCAAGCAGAAAACACTTGGGAAACATTCTTCAAAAGAAGAATTGCATTAAAGCAGACCCAGCAATTGTATTTTCATAGATAGAGCCTGGCCCTTAAGCAACGCCTGTAAAAGCACTGCTCTTTCCATAAATGTATGCAAATAATGCATGGGTTATTTGGGTGTGCAGGCCCTAGATACAAAAATAGCATTCAGGGAAGCAATCAGACTGTTTCAGCAACAGAATCTGTCCCACTCCTCATCAACTTCCCTCCCCTGATATGTGTCATTAGACACTGGAATGGGCTGCCCGGGGATGTGGTGGAGTCGCCGTCCCTGGAGCTGTTCAAGGCAAGGTTGGACGTGGCACTTGGTGCCATGGTCTAGCCTTGAGCTCTGTGGTAAAGGGTTGGACTTGATGATCTGTGAGGTCTCTTCCAACCCTGATGATACTGTGATACTACTGTGATTCCCTACATCTTTTAATTGATAGACCTGAAAGTCTATATCCAAGCCTCCTTGTTCCTCATCCTCATGAACCAGTCATCCTCTCCACAGTGTAAAGCCCTGTACTTCCCTAGGTTTGAGACTAGGCTGGATGAAGGGAAGACAATCAGTTATATCTGCCCTTGTGATGATAACAGCCACCACCACACAAGTCCTTTTCTCCCACCTGTTCTCCACTGTCTGCAGTTACAAGAGCCACAAGACTTAGGGAGGAAGGTGGAGTAGGAAGCACTACGGAGGGGTGGGGGTCAACCCCTACCTCCTAGATGTAAAGTGCCTATAAATCTAGAAGAAAAGGCTCTGGGGATAAACTTTCCATTTGTCACCCACATTGTTATACAAGCCACAGTGCTACCCAGTGACATTTTAAATGAATCAGCCACAGGCTATGCACGTAGAATGATGGATTACAGAGCGGAAGGAGGTAAAACACCTTGCAAGAAGAGCGCAGCGAAATAGACTGAGGCTCTGAGGAGCATTCCAAGATGCGGGAAGACAGAGCTGCTGGCATTTACGTGCCCTCCACCCAGTCTGTGCAGGAACACCTTCTCTGCTGATCAAATGCTGACAGAGGCAGCAGGACAGACACTGGGTATGGATCACAAGGGATAAACAAGAAAACATGAAAAGTCAAATCAGGAAAAAAAAAATAACTGAGTTATTTTAGCTCTGTCTGCTGATGTCTTTGTAGTACATTAGAGCACAGTGGAGCCCACACAGCTCTGCCAGGAGTTCAGTTTTGCTTCAGCATCAGGGCCCCACCCCACAGGGACATCTGTCAGATGCAGATTCATCACAAAAAAAGAAGCACAATGTGGAACTGGTCAGAGCTCCATTGCCATCACCTGGAGGCCAGGAAAGATGGCAAGACTGGAGCCAGCATGGTTGCCCTCATTGTGCCTTTTCATCTTCCCTGGGTGAATAAATACCCATCCCAAAACCTTAAATATAGCTCTCAGCTCCCACACATCCACTAGCACACATTCTGATGGTATAACTCTGCTGGAAAATAGAAAGCAGTTTGCTTTGAAATGTGGCTGTGACAAACAGTTTCAAGAGCTAGGTCCACAGCTGGGCATTAACAACATCTTCCACATTAGGAGGGCTGACTGCCTTGCCTAGGACCTATGGAGGAGTAGGGTGCCCCAGCAGAAGAGTGTACGATCTCCTTAGGGTCAGAAAGATTGTTTTTGTCATTGGTGAGGATGTGAAGTGGGAGAACATGACTGCACCTTGCAGTGACAAGTGTCATGGGAAGTTAGGGGGAAAACAAAGTGTTTTACAAAGTAAAAGAAAAGGTAGACTTGCCTGTCTTGTCACATTATACAACTGGCATCAGATCTAACACTTCGGCTAAAGCACAGGACATTGTTAATAGAGTTTTGCAACTGTTTTGACAAAAGACTGCTCAAAGAACTTCAGAACAGATCTTAGAAGCTCTCAAACAGCATCCTTTATATTTTAAATCTTTAGCTTGAGAAAGGAAAACAATCTGACTAGAGAAAATACACATCACAGGCTGCTAGCAACCAGCACTCCACTGCACAGACAGTATGGTACTACCCAACTGTGCTAGTCTGAAGCTAGCTAGAATGTTTGGGTGAGAAGAACTAGATTACAGGCTGTGAAAAGGAAAACAATGGTGATGTCTACTTCACTCACAGGCTTGCTGAGATGTATAAGAACAAGAATCCAAACATAGATAAGGTACTTCTGCTGCTGGGGAACTCCGAGCTGCATCTCTCTTCTAACTTCACCCTCCATTTTTCTGACTAATCCACTTTGTTTCCTAACCCCCTGGCTGAACCTCCATTCTTCCTTGGGACTGGGGCAAGATTAAGAGGGGGAGGGGGAAGGTGAAGGGGTGGTTGAGAGCCCCTCCTGGGGACTCAGGTTTCTGGGAGAGCTGTTGTGCTTCTGTATTACCTTTTACCTTGTCTATTTCTGTATATAACTGTACGTACTGTAAATATCTCTACTTCAATAATAAGCTTCAATTTCCAGACCTAGCTCAGTCTAGTCTGGGTGATTTCCAAAGGGTGATGGGGCAGGGAACACCCAAACCACCAAACCAACAAATTCACTGAGGAAGACTTTTGTTCCAGCAGAATTTTGTGTCGATATAGCTGTAGTAAATAAGTAAGTTTAGAAGCTGCAAAGGAGAAACAGATCACTACACTGAGCAACACCAAAGTAGAATTCTAATGACAATTTAAAGTTAGTTGAAAAAGGCTTAGGGCAAGGTATGGTATTTCTCTTTCCTTTTTTTTTTTTTAATTCTGTCTATGTGATAAATGAGGTGACAAAATAAAGTTAATTTCTTTGTCAGAACAGACTTCCTGAATAATGAGAATAGGTGTATCTGCTTGTTACCTTGGCCATTTTGATTTATCAGATGTTTATGTATTTATCTCCTTCCATGATCACCATTTTGAAAGGTATGCATAATGTGACTCTTCCTTCACAGTAAATGTTAATAAAGGTATAGAGAATTAATTGCTTAACACGTGATTTAAAGTTTCATTAACATGTGTGAGAGTCTAAATCCTCTCTCTTATTCATCAACAAGGGTAAAGGTTGCCTGTGTTAACTTCCAGGACTCAGCCTAGGTGCTTGGCCTAAAGCTCAGGGATGCAAATCAACAGACTGGAGGTGTTCAAGAAAAGCCTGAATGAGGCACTCAGTGCCATGGTCTAGTTGACTGGATAGGGCTGGGGGATAGGTTGGCCTGGATGATCTTGGAGGTCTCTTCCAACCTGGTTGATTCTATGGTTCTATGTCAACGCCTTGGAAACTCCTGGGCCTCAGCCTGGCTGGAATGCCCAGGATGCATACATCTCATCTCAGCTACCCCTAAGAGAAAAGGTTTATGTGTATTCAGGGTATGGACTGGCACAGCCAGGGAGGGAGCAGAGGACCTCTCCCCAGTGGCGCCTGACCCCTGCGAATGCATGAGGATACACAAGAAGATTTCCTGGGGAGCTGCTGCTGGACAGCAAGCAGAAAACTGTATGAAAGGCAGGAGGAATGCCTGCCAAAGAATTATTCAAGTGATCAGCTGTGGTTCTGTGATCGATATGGTCTCTGGGTAAAGTTTCAGAAAGAGATCTGGATTGTCTTTATACTAAAAGGATCTATTCTGCTGATTTAAATGGGGTCTAGCCTGGCTCCTGAGTAACAGGTTCTTCTCCACTTGAGTAACAGGTTCTTCTCCACTTTATAACACAAGCTGAGTCTTTAGAGCAGAACACAATTTAAAATCACAGAATCATAGAATCAGTCAGGGTTGGAAGGGACCACAAGGATCATTTAGTTCCAACCCCCTTGCCATGGGCAGGGACACTCTACCCTAAATCAGACTGGCCAGAGCCTCATCCAGCCTGGCCTTAAACACTTCCAGGGTCAACCCTTTAAAACCTTTTAGATATTAAAAAAAATATTAACAACAACAACAAAAAAGGTCCTGGTCTGCTTAATGCACAGATCTATTCCTAGAGTTCTAGTTAAGAGATTTTTGAAAGTTTACAAATCTCATTATCATCAGTGATTAAACGTGGATGCTTAACCCTGGAGATTAATTTGGGCAGAATGCTAAAGCAGTGATACTTGCCTCTAGGTAATCAAGGCTGAAAAATGGAGTGTAAAGATAATTTGTATCCATTCTAAGCAGCTTCAAATGTAGAGTTTCTCTGTATTTGTTTTTGCATTTTTGGTTGTTGTTTTTTCCTTCTGTGTTTCGTTCATGACATTTTTTATTTTTCAGTTTAGAAGATTAGTTTTTAGGACTCATCCACATTTTCCTCACACACTTTAAATCAAATCAATTCTTTTGCAAATCAATGAGTGCAAAAAAAAATATATAGGACAACATTTTTCAACACCAAATTAGTTTTGATACTCAAGAGTTTATCAAGAATATATTCTGAAACATTTCCACTTATAAAGTGTAAGATATATGTTAACAAAGGAGCACATATTCAAGGAGGAATAGATGCAGTGTTCGTTGGTCATACAACATTGTGCTAGTTTGAGCCTAGTTGGGATATGTTGGTGAGAAGAATTAGATGATAGGCTGTGAAAAGGAAACAATGGTGAGGTCTACTTCACTCCTAGGCTTGCTGAGATGTATAAAAACAAGAACACAAATATAGATAACAGAGTTGCTCGCTCTGGCTGCATGCACTTCTGCCACTTGCTGCCTAACTAATGTATCTGTATAATGCTTTCCTAACCCACCTGGCCAATCCTCGACTCACCCTGAACATATGGCAAAGTCTGAAGTAAGGTAGAGGGGTGGGAAGAAGGTGGAGGGGTGGTTGAGAGCCCCTCCTGGGAACCCTGGTTTCTGGGAGGGCTGTTGTGTTTCTGTATCACTTTTTAACTTGTGTATTTCTGTCTATAGCTGCATATACTGTAAATATTGTGCTAAGCTGTAAATGTAAAGCTTCATTCTCTAATTTCCAGCTCAACTGAGTCTAGTCTGGGTGATTTTTCTTGAGTGTGGGGGGGCAGGTAACACCCAAACCATCACAAACTTCTTCACAACCACAAATGCCTTTTAGAAGCTTTTGAAATACATTTTGAAGGTAGATGATCTTTCATCATGGTCACTAACATTGTGAAAGACTGAACAGGGCAAGACAAGTAATTATGAGCGTGTTGTTTTGTGACCCAGGTCATAACTAAAAGAAGGTGTAATTAACACCAGCTAACATTTTTTTAGAAAATGAGTGTTTTTAAACTTATCTTTTGGAATTAAACTGAAACACTACTTAGTAAAGGAAACAGAATTGCTACAATGAGCTCAAGAGAAGCTCCCTTCCTTCCTGCCCAAAAATAGCAATCTGAAACATTTAGTAGAGTAAATCATTCAGGATGTATAAAGTGTTCATGCACAACTACTACATTTCTACTATTAAACTAATTATACTGCTGATCTTTCATGCAGTGCCACAAAAAAATGCTTACATATGGATTGGTCTTAAGTTCACATTCATGTCCATGCTTTTTCACTTTAAACCTTATTCAGTGTCCCATTTCATGGAGAAACACATTTCAAGGAGAGTAATTGTAAAACATCTGTGAGTATGAGTGAATAAGGACTGTCTGGATGCACTGCACATTGCTTACATCAAAAAAAAAACCAAATCCTGGTGGCATTTCTGAACTAAGAGTGCTCCTTGCTTCTTAAAAAAGTTTAAACAAACCTCTTTTTTTAAGAAGCAAGGAGCATCCTTAGTTCAGAAATGCCACCAGAATGATCACCTACATATTTTGGATGCAGCTATTCTAAAAATTCAAGTAGGGCCTTTTTAAATAACATTTTGTGCCAATAAAAACAGACAAACAACAAAAAAAAACATGTTCTAAAGCTGCTGTAAACCACATGAGTTTTCTGCCAATGGTGAAGTCTGCCATAAAGAAGAGGAAATTGAGACACACCTGTTAACAGCTCATATGAAACACTGCAGTAACATTTCTCCAAATCATATGATTTGCATTTTAGATCCTATTATTATTATTATTACTTATTTTTCCAGTCATAGATGGAAATCAGAAAGGGTTGGGGAAAAGTTTTCACTGTAATACTTCGACCAGCCTTTATTATAAGTCCCAACAACTGCTGTATGCTTTGGGTTTTACATCGATTCAGGAAAACGATCCCTTCTCTAGGCAATACGTGTGTGTGTGCAGTGTGTTGTAGTCACACAAAACCAATCTGAAAATTGATAACTCCATTTTATAGACCCTGAGGTTTGTGCCACAGACATTGATTGTTATCAATCTGAGTGTAATTGCAGAAAGATACTTTCTTTCCCCCCCCCCCCCCCATAAACTAGCAGTTTACAGATAAAGAGGAGAAATCACCTTGAGTAGGAGGATGCCAATAGGATGTCAATATTTGTCAGTGCATTTAGCATCCATTCAGACCATCCCACAAATATGCTTTGGTATGTTGAAGGAACAAATGCAGTAGAGAATACACAGGATACTTCTCACAACCTGTATCTGTTAAATACTTTTGATCCTGCCACAGATTGTCAAGCTATGTCATGCCATTCACCTTGGTCAGCTGTTAAGTCAATTCAGAAACTTCACAGGAAGGCAAACAAACCCTAAAACCAGCAATAACAACAACAAAAAAAAAATCACATGCACAAAACCAAAACAAAACACTACCCCCCGCCAAAAAAAAGATACAGGGCAACATTTTTTCAACATCAAATTAGTTTTGATACTCAAGAGTTTATCAGAACATATTCTGAAACATTTCCACCTATAAAGTGTAAGATATATATTAACAAAGGAAAATCACCAAATGAATATTCAAGGAGTAATAGATGCAGTGTTCATTGGTCATACAACATTGTGTTAGTTTGAGCCTAGTTGGGATACAACAAAAAAAAACCAAAACCAGGAACAAGAACAAAAAAAACCACACATGTACAAAACCAAACCAGAACAAACACTACCCAGCCCCCCCAAAAAAACAACAACAACCCAACAACAACAAAACAATAACAGCAAAACACCAACTGAGTAGGCTGAATTAGATGGTCAAAAGATCACTTCGTTCCATCTATGAATGTCAAAGTATTCTCCTTTATTTTTTAGGGTTTCAGACACTTTCCCATCTTTAACATACTAATTTGCATACAATAGAGAAAGAGATAATTTTCTCTTATGTATAAAGAAATCTGAAAACCTATTTATACTTTAAACAGGATGAAAGATTTCCATCAAAGTATATGTAGATAATTGCTACAGCTAAGAACACACTAAAAAAAGCCCCAATGGACTAGCAGTGATTTATTTGTCTTAAACAGAAATTCAGCAGCGTAAATGAGGAAGGAGCTGTGTGTGTTTTGGTCTGAATCAATGTCTCTGTGCTGAAACTCCAATTTCCAGATGAGGGATTCAAAAGTAAGGCATAGTAAGCCAGTCATCAAGGACAAACAACAGGTCCTTTGAATTAAAAGACTGCTCATTTCTTTCTCCAATATTTCACAAACACTAAAACGTAAATGCAATACCAAAAAAAAACCCAAACCAACATAATATTTTTGCAACTGATCAGTGAGGAACAGATCTGCAAAGTTCAGCAAATCTTTTTTGCAGTTCTACATGCAGAAGTATCACTTTGTTAATCTCTGGTCAGTACCAGTGATGCTAATCATCAGTACACACTATGGTGTGTTGCTTATAGTTAAGACTACAGAGAAGATGCAGGCTTTAGCTGCACGGTATTTGTACCTACACCAAAAACTGGATTTCACCTCATCAAAATTCTAGTTGCCTTTCCAGAAGAAAGGTGACTTTTTTTATATGGGTTTTTTTACTCAGGCTTTAGCTAGATAATGTGAATTTCACTCCTTATTATACTAGTAGTGTGATAACTTTGAACATGGAGTAGACAATAGGAGTAGCTGTATGTGTTAGTGAACACTGTCTCACTGGAACGATGGAAACACACTCTCTTTCTGTTTATCTTTTTTACTTATATCTCATGGGCCTTTTTATTATATATATGTATATAGCATATATAGTGAATTCATAAATTTCTTAGAACTTCAAACATGTCAGTGATTTCCTAGCAATTCAGTGATACTTGACTTCTAAACTCCTGATTGTAGATGGGAAATCTACATCTTACCTCCTATATTTGGTTAACATTTTGATTGTTAAATATACTCTCACTTTCCTTCTGGTATGTTATAATGTATTTTCACTGTCCTGAAACAAGAGTCAAATGAAAATCTGTGCAGCTTTAAGTGTCATTTCAGCAACTGAAAACCTTATTCCTACTTAGGTTTTAGGAGTTTTTTTCCCTTATAAATGTTCTCTAGATAATATTGACGTATTCATCCTGAAGTCTCTTCTTTCCTGTTTCAGTGACTCAATTTACAGTTAAGATGACTTCCAGGCATAGCTTACTCAAGATGTGAAAGTTGGTCTGTATTCTGATTGCACATCACCAAAAGTGTTCTTGAAAGGGTGTTGACTGAATACCACAGATGTAGTGGTTTTTAAAAGACAGTAATTACAACATTATGGATCTGAACATCCTGAATGACAATTAACTCAGCCACAGCACTTTGTTCTTTTTCTGCAGTATACGATATTCTATGCTCTACTCATACTCATAGAAAAGGGCTCATCAATGTGACAGCACTTGTGCTTAGAAATGGCTTTGAGGGTATGATTAATAAACACAAATGAGGAAGGGAGAAAGAAGGAGAAATACATGTTAATACTTAATACTTGCAACAGTCAAAGCTGCCTGCTCCACCAGGTTAGATAGCACCAAATTAATGTTCTGCATCCAGTGTGCTGTGTTCCTTATGATCTAAGCAAGTTTGTTCTCTGGTACACCCTGGAGTGTTTTCTCACTATGTGAAGAGAGAAATAAATTTTATAGGCATTATGTCATTCCTATAAAATTCCTGAACTACTGCATTTTTATCTGAGTAATGATGTAAGACAAAAGGAGCCAGCCAGTTACATTGCATATGGTATCACTCCTGAGAAAAATCTCCCTTCCAGGTAGCACCACCAAGGTGCCATCATGTACCAGTCAAGAACCAGTCAGCCATTCTATGAGTTAATGATAGGCTCAGCTCTAGCAGTTATCATTATACTGACGTGAGATTGAAGTCTTAGGATGGACCAGATGAATCTGATGCATATTTGGTGTGGAAGATGAAGACCAAAACTAACAAAAGCAGTAATCAAGGATCAGAAGGTCCAATAAATGTTGAGGCATTGTTCAAATTACTCTGAAAGCCAAAAGTGTAGAAATGCATTTTAAAAGTTCCCAGGAGATTTATCTTGGGCTTTATGCCTTCAGATATAAGAATCTCAATAACTGGCAAGGATGTCATTGTAGGAGAAACATATAAACCTCATATTATTTTTCTTTGCAAAGAATTTGCACTCAGAAAAAACAGACAGAAATGAGGAGGTAATAATGTAATATCGGGAACAAAAGACTGTACTTATGACATTTCTCTGTCTTCAGTTCTCTCTGGACATCATGGCAAGGCAACTTTTAGTGACAGGATTGAGAAGAGAGAAACTATTAAATATGGGGAACATTCTCAGGAAGCACATCCCAATCTTAAGGGCAGTAGGAGAAATCAGAAGAGTACTTGATTAAAAACCTGCTAAAAATTTGTTAAGGGACTCTTTCTGTGTGTCAACTGGCAGCAGGTGCCAGCTGCTGTTTACTGAATGTACAGATCATTTGTGGGGTGGGGATGAGTTGTGAAAGGGCTTTGAAGGTAAAGCCAAGCAGCTTGTGTTTGAAGTGGCAGAAAAGCAACAGCTAGAGGAGGAAGGTGTGGAGAGAGGTGAAATGGTCAAAATGACAAGCCAGGAAAATTATCTTTGTGACAGCTGAGCAAGACTGTATTTGTCAAAGTCAGAGAAAAAGGGTGTTGTGGTAGCTGAGACGTGAGCCATTTCACCTGTGCAGATAGACAGCAAAAGACACATCTTAGATATTGTCTGTGAAAAGAAGCTGTGGAAACTAGACATTACCTGAGACCAAGGGTTTAAAAAGGAGATAATCATCATTCTAGACATCATCACTGCCTAAGCAAAAATACTTTTAAAACGTTTGACTTTTTAATAACAAGTGACTGCTCATCACTATCAAGTCCCTTTGGAATATGTTGAGCTTTGTTGGGTTTTCACTGCATTGCTGTTTGCTCTAACTATGTTTCCTTCCTTTGCCATCAGTTTTAAAGGACAGTTAGATTTAAAGTTGGAATGATTTGCAGTGCTGATGCATGACAAAGTGCAGTTTTACAATGAAAAACTTAAGCACACAGAATTTAAGGCTAAGCTGTAGCTTTGCAGTTAGTTCACACATTGGCACCTCAGATCAAAACTTCTAAATGCTTCCTGCATGCAGTAGCATCCAATGCTCAATAGTTCAGGACATGGTAAAACCTTTGACTACAGTATGCACTTAATTAATTACGTGGTTATGTACAAAAGGAGTATGTAGGAAGATTTTTAAGCCCAGACACACGTGGTCTGAAAATGACTGGGAACCAGCACTGATGTTTATACTGAAAAGGAAATTACTTGTATAATAGATCTACTAATTTCAGTCAGATCCTCAAAACGATCAGAACATCACAATGACAAAATCTATTAGGAGATAACACAGTTACTGATACCTTGGGCAGAGGTTATTTATGAATAAAGGAAAAAAGAAAAGTGAACCAAATAATGCCATGAATTTGAAATAGGAACTATAAGGCTTTTAGTGACATCTTCAGGAGCCTGAGGCCTCCCTGATGCTAGATCTATGTCATGAGCTCTGATACTATACCAGAACAACACATGTTAAGGAGGGGATTAGATCTCAATGTGGGTTCGGGGTGAAATGCAATGAGGCTGATGTAAAGGTTATTGAATAATTTATTAATATATACAAAGAGAACTTTCCCCCCAGACTTCTGTACAACTAACCCACACAAATTCTACGATGCGGTTGGTAAAACCACTTTGCAGAGTGTCTACATAGAGCCAAATTAAGCAACTTGGTAAAGGTTTTACAAATGTTTCTGATTAGAGTCTGTAGTGGAGGGCCACATAGGCCCAAATAGGCTCACATATGCCTGTGCTTGCCTGGACATGTTTTCCTGCCCAAAATATGTTTTTCTGCCCAAACCAGAGGTAAACACATTAAACGGACAAAGGGGCACAACAGGTCTGGTGCCACAAAGCCTGGCCTGCCCTGGTTATACAATGTGGTTGTAAACAGGTTGCATAAGCCCACACACTTAGCCTGTGGCCCACTCATGCTCTTCCCATATTTTGGGGTACCAGACTTGTGGACCTTTCCTAATTTGGTGTGTTTTAGCTGACTGCCAGAAGCCTATTGGACGATATCATGGCCAAAGGACCATCAATCTCGGCCCACATCAGATAAATAGGGTGATTCAGGTAAACAAGGGGCTCTTGCCACCTCCTCTGCTCACCTCTCCCAGCCTGCCAGCTGCCTGGGGCCACTACCTTTGCTCGCTTTACCTGACCCTTTGCTCCACGGCACTCTGCACCGGTGCAGTGGATGATGGACCGAGGCGTTCCCGGCTGGCCGCCGCTGCAGCCTGCCGCATCAGCCCCATCGTGCCCGTGGGATCTTCTCAGACAGTGCACCCCAAATTCAAATAGAACTATCAGCTCCACATGAAATCAACCACGTGGCTTTCGCTATATATATCTTGGGACCACAGATGCTGAGACTTCCAATTAGTGAGTGCTTGAACTCTCTGGATTCAAGTTGCTAGAGAATTTTACTAACTTTACCAGTGGCACTTTATGCCACAAGACTCTGACCAGAACATTTCTAAAACCTCTACCGAGTTGCTTAATTTGGCTGTAAATAGACATCCTGTAAAATAGTTTCACCAACCATGTACAAAGAATTTGTGTGGGTTAGCTGCACATAAGTTTGGGGGAGATTCTCTTTGTGCATATTAATAAATTATTTAATAACCCCCAAATTGGCCTTGTATCTCACCCCAAACGCAGGCTCAAACCCCTCTATAACAGTCTTGCGGCATAAACTGACGCAGGTAAAGTTGACATTCTTCTAGCAACCTGAATAAAGAGAGTTTAAATACTCACTAGCTGTGTTAAAACTGAGCCACCAAAAACTTAGAGATAAGTTAAAGGAGTTTTGTTTTGGCAAGCAAGAAGCAGCACTGGGCACAGGGGAGTTTAGCTCCGCAGGTGCGCACTGTACACAGGCAACTGCAGGATTTTTGTTTCCCACTCGGATACATATTCATACAGAAGTGTAATACATAGTCAAACACTTCCCAAGGAGTTTGTGGATTTTCCTGGAACTGTTGCACATGTGTGCTAATCCTCCTGGGGGTCTTTCTGGTGGTCGTGAGGCTGAAGTAACAAGTCTTCCTCAGGTGTCATTGTGACTCAGCTATTTGCGTCTTCACAGTCATGTGATTTATGGTCTCTTATCTACCATGCTCATGGCATTTTCTGTTATGGTTCATCCCTAGCCTTGCTCAGTTAGCTCTGGCACACCCCTGTTTTGTTCACGTTTCCCATTGACAGGGGGTTATCTCTTTCTGTTATCGCTCATAGCTTCCAATATCTCCAGCTTAGTTAGGAGACACAGTCTCAAGTTGTGCCAGGGTAGGTATAGGCTGGATATTAGGAAGAAGTTCTTCACAGAGAGAGTGATTTCCCATTGGAATGGGCTGCCCAGGGAGGTGGTGGAGGCACCGTCCCTGGGGGTCTTCAAGCAAAGCCTGGATGAGGCACTTAGTGCCATGGTCTAGTTGATTGGTTAGGGCTGGGTGCTAGGTTGGACTGGATGATCTTGGAGGTCTCTTCCAACATGGTTAATTCTATGATTCTATGATTCTATGAAAATGTAGCAGAGAAATAAAAGAGAACAACAATGAGAAAAGATGAGGAGTAGATTCTTTTGCCAACTAGTAGAAATTTCCAGGGAAAATGTTTTACAAAGGGGTCATTTTTCATCAGAGTTTCTAATAATTTTGTTGACCAGCTTTACTAAATATTTAATGTTAAGTTAGGTACTTCATCAACAGTTGGTAAACTGAAATATGGAGGTCAAACTGTTAGGGAACTCGATACTATGTAGAGAGATTGATGCATAGCTAGAGGTAACAGCCTTGTTTTATCAACAATTTCCTTCTGGAAAAAGCTCAGATTTTTCATATTGATTGAATGAATACTATTGAAAATATGGGATTTAAGGCTTAGTGCAGAACCCTGAATTCAGACAGGCTTTTTTAGGCAGAGACTTTTGGTTTCACTGTTACTACTTCTAGCTGGAAATTTTAAGTATTGCAATACTTTCCAGACCATCTTTGTACCCTTTTGAGACCAGACAGTCAAAGTGAGTATCAACTCCTGTTGGCTCTCTGGAAGGAAGACCTGTAGACTAAGCCAATAGTCTAGGCTTATACATCCAGTGCAAAAAGTATGTGTGTTTTATTGCTCTTTGGGATATCTGTATAAAACAGATAGATTTCCAGTGGAGCAGCCCATCTCTACACTGATTAGATGACTACCATAAAACTGAATCATAAGAGAATTCCCACTCCATTCAACTAAAATCTGAATAATTAATCCAGATCACAGTATCACAGTATCACAGTATCACAAAGGCTGGAAGAGACCTCATAGATCATCAAGTCCAACCCTTTACCACAGAGCTCAAGGCTAGACCATGGCACCAAGTGCCAGATGTTTCATTCATATACATTTCAGAGCTATCTAAATACTGGAGACAGATAGAGGAACAAAAATCATGGCTTTGTTTTCTGGACAATAGACCTGTCTATATTAAGAGAATTATTTGCCTAAAGATATTTTTTAATATATAGTTACCATAAAGAGAGAATTCTGACTCTGTTTTCAGAAAAGAAAAGGAAAAGGAAAAGAAAAAGGAAAAGGAAAAGAAAAAGGAAAAGGAAAAGAAAAAGAAAGGAAAAGGAAAAGGAAAAAAAGGAAAAGGAAAAAAAAAGGAAAAGGAAAAGAAAGAGAAAGAGAAAAAGAAAAAAGAAAAAAGAAAAAGGAAAAGAAAAAGAAAAAGGAAAAGAAAAAGGAAAAGAAAAAGAAAAAGAAAAAAGAAAAAAGAAAAAGAAAAAGAAAAAGAAAAAGAAAAAGAAAAAGAAAAAGAAAAAGAAAAAGAAAAAGAAAAAGAAAAAGAAAAAGAAAAAGAAAAAGAAAAAGAAAGAGAAAAAGAAAAAGAGAAAAAGAAAAAGAAAGAAAAAAGAGAATAAGAAAAAAACAACCTTTTTTTTTCCAAGTTAAATTAAATAATTTGACTGAAATACACTGAAACTTAATCAATTCTTCAATTATTGGCTAACCTGCTATCTTGTGTGATATGACATAATTTATGGGGCATGCCTCTAAAATCCTTCTGTTAGCTATTTTATTGGGTGGTTTGGGCAAAGGGAGGAGGTTGGAGGGGTTTTGGGGTTTGTTTTTTGTTTTTAAATCTTTGACATCTGCACTATTTATATAATTTTGAAAACTATAATGGACTTGGAATCGAAATTTATGTGAATTTCCTTCTTACATTCACATCTGGTTTGACTCTGTCTTCAGTCCTTTATCGATCTTTTGACGTGAATATCTCCTGACTTTCTTAACATCTTAACATCTATTCTAAGCAGTGAGAATATTGATCACAAAGTTGGCCAAGGATAGCTAGAAAAGGTAGCCTTGAAAATTATTTCAAATACACATTGTTTTGAGAATGGAATCATAGAATCATAGAATCAACCAGGTTGAAAGAGACCTCCAAGATCATCCACTCCAACCTATCACCCAGCCCTATCCAATCAACTAGACCATGGCACTAAGTGCCTCATCCAGTCTTTTCTTGAAGACCCCCAGGGACAGTGCCTAATACTGTCTTAAAACCAATACATACAACCCAGGTTTCATTTGACACTAATGTGCATTTAAATCCTTGGATCTTATGAACACAATTGTGGCTAAACCACTCCAAAAATGCATTTGGCACTCCCTTCTTGTGTAGCTGGCAGGAGCAGGCTGTACACAGACCCCTTGGCCTTCATTTTCCTCTGCCTGTTTTTGCAGATGAGTCAACCTTTGAGGCTATCTGAGAGTAAAGCTGGCAATTGCAGGGCCCAGATGCCACACTTAGGGTTCCAAGTCCTGAACAGTAGGATTTCTAGCTGGCCATTGCCATGTGCTACTTTAGATTCACTGTCCATAACCTGGAGGGTTTGTATATAATTTGCCTGCTGCTGCCTTGGTCATTGCTATCCACAAGATGTTCAGCATCCTCTGGCTAAGATCATGCCTGCAGTCCACAGGCTGTGCATGTCCAGCTTTATGTTCACCACTCCTGTCACACAGGAAATGTGTGTGCTGGCCAGAAGAGTAATTCTTATGCCAAACATGCATGCAAGCAGTGGGCAGAAGATGTCTAGGGGAGCATAAAGCAAATTCTGTCCACTCTTTCCAAAAAGTCACTCATTTATAAATGTGTGAATGTGAATCATCATTTCTTCTTAAACAAATCTGTAAGGCAGTACAGTAATTCAGACTGGAGATCTATAAATGCCCTTCAGATAAATATTTTTTTTAAAGAAGGTAGTTATTCAACAGTCTAAATTATTGTATTTAAAAAAAAAAAAGGAAAAGGAAAGGAAAAAAAAAAAGTGAGGGATTTATTTTATAATCAGAAAAGGTATTGATTTTGAAACAGGCAAGCTGGAGGAGTAGCCAAAGTTTTCTGTAGTGCAGTCCTACAAGCACTTCAAAATACTGAGCCCCTCTGTGACTTAAGTGGGGGTTTAATAATGTCTCCACATGTGGAGATCAATTACTAGAGGCCATGCTCAATAGAAAAATTCCTGCAAAAATAAATCTTGCTTTTGTGGGGATTCTTCACTGCATTATCTAGGGGAGCGTGGACAAGGAGACTGCACGTTTTATCATCAGAAAATACTGGTATCTCTTATAGTCAGTCTTTTTCTTTCCCCCCCTCTTATTCTTTTACTGGAATTGTTTCTGCAAATACTATTTCCAATTATGTCTGTAGTAAGAATCACACAATGGCATAAAAGACAGAGAAGCAAACCCCAGATTTATGAACCCACAGAAGAAAAAAATAGCATGGAAAAAGAAGTGTTATCAAATGGAAAGCTGTGATGGTTTGGGTGTTACCCACCCCCCCACAAACTTAGGAAAATCACCCAGACTAGACTCAGCCAAGCTGGAAATTAGAGCATGAAGCTTTATATCTACAGCTCAGCACAATATACAAGCAGATATTTACAATATATACAGAAATATACCAGTTAGAAAGTAATAAACACAACAGCCCTCCTAGAAACCTGAGTCTCCAGAAGGGGCTCCCAACCACCCTTCCACCTCCTTTCCACCTCTCTACCTTATCCCAGACTTTGTCTTACGTTCAAGGTGAGTTTGGAGAATAGGCCAAGGGGGTTAGGGAGCAGAGGGATTAGCAGGTTAGAGAGAGAAGGGAGGCAGCCAAAGCCAGAGAGCAACTCTGTAAATAAAGCTTCATTCTTTAATTTCCAGTCACTGAGTCTAGTCTGGATGATTTTCTTAAGTGTGGAGGGGTGGGTAACACCCAAACTATCACAGCTTTCCATTTGATAACACTTCTTTTTCCATGTTACACAGAGGGCAGGTTAGGAAGAAAAGGGCAGGCAGCCAGAGCCAGAGAGTGACTGTGTTATATGTATTTATGTTCTTGTTTTTATACATCTCAGCAAACCTGTGAGTGCAGTAGACATCACCATTGTTTCCTTTTCACAGCCTGTCATCTACTTCCTCTCACTAAAATATCCCAGCTAGGCTCAAACTGGCACAAAAGCTTCAAGAACTGGGGTAAATTTGGAATAAAGCCCTACAGGATATAGCATGGAAGACCAGCAATGTATACATTGTGTTGAAATAGAGAGTCATGAGCAGATGTCACAGCTAAGGAGCCCAGGAAAAAAAATATTTTAAGCAACCCAAATGCCAACCTCATCACTTTGGAGCTTTTAGGAAACAAGAGGGGAAAAGGAGAAAAAAAAAATCACTGAAAAGGATGAAAAAAAATTTCAAAACCACCAACAAAATATTTTGTGTGCAAAACAGAGTAGGAAAATACAGAAAAATAGTTCAGAACACAAGGCCACACCCTGAGTACTGTGTCCAGTTCTGGACTCCTCAATTCAAGAGAGATGCTGAGGTGCTGGAACCTGTCCAGAGAAGGTCAACAAGGCTGGTGAAAGGCTTGGAACACAAACCCTATGAGGGGAGGCTGAGGGAGCTGGGGGTGTTTAGCCTGGAAAAGAGGAGGCTTAGGGGGGATCTCATTGCTGTCTAAAACTACCCTAAGGGAGGCTGTAGCCAGGTGGGGGTTGGTCTCTTCTGCCAGGCAAGCAGCAACAGAACAAGGGGACACAGTCTCAAGTTGTGCTGGGGGAAGTCTAGGCTGGATGTTAGGAGGAAGTTGTTGGCAGAGAGAGTGATTGGCATTGGAATGGGCTGCCCAGGGAGGTGGTGGAGTCACCATCCCTGGAGGTGTTGAAGCAAAGCCTGGCTGAGGCACTTAGTGCCATGGTCTGGTTGATTGGCTAGGGCTGGGTGCTAGGTTGGACTGGATGATCTTGGAGGTCTCTTCCAACCTGGCTGATTCTATGATTCATGACTGTAGACATGTATTAGAGCAATGCACCATGAAATCATGGGTTTAGTTGCTGTGCAGCAGGAATGCTATACCTTCAGAGTGAAAGAACCCTACAGTTTTGCAGAACTATGCCAAGCTCAGATGTACACATATTAGAGGACTTTTTTTCCTACCAAAGCAATTATATGATTCTGTATCAAATTAGATATAACTAAAAGAGAAGGCATCTGCAGTAATTTTCATAATTATTTCAAATACCTGTGTTCTGTGAGGTATTTGTTAGAATATGTTATATTACTCTGATAAGACACAAATCCATAGTTAAGTGCAGGATTAAAATAATTACCCAGCTGTTTCATTTTAAAGAAAGTCATATATGTGGACTGTATTTAGGTACATATATGCTGGTATGCCTATGTACTGGCACACCTATGCAGGCACATCTACATGCATGCATGTATCTATACATGCATATGTGTATGTATTTTTATCTTCACATTTACTCCTCTGATTTATGAGGACATGGATATTCCCTGCCTGATTTAGCTTCCTCCTTTTTGTTATATAGTTGTGATGGTTTTCATGTTCCCTGTCCCGTCCCCCCCCCCCCCCCACTTCGGAAATCACCCAGACTAGACTCAGCCAGCTCTGGAAATTTGAATGAAGCTTATTAGTTACAGCTAGCACAATATACAGGAGATATTTACAGTAGATACAGTTATTGACAGAAGTAGACAGGGTAAAAGGTAATACAGAAACACAACAGCCCTCCCTGAAACCTGAGTCCCCAGAAGGGGCTCCCAACTGCCCTTCCACCTTCTCCCACCCCTCTCAACCTTACTCCAGCCCCAAGTAAGAATGGAGGTTCAGCCTGAGGGGTTAGGAATCAAAGTGGATTAGGCAGAGAAACGGCAGAGAGGCTAGAGAGATGCACATCAGCCAGTTCCCCCAGAAGTACCACCTTAGCTATGTTTGATTCCTGTTCTCATACATCTTAGCAAGCCCGTGAGTGAAGTAGACATCAGCCTTGTTTTCTTTTCACAGCCTGTAATCTAGTCCTTCTCACCAAAACTTTCTAGCTAGCTTTAAACTAGCACAATAGTGTGTATAGAATCATAGAATCAAAGAGGTTGGAAGAGGCCTCCAAGATCATCCAGTCCAACCTAGCACCCAGTCCTAGCCAATCACCTAGACCACGTGCCTCATCCAGTTTTCCCTTGAACACCTCCAGAGACAGTGACTCCACCACCTCCCTGGGCAGCCCATTCCCATGGCAAATCACTCTTCCTGTGAAGAGATTCCTCCTAACATTCAGCCTTTACCTCCCCCGGCACAACTTGAGACTGTGTCCCCTTGTTCTCTTGCTGGTTGCCTGGCAGAAGAGACCAACCCCCACCTGGCTACAGCCTCCCTTCAGGCAGTTGCAGACCTTTAGAACTTAGGCTGGCCACTGCTGTTAAGGAGAATTAAAAAAAAAACCCAAATGTTTCTCTACTAAAAATTAAGTGTTTCTCATTAAAAATAAAAAATCATGAACCTTGGTGGAGGCAGCATAACATCTCAAAATACAATTTACTGCATGTAAGGAACATCTGAACTTGCTGTTAATTCACAAATCCTCTAGTCTGGCTCCTACATGCTAAGAAGAGATCCAAGGGTATGTATGGTAACAGATGAATTGCTGTCCCACGATTGAAACAACATGTTGTTTTGACATGTAAAAGCAGGTCATCAAGTTTTATCCCATTTATTTCTGAGTGGTCACCTTGTGATTTCCAAGGAAATTTCAGTGTTTTTCTCTTTAAAAGCCTCTCTTTTTCTTCTTAGAGGCCATTCTTTTAAATGCAACTAATATCAGGAAACTCCATTTTTCTTCTATAGAAAGAGTAAACTGTCAAGGCAAATGTCAGAGGGGAAATACTGAAAATGTTATCCTTGTGTGTTACCCTAGTTACCTACGTGCTTGAGCAGCAGTCATAGCATCACAGAATAATTTAGAACCAGAAGGGACCTCTGGAGGGTATCCACAGAAACACCAGACTTCTGCTGAAAATATGACCAACTTTAAAGTCAGATTAGGTTAAATCAAGTTTGGTTAGAAGCACTTCATGTATAGGTATACTGGCAGAGTCCCTAAGATTTTGTGGATATGAATCCAGAACTAAATCTATCTCATGAGGAAGCCCTGTGAAAGGTTTTGGAATTTTTTAGCATCCTGCAGGGCAAGCCTTTTGCACATCTGAGGAGTTTTCCTCAGTGACTAGCCCATTCTTTCATGAGAGTGCTTTCAACACATTCATTTCAAACCGAAAAAGCAGCAGAAAGGAATCTTGACTGTGACTAAATAAGGTGTGGGAGAAAGCAGTTTGCCTTATTATACACAATGATATAATTTCTAAGGTTCTGAACAGCAATGATCCAACCTCTATTTAAATACAACTTTAAAAGTGTTGGTTTTAATCAAGAACCATTGCTATGTAAGGAAGAGAAAAAACCTACTACAGTGAAACTAACAGCGTGTATATTACAGCAATAAAGTCATGCCAGAAAGTTCTACACTAGCAGAGCAGCTTAACTGAGAAGGAAACATGTGAAGAATGTAAACAAAATGAATAGTGATTTGGAACATTGCACACTGGCATTCATATTTCAATACAAAGTTGAACCACAGGATATTTCACTTCTATTACATTCAAATAATCTTACAGAGGGGCCCTGAATAAAACTAATAATAACAAAAAAAAAAAGGCAAAAGAAAGAAACAAACAGAACCCCTGAGCCTGGAGAGGAGGAGGCTCAGGGGTGATCTTATTACTGTCTACAACTACCTGAAGGGGCATTGTAGCCAGGTGGGGGGTGGGCTCTTCTCCCAGGTAACCAGCAATAGAACAAGGGGATACAGTCTCAAGTTGTGCTGGGGTAGGTATAGGCTGGATGTTAGGAAGAAGTTCTTCACAGAGAGAGTGATTTCCCATTGGAATGGGCTGCCCAGGGAGGTGGTGGAGGCACCATCCCTGGGGGTCTTCAAGAAAAGACTGGATGAGGCACTTAGTGCCATGGTCTGGTTGATTGGATAGGGATGGGTGATAGGTTGGAGTGGATGATCTTGGAGGTCTCTTCCAACCTGGTTGATTCTATGATTCCATGATTCTAGGATTCAGATGTCAAACCAGTTTTTTGGTGGCTGGGTTTCTTTTGGTTGGTTGCTTGCTTGCTTTTGTGGGGGTTTTGTTTGGTTTGGTTGTCTTTTTGTTTGTTTGTTTGATTTGGTTTGGGGGGTTTTTTACAAGAAATACTTGAAACTTTGTAGAAAAAGGAAAGGAAATTCAGGTGAGAATAGAATAAGGTGACTGATTAGATGTAACCTGGACAGGCATTCTGTGGACAAGAAATAGAAACAGTAACATACTGAGAAGCATCACCTAAGAATGCCAAAAGCCCCAAAGTTGTGACAATAAGAAGAGACAGCAGGATAAAAAAGGGTGATTCTGGAGCCCATAGACACCTACTTGCTCTAAGTGATGCTGTCAGCTACCACTCAGAGCCTGAGGAAGGAAAGAGATTTTTGTTTTACACCAGTGCTTGAGAAATCAGTGGAGACAGTTCAGGTCTGATATCTTGTGCACTTAAAACATACTTAAGACTTGATTTGCCAGCTGATCCATAACTGCCACCTGAACAGTTGTCAAAGGACAAGTCAAACAATTGTTTCATTTCTAAGTCACCTCTCCAGCCCTGCTTGGAGACTGCCTAAAGCTCCAGATCATCCAACAAATGCTAGAAAGGGGAGTGAGAGTCTCCAAAATCTCATTGCCTATGCTCCTGGGGAAAGAATCTTGTTCTGCTCCTTGTATTAAAGGCAGCAGAAACTGCCAGAAGTCTACACTGGTTATTTTGTGTGGACACTGAGTGAGAGTAAGACTGCTCTGTGAAAACAGGGGAATTACCAAATGGATTTAATTTTGGAGTAAATATTAATATCTATAGTCCAACAGAGATAAATATCACAGCCACTGTTTAATAAGGAGCATGTGTCAGTTAAATGGAATTCTGTGACAGGCAGACAATTTACTAATGAATTGTTTAAATAATAAAATCAGTTCAGGATAATGGCTGTAATCAAAAATACTCTAAAACTCTGAAAAGAAAGATGATGTAATTTAAAGCCTTCAGGAAAGAATGGACATTTACAGATGAGGCTTCTGCTGTATAATGATTGTATCTTTATTTTGTGATTGAGGAGGCAGGTGAAGTAACACTGACTGTAACTGATTTTATCATATTTTTACCATAAGAAAACCAACAAACTTGAAAAAAAAATCCTGAAATCACACTTTGTGGTGGTTTGGGTGTTCACACACACACACACACTTTGGAAATCACCCAGACTAGACTCAGCAGCTCTGGAAATTCAATGAAGCTTTATATTTAGAGCTTAGCATAATGTACAAGCAGATATTTACAGTCTATACAGTTATAGACAGGAATATACAAGGTAAAAAGTAATACAGACACACAACAGCCCTCCCAGAAACCTGAGTCCCAAGGAGGGGCTCTCAACCGCCCTTCCACCTTCCTCCCACTCCTCTACCTTACCCCAGATCTTGCCTTATATTTAAGGAAAGTTTGGAGGGTCAGCCAGGGGGCTTAGGAAGCAGGTGGATTAGTTACACAGACATTAGGTTAGGTTAGAGAGAAAAGTTCAGCCCAAAAGCCCAGGCAGTGACTGTGTTATCTATGTTTATGTTCTTGTTCTTACACAGCTCAGCAAGCCTATAAGTGAAGTAGACATCACCATTGTTTCCCTTTCACAGCCTAGAATCTAATACTTCTCACCAAAACATTCTAGCTAGGCTTGTTCTTATACATCTCAGCAAGCCTATAAGTGAAGTAGACATCACAGTATCACAGTATCACAGTATCATCAAGGTTGGAAGAGACCTCACAGATCATTAAGTCCAACTCTCTACCACAGAGCTCAAGGCTAGACCATGGCACCAAGTGCCACGTCCAATCTTGTCTTGAACAGCTCCAGGGACCCTTTCATAGCCTAGAATCTAATACTTCTCACCAAAACATTCTAGTTAGGCTTGTTCTTATACATCTCAGCAAACCTATGAGGGAAGTAGACACCACTATTGTTTCCCTTTCACAGTCTAGAATCTAATTCTTCTCACCAAAACATTCTAGCTAGGCTCAAACTAGCACACACTTTAATAAAAAAAATGTATCTCTGCTAACCTTAATATATTCTCATGCACTGAATCAAGGAGCTGTTTATCAACAATAATTCAAGTTTTACAAGTATCTTGGAATTAAAATCTAATAATTGTCTTCTCTTCTAATAGGTAGTATATTGAAATCAATAGTAATTTATGCCTAAATGGTAGAATAGTACTACTAATAGTACTAAAATAAAGATAGCAGATCAATAAAATTAACTTAGAGCAACTTTTTTTTCCCAGCTTCAGTGTAACTAGCATTAATAATCTCAGTGGAGTTCTCATGGTGTTTGACTTTTCAAATTTATTGACACTCTACTTCACAGAGTCCCATAAAATTAAACTTTCAGGTTTATTTCTTCATTTGAGAAGACTCTGAAAATTCAAACCCCCCCTTAAAGGGCTGCAGGACAACTGCTTTCCAAAAAAACTCTTTAAACACTATTTATGAATCATAGAATCAACCAGGTTGGAAGAGATCTCCAAGATCATCCAGCCCAACCTAGCACCCAGCCCTGTCCACTCAACTAGACCATGGCACCATGTGCCTCATCCAGTCTTTGCTTGAACATCTCCAGGGATGGTGACTCCACCACCTCCCTGGGCAGCCCATTCCAATGCCAATCACTCTCTCTGACAACAACTTCCTCCTAACATCCAGCCTATACTTCCCCCAGCACAACTTGAGACTGTGTCCTCTTGTTCTGTTGCTGGTTGCCTGGAAGAAGAGACCAACCCCACCTGGCTACAGCCTCCCTTCAGGTAGTTGTAGACAGCAATGAGGTCCCCCCTGAGCCTCCTCTTCTCCAGGCTAAACACCCCCAGCTCCCTCAGCCTCTCCTCATAGGCTTTGTGTTCCAGGCCTCTCACCAGCTTTGTCGCCCTTCTCTGAACACCTTCCAGCACCTCAACATCTCTCTTCAATTGAGGAGCCCAGAACTGATGATAAACTTAAGATTTTTTTGCATTAAATTCATAATTTTAAGAATGTCTGGTAATATTATCTCAATCATAAATTACCCATGGCCGATATTAACAACTAGCAAGCTGAAAGCAAAGAAAATATCTATGCCATCAAAAAATTCTGGGTTTCACATAAAGAGGTTGCATATGAAGGCAAATAGATTCAAAAAGTTGAAATTTTTCAAGCAGCAGTGTGAAGCCTTTTTTTTGTGTTCAGAACAGAACAAAAGCAACTTTGATCTCCAAATGATGCTTCTATCAGTACTAGCTACAGGGTAAAAAAAAAAACACATACAAATTAGACATTTCATTACTGTGACACCTTAGAAGTATTTTAGATGTAGTAGAAGTATTTTAGATGCCTGTTATAACTAAAGACAAATTGCCAAATGAGAATGTAAAATGTAATTTTGAAATTTGCAGGAGAATTTTGATGGAAATTCAGAACAGGTATTTATTCTCAAGATTCATTTTCTCCCTTGGTCTCAGGGAATTTCTCTCCTGTGAAAGTATCTTTTTCTTCCACTGGAAAACTGTCTTGTGAAAAATGTCTTCACTATTTCGTCCCACAACCAATTTAAAAACTGTAGGAGACTACAACAGATAATACTTAAGGGCAGCTGAGAGTCACTCTCAGGATCAACACAGAAGAGCCAAGATAGATTTAAGCTCAAAATTGACTCTTTTTTACAGGAGGAAAAGAGGGGAAAACACTCCAACCTAGACTGGTCTTACAGTGCCTCAAGTATTATGTGCAATTCTACTATTAATAAGATTTGGGTATGTAACTATCTGCATGCTGAGATGAAGATTTGCCACTAATGTCTAATTTGATTAATTTATCAGATAATTAGTGCATTATTAAAAATTCACTGCAGGGTCAATGTTTTGTTGATTTACATAATTATGTTACCTGTTTTCTAAGTTAGGGTGCTTGGTAATCATTGAAGTCTTTAGACTCAATTCTACCTTTCCTTTTATGTGCAACTTTACAGCAGGGATTTGTCCTACAGACTTCAGTAGAAATATGCAAATAGAATTCCTTGTGAGCATGACTGTCTGTGCAGCAAGAGCAGCACACCAAGATAATTCTGGGAACACCTTAATTTTCATAACAGCACTAAATGAAGTGCATGAATGCAAAGGATAAAGAGATTTCTCTTTTTCCAAGAAGACTTAAATTATTATTTAACACTATGCAATAATGTCTGGTTTTAATATCAAATTCTAGCTACTGTTCGTGACATTTAATGTGAAACTTGGTTCTAAATTCTTGGCCAGAAATGAGACTTTTGCAAGGGTAAATACATAAAGGCATGATGGAGAAATATCATGAAATGTGATTCATGTAGAATTTCATCCAAGTAATTTAAGAGATGGAGAAATACCTTTTATTTTGAGATCTCTGGAACCTCTGTTTAATCTTGAAACTCTGTGTTTGCTCAGTCCCATATCAATTGAAACTATAATGGAAACTTACTTAGAGTTCAACAAAACCTTAAGTGATCAGAATCTTCATCACCATAGCATTACATAGAGCATATAACAGTTGCAGTGTACCTATTGCTCTGTAGGCTTCAGTGCTTCCATTGGAAGCAAAGTAGGACAAACTCTTAAGTGCTTTAGAAAACTGCTACACAGAATTATAAGCAAAAAAACCTAAATATCCATTTCTGAAGCAGCACATGAAACTAGGCTCAGAAAACCTGAACAATAGAATGAAAATTATGAACACTCATCTTTCATTTATAAATGACAGACTGTGATGGTTTGGGTGTTACCAGCCCTCCCACACTTTGGAAAATCACCCAGACTAGACTCAGCCGAGCTGGAAATTAGAGCATGAAGCTTTATATTTACAGCTTAGCACAGTATACAAGCAGATATTTACAATATATACAGCTATGGACAGAAATATAGCAGTTAAAAGGTAATACAGAAACACAACAGCCCTCCCAGAAACCTGAGTCTCCAGAAAGGGTTCTCAATCACCCTTCCACCTTTCCTCTCTCCCCTCAACCTTACCCAAGATCTTGTCTTATGTTTAAGGCAGTTTTGAGGGGTGGCCAGAGGGATTAGGAAGCAGGTGGATTAGTCACAAAGATGGCAGGTTAGGTTAGAGAGAGAAGTGCAGCCCAAAACCCAGGCAGTGACTCTCTTATCTATGTTTATGTTCTTGTTCTTATACATCTCAGCAAGCCCAGTATATACAGTTATAGACAGAAATATACAAAGTAAAAGGTTATACAGAAACACAGCTCCCCTCCCAGAAACCTGAGTCCCCAGGAGGGGCTCTCAACCACTCCTGCACCTTCCCCCTGCCCCTCTCAACCTTACCCCAGTGCCAAGGAAGAATGGAGGTTTGGCCAAGAGGTTAAGAAGCAAAGGTAAGTGGAGGGTGTGTTAGAGAGATGAAGTCAGTCAGCAGCCCAAGCAAGAGTGAGAGAAAAAATGGCAAGAGTGTTATCTAATGCTTTCATTTCTTGTTCCCATACTCCTTAGCAAGACTGTGAGCAAAGTAGACATCACCACTGTTTTCTTTCCACAGCCTGTAATCTAATTCTTCTCACCAAAACATTCTATCTAGCTTCAAACTAGCACAACAGACACGTAAATAGAAACTGATAGAAGGTTTTGAAATTAGTATTTATGTTAACAAAATGTGGATTTAATTTTTCATTAGTAATTTAGAGATTCATCCAAAGGATCCAGCTCAAGAATGCACAAATTAACAGGCAGAGTATTTTCCTTGTCCAAAAAAATGTTATGTGCGTTGTTATCCACTCCTGCAATGTATTAATACAGGGTATGTTCTCATTTAGACCATCAGTGATAGTCTTTTTAGATCATCAGTGATAGCCTATTTATCTGATATAGCTTAAAACCATTAAGTTAAACACTGTCAGTGACAGAATTATATCACAGTATCACAGTATCACAGTATCATCAGGGTTGGAAGAGAAGAGACCTCACAGATCATCCAGTCCAACCCTTTGCCACAGAGCTCAAGGCTAGAGCATGGCACCAAGTGTCACGTCCAGTCCTGCCTTGAACAGCTCCAGGGACGGCGACTCCACCACCTCCCCGGGCAGCCCATTCCAGTGTCCAATGACTCTCTCAGTGAAGAACTTTCTCCTCACCTCCAGCCTAAATCTCCCCTGGCGCAGCCTGAGGCTGTGTCCTCTTGTTCTGGCGCTGGCCACTTGAGAGAAGAGAGCAACCTCCTGCTGGCCACAACCTCCCCTTAGGTAGTTGTAGACGGCAATAAAGTCTCCCCTGAGCCTCCTCTTCTCCAGGCTAACCAATCCCAGCTCCCTCAGCCTCTCCTCGTAGAGCTGTGATCAAGGCCTCTCACCAGCCTCATCGCCCTTCTCTGGACACACTCAAGCGATGTCTTTGCATTAATTCTTTGTTTGCCTACCTTCTTTCTAGATAGTCCAGGAGGAAGCTTAATTTTCATAAGAAAGTTGTGGCCAAAGACCAAACAAATATGTAAAAAGTGAACAAGAAACTCATCTTCCACACACCATTTCACTTTACTGCAAGCAGCACAGCTGAGAGAGCATCATGCCCTCAATAATAGGCAGTCTTGAGCGCTTAGGCAAAAGCATAACACAGGCCAAACCACAGGGCAAGTGTACACTATCTCTCAGTGATCTACAACCTCAGTAATGCTAACAGAGACATCATCATGCTCAGGTAGCATTAAAGCTATCATCTGATGAATGAGACACAAGAGAATCAATAGTACAAGTGAGCTCTAGATTTGGGTTAGCAGCCAGTACTTTCTGGCTCGAGTCTATTGAAAGTGCCCTCTGATGTTAAACGCTCACTTCAAAGGCTGCCAAAAATCAAAGGACTTTACATTAGCCAACTTTAAAAAAAAATAACAACTTCACTTCCTCACAGTTTTCTCACTTGTAGAAAGGAGGATACTGGTCTTAGACTCAGAGGTGGGCTTTTTGTCTGGAAGGTATGAAGACATAATTAAAGTTTGGGAAAATATGACATTTAAATACAGCTAAGGAGTTATCAATATATTAAAATGGCTATAGTTCATTACAGCTCGAGTTAATTAAGTTAGCTTAATTCAAATGTAGCCTGTTCTGATGAGAGAAGTTCTTGGATGTGAAACTTTATGAGACTCTGTGTAGTGACTTAAAACATTTATTACAGCTAAGACCTAATCCTTCTGCAGGCAACAGATTCCTTAAATAGACTTGGGGTCATCCCCGCTTGGATGCCTATGAAGTGTATTTTAGCTTCTGCAGCATGTGATGGTTTGGGTGTTCCCTGCCCCCCCACACTTTGGAAATCACCCAGACTAGACTCAGCCAGCTCTGGAAATTTGAATGAAGCTTATATTTACAGCTAGCACAATATACAAGCAGATATTTACAGTACAAACAGTTATAGACAGAAATAGACAAGGTTAAAGGTAATACAGAAACACAACAGCCCTCCCAGAAACCTGAGTCCCCAGGAGGGGCTCCCAACCACCCTTCCACCTTCTCCCACTCCCCTACCTTACCCCAGACGTTGCCTTGTGCCCCATGGAAGAATGGAAGGTTGGCCAGGGGGGTTAGGAAATGGATTAATCAGAGAGACGGAAGGTGAGGTTAGAGAGAAAATGCCCAGAGCCCAGACAAAGAGCAACTCCCTTATTTATGTTTGGATTCTTGTTCTTATTCATCTCAGCAAGCCTATGAGTGAAGTAGACATCACCCACTTGTTTCTCTTTCACAGCCTGTGATCTAATCCTTCTCACCAAAACATTCTAGCTAGCTTCAAACTAGCACAAGCATATGAGGAGTTTTTCTGCACATGACTGTTGATAAACAGGCCCCTGCAATATGACCAACAATGTATGGACTTCAGGTAAAATAAGCATAGGTGCATGTAAAACCAGTGTTCCAGTATTTCTTTTAACTACCTGTATGGAAAAAAAGTACAATATATCAAATGTTCAAACTTAATATGGTCTGCACATCAGAATAACATTCACAGGACCTCACCAATCTTAAAACATCAGTATGTCCTCTATGTATCTTTAGGTTAGTAATCAGGCTGCATTTAGTTTATCACTCTATTGTGTCCACAGTTGATGCTAATTTTTGATTCTTTACAGACCATAAAAATGTGTCACTAACGTTTAATTGGAAGGGAAGGGTAGGTAGATAGATAGACATACTAAAGAATAAGAGTGCCATTAACCAAACAGACCTTTAGGAGTAATAAAGACCATCTGCTACGTCAGCAAGCACACTCCAGAGGCAGCACTTCACTCTACCCTAAGAATCAATAGCAAATAAAACCTGTTATACTTTTGATGAATGTATGGTAGGTAAGTTTTGCCCTTCTCAGCTACTAACATTAGATCAGAAGTGCAAGTCTTCAGCAGACAGTTTGGTTTAGATGCTGACTCTTCTTTTTGAAATGTTTTTTCCTAGGAGAAAAGGGATGGTTGGGTTGGGCTTTTTTATAGAACTAAGGTCACACCTCACTACTGAGATCAGCCTTGGGTACATATATTTTTATAGGTTGTTAATCAAAAAGTACAGAAATATTACTTAAAATTAAAGAATCACAGAATCACAGAACTGTCAGGGTTGGAAGGGACCTTGAGGATCATCTAGTTCCAACCACCCTGCCATGGGCAAGGGCACCTCACACTAGATCAGGTTGCTCAGAGCCACATCCAGCCTAGCCTTAGAGATCTCCAGCGATGGGGATTCCACCATCTCCTTGGGCAACCTGTTCCCATGTCTCACCACCCTCATGGTGATGAATTTCCTCCTAACATCCAATCTAAATTTACTCTCTTCTAGTTTTGTTCCATTTCCCCTAGTCCTAGCACTACCCAACATCCTAAAAAGTCTCTCACCAGCTTCCTGTAGCCCCACTTCAGATACTGGAAGGCCACAGTAAGGTCTTCTCTTCTGACCAAACAGTCAAAACCCTCTCAGTCTGTCTTCACAGAAGAGGTGCTCCAGCCCTCTGATTATTCTCACAGCCCTTCTCTGGGCATGTTCCAGAACATCCATATCCTTCTTGTAATAGGAGTTCCAGAACTGGATGCAGTACTTCAGGTGGGGGTCTCATCAGAGTAGAGTATAGAAGGGGAGAATCACATCCCTCAACCTACTGGCTACACTTCTCTTGATGCAGCCTAGGATATGGTTGGCTTTCTGGGCTGCAAGTGCACACTGGTCGATCACATTCATCTTCTAACCCACCAGCATACCCAAGTCCTTCTCCCCAGGGCTGCTCTCAAGCCAGTCAGAGGATGACAAGTGGATGGGGCAAATATCTTTTCGGTGGTCAGCACCAATAAGACAAGGAGCAATGGCTACAAATTGGAACATAGAAGGTTTCACCTCAACATGAGGAGAAGTTTACAGTGAGGGTGCCAAGAGTACTGGAACAGGTTGCCCAGAGTGGTTGTGGAGTCTCCTTCTCTGGAGACTTTCAAAACCCTCCTGGATGTGTTCCTCTGAGAATCACCCTGTCTTGGCAGGGAGGTTGGACTTGATGACTCTGGAGGTCCCTTCCAACCTCTAAAGTTCTGTGATTCTGTGATCCTGGATTTGCTCTATTCCAAGGCTAAAATAAAAACCCCAGGTCTGTTGCTCTCTGCAAGTTCAGTGATGTTATTTCTAATCTTAAATATTTACAGCTGAGGCCCTTCTTTTATAGCAGCATCAATTCCTCACACAGCAACTCCAAATAGCTAACTAGATTTGCAGGCTAACCAATGTATTTATATAAAAGGAGAGAGCCAACTGTCTGACAAATCATAAAGAGAACCATGGCATGGTCCTACATTACAATAAAAATATTATCTATCAAATATTAAATTGTAATGGTTGCTGACATTTCCAGCCTAAAATAACTCAGTAGTATGCTGCCTTGATCTCTCCAACTATTTTCTCTCTATACCTAAGAAGTCAAATTATATACCAATCTAAGTTGTTCAGAGGAGTTTGTATATCAAATGCTATAAGCAAGACTCCTATGCATCCATACTATCTTTTAGAAAATATCCTTTTGGTAATTGCTCATTTTTAGGCAGAGATGTAATCTAAGGCTCCAGAAGTATGTCACCAGCTGAACAAAACCTTACAACAGAGAGGAAAAGGAGAGGAAAGGAGAGGATAGAACAAATCGTGCCTAGGCTCTCGTTCTCCTGTCCTGTGAGGACAGCAGTCCAAGCCCTTATTTGATTTTTTGACTCTTTAATATCCAAACATAACAATTAAAACTTTTGGTTAAACCAATCAAGGGATTTCATTCTTCTCTTTCCCAAAATTGGTTAAAAAAAAATTAAACAAAACAAACAAACAAAAAAACACAAGAAAAAAGAGAAAAGATAAACCAAGTTTGCAGATGACACTAAGCTGGGGGCAGATGTGGCTGGGCTGGAGGGCAGAAGGGCTCTGCAGTGGGACCTTGACCGCCTGGACAGAAGGGCAGAGTCCAAGGGGATGGCATTCAATAGCTCCAAGTGCTGGTGCTGCACTTTGGCCACAACAACCCCATGCAGAGATACAGGCTGGGGTCGGAGTGGCTGGAGAGCAGCCAGGCAGAGAGGGATCTGGGGGTGCTGATTGATACCCACCTGAACATGAGCCAGCAGTGTGCCCAGGTGGCCAAGAAAGCCAGTGGCATCCTGGCCTGCATCAGGAATGGTGTGGTCAGCAGAAGCAGGGAGGTCATTCTGCCCCTCTACTCTGCACTGGTCAGACCTCACCTTGAGTACTGTGTCCAGTTCTGGGTCCCCCAGTTTGGGAGGGATATTGAGATGCTTGAGCGTGTCCAGAGAAGGGCAACGAGGCTGGAGAGAGGCCTTGAGCACAGCCCTACGAGGAGAGGCTGAGGGAGCTGGGATTGGTTAGCCTGGAGAAGAGGAGGCTCAGGGGAGAGCTCATTCCTGTCTACAACTACCTGAGGGGAGGTTGTGGCCAGGAGGAGGTTGCTCTCTTCTCTCAGGTGGCCAGCACCAGAACGAGAGGACACAGCCTCAGGCTGTGCCAGGGGAAATTTAGGCTGGAGGTGAGGAGAAAGTTCTTCACTGAGATAGTCATTGGACACTGGAATGGGCTGCCCGGGGAGGTGGTGGAGTCGCCGTCCCTGGAGCTGTTCAAGGCAGGACTGGACGTGGCTCTTGTTGCCATGGTCTAGCCTTGAGCTCTGTGGTAAAGGGTTGGACTTGATGATCTATGAGGTCTCTTCCAACACTGCTGATACTGTGATACTGTGATAATTTTGTTTTCAGAAAGCAGACTAAATTCCAAGGAGTTTCTTTTTAAAGTGGTTTGCAATTTTATTTAGATTAATCACAATGCTTTAAAATTGTCCTTGCCCAGGGAGGCTGTGGATGCTCACTCCCTGGAGGTGTTCAAGGCTAGGTTGGATGAAGCCTTGAGTGATGTGTTCCAGTGGGAGGTGTCCCTGCCTATGGCAGGGGGTTGGAACTGGATGATCTTTGAGAAGCCTTCCAACCTAAACCATTCTATGATTCTGTGAAAATCACAAAATCATAGAATCAGTCAGGGTTGGAAGAGACCACAAGGATCATCTAGTTCCAACCCCACTGCCATGGCCAGGGACACTTTACTCTAGATCAAGCTGCCCACAGCCTCATCCAGCCTGGCCTTAAACACCTTCAGGGCCTCAACCACCTCCCTGAGCAATCCATTCCAGGCTCTCACCACTCTCATGCTCAACAACTTCCTCCTCATGTCCACTCTGAATCTCCCCATCTCCAGCTTCACTCCATTCCCCCTAGTCCTGTCACTCCCTGATAGCCTAAAAAGTCCCTCCCCAGTTTTTTTTTAGGCTCCCTTTAGATCCTGGAAGGCCACAAGAAGGTCACCTGGGAGCCTCCTCTTCTCCAGACTGCACAGCCCCAACTCTTTCAGTCTGTCCTCATAGCAGAGGTGCCCCAGCCCTCTGATCATCCTCATGGCCCTTCTAAAATCTCTACACAGGTAAAATATTCTCTAACTGAAACTGCACCATTTGGGTGTATGTTGGAAATTGTTTTTCATATTAGATTCTTATAAAGAGCAGAATAAGAAACCCTTTCCATGCAGAAGGTATCAAATTGTTTGTGTACTTTTAATCTTCTTTTTTTTTTTCTTTTGGTAAAAAATTCAATATTTCAGTGAAAAGATATTAATCCTCACCATGACCTTTTTCCACTTCTACTTTCTGTGTAGAAGATCAGTATTGAAACACAAGTATGACTCATGCTATCAAAAAGAAAAGTTCTAAAAAAGCTATTCGAGAGGTTTCTTTGGTTTGGTTTGGTTTGGGTTTTTTTGTTCTGTTGTTATGGGTCTTTTTTTTCTTTGTTTTGGTTATGATGGTTGGGTTATATATATATATATATATATATATATATAAATTAGAAGCAATTTGTTTACTTTTCAGCATTTAGCCTGACTACTGAAACTACATTCTATTACTTTCCTGCTTTCAGATCTCACCCTCCAAGAGCTTACAATGGTAGTTTTCAACACCTCTATTGATGATCTGGATGAGGGGATTGAGTCCAGCATCAGTAAGTTTGCAGATGACACCAAGCTAGGAGCAGGTGTTGATCTGTTGGAAGGTAGGAGAGCCCTGCAGAGGGACCTGGACAGGCTGGATGGGTGGGCAGAGGCCAATGGGATGACATTTAACAAGGCCAAGTGCAGGGTTCTGCACTTTGGCCACAACAACCCCAAGCAGTGCTACAGGCTGGGGACAGAGTAGCTGGAGAGCAGCCAGGAAGAAAGGGAGCTGGGGGTACTGATAGATAGTAGGCTGAAGATGAGGCAGCAGTGTGCCTAGGCGGCCAAGAGAGCCAGTGGCATCCTGGCCTGGATCAGGAACAGTGTGGCCAGTAGGACAAGGGAGGTTATTCTTCCCCTGTACTCAGCACTGCTCAGGCCACACCTTGAGTGCTGTGTCCAGTTCTGGGCTCCTCAATTCAAGAGGGATGTTGAGGTGCTGGAAGGTGTCCAGAGAAGTGCGACAAAGCTGGTGAGGGGCCTGGAACACAAATCCTATGAGGAGAGGCTGAGGGAGCTGGGGCTGTTTAGCCTGGAGAAGAGAAGGCTCAGGGGGGACCTCATTGCTGTCTACAACTACCTGAAGGGAGGCTGTACCCAGGTGGGGGTTGGCCTCTTCTCCCAGGCAACCAGCAACAGAACAAGGGGACACAGTCTCAAGTTGTGCCAGGGGAAGTCTAGGCTGGATGTTAGGAGGAAGTTGTTGCCAGAGAGAGTGATTGGCATTGGAATGGGCTGCCCAGGGAGGTGGTGGAGTCACCATCCCTGGAGGTGTTCAAGAAAAGCCTGGCTGAGGCACTTAGTGCCATGGTCTAGTTGACTGGCTAGGGCTGGGTGCTCTGTGTATTCACAGGCAGAAAGCATTCAAATGTTCCAGTGCCCTAAGTGATTTTTTTGCTTATGGGTTTTGATCGTGATTCAACATTAGCAGGAGAACACACCTAAATTTTACTTGTACAGGTACATGCACAAGCTTTTTATGGGAGTAAGTTGCTCTGATGCTTCTGAAGCCATGGAAAGGACAAAGCAAATGCTGACAAATTAAAGAAACATGAGGCCAGATATTAGACTGTATCAGGGCTGAGCTGGCACCAGGACATTTTAATAAGTAGTTTGCACCACACACTGAGGCAGTGTCTTGATGCAGGAAGAATATCAAGACATACACAGCTGTCACAAAGTCTCTTTCATCATCCCCAGGCTCTACAAAACAGCAGCTGAGAAGCTCTGAAACCACCCATAAGCACAGTGTTTGCAATTACCATCAGAGCAGCCATGCACAGCCCAAGCCTGTTCTCAGTTGCTGCGTATGTGCAAAGAGCTTGGGTTCCACAGTTACATTTGAAATAGAACAACCATTATATAAACACCTAAATTTTGAATGAGCTTTTTATCTACTGGTGCAAAATAAATTTGATTGTCATTCAGTTAATGACACAAACATACTTAACCGAAATGTATCCTAATCCAAAGTGCCATGTGATGAATATTGTTGGGTTTTTTAGCTCGAGACACTGAAGTAATAAAAAGGCAGCACATTTTCTGGTCAAATAATTTAAGTCTTTTCTTGTCTCCCATGAGTTCTCTGTAACTTTATCAAAAGAAAAAACAGAGGGAAAGACTAACTCAGAGGAAAAGAAGAAAAGAATGACTGCTTAGCAGCTTAGCAATTGTAAAGCAGAGGAATAAAAAAAGAGACTATCAGATAAATTTCCTCATTGCTACCAGCTGCAGAAATCTCCAGGGAAAGGGTTTTAATGCCATCTCTCCAAGAAAAATAAAAAAAAGGCTGAGCCAGCAGGTTGGTATTACAATACTTTTAAAGGTTTCCCTAGGGATGCTAAAGAAGAAAAAATAGATACAATGGTGGTGGTGGTGAGGAATGGCTAGACTTTGATCCAATGCAAATTCCAGTGCAAGTTAACTAATTAAACCCCTTAGGATACTTTTATCCTGGAAACCTGAATCAGAGCATGCAAGATAAAAATGTAGAATAAGACACAGAAAAATCATAGAATCAACCAGGTTGGAAGAGACCTCCAAGATCATCCAGTCCAACCTAGCACTCAGCCCTAGCCACTCAACTAGACCATGGCACTAAGTGCCTCAGCCAGGCTTTGCTTCAACACCTCCAGGGATGGTGACTCCAACACCTCCCTGGGCAGCCCATTCCAATGCCAATCACTCTCTCTGCCAACAACTTCCTCCTAACATCCAGCCTAGACTTCCCCTGGCACAACTTGAGACTGTGTCCCCTTGTTCTATTGATGCTTGCCTGGCAGAAGAGACCAACCCCCACCTGGCTACAGCCTCCCTTCAGGTAGTTGTAGACAGCAATGAGGTCCCCCCTGAGCCTCCTCTTCTGCAGGCTAAACACCCCCAGCTCCCTCAGCCTCTCCTCATAGGCTTTGTGTTCCAGGCCCTTCACCCATCGAGAGCTTTAGGAAGCCCCTTTGTTCCAGAAATTGATCCTCTCCTGTGACATTTTTTAGGAGAGTGAGACATGCTTTCAGGTATATGCTGCCTTTGGAAAGAAAAAAAACAACCAAACAAAAAATGCCCTTTAATACACAGTATGTATGTCACAGGAATCTGAGGAACAATAATACAAGCAAAATGCTAGCATTATTGTCAGAGAAATTTTTTATGGTAGATGAACAACTGTATTACTTCATAACAGAACTTCACAGAATCACAGAATAATTCAGGTTAGAAAAGACCTTTGGGATCACCAAGTCCAACTATTAACCCTACTCTGCAAAGTTCACCTTTAAACCATCTCCCCAAGCACCACCCCCAAACAACCTTTAAACACATCCAGGGTTGGTGACTTGAACACCTCCCTGGGCAGCCTATTCCAATGTCTGACTACTCCTTCTGTGATTTCTTTTTCCTAATGTCCAGTTTAAATCTACCCTGTCACAGTTTGAGGCCATTCTTGTCCTGTCTCAAATCACCTGTGAAGAGATCAACACCCACCTCTCTACAACACCCTTTTGGGTAGTTGCAGAGAGAGATGAGGTCTTCTCTTAGCCTCCTCTTCAAACTAAATAGCCTTATCTCCTTCAGTCACTCATCAAATTACTTAATCTGCAATGAATGTTTCCCACCTTCCTTGGTTTTAAAAAGACCACTCTATCATAGAATCACAGAATTAACCAGGTTGGAAAAGACCTTCAAGATCATCGAGTCCAACCTATCACTCAACACCTTCTAATTAACTAAACCATGGCACTAAGTGCCTCATCCTGTCTCCTTTTAAGCACCTCCGTGGACAGTGACTCCACCACCTCTGTGGGCAATCACTCTTTCTGTGAAGAACTTCTTTCTAAAGTCCAGTCTAAACCTGCCCTAGTGCAGTTTGAGGCTGTGTCCCCTTGTTCTGTCGCTGGGTGCCTGGGAGAAGAGACAACCCCCACCTGGCTACAATCTTCTTTCCGGTAGCTGTAGAGAGCAATAAAGTCTCCTCTGAGCCTCCTCTTCTCCAGGCTGAGCAACTCCAGCTCCCTCAGCCTCTCCTAGTAGGGCTTGTGCTTCATCCCCCTCACCAACCTTGTTGCCCTTCTCTGGATATGTTCAAGCATCTCAACATCCTTCTTTTATTTTTTTTAATTATTGATGTGTAACATTTCTCAAATGATTGGGGTAGAGGTGAAGCATGTCTGGGAATTTTACTCCTCAACTTTAAATATTCAGCACACCAAGTGTCAAGGACAGCAACATTCTAGCAGTAAAGGCATCAACAGCTAGAATTTTAAGCTCTGGAGTACACAGACATTAAATCAAAAGACAGTCGCTCAAGCACATGGGATGAGAAAAAGGAGTAGCAGTGAGCAAGAAAGGAAGAAAACCTGTGAAGTTTAGCTATCCAGTTGAATTTTAGAGATGTAGAAAGAATTAAATAAACTGAAAAGGTTTATGGGATCTTAGAGCATTATTTAGGAGTTTTCTGCCTGATAATATTGGTTATGATTCGAATCATTATAGATATATCGATACAATAACATCAGAAGGTTGCCTGATAAACCGTGCAGAAATACTGGGTTTGGTGTCAGATGCTGTGCAAGCAGATTTTTGGTGAGCTGTAAATTAAAGGAATACAGGATCTAGAGGAAATTCAGGCAGAGATAAACAACATCAAGATAAAGAAAATTAAAGAATCTGATCTAACATGAAAGAACAATCAAGCACATCCATACATAAACACAAGTAGATACATGGTCATGCTGAAGAAACTTAATGGAAGAAAGGTGGAGGAGTGAAAAAAGGAGGCCACAGATCAGTGAAGATCCTTGATTGATTAGAATGCCCATGGCAGTGAGATACAACTAGCAGAATCAATTAAATAGTACAGATGAATTATGGCAAGCATAAAGTTCTTAAATAATCAAGTGCAGGTAAAAAAATAAAACTAAGCAAAAAAGAACCAAGAAAATGATATATGTGAAAGGTCTCTTTTCTCTGCCTTGCATCTCAAAGTGTTTTCTTTCTCCTCCACACATTGCACCTCTTGGATTTAATACTTAACTCCTTTGTGGAAATTAAAAGAGCACACTGAAATAACCCAATGTTCAATATGATCCTCACGTTCAAGCATGTCAGGAAGGGGCGTACTGCTTTCTCTAGCTCAGTCTGCTGGTTTTGGGAGGAGGAAAAAAGTTTCAAGTGAAATGTGGTTTAACAAATTTACATAATAAGATTCTATATCACCCCCTCACACAGAAGCCATAAATTGCTTCAAGCTCACTATAAGTTATTCTAACAGAGTCATACACTAACCAATGACATTTTTGCTAGAAGTAACTTGTAGAAAGCTTTAATAAACTCTCTTGAATCTCAGAAGGGACTAGAAGGCTTTTCTAACTGAGGTAGAGACCCAGTGGAGGTGATAATCAAACTGTTTACAGACATTATACACACAAGGTAATTTCATGAAGTTGCAAAAGTGTTTTTAAGTGTCTCAAGCTGTGCTGGAGGAGGTCTAGGCTGGATGTTAGGAGGAAGTTCTTCATAGAACTGGAATGGGCTGCCCAGGGAAGTGGTGGAGTCGCCATCCTTGGAGGTCTTGAAGAAAAGACTGAGTGGGGCACTTAAGTTGATTGGCTAGGGCTGGGTGCTAGGTTGGACTGGATGATCTTGGAGGTCTCTTCCAACATGATTGATTTTATGATTCTATGATTCTAAGACTTCTGGAAACACATTTTAGAGAATATTGGTTCACATAAATGGATTTTGGTAGGTTTGGATTTCACAGAATCCCAGAATGGCTTGGGTTGGAAGGGACACCTGAAGGAAAACATAATTCAGGAATGTATTTATACAATTGCACTGACTCTGTTATAATGCACCAGACAAATAATTTAACCCACCACAAAAGATCCATTTAACCCCCCAAAAAAGATCCATCTCTGATGCATGTAGCAAGTCTATCAACTTAGTTTCACTGTATGCTTATCACAGAGCACTTCAAATGCTGCAGTAAAATCCTAAGACCTGTCCTCTATCTCAGAATCACAGAATCATCATAGAATCATAGAATGGTAGAGAAGGAACCTCTGGAGATCATCTAGACACGTTACAATAACACAATGTTTTTAACTCTAGGGATGGAAAAACACCTTAGAATCCACTTTGAACTTTCACTGGGTATTTATTCACTTGAAATTAATGTTTTTTACATCTTCACATAACTCTTTAATATCTAGCTGCAGTCAGTCTGCATGTGTCAACTATTTAAGGACACCAACAAAGAAGACAACATGAACATTCATGAACTGATCTCAATCTGTGTGAAGTTGTCATGAAGTTCCAACAATTCTAGATGAACTCCACCTAAAGGGAAAGTAACTTTAAAGTTTGTGAAAGAAACTCTTAAATTGCACATATATAATTTCCCACAGTGAAGGTCAAATTCAGCACCTGAACATTGATCCTCAATCTTAATGTAGAAACATTTTCCCATGGAATTTCAGCTGGCATTTTATCAAAGTAATTACCTTATGCAAAGCAAGCAGGAAAATTTGCCATTTAGCTTACATGGCTATTACTAAGCTGTCTGAGAGTACTGTAGTGGTTTAGCACAAGAGTTAACCTGCCTGCTTCCCTAACACAAAAGTGAGAGGAAGAGTAACACACAAAACTCAGGGTTGAGATAAAGAGGTAAGAATTTATAACATGGGATATAACGTGAGATATCATAAGCACAATGCATAATTATCTTAGCTAATAATCTACTTACTCTAATAATACAATGCATGATTACCTTATCTTAGCCTATTTGCAGAAGAAATGCAAACTGGGAGGGGGGGGGAACAGCGTAGAACAGAAAACCAAAACCAACAGATACATGACTCCCACTCATTCTGCCACCATGCCTGTAGACAAATAGTCTGGAATCCAGAAGCAGCAACCAGAGCAGGAAGCCTTCCATGTTGCAATCTGAACTTCAGCTCCCCTGATACTGTGCTCCACTTAGCACTTTTGATTTTTGAAGTTGGTATGACTTGAGCATGCTATAAAAAAAAGCACCAGGTTCAACACAATCCATTACATTCTCCACCCCTTATTCTATGCCGTCTGCATCATGCCCAGCATCAACCAACATCAAACAATAGACATCACATGTCACTCACTGTCCATTCTCAAAGTGAGATCGCTTTGCAGTACACAGAAGACTGCTCACTGCAGATGTTCTGGAGCTCCACGCTGTTCCAGTAGAGCCTGGATGAATCCACAACCAGTCCAAATGGTGAGGCTGTGTTTCCACCCCTGGGGCAGTTGAGTCCAGTATCTCCTTCCACTCATTCAGGTGAAAGCAAGCTGTGGCTTCCATTCTGGTGCCTAGCTTCAAGCATATGCAAGAGTGGAGATCCCTGTGCCACACAAGAAATACAGGTGGGTTCCAACTCTTCAACTTGCCAATGGTTTCATATAGTCCAATAAACCCAGTTGTCCCTCTCCTCTATCTGGTTGGAGGCAAGGCCCCTCTAATTCTGACTAGAATCACCTGCATCTTGTGAAGATGCTTTGTGAGTTCAGAGATGAGTACAGGGGGACAATCATCTCCATGGTCCTGCTTGTCGTTCAAATTGTGATATAGAACAATCAGGAGCAGTATTAGCTCACCTGCTCTTCTTGGGTGATCTTCCACTGGAAACTGAGGCAGCATTCTTTGGGGGAGAATTCCCCTGTCATTCATGTACTCATGAAGCTAGAACTGAAGTGGGTTTCCCATCCTGTTTCCGTATGCCTTCACCACAGTCACACAAGTAAAACCACAGGGTACACTTGTGGCCCAAGGAAAAGGCAGATTTATAGCTGATCATTCAGGTGTGACTTTCTCCAAGTCCTGAAATAATGCTACATGAAAAAGTTGCTCCTCTTTTATAAACAAACAGCGATACATTAGGTATGTACATTGCCCTAAGCAAGGTCTTGTGAACACCTTCCCACTAAAAGGAAATTCTATAGTTGTTAACATCTTGCATAAATGTGTTTTAGGCAGTCATTAAGATCTCTGGTAAACTGTCATTGCAATTATTTATATGCCTCTGTATAACCACTTTCCACTTTCACAACCCCCATGACTTTCTGCCTTACACAAATAAAAACCTTAAAAAAACAATTTTCAAAATACATTTTCCTTACTTTTCCACTCACAGTAGCACTACCCACAACAAACACAAACAACAAAACCTAGGAAAGGATGATAGTATTTTCATGAACTTATGTATCTTTACTGTAAATACTACTTCTTTGTAATCAGTAGATTCTGCAAAGGCTTTTCTCCCCAATGAAGTGACAGTTGATCAAATGGTTTTGCAGGGTATACCACATATTAAGAAGGGGAAGCAGATGTTAAAACTACTGGAGAATGAAAAACAGGCTATGCTATGCTGGGCTGCATTAGGTGAAACATTACCAGCAGGTAGAGGGAGTGGATTCTTGTTCTCTACTCAGTGCTGGTGAGATCAAATCTGGGCTGCTATGTTCAGTTCTGCATTCCTCAGCATGAGACAGATGTAGAATCATAGAATCATAGAATCAACCAGGTTGGAAGAGACCTCCAAGATCATCCAGTCCAACCTATCACCCAGCCCTATCCAATCAACTAGACCATGGCACTAAGTGCCTCAGCCAGTCTTTTCTTGAAGACCCCCAGGGACGGTGCCTCCACCACCTCCCTGGGCAGCCCATTCCAATGGGAAATCACTCTCTCTGTGAAGAACTTCTTCCTAATATCCAGCCTATACCTACCCTGGCACAACTTGAGACTGTGTCCCCTTGTTCTATCGCTGGTTGCCTGGGAGAAGAGGCCACCCCCCACCTGGCTACAATGGCCATACTGACAACAGTTTAATGCAAAGAGTCCTTACATGGATGTAAGGACTGCATCATTTCACCTATAGGCAAAGGTTTGGAGACAAGATGACATCCAGAGGTCTCTTCCAACCTCCACCACTCTGCAATTCTGTGAAAGACTGTGAGACAAAGTGAGCTTAGTATTGCCTGTAGCTACATGGCTTTCTTCTCTGCTGACGACTCAGTCTGTTAAGGTGAGAAGTTTTTCCCTGTTTTATTTCCTTTTTTTTCCACAGATAACCTGCAGATTTGATATAATTAAAAATACTGTAGCTGTACATTTTTCACTACTTGAGGTCTCCATCTACAAAAGCATTTATGGCACCAAAACCAGCTTGGATTTGCAAGAGAAATGAGCAAAGAAGTGTTAAAAAGGTTAAGAAAAGCTCCTCAACAAATGTGTTGAAGCAACTTCTTGATAAAGACATGCCAAAAAAAAACCTATTTCCTCTTTCTGTCTGGGGAGATGCCAAGGCTTGAAACCCTGAATGACAAAAAGCTTTAAGCAAGCTTTTACCAAATAAAAGTTCACCTACTTCAGTACTAACAGCATGAATAGCTGTTCTTGTCTCAGTGCTCTTAAACTGAAAGCAACTGAGAAGAAATGCCAGAGCATCCATCCCAGCCTGCAGAACAATGACAGTGGAAAGGCTACATTAACAATAGACAAGTGTGAACAAGCTCTTTCTCAGAATACAAATGCACTCACATGTGTAATTAACCGGTACATAAACACACATACATGATTAGAGAAATGCTATTAACTTCTCTGATAAACTTGGAATGGAGTGAGATCCTTCTTTCTGCTAGAGTGGCCTGAGTAGCAGAAGGCACTATATATCATAGTCGTATAATCAATCAGGTGGGAAGAGATCTCCAAGATCATCCAGTCCAACCTAGCACCCAGCCCTAGCCAGTCAACTAGACCATGGCACTAAGTGCCTCAGCCAGGCTTTTCTTCAACACCTCCAGGGATGGTGACTCCACCACCTCCCTGGGCAGCCCATTCCAATGCCAATCACTCTCTCTGCCAACAACTTCCTCCTAACATCCAGCCTAGACTTCCCCTGGCACAACTTGAGACTGTGTCCCCTTGTTCTGTTGCTGGTTGCCTGGCAGAAGAGACCAACCCCACCTGGCTACAGCCTCCCTTCAGGTAGTTGTAGACAGCAATGAGGTCCCCCCTGAGCCTCCTCTTCTCCAGGCTAAACACCCCCAGCTCCCTCAGCCTCTCCTCATAGGCTTTGTGTTCCAGGAGTCTCACCAGCTTCATTTCCCTTCTCTGGACATGTTCCAGTATCTCAACATCTTTCTTGAAGTGAGGAGCCCAGAACTGGAGACAGTACTCAAGGTGTGGCCTGAGCAGTGCTGAGTACAGGGGCAGAATAACCTCCCTTGTCCTACTGGCCACACTGTTCCTGATATATACATGTATGCACACACACACACATACATATACGCACGTATAAACAAACATATGCACCTCAAAAATGTGGGTAACTAATCCACTGAACTCTTACTGCAAACCTTCAGGTTATCAAGTCTGCAAGGGATTCCTCTTACTTAACTAAGTGCACTGAAATTGAATTTCTCCCCTACAAAGACCTATTATTTCACTCTAGCACAATTGCTGGCTTTGTTAATTTTGGTCTGAGTCCAGATGCACAAAAGTACAAGCTGTGTTTCCATGATATTGCAACTATTGCCAAAGACTATGCATGGAAAGAGGAAACAAGTATCTGCTTATATTAAGAGGACAGACTGAGAGAGCTGGGGCTCTTTAGCTTGGAGAAGACTGAGGGGTGACCTCATCAGTATTTATAAATAGGTAAAGGCTGAGTGCCAGGAGAATGGAGCCAGGCTCTGCTCAGCGATGCCCCACGACAAGGAGCAATGGGTGGAAGTTGAGGCACAGGAAGTTTCATGTATACATGAGGAGGAATTTTTTCACTGTGAGGGTGACAGAGCACTGGAACAGGCTGCTCAGGGAGGTTGTGGAGTCTCCCTCAGTAGAGATATTCAAAACCCACCTGGATGCATTCCTGTGTGATCTGCTATATCGCTAACCCTGATCCTGCTCTGGCAGGGGCATTGGACTAGATGATCTTTTGAGGTCACTTTCAGCCCCTGTCATTCTGTGATTCTGTGTTTCTATACCAAAACTCAGCTTTACAGTACTCTAAGTATACTAATGAAAATGTGGTATTACCCACAATCTCTTTAGTTTTCTATCTACACGAGTAAACAAATTAAAACAACAACAACACAAAAAAAAGAAGAATATGAAGAAAGAGACAGAGACCCTTACTTAAGTTTCCATTTTCTTGTCATCAAAGCTTTCCAGGAAAATAATAATAATAATCTTCATTACATTTCATTGTATTTTCAATCTTTTCCTCAGCTGGGTAGCTGAGATTCCTGCTTGTGTAATGAACAGTATTATAAATTTCACTTCATGCTGATGCTCTTCTTCTAGTAAAACTTTCTTGTTTCCTGATTTACTGTTGTGTTCAAACATCCTACTGTTAGGGCTGTATTACATAGCATAGGAGGAAATGATCTCTTTATACGTTAGCACTGTAAACCATGGTGATGCTCATTTATTGGTTTATTGAAGACTGGGATAAATTCATTTTAGTATGCAAGGATTTACCTGCTTCCCTATGCTTGCATAAAATATGGTCAAAAGACTACTGCAGCCAATACAAATTAAAAACCCACTTGTGTTTTCCCAAATAAATCTTTAAATATCCCAGGCAACAGTGATGAAGACTCAGTAATCTACACAATCCAGATTAGTCATAGTGTTTTATTTCTGTAGTAACAGAAATAAAAGGCATGCTAAATGTGGTGGAAAAGTGTATCTTTTCCATGCAGTGTTGCAGGGCTGTGTTGCTTGTTTGCTTGTTCTTTTTGAAATGAAACAAAAAGAAAACAAGCAATAAAACAAACCAGACAGCCAGTGAATTACGTGCAATAAACAAATATTTATGTGACAGTGACTGCAGAAACATCAAAAAGCCAGGGTTATTTCAAGTAGCAAATTCCTTCTGCTGAAAGAAAAGTGTTTTTCATTGATTTGAAAACCATTAATTCAACCCACATTAGAGCTGCAGGCACTACCTTCCTAGTTTAGAAGTCCTAAATCACAAAAAAAAAAAAAAACAACCTTAAGATTTCCTTTGTAATCCTAGCTTTTTTTAAAATTGCTTTTCAGAAGCACTTAGGATGCAACAATTCTTAGAATTCTATGTAAAGTTATGCTTTCAACTAGGAAACACATCTAGGATTTTTTTTTCCCTCCCTAACACCCAGCCTAGAATTTCCCTGCAGAGAAAGAACCTCAGCAACTGGCACACATGCCTTCAAGCCCAGAATAGGTGTTGTTTATGTCAACAGTAGTTACACAGCTTCTGTACTTTAGTCATCCATCATAAAACAAAGGGAAGAATATTACTTTTCTTCACAGAGGAATCTGGAAGGTGTAGACACACCATTCCTGGCCTGCATCAGGAATGGTGTGGTCAGCAGGGGCAGGGAGGTCATTCTGCCCCTGTACTCTGCACTGCTTAGACCACACCTTGAGTACTGTGTTCAGTTCTGGGCCCCCCAGTTTAGGAGGGACATTGAGATGCTTGAGCGTGTCCAGTGAATGGCAACGAGGCTGGTGAGAGGCCTTGAGCACAGCCCTACGAGGAGAGGCTGAGGGAGCTGGGATTGGTTAGCCTGGAGAAGAGGAGGCTCAGGGGAGACCTTATTGCTGTCTACAACTACCTGAGGGGAGGCTGTAGGCAGGAGGAGGTTGCTCTCTTCTCTCAGGTGGCCAGCGCCAGAATGAGAGGACACAGCCTCAAGCTACGCCAGGAGAGATTTAGGCTGGAGGTGAGGAGAAAGTTCTTCACTGAGAGAGTCATTGGACACTGGAATGGGCTGCCCGGGGAGGTGGTGGAGTCGCCGTCCCTGGAGCTGTTCAAGGCAGGACTGGACGTGGCACTTGGTGCCATGATCTGGCCTTGAGCTGTGTGGTAAAGGGTTGGACTTGATGATCTATGAGGTCTCTTCCAACCTTGGTGATACTGTGACTTAAGATTGTGAGACAACTAAGCATTGCATTAAAGGGAGCTAAAATAGGAAGTATACCCTACCAACTACAAATTCAATCCATTATAGTCTCTCTTTGTATCCTATTTATACTCTTCCCCTGTAAATTCACCCTTCTTTCACTTCCCACCCCTCAGATGCCCTTTGAATGCTTCTAAAGGTTTTCTTCTTGTATTGAATTTGGGTAAGAGTAGTAGTAGCAATAACTTCTTAAATCTTTCACTATATTTCACTGTAAGTCAGCCCTGGGTGACTAGTACACACAGTTGTTATTAAAAGAGGATTTAGATGGCAGAGTTTGAGAAACAATCCTGGAAAACTTAAACTGGATGATGTTAGCACGCAGAAGTTTTTCAAGACAGACAAAAAACAAGCTCATGGGTGAGATATTTCAGGCAATGTGTGTAGACTGAGCTATGAGGCCACTGCAGCCATGATTCAGTGACTCATATAAATAATCACTGATCCCAAAGTTTACAGCTGTACCCTTCAGATAAGCTCAGCTGGCCTTTAGGAGTTCAATGTGACATAATATTAAGAGGAAAGAATATATAATCATGTCTTCTTCTGAGAGATAATTCATTGTATATTCATTGAATGGGAATATGTGTGTGTGTGTGTACCCCAGGCTAAAGAGAGCTCCAAAAAAAAGCATTTTTCAAGAAAAGGATATTATATATTAAATAGACAAGTCATACAGTACACACCATAAATGCACCATGCATGTGGTCTTCTTTTACTTCCTCACTTCATACAATTTCCTAAGAACACATATTCTCAGTAAAAGAGAAAAGGAAAACAAAACCAAATACAAACCTCAAGCCCTGTGAGAGATGAGGACTTCTGCAAAGGTCCACGTGTCACTTCCAGTGACTATTTCCCTTGTTATCTTCTAAATAACTTAATACTCCCAGAAGACAGCAATGGTGCTTATTTGAACTTAAAATCCTTCCCATCCAGACTCAACATTGAAGGAAACAATTAGGGGATATGAAACTTCTCATCTGTTGACAATACCTTCCAGAATGTTTTTCCTCAGATACAGCTGGTGGCTGTACAAGTTCAGACTAGCAGAAAAAGACTGTAAACATAGCCATTGACAGAATCATAGAATCATTGAATCAACCAGGTTGGAAGCGACCTCCAAGATCATCCAGTCCAACCTAGCACCCAGCCCTAGCCAGTCAACTGTAGAAGCTGTAGAAAGTCTGTTCTTCCCAGGGAGACACACATCACCTCAATCTGTTATCACTGCACTGTTAAAAGGCCACTAAAAGGGCACTGTTTCAGGAGAAGAGGTGATGAGCATAAACTAAAACATTAAATTCCACCCGAACACAAAATCCCAGGTATTTACTGAGCGCTGTTGCAGAGAGGTTGTAGAGTCTCCTTAGAGACATTCCAAACCTTTGTGGAAATGGCCCTGAATGGCCTGCTCTAGGTGACCCTGACTAAGCTGGAGAATTTCACTCTATTTCCAGAGGTGACTTTCAATGTCTGCTGTTCCATGATTCTCTGAAAATCTTCAGAAATTCACAGTCTTTCAATGCGTAGCTGAAAAAAATTACTTCTTCTGGAGAAACAAAAACTCTCTTTCTATGCTCCTCGAGATGTGCTTCTACATTTCCAAGAGTGTTTTTTGGACAATCAAAACCTTCTTGTTCATGGAAAAGGCAATGAACAATATAATTGTTGGAATCACTTCAGATAGAAGAGTGACAATACATGGATGACCAAGAGGCCACACATCTTCCAACAAAAGTTTACTTGCTGAAGCACAGCAATTGTTTACTGTCATGTTACCTAGCCTTTAAGGTTGACATTGGTTGTGTTATTAGGAGCATTTGGACTCTAATAAGCAGAATCCCTATCACAGATTAAAGGGCAGACAATGGCCTTGTCCTCTGTCCCGGGAAGATGTGATGGGAACCACTCCCTACAAAGTATCTCTGTTCCTCATGGGACGTAGCATTATCAGGTTCTTAGGTGCCACTTCAAATATTCATCAAGCCTGTAGTACAATCTTAGCAGCTCCCTCATCTGGGTGGCAGTGCTCAACTGTCTCCTTAAAGTGCTTAAAGGGCGTAAAAAAGGGAAATACACTTCTTGCTAGAATTCATCAACTAAGGCAAGCTTTTCATTCTGTACTTGTAAATTCAATTCTAAAACTTCCTGCATTTCTATTAGAGAAATCCAATCACACCTATCAGAAGCTTCAAAGTTTCCTCTATTTGATTTTAGCCATTAGACTGGTAAGCAATATTCTGCAGAGTTAGCTGTGATTCCATTCCAAAGTGCAAACCTCGTTAGCTACACTGTTTTGATGTGGATTTATCCTTCATTTGTATTTTGTTGTTGTTGTCTTTCTCTCTTCACTCTACCTCTTTACTGCAAAGCATCTCACTCTCTTCTAATTTATGTATAGTTGTGCCCAGTCGCAAAATGTCATTGATAAGTCACACTTCAGATTAAGTTTGTCAAATAGAAGTGTAATTTAGATCCAATAAAACAGTTATTACCACTTTTAATTAGGAAAAGGAGGACTCAAGTCTATCTGAGAGACATTTCCAGACACAACCATGCAGGGAGACAAGCTATATGTTTTTTTTTCATTCAAGTAGAGTCACCGATTATTGCAGTAGTTCTGTTCAAATTCAGCTGAGGATGCATTCAGCTGTCAGCAGAACAAAGCTCAATTAAAGAAAAGAAGGATATTTGGAAATTATAGTTTCAAGTGTTCAGCAGATCTTGGGGTTTAGTTGATTGTAATGGTGCTGTCTCAGATTTAATAAATGTGCAGTGTACCCTTTGAAAGCAGTTACAGATGCATCCTTGAAAAAATCCAAGATCACAGCTGGGATGAAGATTAATATTGATCAGTCTAAAAACAAAGGTTTTTTTTTTCCCCTCCTGTTATAGGCTGGATGTAGGGAGGAAGTTCTTCACAGAGAGAATGATTTGCCTTTGGAATGGGCTGCCCAGAGAGGTGGTGGAGTCGGCATCCCTGGAGGTGCTCAAGAAAAAAATGGATGAGGCACTTGGTGCCATGGTCTAATTGACTGGCTAGGGCTGGGTGCTAGGTTGGACTGGATGATGTTGGAGGTCTCTTCCAAGCTGGTTGATTCTATGATTCTATGATTCTGTTGGTTAGTTACACCTATGTGCTAGTTTGAAGCTACCTAGAATGTTTTGGTGAGAAGAACTAGATTACAGGCTGTGGAAAGAAAACAAGGCTGATGTCTACTTTGCTCACAGTCTTGCAAAGGAGTATGGGAACACAAAATGAAAGCATTAGATAACACTTTGCCTTTTTTTCTCTCACTCTTGCTTGGGCTGCTGACTGACTGCATCTCTCTAACACACCCTCCACTTACCTTTGCTTCTTAACCTCTTGGCCAAACCTCCATTCTTCCTTGGGACTGGGGTAAGGTTGAGAGAGGCAGGGGGAAGGTGCAGGGATGGTTGAGAGCCCCTCCTGGGGACTCAGATTTCTGGCAGGGCTGTTGTGTTTCTGTATTACCTTTTACCTTGTCTATTTCTGTCTATAACTGTATCTACTGTAACTATCTGCTTGTATATTGTGCTAGCTGTAAATATAAGCTTCATTCATATTTCCAGAGCCAACTGAGTCTAGTCTGGGTGATTTCTAAAATTGGGGGGGGGGGGGGGGGAACACCCAAGCCATCACAACCTATCAGTCCCTGAGCAACAATATATTATGTGTCGAGTTCTGCCAGATTAAAAACCAGCATAAATACAGGCACCATTTTCAGTCATTGCTGAAAAAGGAGATGCATCCAGATGAGGAAACATCAATTTCATGTGGTTCAAAACATACAGGATATAGCTGGATACATAGGATAAAGCACAGGAGATGCTTGTGGAGCTTGCAAAATATCTGCACTTGCTAAGTCTCTTTCTGCTGAGTATTACTGCTCATTTCCATTGTATCAGAAGTAAATACATTGACTATTTACCAAAGAAGCTAATAAAAATACCTTTGAAATGATAGCAATTAATAAAGTGACAGAGTTTGAGGGACTAGTACTGATCACAAGTGCAGAGATAATAGGCTAGAGCAGCTGAACTGATTTTGGTTGCTATACCAGTGGCAGAGGGCAATCAGACTCCAGGCCTGGCGTGGCTTTTAAAGAGGGACGACAGAAATGAAGCTCTCAAATGAACTGGAGAGAAACCAGAATTATATTTGAAGAGAGACACAGAAAGAAATCACAAAGCAGACAGAACATCCATAGTGACTCCCTTGAATTTCCCCCCCAACCCAAAACTAAATCTATAATCCCCAGTGTTCCAATCCTCCCTCTCCCCCCAATGCCTCAGCCATCCATAGGTCTACACACAAACCTCTGGAGGACCCAAAGCAGGCCTACTGCTGACATGTTTGTCCCGATAACAGCAGCTCCTGCCCGACACAGGGCTGGAGGAGGAAAGGAGAGCAAGCTGGCCTTGCTGTGAGTTTATAAAGAGATAGCAGAATTATGGCATTGAATAACAATTTTGCAGTCCCTAGAGGATTTTTAACCCTATACTTCCCAACCTGGGACAAGGCCAGTTCTCATTATCTTTATGATCTGGATGAGAGGACCGAGTGCACCCACCCACATGACACTAATATGGGAGGGACTGTTGATCTGCTTGAGGGTAGGTCTGCACAGGCATCTGGACAGGCTGGCTAGATGGGCTGAGACCAATAGTCTGAGATTCAACACGGCCAGATGCCAGATGCTGCACTGTCACAGCCCCATACAGTGCTGCAGGCTTAGGGAAGAGCGGCTGGAAAGCTTCCCAGCAGAGAAAGGCCTGAGTGTGTTGATCAACAGCCAGCTGAGTATGAGCCAGCAGTATGCTCAGGTGGCCAAGGAAACCAACAGCATTCTGTCCTGTATCACAATTTGTGTGACAAGCAGGACCATGGAAATGATTGTCCCCCTGTACTCAGCCCTGGTGAGGCCACGCCTTGAGTACTGAGTTAATTTTGGGAGCCATCAATACAGGAAAGACATCGAGGTGCTGGGACATGTTCAGAGAATGGTAATGAAGCTGGTCAAGAGTCTCAAGAGCAGGTCTTATAAGGATCAGCTAATGGAACTGGGAATGTTTAATCTAGAGAAAAGGAGGCTGAGGGTAGACCATATTACTCTCTACAAATACCCATGAGGTTGTAGAGGTGAGTGTCTGTCTTTTCTCACTAGCAACAAGTGATATGACAAGATGAAAAGGCCTCACCTTGCACCAGGGGAGGTCTAGATTTGATACCAGAAGAAATATTTTCACTGGAAAAGTTATCACACACTGGAACAGGCTTCCCAGGTAGGTGCTTGAATTGCCATCCCTGGAAGATGCATAGATATGGTGCTAAGGGACATGGCTTAGCACCAGATTTGGTAGTTAGACAACAGTTGGACTCAATAATCTTAAAAGCCTTTCCCAACCAAAATAATTCTATGATTCTATGGACTAGTCTGCAGTTTCAGTCGCTCACTAAGATGCTGTCTTTTTAACACAGAACCATGCATCTGATGATGGCTGGACAACAATGATGATTTCTTTCATCAATGGTTAAACAAAGGAAATGCCAGTATGAAAATAAACACTGCACTACATCTGAAAGGAGATACACACACAGCAGGAAACATATAACATTTACCTAGAAGATATGGAGGTTAACTGCTGCTTGAGAAGGCTAGTTTTGTCTTCACAGTTCTGAAGGATGCACAATATCTCATCCTTCCATCACACAACATTGTCTGACTTCAACTGTTTGGGTTGGGTTTTTTTTCACTTTTGGATCTGTATTTTTTAGAGAGAGAGACAGCTAGGTAGTTGTATGCATTCACATACAGACAGAGAGAGAATGCACTTCCCCAGGTTGTTACATTTTCAAAGGACTGAGTGGTAAATGTCAGTATTTTGAAAATCTAGGGGTTTTTCTATATCTTTAGTCACCAGATATTCTTATTATCTCACATTTCCCATACAGCTGCTTCTTAAAGTATTAAAGTGGCAGGGTTATGTGCTATAGCAGTACATCTGTAATGGGAAGTGATCAGCTCACCTCCATAATTGCTTTTCTAGAGCCCCAGGCGTAGATTTGCCATGAACCTTTAATCCCCTCTCATACACCACCTATCACGTCTTGTCTCCTGCTCTGTTCCTATGGCATAGGTACAATTCATTTTCCCAGCATTGTGTAACAACATCAGCCTGGCACCACAATCTTATGTGCTAGATGCAATAAATCAGCAACAAGCAAAATTTCTTCCCAGGAGTCTAGGATAAATTGCTTTTTTTTTCCAAGTTGAATTCCATTCTGTCCTCTTATCTAACATATGCTCTGATATTGGGGGAACCACCTACAGTTGAACCACTTTTTGCATCTGCCCCTGTGTTCACTGAATATAAACTCAAAGATCTTAGTGCACCCTAATTCTCTGTTCATGGCAATAGTCAAGAAAAGATCTTCCAGGGACAAATGTAAGAATAAAGTGTTTAGGTGAGTATCTTCTAGCCTTCAGACGTTTGTGGCTTAAGTAGATTTCTTCTTGGTTTAGTAGATTATATATCAAATCCTTACTTTGTGTATATCTTTGTAATTAATGGGTTTATTTTTACTGGTTTTGAATCATGTTTTGAGTTATTTATGGTTTTAACATCTGTAGACTATGTCAGCTGTATGAAATTAAATAGTGCCAGAAAATATTCCCCAAACTGGAACGAGATCATCTATTAAGCTGTTATAACAGTTCCTAGAATAGTTTTGGCTCGTAGCAATCAGAGCTCTGTCAAATAATTCCCAGGCACAACTTAGTAGTTAAGCACAAGCTAGGATCATTCCCAGAAGGTAGTTTGGATACAGTTACTCTGTCTTGGAGGCTAAAACAGTTTAATGCAAATACTAGCTGCTCCTTGCCAGTCAGCCTCATTGCCAGAAAATCATGGTCTTTCTGCATCTAGCATATCACATAGTCACAGAATATATCTGCTGGAAAGAGACCTCAGAGATCATCCAGTCCAACGCTCAACACAGAACTGAAGGGGGAACACTAAACCATGTCCCAAAGTGCTGGGTCCACACACTGCTTAAACACCTCCATCAACAGGGCCTCCCCCACTGCCCTGGGCAGGCAATTCTGATGTTTGGTAATCTTTACAGTGAAGAGATATATCCATCAGTGAAGAAATATATCCAGCCCTAACTTCCCCGGGTGCAGACTGAAACCATTTCCTCTAGTCCTGTTGCTTGACACCAAAGAGAAGAGGCTGGCTCCCCCCTTGCTCCAACCTTCCTTCCAGGAAGTTGCAGAGAATGATGAGGTCTCCCCTCATCTTCCTCTTCTCCAGACTGAGGTCTCCCCTCATCTTCCTCTTCTCCAGACTGAGGTCTCCCCTCATCTTCCTTTTCTCCAGACTGAACAATCCTAGCTTCCTCAGGTGCTGCTTGTAGGCCATGTGCTCCAGGCCCTTCACAAGCCTTGCTGCCACCTCTTGACGTGCTCCAGCATCTCAGTATCCTTCTTGCAATGAGTGGCCCAGAACTGAACACAGTACTTGAGATGTGGCCTCACCAGTACTGAGTACAGGATGATGGTCACCTCACTGTCCCTGCTGGCCACTGTGTTTCTAATACAAGCCAGGATGCCACTGGCTTTCTTGGCCACTTGAGCACACTGCTGACTCATGTTCAGTTGACTGTCAAATAATATTGCCAGGTCCTTCTCCAAGTCACAGCTTTCCAACTGCACATCTCCAAATCTGTAGCTTCCCATGTGGTTGTTGTGATCTGGGTGGAAGACCTGGAAGTTGGCCTTGTTGAACTTCATACAATGAGCCTTGGCCCATCAGTTTAACCTGTCCATATCCTGTTGTAAAGCTTCCCTACCATCTAGCAGACCCACAGGGCCACCCAGCTTGGTGTCATATGCAAACTTATAAAGGATGCACTCAATCCTCTCATCCAGATTATTGATAAAGATATTAAAGAGGACAGGCCTCAGTAGTGAACTCTGGGGGACACCACTAGTAACTGGCCACCAGATTTAGCTCCATTCACCAACACAGCTTTGGGTCCAACTATCCAGGCAGTTTTTAATTCAATGCAGAGTGCACTTATCCAAGCTTTGTGTCACGAGTTTCTGAAGGAGAAGGCTGTGAGAGAGTGTGAGAAGTTTTAGTAAAATCCAGATTGACAATGTCCACAGCACTTCCCTCATTCAGCAGGTGGGTCACTTTATTTTAGGACATGAGATCAGGCAGGCAGGACCTGCCTTTCATACACCCATGCTGACTGGGCCTGATCTCCTGGTTGTCTTGTAAGCCCCATGTGGTGGCACTCAGGATGACCTGCTCCATGACCTTTCCTGGCACTCAGGTCAGACTGGCAGGCCTGTAGCTCCCTGGATCATCCTTCCAGCCCTTCTTGTCGATGGGTGTCACATTTGCTTGCATCTGGTCTGTTGGGACCTCCCTTGTTATCCAGGAATGTTGTCAAACAATGGTGAGTGGCTTGGTGAGCACATCTACCAGCTCCTTAAATACCTCTGTGTGGATCCCATCTGGTCCCATAGACTTGTACATATTTAAGTGGCACAATAGGTCATTGATCATTTTCCCCTGGATAGTGGGGTCTGCTTTGTGCTTCCCATCCCTGTCCTCCAGTTCCAGAGGCAGAACCCTCAGGGATCAGCATGTGTCACAGACAAATACTGAGGCAGAGTAGCTGTTCAGCAGCTCAGCCTTTTCCTTGTTCTTTGGCAACCATGTTCCTCCTACATCTAAGCATACTAGCATAACAAGGGATTCTACAATTCACTCTGGATTTGTACTGAAACCAACTTTTCCAGACTGTTTCAAATCTACTACCTTATATTTTTTTATTCCACATTCTCTAAGTTTTAGTCATATATCTTGTTTGTGTTAATTGCCAAGCCACATAACCAGAAGCAAAATCTGCTTCAGTATTAAGTAATAATCTAATATCCAAATCTGAGGCTAATGTAGCAGAAAACTAAAGTCATATGAGGTATCTTTGCTTAAACAAGGTGGTTTACTTAATTATTGTTAGTAAAAATGTATCAAGAAAGCATTCATAAGTGTCATATAAGGGTTTGTGTCAGAATAAACAAGGAAATTTATTAAAGGGCATTGCAGCTGTCTGCAAAGCAGTGTGTGCCTTTAAAAGCAAGCTAGCATATTTATTGTTCTGGTAATTCAGTTAGGAAATATTTGGGATGTTTTATTCAGAGTATGTTTTCTGAAACTCACCCTTCAGATAGATTAATTTGGATGACAGCCAGGCTCTCTGATCCTATTAACCACATTTGAAAACTCTCATATGGTTGAAGAACCATACCACAATTCAGAATAATGATAAGGCAGCTTGGTGAGTCATTCACCATAAAAAATTTATAGTCTTTCATCATTGGACCAGCACATGTCAGGGGGCAGCAGTAGCCCAGTAACTCTGCCCTGATCAGCTCTGAGTATCCCACTCTCACACAGCTGGGACACTGATTCACTCCTAAGCTTTGAGCCAGGGCCTCTCTGTTGATAGTTATGCCTTGTACCCTGACCACAGGAATTTTGCTTGAATTGCTGAGTCATGTGTTGCCCACCATGCCCATAAACTTGGGTGGAAACACTCAACAGAGGCAGTTCCAGCTGGTCACAAGACAGACTTGCTGTTGGCCAAGGTGAAGCCCAGCAGCAGCTGTTGTAGCACCTCTATGATAACCTATTTAGGAAGAGAAAAAAAAAACCTGCACAAAAGCAACTGCAGCTGCAGAGAGGTACAAGAAAACATCAAGTTCAGTGAAAGAGGGTGAGGAGATGCTCCAGGTACGAGAGCAGAGACTCCCATGCAGTATTTGGCAAAGATCATGGTGAGGCAGGCTGTCCGTCTGCAACACACAGAAGTCAACAGTGGAGCCGATATCCACCTTCATCCCATACCTTACACCAAAGCATGTGTATGTGCCCAAAGAAGTCTGTGGCCCCATGGGAAGCCTGTACTGCAACAGGCTTCTGGCAGATAAGTGGAGCCCACATTGAAGCAGTTAGCTGTAGGGACTTGTGACCCTATGAAAGGGCCCCATGATGGAACACTTCATGAAGAACTATAGTATGCAGAAGTACTCATGTTGTAGAAGACCATAGAGAACTGTCTTCTGAGGGAGGGACCCTATGCTGGATCAGGGGAAGAGGATGAAGATCCTCACCTGAAGAGGAGACAGTAGCAGAAAAAATATGTGATGACCTGTGTCACCCCCATTCCCTGTCCCCCTGTGTAGATGCCACTGTGCAGAAGAAGGTAGAGAAAATCAGAAGTGAAGCTCAGGAAGAACAAAGTGGCTTTGGGAGCATCTTTGTTAAGATTTAGGTATTATTTCTCATTATCTTCTGATTTAATTGACAATGAATTAAGCTAATTTGCCGTGTCGAGTCTGGTTTGCCCATGACGGTAATTAGCAAGTGCTCTCCCTGTCCTTAACTCAACTGACAAAACTTTCATTATACATTTCTCTCCTTCCAGTTGAGAAGCAGGAGTGATTTAAAGCCTTTGGTGGGTACCTGATATCCAGTCAGGGCCAACTCACCACAGTGATAAAGTGGAATAAGAAAGAATAACCCTGATCTTGCCATTGAGTGGAAGCTGATATTGAACTGTTAAAATATATAACAAAAAAAAAAAAAAAAACAAAACCAAAAAGGGAGAGTTCACCCATTCAAGCACAAATATCTTCAATAATTAGCAATAACAGCAAGGGGAATACAATTACAGGCAGACCAAATTGCTTTTTATTTAAATGTTCTCTTTTTAAAATGTATCCCAGTGTGCAAGTCCCTCTTTAAATTAGTGAGAGCATGCATAATCTCAATGTCTCCACTGGGGGTTGTAGGAATATATGTTCTCTCACTTGCTTAGTTGCGCATTTAGGGGATTAGAACAAAATTATACAGCCCTGGGTACTTTATAATGACAGATATCAATAGTAATTTAGCTAATTGAGTGTATTCCAGCTTTATTTTAATTTACTTGTGTTTTCCATTTTATCCTTTGTTATTTAGTTCTGCCTGAGTATTCTATTACAACTATAAGCCTTGACCCTGCAAACTCTTGCTCATAGAATAGACTTCTGTTGCTGGATGAGGAAAGAGTTTTACAAGTAGATCTGTAACCATTAGAGAACACTTAAGAAACTAGGGCAAAGAAATGCTTATCTCAGTTTCTAAAACTTTTTTAATCTACCAAGAAAATAAATCCAAGAAATGTTTCTGTAAAAAAATGAGGAAGGTTTTTTTTTTTTTAAACGTAGGCAGTTTCATTTTTGTTCATCAACTTCAACCCTGTGCTCTGTTTTCCTATAGAACAGTAAATTAAACAACGTCACTGAGAGTATTATTGAATTTTTTAATTTGTCAGCAGTTGGAGAAATGCTCTTTTTACTCCAATTTCCCAAGGTCTGATAAAAGCTAAGAAATCATCCTCCATGGGAAAGCATTTCTGTGGTTTACTGAATACTCCAAACATGACACAAACTCACCTAAAGGTAACTGTGATGGTTTGGGTATTCCCCAACCCCCACACTTTAGAAATCACCCAGACTAGACTCAGCTGGCTCTGGAAATTGAATGAAGCTTGTATTTACAGCTAGCACAGTATACAAGCAGATAGTTACAGCATATACAGTTATATTCAGAAATAGACAAGGTAAAAGGTAATGCAGAAACACAACTCCCCTCCCAGAAACCTGAGTCCCTAGGAGGGGCTCTCAACCACCCCTGCACCTTCCCCCCTACCCCTCTCAACCTTACCCCAGCCCCAAGGAAGAATGGAGGTTTGGCCAGAGAGGCACGGAAGCAAAGTGAATTAGTCCAAAATAGAGGGTGAGGTTAGACAGTAAGATGCAGCTCAGCCAGCAGCCCAAGCAAGAGTAATTATCTAATGTTTCGATTTCTTGTTCCTATACATCTCAGCAAGACTGTGAGCGAAGTAGACATCACCATTGTTTTCTTTCCACAGCCTGTAATCTAGTTCTTCTCACCAAAACATTCTAGCCTGCTTCAAACTAGCACAGTAATGACAAAATCTAATAAAAAATATCACAGGACGTGATGAAAGTTTAGAAAATGAACATAGAACATGGAAGTGCTTTCCGTAATTCTCATAAACTATGAGAAAGAGCCTTTGCTACAGTGCAATGCTGGAGGACTTCACAATTGTTTGTGCATCAATTTCATTCAAAGAAGCTTATATCACGTTATTTTGAATTTGTGCTGACAGCAGTGGTGATAACATGAGGATCTGATAACTGCTGAGCAGTGCTTACACAGCATCAAGACATTTTTGGTGTCACAGCCTTCCCTGCTGTCAAGTAGGCTAGGGGTATGCAAGAATCTGGAAGAGGATACAGCCAGGACACCTGACTCTAACTGACCAAAGGGGCATCCCACATACTGTATGGTATTTCCCTCAGCAAGGAAGGAGGAAAGGGAGGACATTCAGAGTGATTGTGATTGCTTTCTGAAGTAACCACGACACGTGATGGAACCCTGCTTTCCTAGAGATAGATAAACACTTGTTGCTGATAGGAAGTACTGAATGCAATCCTTATTTTTCTTGGCTTGCATCCACATCCTCGCCTAACCAATATATTAAACTGTCTTTATTTCAACCCACAGGTGTTCACATTCGTGATGTTCTGATTTGCTTCCCCATACCACTGACAGAGTGAGCAAGTGAATTGCACACAGGGATTAAACTACAACTCTGTGATTTGCCAACTTTACTTGATAGATGGGGAACTAACAAAAAGAAAGCAAGCAGATCTCTTCAGCTTCACCATCATATCTATGACCCTATATGAAACTGAAGCACTCTCCTCTTATGGGTTAGAAAGCAACCATTCATCCATTCTTTCTGCAATCTCTACTACTTCCATTTGCAAAGTACACCCAGAAAAAAAAACAACAGAATTCTTCCTTGACATCTGAAAACGATGTAGGCAAATTTTCTCATAGATAGTACTGTTCCAGAAACAAATTGCATCTGGGGTTTTGGGTGCATCCTCTGCAATCATTATTTAGCTGCTTTTATTTTTTTCAGAGTGGAAGGTATACATTTTATTGTCATTAAACTGCTTCCTAAAATAGTTTAAAGCTAGAATTGTAAATATGCTTTTGTAGTGCTTATTTTTATTGTTTTGTCTAACCTCTGAAAACTCTTTCAAGGCCCAAACTCCCCATTAGAGAAGTCACAATTCCCTGACCTGACATAAAGCCACTTAAAGTCATAGCTCCATGATCCTTCCAACAGCCTTCCAGCCTGGGACTGCTGGAGTGGAAAAGACTGAAGACATCCTTGATGCAATCCTCCCTGGTCATAGATTCACAGACACATAGAATGGTTTGGGTTGGAAATGACCTTAGAGATCATCTAGTTTCCACCTTCCTGCTATGGGCAGAGACACTTTCCACTAGACCACACTACTTAAGGCCTCATCAAACCTGGCCTTGAACATCTCCAGGGAGTGTTCATCTACAACCTCCTCAGGCAACCTGCTACAGAGTCTCACCACTCTTACTAAATCTGCCCTCCTCAAGCATCAATCCATCCCCTTGCACCTTATCACTGCAATCTCTTGTAGAAGTCCCTTCCTGGCACTCTTGTAGGCCCCCTTCAGGTACTGGCAGACCACTATAAGGTCACCCCAGAGCCTTCTCTTATCCAGGCTCAACAGACCAAATTCTTGCAGCTTTGTCCACACAGAGGAGGTGCTCCAGACCACTGATCATCTTCATGGCCCTCCTCTGGACCCACTCCAGCAGTTCAATGTCCTTCTTATGCTGGGGGCAGCAGAAATGGACACAGTATTCCAGATGGGGTCTCCCACGAGCAGAGTAGATGGAGATAATCGCTTCCCTCATCCTGCTGGTCACACTTCTTTAGATGCAGCCTAGGACACAGTTGACCTTCTGGGCTGCAACTGCACATTGCCAGTTGACATTAAATTTTCCACACTCACAACTCCAAGTCCCCCTCCTCCACACTGCTCTTGAGCCTCTCCTTGCCCATCCTTTCTTTGCGCTTGAGATTGCCTCGACCAGGTGTAGGACCTTGCACTTAGCCTTGCTCACCTTCCTGTGGTAGACTTGGGCCCACCTCTCAAGCCTGTCCAAGACCCTCTGGACAGCATCCCTTGGAATCAGAGAATCAACCAGGTTGGAAGAGACCTCCAACATCATCCAGTCCAACCTAGCACCCAGCCCTAGCCACTCAACCAGACCATGGCACCAAGTGCCTCATCCAGTTTTTTCTTCAACACCTCCAGGGATGATGACTCCACCACCTCCCTGGGCAGCCCATTCCAATGCCAATCACTCTTTCCATCATGTTAATCAGACTATACAGCTTGGTGTCATCCACAAATCTGCTGAGAGCATTAAGTCTGTTAAACACAAGACCTTATGGTAGGATGAAAGAGGACAAGAACACAATTTCCAATCCTGTCACTAGCCAACACTGCAATATTGTTTTATTGGAACTCTCCATTCCACTCTCAATTATGTTAAAAGCTAGTCTGAGACCGAGATTTTATAAGTGTGCTTATTTTTTAAGTTAGACTATTGAAGGCCAAACAAACACATCATTGCTAATGCACTTCACAGATTTGAATTGTCAGTAAAAGCAATAGCTGCAAACTACACTTATTCTACATCTTTTTACTACAATGATAAATACCACATTGTAAAATTCATGCAAAATGGAAATGTTCACAATGAGCCCACAGAGTTGGCAATACTAGAAATGTAGTTAATTTTGCCCTGGGTAGATTCAGGCCACAGTTTGGGACTATATCAAAGTTTTGTAAAAATCCTTTGAAAAGGATCTTACCCAACTCTGAGGGATCAGTAGTTCATAACTGAGAGTAAAACAGTGTACACATCAAAAGGATAAATAGCCTGACAGCACATTAAATTCCATTAGGTGACAAGGGTTTAAAAAAGAAGTAAATTTATCACAAAAAAAATAACATCGAGTCAGTCATCAGCAAGTTTGCAGATGAACCAAGCTGGGGGCAGATGTGGCTGGGTTGGAGGGCAGAAGGGCTCTGCAGCGGGACCTTGACCACCTGGACAGATGGGCAGAGTCCAAGGGGATGGCGTTCAATAGCTCCAAGTGCTGGTGCTGCACTTTGGCCACAAAAACCCCATGCAGAGATACAGGCTGGGCACAGAGTGGCTGGAGAGCAGCCAGACAGAGAGGGATCTGGGGGTGCTGATTGATACCTGCCTGAACATGAGCCAGCAGTGTGCCCAGGTGGCCAAGAGAGCCAGTGGCATCCTGGCCTGCATCAGGAATGGTGTGGTCAGCAGGAGCAGGGAGGTCATTCTGCCCCTGTACTCTGCACTGCTTAGACCACACCTTGAGTACTGTGTCCAGTTCTGGGCCCCCCAGTTTAGGAGGGACATTGAGATGCTTGAGCGTGTCCAGAGAAGGGCAACGAGGCTGGGGAGAGGCCTTGAGCACAGCCCTACGAGGAGAGGCTGAGGGAGCTGGGATTGGTTAGCCTGGAGAAGAGGAGGCTCAGGGGAGACCTTATTGCTGTCTACAACTACCTGAGGGGAGGTTGTGGCCAGGAGGAGGTTGCTCTCTTCTCTCAGGTGGCCAGCACCAGAACAAGAGGACACAGGCTCAAGCTGTGCCAGGGGAAATTTAGGCTGGAGGTGAGGAGAAAGTTCTTCACTGAGAGAGTCATTGGACACTGGAATGGGCTGCCCGGGGAGGTGGTGGAGTCGCCGTCCCTGGAGCTGTCAAGGCAGGATTGGACGTGGCACTTGGTGCCATGGTCTAGCCTTGAGCTCTGTGGTAAAGGGTTGGACTTGATGATCTATGAGGTCTCTTCCAACCTTGCTGATATTGTGATACTGTGATTTCTCCTGCTGTGGGCTATATTGAAGGGGAAAAATTGTGGATGTATGTTGAGACACAGAGCGTCTCCTGCTGCAGGGTGAAATGTTGGTGTAGCCTTCTAGACTGTAACCCTGTCATACACTGAACAACTTGACTCTCAGATCCGTGCAAACTGTGAAGTGAAGGCATGTTTATTTACCTACATGCTGCAGTAAGTCAATACAGGATTGTTACACACAATATATTCTCAAGTGTGTTATCCAGTCAAGTACTAAATTATTCAACTGGTGGTCCTCCAATACGTCCTAACAGACCTCATAGGAAGTTTTTTCTGATGTAGAGTCTGCATTTTTTCTGGCTCATTTTCGTTTTGTTATTCTTAGTACTGCTCCTTTGGACCTCTCTAAACAAATCCTAACCCTCCTAGGTATTTACACAATTCAAATGCTTGTAGACATCTAGCAGCTATTGTTTGGCCAGTTGTGGTACACTGCTATTTTTCAGTCTTTCTTTTATAATCCATCTTTTGCATCTCTCTTTCAACTTACCTTTCCATTGAGCCCCTTGACTTGGTGGAACACCTCCCTGGGCAGCCCATTCCAATGGCAAATCACTCTCTCTGGCAAGAACTTCCTCCTAACATCCAGCCTATACTTGTCTTTTCCAATCAAAACAGTTCTATGATTCTATGAATTCAAATATTCTCTAGCAGCTGTTTCAAAGGCAAATACCAAAAACTTTACAGTTGTTAATGGACTGGCTTTTCCTTGACTTCTAACCCACAAAAATGACTGAAAAACAGAGCATGTATGTCCACTCACATACATAATATTTAAATAATCTGTACTAATATTCCTCTAAATGTTTTTTTTTCCTTCTTTCTTTCTTCTTTGCAAATTCCTTCTTGCATTTCTTCCCTCTGAATTCCTTCCTGCCAAACTACTTCATTCCATAGCTCTGTGATATATTGTGCTAGGATGAGGAGCACAGGACTACCAGTGTTCCTTGTATTTGTAGCATCAAAAACTTACCACATGGCAATAACTATTGCCATGTGGTAAGTTTTTGATGCTACAAATACAAGGAACCTAGCTAGGGACATTATTCAGTCCTAGCAAGCAACCTAGCTAGGGACATTATTCAGTCAAGTGCTGATGACCATGTATCAGTCTACCTACCTCAGCCCTCCTTTGGAATCCATGCAACTTCTTATAAGAAATCCCTTGAAGAGGTAAGATTTACTGTGTCAGCTGGAAGATCACAGATCCAGGTCTTCTTGAGTTACAGCTCAGAGCATGAACAAAGGTTCTTGCACTTACTTGTACCCAGGAGTGTAGACATCTTAAATGACCCAATTTGTTTCTACATGGATGATGAAGGTTAAGCTCTGATGACTTTTGTAGTAAGTAGCAGCAGAATATATAACTCCCTCTGCTTTTATGTACTAGACCACTAATATTTTCTCCCAACAGGCTGATTTGTTTGAAAATATTTAACACAAAGCCTGTACTCACTAAGAAAAAAAAGGTGTGTGGGGGGAGGAAGTGCAGAATCAGAAGAGGAAGAGGTGAAGACATTTCTGGATACCTGCTCATGCCACCTTCACTTTGGAATAGGTATTTCTCAGGAATTAATGAACAAAACCTATAGATTCATCGAATTGTTTGGGTTGGACCAGATCTTAAAGACCATCTAGTTCCAAACCCCCTGCCCAACTTTTGTAATTACACAGCAGTCAGGGTGTTGCAAGAAGTTGACAGTGAGCTCCACCAGCCTATTAGCTGCTCAGCTTCTGTGGCATTTCTGTACAGCTAGAGCAGGCCCTTCATCATCACCCTAACCTTGATTACTATTGTATAAAGAGAACAGGCCATGCCAAAGGGTCATTTAAGTACACTTAGGGGCTGGACTGACTTCTAGAAATGACTGCCTCTGTTTTCCACAGACAGAACATTTTCCTGATTTAGTTGTCCTGGTTATACACCTGAAATACATTAAGATGAATCCTCAGTCAAGTCCAAGAGTACTGCAACACAAAGTTTTTAAAATTCAGTGAGGTATGAGGCTGCAGATGAGTGTTGAAGTGAGGATGTGATTTAATGATACTGTTCTGCTCTGTTCATTTAGGAGGAATTTTTTTCTGCCAAACATTCACCTAAGTTCAGCTGGAATGATGCTTTTATGCTGTGAATGCTTTCACATACACCAATAAATGAAACATCCTCATTAGCCCAAGTTTTGTAGATTCTCACACTCTCATTAATTAGCAAAAGGTCAATTTGATGGATGAGAAGGAGAAATCCTATTAGGTCTCACCACCCACCATTAGAAAAAAAATGGGAACTGAAGATTCAAAGGCACATCTTCAGTTTAATTGCATTTCACATTTAAATAACATAAACCTGTTGATTAGCAACGGATGCTCTTAAATCATTTGACTCATAACTTCATATGCTGCAACCCCATTCTTGCACAGGTAAGGCCACTCCAGATACAAGTAACAACTTCTAGACCAAACCAAAACAGCATAAAGAGAGCTCATAAACCTTCTCCCAGACAGTCTGAACTCTTCAGCTACACTTCACATGCCATATGATACTCTCATTTCTAGTCATCTGCAGAGCAATGATATTCAGCTGCACCACGCAGTGACATTGTCCAAGGACAGGGGAAGAGTTGGTCAAGGAGTCTGGATCTAATCTGTGAAATGACTCAAGCAGTCCCAAAGTAAAGAAGGGAGGGTGGCATGACCCAGACTTCCCCTTACCAACTCTGGTCAGCAAGGGGTAGGGGGCAGCCGTGCTAGGGTTCAAATAATTCCTTTGTTGCAAATGAAGGTGAAACTGCACCAAATGGCTAATGAAGTGGCTTATTAGATTGAACCAGAGCAGATGGAAAATGGGAGAGAATAGCATTAGGAAAACTACTTACCAGAGAGAAAATATTATCAAGGGACTTCTGTTCCTCAGTGGATAGACTAGGACGTGGGGTCCAGGAAGGCCACTCTGGGATGGAGGAGGCTCAGGGGGGACCTTTTTGCTCTCTAAAACTACCTGAAGGGAGGTTTTAGCCAAGTGGCATTGGGCTCTGCTCCCAGGCCCCCAGTGACAGAAGAAGAGGACACATCCTCAGGCTGTGCCAGAGCAGGCTTAGGCTGGATGTTAGGAAGAAGTTCTTGGCAGAGACTGGCATTGGAATGGGCTGCCCAGGGAGGTGGTGGAGTCACCATCCCTGGAGGTGTTTAAGAGGAGGGTGGATGAGGCACTTAGTGCCATGGGTTAGTTGGATACAAGAGTTATGTTATCAGTTGGACTCGAGGTCTTTTCCAACCTGGTTAACTCTGTGATTCTGTGACTTTAAGGGCTGGAAAATGCTGGCACTGTCGTCAGAGTAGTTCCAACTTTCTTGGTGGCTGCGGGGCGCTGAGCCGTGCCACATCACCTCCTCTAGGCTGCAGGCAGCGTGAAGCAGAGCCGTGGCTTGTCTCTGGCACACCAGCAGCAGCGGGAAGCGAACGGTGCGATCCCGGCGGCACAGGCTGCCTGCCGCGGAGCCCTCTAGGCACGCAGGCAGCGGCAGGACGGCAGGGCCCTGCCACCTGGCCTAGGCCGCTTGCCTCCGGCATTTGCCGAGGCGCGGGGCCGGGCAGAGCAGTGGCGATGCAGATCTCTGCTCCGCGGATCCTTGGCATGGAGCCCTCTAGGCACGTCGGCGGAGGTGGGCACAAAGATACGCGGGCCCCCGAAGAGTTGTCAGTGCAAAGCAGCCTCCTCTAGCCCTCGGCTCCCTCCTGCATCCCCGGATTTTCTCTCACCCCCGCCCGGCCTGCCCTTGGAGAGGCAGCGCCCCAAGGCCTGCAGAGTGCCCAAGGCACACCCGCCCTTCAGCGGGCTGTTGGAGACGACGAAAACACTTGGGCTCGCACAGACGGTGAGGATCGTAGCGCCGAGAGCATTAAGTCACAGACTAACGGTACGTACAGGTCTGATTTCAGTGACATTGTACTTAAGCATATGTTTTCTTTGGTCGTGATTAATCATAAGCATCAAACCTGTCGTCAGGGATTTGAAATACTTTGGAGCAGCCTCTGCAGATTGTTCCAGAAAGGACAGTCCTTGCTTCGTTATTGGCACTATATGTTTGTGCCAGTTTGAAGCAGGGTAGAATGTTTTGGTGAGAAGAACTAGATCATAGGCTGTGAAAGGAAAACAATGGTGATGTCTGCTCCCCTCAGAGTCTTGCTGAAGAAGAAAGGAAAACATTAGATAACACTCTGGCCAGTGGCATCCTGGCCTGCATCAGGAATGGTGTGGTCAGCAGGAGCAGGGAGGTCATTCTGCCCCTGTACTCTGCACTGCTTAGACCACACCTTGAGTATTGTGTTCAGTTCTGGGCCCCCCAGTTTAGAAGGGACATTGAGATGCTTGAGCGTGTCCAGAGAAGGGCGACGAGGCTGGGGAGAGGCCTTGAGCACAAGCCCTATGAGGAGAGGCTGAGGGAGCTGGGATTGTTTAGCCTGGAGAAGAGGAGGCTCAGGGGAGACCTTATTGTTGTCTACAACTACCTGAGGGGTGGTTGTGGCCAGGAGGAGGTTGCTCTCTTCTCTCAGGTGGCCAGCACCAGAACGAGAGGACACAGCCTCAGGCTGTGCCAGGGGAGATTTGGGCTCGAGGTGAGGAGAAAGTTCTTCCCTGAGAGAGTCATTGGACACTGGAATGGGCTGCCCGGGGAGGTGGTGGAGTTGCCGTCCCTGGGGCACTTTAAGGCAAGGTTGGACGTGGCATTTGGTGCCATGGTCTAGCCTTGAGCTCTATGGTAAAGGGTTGGACTCGATGATCTGTGAGGTCTCTTCCAACCCTGATGATACTATGATACTATGATACATTTTTCACTCACTCTGCCTTGGGCTTCTGACTGAGCTGCATCTGACTGAGCTGCATCTCCCTAACCTCACCTTCCACTCACCTTTGCTTCCTAACCCCCTGGCCACACCTCCATTCTTCCTTGGGACTGGGGTAAGGTTGAGAGGGGTAGGGGGGAAGGAGCAGGGGTGGTTGAGAGCCCCCCCTGGGGACTCAGGTTTGTGGGAGGGGAGTTGTGCTTCTGTCTGCTTTTACCTTGTCTATTTCTGTCTATAACTGTATATACTGTAGATATCTGCTTGTGTATTGTGCTAGCTGTAAATACTTAGCTTCATTTATATTCCCAGAGCCGTCTGAGTCTAGTCTGGGTAACTTCTAAAGTGTGGGGGGGCGAGGTACACCCAAACCATCACAATGTTTTAATAAATTGAAAGGGAGAGGATGATAAGGTAAAGAGTAAAGTCAAAATCTAGCCCTTACTATGACCCTAGGAGTTTACGTAACCTTTGGCATGTCAGTAGAATACTCCTGTGCTGAGGCAGGTGTTTATTGCCACCACCGGTCATGCACTTGCATGGGCTATGTTGACAACTTTCCCAATTTTATAAATAACAAGAAAATTTGGTTAAAAATGCAGTTTTGCTTTGCTGAAGTAGAGGTAGCAGGGTTTTATCTAAACTATCAGCTATGCCTCACCACAGTAACATGTTCTGAATAAGCCATGTACACCTTAAAGAAGCAGATCTACTTCCAAGCTATTAATAAAAGTTCTAAATGTTGTTCATTTCTTTTGTGACAGCAGACAAGATATGAACCCTTCATTTAAAATAATATATAGGTTAATAACAATGTTAATGTCTTAAGTATCAAAGAATTAAAATAACGAAAACATTCTAAGTAGTGTTGCAGAGACTATCCTCTGATCTGTGACACTTTAACATTGTCACTCTAAGCAATTTGTGATTACCTGAACTGTGTCAAGAATCAAAGGTTCAAATAGCACTGGTATATGATAATTTTATGGCTCGTTCACCCATGGCAACTGAGGTATTACACTTTTCACACAATATTAATAAATCTTACTGTGGTTTTGCACAATGACAGGATGGTTGAGTACAGCAGGGAACTTCTGCAGATCACCCAGTTCAACTCCCATCACATTCACAAGGGTCAGCTAAAGTGGGTTCCCAGACCCAACTATTCAAGGTTTGAGTATCTCCAAAGATGAAGATGATACAATCTCTGTGAACAACACATGCCAATGTTTGAATACTATTAAAAGAAAATTACTCCATGTACCACTGAGAGAAGTCTTGCTCTGTCTTCTGCGTTCCTTCCCATTAGGTATTTATACATATTCTTATTTCCCAGCTGCTCAGTCCCAATTTTGCTAGCATTTATTCATGTAACAGATGTTCCAGTTCCTTAATCACCTGAGTTGCCCTGTCTACAGTATTTTCTTGCACTGTAGTGTTCCAATTTGGACCCATTATTCCAGGTATGTCTCAGCAGGGCTGAGTAGAGAGGAAGACTTAGTACCTTTGATCTACTGGTACCACTCCTCCTAATGCAGCTGTTGGTCTTCATGCTGTTGGCTGCCTTTGTTGCAAATGCACATTTTTGGCCCGTGGTCAACTTGTTGTCCACTAAAGCTCCAGTGCTTCTTTCTGCAAAACTGCTCTCCAGTCTGTGTGTACACAGGATATATTAACATATGGAGTTTTTTCTGCCTAGATGAAAGGACTTTTTCTGTTTTCCAATGTTGAACTCCCTAAGGATCCCATTTGCCCACTTCTCCAGAGTGTGGAGGGAGATTCCTCTGAATAGCAGTACAAACATGTTGTCTACCAATCACTCCTCACAGCTTTGTGTGCTCTGCAAACTTCTCAGTGGTGTACCTGGTTCCATCATCCAAGTCACTAACAAAGATGCTAAACAGTATCAGAATCAGTATCAACCCCTGGGATACAATGGTAGTGACTGAGTTCTAGATGGATTTCGTGAAAGTCATCTCTGAACCAGGAAGTTCATCCAGTTTTCAGTTCACATCCTTGATCTCACCTCTGTCTAGAACGGCCTATAACTTTACTAAGTCATGCTAATAAATTATAACTGACTCTAATTTATAAATGCTAAACAGCAAACCAACTTGCCTGATAACAACCATATAGAATCTGTTCTGACAAAACATAGCTGCCCAAATGTCAAATGTTTGGAATAAGCCCAGGAGATGAGAGGACTATTGATTTGCTATGGCTTTTGTCATCTGCAGCCATGACCAGACATAATTCTGGTTCAATTACAGTCAAGGGGCCAAAACCAGAGAGTGCATTGTAGAATGAAATTTAACAACAAAGATCATCCTATGGTAACAGAAAGAGAACTGTTGTGCTGAGATGTGACAGTGGCTATACTGCTAACCCACCAGAAGTATATTTTCTATCACTTGTAGCAAGGCAGTCTCTGAATTAGCATAGTAGTAAACAACATTGTCTAGCAATTTACTGAGCAAGACATTAAAAAAGATTAGGAGTCATATGCTCTGAATCTAGACTTTTGAGATTTCTCGGTCTGAACAGCTCACCTAACACTCCTTGTAACTATGTGGAGAGAATTAGATACTGCCTGGAGTTAATTAATCTCTACCTAAACCAGGTGCTTTAGCTAGATGAGGTGAATCAATTCTGTATATGCCTTTTTCTCTCAGCAACTGCAAAAAAATCTTAGGGCAACTATGTTAGGATTAGATGCTTTACTCCTAAATTTCTGAAGGTAGAAATAATCAAGCCCGTATTCTGGAAATTATATGAATGAGGAAGACAGAGGACCTGGAAGTAGTATACCTGTACCAATCCACAAAGGAAGAGTTAAAGGGAATTAATGGGTTATTTATGGAGCTGAGTGATCAGGAATATGATAATGGAGTTGACAGTGACAGAAGAAAGCAGTGACAGGGCAGGACAGCAGATCACATATGGCCATGTAAAGCTGAAATGACAGCAATCTAACAAGGAGATGTCAGAACTTCACATCACCTTGCTCAGCTGAGCAAAGAGAAGCAAATCCAGAGTAAAGAGTTAGGTCGAGTTCTAGGAGTCACAGTCATTAAGCATGTGAGTAGGTAAAACCACTTTCAAAAGCACGAATGAAATGTGATAATGAAATATGCATTAACTTAATCAGGATCATCATAGATAAATCATTCCCTGCTCATGTATTTAACTGATCCACGTGAATAAAAAATGATTGAAAAGAAAAATTAAAAAGGCAGACTAAGGACAGCAAAAAGGTATTCATGTTCTAGATAGATTTCAAATTACCCAGTCAGCCTTTAATGACAGTGTGTAAGAAACCTAAAAATGTAACAGTTTGGAGGTCACAGTGGATTACACAGCAGTAAGAGGCTTTGGTTTCTGGTAAAAATGCTTGGAATGCATTTAGCAGTGTTACAGTGAAAAGGTGAATCTATTACTGATACTTTCTGTGATGCACAAGAGATTAGGTTACCCTGATAGACTAAGATGAGCATAAGATGCCGTTGCTCCTCATTCAGCTCCCAGTATCAGCAATCCCATAATGCTTATATGTCTTGTGGACAGTAGCTTCTTTATAAACTTGCTCAAATCTCCTTTCTCCTAAGGATCATGTCCATCCATAAAACAATGTTCAACTCTGTATGGTCCCAGTCTTGCTGCTGATTTCTGACTGTTTTTGCTGTTATTTTAGTCTGCCTATGGGATTTAGTTTTCCTTCTGTTTCTCTTCCACTCCAAGCAAGTAATGTGTTGGCTTGGCATTAAGTTTATTTTGAAGATATTACCTTAGGGTGTTGAAAATATTTTTGATACAGGCCTTTTTTTTTTTTTTTTTGCTTTATCAATTCTCTGGACTGAGGTTCAGAGGAGCTGCTCTGTCTGTGGGACCACTACTTTAACGAGAGCAAGAGAATCAATTAAAAGGAAGTAATGTGCTGCAAGCTGCTTTGCACAACAGTGTAAAAAGGCCAGAGGGGAAAAAAAGTTCTGACAAATTTTGCAGCACATTATAACTTTTAAAACTCATCACTATGAGCATTTATCAATACAAACAATGAGATTGCCTTGAAAAACTACTCATGTTTAACATAACACAACATTTATCACTGTATTAATCAACACGTACTTATTAAACCCAGTGTTCTGTATCCAACACTAGCCAATACTGTACACTACAGAGGAAACGATCAGTGCACTGATTCGTGACATAACGCACCTCACACAGAGGTTTATGCCCTGGTTTTTGAATGTAGTTTCACTACAACTGAAAATTTAAAGCATCATATTCATATCCTGCTTATTTGCTGAATTTGCTACAAACTGGAGCTGTTGGAAGGTAGAAGAGCCCTGCAGAGAGACCTGGACAGGCTGGATGGGTGGGCAGAGGCCAGTGGGATGAGATTGAACAAGGCCAAGTGCAGGGTTCTGCACTTTGGACAAAAAAACCCCAAGCAGTGCTACAGGCTGGGGACTGAGTGGCTGGAGAGCAGCCAGGAAGAAAGGGACTTGGGGGTACTGGTAGAGAGTAGGCTGAAGATGAGGCAGCAGTGTGCCCAGGTGGCCAAGAGAGCCAATGGCATCCTGGCCTGGATCAGGGACAGTGTGGCCAGCAGGACAAGAGAGGTTATTCTGCCCCTGTACTCAACATTGGTCAGGCCACACCTTAAGTGCTGTGTCCAGTTCTGGGCCCCTCAATTCAAGAGAGATGTTGAGGTGCTGGAAGGTGTCCAGAGAAGGGCAACAAAGCTGGTGAGGGGCCTGGGACACAAACCCTATGAGGAGAGGCTGAGGGAGCTGGGGATGTGCAGCCTGGATAAGAGAAGGCTCAGGAGCGATCTCGTTGCTGTCTACAACTACCTGAAGGGAGGCTGTAGCCAGGTGGGGGCTGGTCTCTTGTCCCAGACAAGCAGCAACAGAACAAGGGGACACAGTCTCAAGTTGTGCCAGGGAAAGTATAGGCTGGATGTTAGGAGGAAGTTGTTGCCAGAGAGAGTGATTGGCACTGGAATGGGCTGCCCAGGGAGCTGGTGGAGTCCCCATCCCTGGAGGTGTTCAAGCAAAGCCTGGCTGAGGCACTTAGTGCCATGGTCTAGTTGAGTGGCTAGGGCTGGGTGCTAGGTTGGCCTGGCTGATCTTGGAGGTCTCTTCCAACCTGGTTGATTCTATGATTCTATGAACCGTTTATTATTCTTTGAGGGTTTTTTTTCATTATGAGAAGGAAGATGCCCTGAAGGGGTGAAGAATATGAGTATACATATGTAGAACCTAGAAACATTAGGTCTCATTAAGCAATGAAAATTGTCAGCATGGTGCAGGAATGAAAGGATATGACATTACTAGTCTTATTTACAGAGATGATTAGAAAGAGATAAAGTAGCTGACCCAGACAGCTAATAAATACAGCCTTAAAAACACAGCACTTTCTGCCTTATTTTTTCTGACCTATTTTTCTTTCCATAATTGTCCTACAGTTATATCCTGAGTGCACATATTTGTTGCATCCATTTTTCTGGCTTCACTATCTCCTAGTTATTTGTTAAATTTAGTAAAGAATTTGTTTGATTAGATTTGATTTAGTTCCTCTTGGGAGCCCCGAAGGACTGAGGAAGATAAGCAAATCTTACAAGCAGGAGCTACACATGTTCTCTATGTCATTAAGGAATAAAAACACACAGGGTTAGGGGAAGAAAGGAGAAGAAGGGTTATTCCTATTTGCACTGATCTCTCAAAAGCCAGTGCATGATTCTATCACAGTATCACAGTATCACCAAGGTTGGAAGAGACCTCACAGATCATCAAGTCCAACCCTTTACCACAGAGCTCAAGGCTAGACCATGGCACCAAGTGCCACGTCCAATCCTGCCTTGAACAGCCCCAGGGACGGTGACTCCACCACCTCCCCGGGCAGCCCATTCCAGTGTCCAATGACTCTCTCAGGGAAGAACTTTCTCCTCACCTCCAGCCTAAATTTTCCCTGGCACAGCCTGAGGCTGTGTCCTCTTGTTCTGGTGCTGGCCACCTGAGAGAAGAGAGCAACCTCCTCCTGGCCACAACCACCGCTCAGGTAGTTGTAGACAGCAATAAGGTCTCCCCTGAGCCTTCTCTTCTCCAGGCTAACCAATCCCAGCTCCCTCAGCCTCTCCTCGTAGGGCTGTGCTCAAGGCCTCTCCCCAGCCTCGTTGCCCTTCTCTGGACACGCTCAAGCATCTCAATGTCCCTTTGAAACTGGGGGGCCCAGAACTGAGCACAGTACTCAAGGTGTGGTCTAAGCAGTGCAGAGTACAGGGGCAGAATGACCTCCCTGCTCCTGCTGACCATTCCTGATGCAGGCCAGGATGCCACTGGCTCTCTTGGCCCCCTGGGCACACTGTTGGCTCTACATTGTTCAGTTGGTTTAACTTTTAAAATGTTGACTGAACTCAATAAACTTGAGAGCTCATATAGATCAAGGGAATTGCATACTTCTCAGTATATAAGGTTTACACCCTTAATAAAATTTAAAATAGTGACTGTAAAGGATCTCCTCCCTTTTTTTCCTATTTTTTCACGTAGATTTGCCATAATATGAGTGCCTCACTCATGTATTTTAGATCTGGACCTTCAAAATGCTAAGATCTGGCCTTAAGAAATCTTATACCTTAATTTGATTTTGACTTTTGACTTTTGAATTTGATTATTTTAACTGTTACCAAAAAAAATTAATCATCTGGACCTCTGTCCACTTATGATAGATAGACAAGCTCCTTGGAAGCATTAAAGCAGAAAGAAATTAATTCCAAACCATAAGCCTTTATTTGTTGCTGTGTTTTCACACCAGATTGCCTGACTTACTAGGTTTTCTATGTGCAAAGTTGACCACTTCCATATTGTGCCATGCCTCCCCCCAAAACCAAAGGTTTCCTTCTCTGAGTGTATTTATGTTTCTTTTGCATTTTTTAGGAAGAGCTTTAATTATATTTGCAAGTCTCTTTACCCTTGAGAAAGACAAATTAAGATGTATTCTTGTAATCCTCATGATTATTTCCTTATTTTTTTCTCTTTCCAAACTTTTTCTCCTTACCCATACTCACCTATTTAGCTAGATAAATACATCAAGATGAACAACATAGTCATATACCCCTTGCACTTTTTTTGCTTCTCAGAGTACAAGCATTTTATCTTCCATGATGACTTAAAATAAAATTCTCTTCATGCATTCACTTTGAAATGTTTGTAAGTCACTTAGATACAGCAAATGAGGTTGATTTCTAGTCGGCCTCTACTTCACTGAGTATAGGTGAGGATCTAGCATACACGGGGGCAGAGGCACAGAGCAGCATGCTGCATCTTCTAGACAGCTGCTGCAGAAATGCCAGAGGTATCACTTTTTAGCTCTTCTTAAAAATAATTTATTTCTGATTAAAACTAAGGTTCTTATGTAACCTCTTGATTACTTTACCTACCAAGAAGCACTACCTACCAGGAAAGTAATCATCACTTGCCATGAAAGTGCATATGACATCCTCAAAGTTGGTAATGCTGAGTTTTGTATCCTACCTCATCCTTCCCCAGTGTAGGAGTTACTTGCTATAATGTTATCAGCTTAGAAACACATGACAGTCTTGCTTTATTCAGTAATACACCGAAGGCTTATAGAGGAACAAAATTAAATCTCTTTTAAAGGAAACCCAGGCCCTGGAGCCAAATCTAAATATCACAATCAAATGATGAGGATTTTTTCAGAGGACTGGGGGAAAATCACTACTTAATGCTACCACTTTAGAGACAGGTCAGAGGAGATCAGACTAAGAAAGGTGCTAAGGCAAGTAAGCATCTGATCAAATGAAAAGTCTAACTGTGGTTGATGGAATAATTCATGAACTTAAAATTAGACACCTATCTCAGTGTGCAGTCAAAAAGATGACAAGACCTTGTCCTTTAGAAAGAGCAAAGAGATGCAAGAGCATGATTTCAAAGTGCTGCCTACTGAGGTGCTTGGAAAAGCCATAAAGCTTCATCAGAGCCAGTGTTTTGAATCCTGGCCCTGACCCCTTTTCCCACAGATGCCACACATCTCAGACTCTCCAAGCCACTTTTGAGGATCATCTGTGCTGGGAGCCCATAGGCAGCTGGGATCAGCACATAGCAGCTGCCCAGAAGCCAGACATTACTTCACAGGCTGGTGTCCGGGGACAGGATTTTGCCCTTTAGTGACTGAGTGACACTTGCCCAGGACAAGTGGTTTTCTGCTAAGACGTTGAAATGTACTAACTTGTACCTTTATAACTGCAAGGGAGCATGTTTGTTAAGAACAAACAAAAGACAATCAGGCACACAATACTAAAACCAACTGTGTGTCCATGCTGTGTGAGAAATACAGTGTTTGAGATCTATTTTAGTGACGTTTGTCTGTGCTTGACTAAGAAAGGAGATCATTAAATTGGGTTCGTTCTGAAAAATGCACTGCCTCATTTATTTGCTGATTTGTGTCTATAAGTATTTGCTTTCTTTTGTCCTTACTGCTGTTGGACATGAACAATAATATGACTCTATCCCTTTAGTTTTGTTCCATTTCCTTTCATACTACCTCTTAATTACCCCTTTTGTACCTCTAGTCTGTGGTCTCTGAGCCTCTAATGCGTGGCTGTGCTAATTTCACCACCCCTAAGGCTTGTCAGGTTAAAGATTAATGAGTAGACTTTACCCAGAGGCTTTACAAAGGTTAAACATAATTACAAATGGGCATTTTATGCAATGTTGAATATGTGAAAGCTGTTCAAAAAAATGGAAAAAAATAAGGGGGGGAAGAAATGAATGAAACTTAACAGGATTTAAGTCAACCATTTAGATCTTCTGGGAAAAAATAGGCAGCAGCAATATTAACAAAAACAAACAAGGTAGGAAGTTCTAGCCTTTGTTCCAAAGATGATGATAAAAACAAAAACACCATATGGTTGAAATTAGACTGCATCTCAAGCTTGCAACTTCACTGCCTTTGAATTCTCCTTTAAAGTTAACTAAAATGTGTTGCACTGAGAAGGTGGAAAGGCAAAAAGGTCTATATGAAGTTGGAGGTGGATCTTCAGCTTGCTAAATTCTCCTATTTTCCTCTTTGTTAAGAAACAATAACATTTTTTGTGTAGGCAAAACAATTCCTCTAGGGATACTGTTACCTTAAAGGATTGCTTAATCTTGTTGCCTAATGGGTAATGTTCTTAATTGTTTTGGTGCTTTTTCATACCATAAAATATGAACTTAATACCTGGGATAAGATTTTCCTACCTATAAGCCTAAAGTTCAGTTCATGAAACCAACATATAATAATAGTGAAATAGTCTTTTAGAAGTTCCAAACTCCACCAAATTCCAGTTAAAGGAAACTACTTTGGAGTCTATCTTAACTTGTTTGGAGGAAGTTCTTCCCAGAGAGAGTGATTTGCCATTGGAATGGGCTGCCCAGGAAAGTGGTGGAGGCACTGTCCCTGGAGGTGTTCAAGAAACGCCTGGATGAGGCACTTAGTGCCATGGTCTAGTTGACTGGCTAGGGCTGGGTGCTAGGTTGGACTGGCTGATCTTGGAGGTCTCTTCCAACCTAGTTGATTCTATGATTCTGTGATCTTTCAGTTTAGCTGATTGACTTGGCCTGAGCTATTCAGTGAATATTCTATTCAGTGATTTTATTTTCAGCTAAATGTCTCCTAAACAATTGCACTTTCTGAAGTGAATAGCAATATCTACTGTAAACAGTGTCTATGTTGTTCTTTTTGACCAAAAAACTTTTGCTGTTCACTGGGAATACACATATGGAACAAATCATAGCTATCCTCTGTGACATAGAAACATGAAGAGACTTTGAGCATATTGCAGCATAGATTGGCTTCCAAAACATAAAATAGAAATAAAAACACTGCTTTTGTAGCACCAGAAAAAAAGGGGAAAGAGAAAATATGCATCATGTGGCCTTTTACCGTAGTCATTTAGTTTCTTTCTTTAGCCTGAATCATCAGGATTTGAACACTTAGCAAGCAAAACTGAAGAAAACTAATATGCTGGTATCCCTGAATAATACATATATATATGGATTTCATGAGAAATGGAGATCACAAGAATGACAAACTGGGTTAAACCAAATACCCAGCAGTTCTTCTTCAACAATGGCCAGAAACAGATGCTAACAGAAAGGAGTAAAATAGGTCAAGCATACGTGATGCTTTCTCAGCCTCCAGCAAACTCTGGCTCTCAGATTTCCTGATCCAGAAATGTCATTTTGAGGTGATATTTGGGGCCAGAGTATTAAGAGTGTGGAGATAGCCAAAAGTCTTTAGAATGGAATTTTTGTACTGAGCCCACTGCAAAAGTACCTATACTACCTTTCTAAGATACTGCTGTGATTTAATGATCTTGTAGATTGTTTATTTAAAGAAAGCTATTACAATCTGTAATATCCAGTGCTAATTGGGGGTGGGAAGGTGTTAAACCAGTGCAGAAACATTAAATGCTTTTGGGGAGTGTGCACAGTAGCTATGAAAACTCTATGATATAATAAGTAATACCTTCAGGAAAAAGGAAAAAAAAAAACAGGAAAAAAATAATGCCATATAAGTTAGTTACCATTCACATGTACTGATATACCTACTCTCATAGGCTATTAAGATTTAGATAAACCAATTAACAATCCCTAAAATACATGGGTGTCCTAGTTTTAGGACAATGAGAGCCACAAAGTGTTTAACAGGAAAGAAAAACACACCAAACAATCAAACTCATAACAAACAAGCCCCAGGCTCACCAAGGATTAAAATGGACACAGAGTCACAAAACAGAGTGCTGTCTACGTTGTCATGTAACCCCTTTCCCCAGTTTCTACTTTGCTTTGCACTCCATTCCCCTCCACTAAAGTTTTATGCTGTGGTACAACTCAGTCACTACAAGCTTACCCAAGGTGGGATGTGATCTCAACCTAAATCTGCACCGCTGAGAAGTGACATTATCCCCCAGCAGGGGGTACATCAGAACATTAACAGAGGGTTGGTGTTTCAGGTTCACTGTACATGCAAGATGAAAGAAATGCCACAGTAAGTCAGTATGTCTTAACAGGAAATATATCACACTCAACACTGGTGAGACCACACCTTGAGTACTGTGTCCAGTTCTGGGCCCCTCAATTCAAGAGAGATGTTGAGGTGCTGGAAGGTGTCCAGAGAAGGGCAACAAAGCTGGTGAGGGGGCCTGGAGCACAAATCCTATGAGGAGAGGTTAAGGGAGCTGGGGTTGTTTAGCCTGGAGAAGAGGAGGCTCAGGGGTGATCTTATTACTGTCTACAACTACCTGAAGGGACATTGTAGCCAGATGGGGGTTGCCCTCTTCTCCCAGGTAACCAGCAATAGAACAAGTCTCAAGTTGTGCCAGGGTAGGTATAGGCTGGATATTAGGAAGAAGTTCTTCACAGAGAGAGTGATTTCCCATTGGAATGGGCTGCCCAGGGAGGTGGTGGAGGCACCATCCCTGGAGGTGTTCAAGAAAAGCCTGGCTGAGGCACTCAGTGCCATGGTCTAGTTGATTGGATAGGGCTGGGTGCTAGGTTGGACTGGATGTTCTTGGAGGTCTCTTCCAACCTGGTTGATTCTATGATAATAGAAATTGTGTCTTGCTGAGGTGTGGCTGACAAAGTTTTCCATGGGTACTTACTTTGACCCAGTAGTTTATCACCTTCTGATTACTAAATTGTCTCTATTAAAAAAAAATTATATATAATCAATGACTTAAAACTGAAATAAAAGTTATTTTTAACTAGTAATCATCTAATGGCAATTTGTTTAGCCAGTTCACACCATGATCTGTTCTTGCCTCCACACTAGTCAATGTTGTTACCAATGATTTGGGAGAAAATACCTTTGCTAGTAAGGTCTATAGATTACATATAAGTGATGTGGTAAATTAGAATAAAGACAGATCAGTTCTACAGAGTAATCAGGTTCATTTAACAAAACTAGACAATCTGAGCATCATACCTTTTGAAACAACCAAATTTTAGGACAAGCATCTGTGAAAATGGAATTTAGAGCTGCAGGAAGGGGAAATGTTATTTGCAAAAGTACTGTTTCTGAAGTGATAAATAGGTGATGTTCTAAACAGGAGCTTCTTGTATGATGGAATACATAAAACACCAAGCCTCAGTCATATTCAGGGATAAAAGAAAAACGCTAAGAGAAAGAATAAACTCTGTATTTCCCTGTATATGCTTACTAATAATGCTAATAGAAGAGTAACCAAAGTCTGTGGTCTGCAAGAGAAGATATTTACAAACTGGAAATGTTCAATGAAGCTCCAAAAGAGCTACCTGAATTCTTGGAAATCTGACTTTTTGTAGGAGCCGAGTGCTCAGTCATGTTGGCTAATGTCTATGGCAAAGGTTATGAGTTAGTTTGATCTTCATTTATCTCAGAGAAAGATTCCTGACTTGCAGACAATGACAAAACATCTTCCATTAGCTGGGAAAATGAAGCTAGACAAATTTAGATTAGTAAGTGATTTTTAACAATGAAAGCAATCAGTTTATAGGAGAATTTATTTTGTGGAACAGTGGAACCTCTGCTACTTGAAGGCCCTACCTTTTGTAAAAGATATTCTTCAATCCACCAAAACTTGTAGATGAAGGAATGAGTACTTACAGTCTTTGTTATATATTGTGAAGGATTTCAGAATAGACACTCACCCTGTACATAAACAATCTGAGATGCTGTTATAGATTTAAAAAGATAAAATGGAGGAATGAAATGAACCAATAAAGCCAGCAAGAAGGTAAAAAGTAAAGTACCTTTTCTGAAATCAGATGAAGATTGCCACATTAACACTGATGAGGTACATTCAGGATAGCCATTTAAACATTTGTAAACTTTTAAAACCATGTTCTTCACCTCTGCAGTGCTGAACAAAGCTAACAGAAGAGGGATTGGTTTCAAGTGCATGCTGGCCGCAGAAGGAGACATACTTGCTGGAAAATGCATTGCTGTAAAGCACTATACAAGCTTTGCTGCACAAAGAAAATGAGTGGCTAACAATCACCAGTGGCTGATGACCCTCTGTCAGCAGTGTGTGTGAAAAGCAGCAGTGAAACAGATCAGAGCACAGAAGGAATGAATCATGTGCAGCACTGATTCTGCATGGCCTGCTACAGTGAGGTTGGGCAAACATGCTGCACATTAAGTACAGTATTTACCACAGCCAAGCAAGAGAACCTCCCTGGGTGCTGAAGTGGCTATCACAACAGGTCTAGAAATGCTCACCTGTAATGGGCCACCTGATTCTGCTGACTGGATCTTCTCAACCAATCATCACAAAAATGTGGCAGAAGCTTGTGGGTCTGATGCTTTGCTCAACTTCTGTATTGTTGCTGTGTTTCTGGTTTCAACTTGTGAAAACATGTAAATACTTACATATGCCATGGACAGATTAAATCATTATTTTGGGGGGTTTTAGTATTTTGGGGTTTGTTTTGTTGTGCTGTTTGTTTGTTTTAATTAGAATATCATGTCCAGATATAGGCAATTTAATGAGTTCTAGTGCTTTATTTTTCCATGATCAGCTTCAAGGTATGAAGCCATTTTCTGAAAGCTTGCTAGTCTCAATTGAAAATGTGGAATTCCACATAACCATCTACATTTTGATTCCAATATAGATTATCTCTGATGATATTTACAGTATCACAGTATCACAGTATCATCAGGGTTGGAAGAGACCTCACAGATCATCAAGTCCAACCCTTTACCACAGAGCTCAAGGCTAGACCATGGCACCAAGTGCCACGTCCAATCCTGCCTTGAACAGCTCCAGGGACGCCGACTCCACCACCTCCCCGGGCAGCCCATTCCAGTGTCCAATGACTCTCTCAGTGAAGAACTTTCTCCTCACCTCAAGCCCAACGCAGGTCAAAAGCTCATCGTGAAGAAGTGACCTGACCACAGATCATATTCTGGGCAGCAGAACATTGCGTTCATTGGGCTGCATCGTGGGTTTGTGTAAACTTTCCCTGCAAGCCATGTATCAACCAATCAATGTTTTCAGCCACTACTAATTAGCACTGTTCCAGACTGGATGGCATGAGTCAGTGCTGCAGTGCAATTGAGTGCAATCTGCTAGTGCAAAAGAAACGTGTTCTACCTAAATAGAAGTGCAGGTGCTACCTGGTGAAAATGTTTGAAGTTTTAAACACCAGCCTACCTATGACAAATAAAGCCAGCTGAAGATCTGTCCTCTTTATGGCTGCAATATATAAAGGTCAAGGAGGACCACAAGTCTTAGACAAACCAGTTTGCTCATAACTGGACAAACAATTCTCAGGGCAGGTGGTTTAGACAGACAATAAAACTCTCTGAGTTTGACTCCATCTCTCGATGCAATAATAAGTTTGAGAATATTGCCCCAACTTCTGCCTTGGTATATCCTCAGGTGACTGGCACATCTTACCTTGCTAGTCTGTGTAAAGCTTTTAAACCTGCTAATGACTATTGGTGTCAGAATCTGGTGGGCAAGAACACTCAGATAAATCTGTCTTTATTTTCACAATCAAAAAGTTCTCTTTCATTAACAGAACCTTCATGCAGCTTTTCAGTCCAGTAGGAGTACTAACTCATCACCCAGAAAGGGGAGTGCCTGCCATGACTGTAAGTCTACAGCTCAATCCACAGCAGAGCAATAACCAATGCATGGCTGCCCCCCTGCTGTGTGAGTAAACACACATTAACCCTTTGAAATGGTGAATTTACTCCATTTTGCAGTGTTCAGCTTCTGTTTTGGATACACATAAGGACACCGCTCTCAGGAGTCTTTTTAGATGGAGAAAGAGAAAATATCCCAGTTCTATCATATAATTTCTATATGTTAATAGTGAGGCTTGCTAAGTGGTCTCTCTTTTAGGCAAAAACCAGTCTTGAGCATCTCACTGGTACTGATATCACAATGCAAAAAACAGTGTTTTCCTCTATAACAAAATAAAGCTGAATTGTAGCCCAATTTGTTTCTGCTAGCTGAAGGTTGTTTGACATATCCTTGCAGCGTCCTCCTCTTTAATTAATAACATTGCTGCTATGTATTATGAAAGTCACTCTTTTGCTCATACTGTTAGCTTTCCAAATTAGGCATTTTATAAGTCTTTAAAGTTACAGGCTTAAGAAATGCATAGAGTATTTTCAGTCAAAAGTCCCATCTATCTACATGCACAAGAGCTGAAAGATTTTTCATGCAAGTGGTCGTACTCTTAGGCTATTATTTCTGCTTGAGCAGAAAGCAATAAATACGTCTGGAGACAAGGGAGAAAGTTAATAAAAAAACTATCCTTTCCTATTTGTGCTAGGCCCTGTTTTAAAACCAGCTTGTATTTCATGGACAAATTAATTGGATTAGCTCTGCTTCAGCCACAAAGGACAACAGTTTGTCTCACAAGCATATTTGTATAAGGAACCATCGCTGCACTTGTGTTGTAGAAGACTGATCCTGAAATCTTATTCTAGCAAGTATTATTATTAGTATTAACTTTACAATTCAGTCTGTGGGACACAAGAAAAGAAATTCATATTCTAACTTTACCCACACATTAATGAGCTACTGATGGAAGTAAAAAAGACCTGCAGAGTGGAAGATGGTACAGAAAGGAGACTTACCCTCAATGACCCAGCTAGTCAGAGGGCAGGTCCTCACTGTCAAAAGATATTAAAAGGGCGTCCCTGGAGATATTGTCAGAGAAAATTTCACTCTGATTTGAGAAGCTGTCAACAAAAGGAATAAAGTGGTTTGTTTATTTGTTTGTTTAAAGAAATATGACTACTTTTCTTAGTTAGAAAACAGACTGTATTTAAAACAAAAATCTTTTGAAAAGAAGACAATAGGCAACCATTTGTCCTCCTTTCCTTTCTCAACTTAATAAAAACATTTTAAGCCAAGACTACTCGTTTGTTCAGTTCATTTGTTGTATATGTATATGGTTTTATTCATCTTATAATGGTATCTATTCTAAGCTCTATCCTTTTCAGCTTTCATTGATCCTCATTCATGCTCTGTAAAAAAAATGTTGGTGGTTTTCAGAGGGTCTAATGCTTCAGTTTAGAATGGATCTCAGGCTGCTACTATAACAAAGAAATGATGAAGAACTAGAACTGTCGCACAGGAATCTAACCTATGGAATTGAAATGACTGTAGTTTCATTTAAAAAAAAATGTTGTTTTCTTTTGCTTCATTATTGCTGGCTATACTAGGGCAAATATTGGTACTGAAAGGCCTATAAATGCTTACTTTCTGGGGTATTACTGTGATATGTGCTACACAGACTGTTTGCTACAGTACCTCGGATAAAGTGTCACTTGAGTGTTCGGTAGCCACAATGCTTAATTATAGAATCATAGAATCATAGAATCAACCAGGTTGGAAGAGACCTCCAAGATCATCCACTCCAACCTAGCACCCAGCCCTAGCCACTCAACTAGACCATGGCACCAAGTGCCTCATCCAGTCTCTTCTTGAACGCCTCCAGGGACGGCGACTCCACCACCTCCCCGGGCAGCCCATTCCAATGCCAATCACTATCTCTGGCAAGAATTTCCTCCTAACATCCAGCCTATACCAATTGGACTTTTTTTTAATTGAAGTCCTAGTAAAATTGTTAAAAGGGAAATGACTTGTCCCTCAGCGGCCAGTGAAAAATGACCTGCATATTAGACTGCAGGGATGAATGCCTGCAGAAAAGACTGGATGAGGCACTTAGTGCCATGGTCTAGTTGATTGCTAGGACTGGGTGCTAGGTTGGACTGGATGATCTAGGAGGTCTCTTCCAACCTGATTGATTCTGTGATTCTGCGATTCTTTTAAATGCAAAGGCCCTCTAGCCCTGGTGATTTTTCTGTTGTCTGGGTGGTTGATCTCATAGTTGTTATTACTATCAATTACTGCTATTTTACCTTCTCTCATTACAGCAAGGACTGAAGCTATTTCCTGAAATAAAAACATAGCTTCTCGTTCTGGGCGTTTCGCAAACACCCACCAAGAGGTAATGAGGGTCGCAAGGAGCTTCCAGCTGCAGACTAAGGAGGAGTATTTATCACTGCTTGGCACATCTCACATTTACAGATTTGCAGCTGCCTTTGGATGGGAGGGAGGCTGTTACACATACAGCTGGCGTGAATAACTATTCACTGAGGGCACCATGCAATTGTAGACTGCTGAGTCCAAAGAAATAGCTCCAGAGAAATCTGGGGTTGGGGTTGGAAGCTGGGGCGTTCTTTAAAGAATCTATGTGGTAACAAAGTGTAGTTTCATGTACACTCTCTTGCACAGACTCTTTTCCCTCTTTCTTCCTGTACTGTTTGTGAGCAAAGTAATGGGCAATGAATTACTAGTATCTGTAACATAAGCCTTCCCACTTGATGAAACTCAATACACCTTTCTGTTATGAGAGGCATAAATTCTTATTAACTGTTAACTACTGTTACAGGTAGCATAGAATTATTCAGGCAATAAAAGAGTTTATTTTTTCCCTCAGTTAGTTGTAAATTAGTCTAGAGGGAACCCAGGACTTCTCAGTTAAGCTCATTTCATACCTGTAGCAATAGCTTTAAAACCTAATGCTGGATATGTTTATACATTTTTAATAGAACCCAAATTTTACACACAGTATCCTCTAGTGGCTTCAGCTGTTGCAGCATCCTCCTGAACAGTTTTTCACATAATAGGCTCAGCAGGTTTAACACTTGATTATCTTTCTTATAGTTGGCTATCTTCTCTTTTCCCTTCATTATATGCCGGCAAGGGGACTATACACAGGTTCTCTGTGGAGAAAGCCTTGTAGATGAACATGCAAGCAACGTGAAATCAATGTTCTGGCTGAATCCAGTATTCAAGGAATTTAATTGAATTATTGAAATTCAGGGTTGAACCCCTAAGACATTGATCCTGTATCGTCAGCTTCAGATCTGAAGCGCACTGCTTGCTTGATAATGTGTTCATAGGATTTGCAGTGGAAGAGATGGCCAATCAAAGCCTGTGACAGTACAGCTAACTGACAGGAAGCAGAGTAACTGATGCTGAATACATTTAAAAATAAATCAATATAGACTGGCCTGATTGAACAGTTCTGGCAATGCATTGTGCTGGCATGGCTGCTGACTTACCAATTTAAGAGTAGGCTCAGGATTCATGGTAGCTGGAAAGCTGGGGAGGCCTGTCGCTGAGGCAATGCATTTTAACTTCCAAGGCAGAGAATATTTGCTCATCTGTTCTCCTTGCCAAAGGCCAGAAACCATTGTTGTGACTGCCAAATGAAGCAAAGGGGGATTAAAAGAGAAATGAAATGATAAAATAATACTTGCAAAAAGCTGGGGGGGGGGGGTGGGGGGAGGAGGGAAAGAAAAACAAACACAAAGAAATGGCTTTCATTTAGATTGACCTGAGTGCAAATGCTTTGCTTCTTTTCCTCGTGTATTAAAAGATCATTGAGGATTTGAGGCTAAGGTCAATAAAAGTGAACAAAAAGGAGGAGTTTAAAAATATTTTTCCGAAATGATACTCAGCCTCCTCTGAATCCAAAGTCCTGTTCTTCCTCAAGTGGGACCACTGAAAAAAGGAAATAAAGCAGAGACAGCTGCAGAACTGCTTTGCCCCACTGCATGTTGTTTCTTCCATTGTTCTTTCTCAACAGCACACCTGCTTTCTTCGATTTATCATTGTCTGCTTCCCTTGACATGGGACCCGAGAACACTTGGCTGAGTTGGACTGAATAGCTGTCACTTTAACATCTGCAAGTGGAGAGTAGCTTTAAAGCCTTTCTGTAGCAGTATTCCCTTTGCTGAGAATAAACAATAGACAGTTCTTTCTTCTAGCACCATAATGTGCCGAAGCCCTTAACCTTCCTTCCCACTACTTCATGTGTAAATCCGCATAAATACCAACAACTCAAAGCCTTCAGACTGAGTCCTTAAAGAGATCTGTTACTCTGTATCCCTGTGAAGCCGAAAGACTCAAGTCTGGATAAACCCATAGTCTGTGCACTTCTCTTTAGTAAGACTACTCATGGGTTTTAGTGTCTTACTGTATGTACAGGACTCCTGACTCCAGGTGGAGCCAAGGTCATCCAGAAGTGCACCGGATCATTACCTTACAGAACTACAGAGCATACTTATCTACTTAGAATCATAGAATCATAGAATCAACCAGGTTGGAAGAGACCTCCAAGATCAGCCACTCCAACCTAGCACCCAGCCCTATCCAGTCTACTAGACCATGGCACTAAGAGCCTCATCCAGTCTTTTCTTGAAGACCCCCAGGGACAGTGCCTCCACCACCTCTCTGGGCAGCCCATTCCAATAGGAAATCACTCTCTCTGTGAAGAACTTCTTCCTAACATCCAGCCTATACCTACCCTGGCACAACTTGAGACTGTGTCCCCTTGTTCTGTTGCTGGTTGCCTGGGAGAAGAGGCCACCCCCCACCTGGCTACAATGCCCCTTCAGGTAGTTGTAGACAGTAATAAGATCACCCCTGAGCCTCCTCTTCTCCAGGCTAAACACCCCCAGCTCCCTCAACCTCTCCTCATAGGATTTGTGCTCCAGGCCCCTCACCAGCTTTGTTGCCCTTAAGGCCAAGTCATTGAGATAGGGATGAGGTCAACCAAGCCAAAGAAGGTGCTTGGCGTCATTCACCTTGGCATCCCTTTAAAAACTCAGTTGAATGGGAGCATTCTGCTGAAAAGTGGATTTAATGAGTATCATTCAGAAGTCCTACAAAATTTGCTTACAGATTAATTCTAAAATACAGAGTGTGCAGCAGAAAATGAGACACTGGAATTGGTCCCAATACCACTGGGAGATAGTGAAAACTCTAGCCTTAATCTACAATAACTTTAACATAGAAGAGGCAATATTTGGTTTTTACTCAACATTTAATAAATGAATTTGGTGTAGCCTATCTGTTAGTCCACTTGCATCTCTCTGTTACCTTCTTGCCCCACCTATGAACATACTCTCTTGACATCTGCAGTCTGAATTAGGGATAATGGCCAGCATCAGATCTGTGTGTCCACATTCTCAAAACAGAACAGCTGTGAAGTTTAGAGCTGTGAAGCTTCTCGCATAGTGAATTTCAACTTCACTCCCAAAGCTGTGGAATGCTTTTTACTGCCCTGCACTTGATGTCCACTGCTCGCTCAATCAAACTTGTGCATAGCTAGGGTTAAACCACAGCAATGCTGTGTAGTAAGACAGAGGGAAAATTACTGCAAAGCCAGAAAGAATCCTTAGCTATGAGATCTTCGTGATAAAAATCTCAAGCCAAAAGCCAGTTAATTACCCTCTCTACATTACAGTCATGTATATGAAGGGAGCCTTTCCACACTCCTGAAATTCAGTATCAGTCAAGTACCCCTGTACAGCCATAATTCTACAAGGTATAAAAAGTCTTCAGTTATTTTGTGTCATAAATTGGCCATGAGAGGCTTGGGGTGTTATAGCTTTTCCAGTAACACTAGAAGCAAGAGGATATGTTAAAATCCACTGCCTTCAGTTTGTGTTCCCAAAGAGCTTCCTACATTTTTTTATCCTTTGCTTGTTTGTTTGCCATGTTCTCAAACAAGGAACTTAATCAGGGGACACACTAACTATGAAATTAAGTGCACAAGGCAGAGAAAGGATTTTGTGTCTTTCCCTCAATTCATGGGGTCCTCTCTTGTTCCAGCACAGGTGACGAAATTCAGAAACTCTCTCCAACATTTCCACAGTTTTGAGGGGAAAAGCCTGTTTTAAAATATTTCTATTAAAAAAAAATCAACAATAAAACCAAACAAGAAACCCTAAACAAACAAAATCCCCTGAAACCACCACCAAACAACAGCCTTCAAATAACTCTTTTCCTTTCCACATAGCTCTCTGGAAGGTGGGAATTGCACTTTTCTTTTACAGTGATGTTTTTACTTAATACTTGCTGTTAATGAACTTCACTTTTCCCCCTCCCCTCCCCCCCTCCCCCCCCTTTTTTTTTTTTTTCATTTTTCACTAAGGATAAGAGCTAAAGCTCAGTGAAATCAGTGGAAACATTCCTGAAGAAAATGGATCCAACCCTCTTGGTTTTTTGCTCCCCCTGCATCATTTTTCTTTCTGCATTGTTCCTCTTTCTTCATTATCACCCAATTAACATTAAAACAAATCAAATACTAACATATGATCAGTGCATTCAAGTGAAAATGGTAAAATACACACAGATGCTAACAACTGTGAATTCAGAAACATGAGATTTATTGAAGTGTAAAACTTTGCTGAGAACTCAGTCACATTATATTTAGAGAAAACTTTGCTTTTGGAGAATACATTAAAATGTTTCCTCTATACTTAGTATGTCCTATGGTGGAACTCATTAAGGTAGTCCATATACAGGAATCCTGGGGGACTCTGCAGTGCACCAGAACAGTGCTGTAGATCTTCAGGGGGAAAGAAAGTAGTCTGAGAAAATTATTTGGACTGGGGAAGTGTTACAGCAACATACTCTGGCAGGGGGGTTTGGACTGGATGATCTTTTGATCCCTTCCAGCCCCTGACATTCTGTGATTCTGTGATTCTGTTTGTTTTCACAAATACAGTTTCTTTTTTACACTCCAGGAGAGAAAAGAGAGAGAAAAAGAAGTGTGCTAGTTTGAGGCAAATTGAATCATAGAATCATAGAATCAAGCAGGTTGGAAGAGACCTCCAAGATCAGCCAGTCCAACCTAGCACACAGCCCTAGCCACTCAACTAGACCATGGCACTAAGTGCCTCAGCCAGGCTTTTCTTGAACACCTCCAGGGATGGTGACTCCACCACCTCCCTGGGCAGCCCATTCCAATGCCAATCACTCTCTCTGCCAACAACTTCCTCCTAACATCCAGCCTAGACTTCCCCCACCACAACTTGAGACTGTGTCCCCTTGTTCTGTTGCTGGTTGCCTGGGAGAAGAGACCAACCCCCACCTGGCTACAACCTCCCTTCAGGTAGTTGTAGACAGCAATGAGGTCTCCCCTGAGCTTCCTCTTCTCCAGGCTAAACAGCCCCAGCTCCCTCAGCCTCTCCTCATAGCCTTTGTGTTCCAGGCCTCTCACCAGCTTTGTTGCCCTTCTCTGGACACCTTCCAGCACCTCAGCATCTCTTGAATTGAGTGGCCCAGAACTGGACACAGTACTCAAGGTGTGGCCTGACCAGTGCTGAGTACAGGGGCAGAATAACCTCCCTTGTCCTACTGGCCACACTGTTCCTGATGCAGGCCAGGATGCCTTTGGCTTTCTTGGCCACCTGGGCACACTGCTGCCTCATCTTCAGCCTACTATCCACCAGTACCCCCTGGTCCCTTTCCTCCTAGGCTGTGAGAAGGAAACAGTAATGATGTCTACACTCATAGGCTCACTGTGATTTATAAAAAACAAGAACAAAAACTTAGATAAGACAGTGTGTGTGTGTGTATCTCTGTCAGAGCCTGTGCTTTCTCCCTGGGCTGCTTCTGTGCAACTAATCCTTCTGATTCTAATCCCCCTTGCCGATCCTCCAAATTCACCTTGCCCATAAGGCATACTCTAGGGTAAGGTAGAGGGATGGAAAGAAGGTGGAAGGGTGGTTGGGAGCCCCTTCTGGGGACTCTGGTTTACTGGGAGGGCTGTTGTGTTTCTGTATTACCTTTAACTTGTATATTTCTGTATATAGCTGTAAATATTGTAAATACCTGCTTGTATATTGTGCTGAGCTGTAAATATAAAGCTTTATTTGTTAACTTTCATCTGGCTGAGTCTAGACTGGGTGATTTCATAAGAGTAGGGGGGACAAGTAACTCCCAGACCATCACAAGAAGGAAAAAAATATCTTTAAGTTGCTTGGTCTCAAGTGTTGGTAGCAGCAAAGGAAGATGAATTCCCTTCCCTACCCCTGTGGAGCAGTGCAGAAGGAAATTACCTAGGAATGCAAATCATTTCTGTACTGCCTTTGCTGAAATGGGAGTGCTACTCTAGAGTCCTTACCAAACAGACTTAAGTGGAATATCCAACCCAAAATTTATAACCACCCTTAGACACATGCCATTACAACTTCTGGGACTGTAGTGGGTCTGCAGTCTTCTCTAACCCTGCTCAATCCACTAGCATTAGTAGATTTCCATACTTCTGGATGTCAGGGAGAGCTTTAGTGTACTGTGTTGTGAAGCACTTGTTTCTTCAGTATTCCTAATTGGTTGAGTTGCATGCCAAGAAGAAATAATCTGGATTTCATTTTCTTAGGTATTTTTCCATGTTAGTAATGACAGAAGAAATCAAGTACTGGGCTTGCAGGCAGCTGCTCTAGAGTGCTTCCCAGGTATTAGGCTTCTCTGAACATCCCACCCAGTTCCATACTCCTTGCTCAACTACCCTCCCTGCTGCTGCTCTTCAGCCTTGTGATCTAACCAGGACTTACAGGTTAGAGAAGAACATTGGCAAACTCTTACTGGGTCCCTGGAACATTAATAATTCTTTCCTCTCAAAGAAGTAATAGCAAATCATAAAAGTAGCTTAGTGTCAATGTTGCTAAAGTCAGGGCTACTCCACAGGGGAAAGGAATCCAGGTTGGTGTCAAGGCAAGCAGCAGTAGTGTCCTCCACCACAGCCCCACAGTACCCTGGGCAGGTCAGCAAACCAGGGATATATATAGACAGTCACACCATAAACTGGCCCTCAGCCCATGCAGTCAGCTCACAGGCTGAGGAGTGATACCTAAGAGGTCCTGACAATTAACACACAAAGACAGATTAAAATAAATAGATATCTGTATATAGGTACACATTCATTCATATAAACAAAAATAGCAAAGCAGTGAATCATTTCTTTATCTTTTTTTGCTTTCTTTTTATTGCTTAGTGTCTACATGTAGCCCACATCTGGTGCTAAGTAGCAAGAGTTGTTCTATCACCAAATGACTCCTCCCCAGCAGAGAAGGGACATCCAGAAAAGAAGACCCATGTGTCCAGTTCTGGGCTCCTCAATTCAAGAGAGACTCTCTCATGTTGGATGTTGAGGCTTGAATCTTCCTGGCTCCTGGGGAAAGGACACAGGCAATCTCTGACCTTGTCTCCTGGCTTCTTCTGGACCATCTGTGTATATGTCCAGGAGTTCTAGGCAGGAGCTTCAGGTGCAGAGGCAGATGTGGTGCAGTCTCAGCACGATGTCACGCTGGCCACACAGGCTGATCGCGTGCAGGCATCCAGGGTCTGCTCCTGGTAACTGGCAGCAGTGGAGCTTAGCAAGCAAGCACTAAGGCAGTGTGCAATGGTAGTAGGGCTGGGCACAGCAGAGAGAGCAGGCACAGAGCAGGGAAGCAAAGCAGGGAGGCAAAAGCAGGTTGTTCACCTGCCTATCTCCTTTGATCAATGTGGGCTGAGATTAATTGCCCTTTGGACACAGAACAGCCAACCAGGATGGCAGTTAGCCAAACCTGACCATGTTAGGCAAAGCCACAGGCTCACTTTTCCCTAATTTGGGAACAGCACAGGCCTTGCACTAGGCAGGCACAAACTAAGTGTGTGTGCCTTACACCACAGGAGCCTGGGCAGGCCAGACTCAGCAGCTCCAGGTACTTTGTGTCCGTTTTCCACACTTGCCTCTCTGGTGGAGCAGAAACACATGCCTGGGCAAGGCAGGACATGTATAAGCCTCATTTGGGCCTATGAGGCCTATCACAACAAAGCTTTGGCCACAAAACAGGTTTTCAGCTGCTATAGCAGTAGCATTAACTCTTTTCCCCTCTCCACAGCTCCACCAGGAGTTTCACTTGTGGAGATTTTATGAGTAGAGTTCTACACTCTATACCAGGTAATGTCTCACCAGTGCAACTTGTAATTAATACTTAATGCTTTGCTTTTGTGAACGTCTCACTGGATAGGTTAGAGAATTGTATTTCCATTTTTCACTGCTGCACGCACCTAGGTGCTGCATAATAATTCTTTGATTGACTAATACCCCTAAGTCTTCCTGTTCCAAGCAGTGGGCCTTAGGATGATGGCAGAAGTTCTGTCTGAAGACACCATCATTGCTCCCTGTGTTCATTACCAAGCATTTCAAGCTAATTAAATCGCATGCGTTGTCCTAGTTCTCAGGTCTATCCATTTCTTCCCCTGTGACATTCTGATCATCTTCCATATTGTTAATGTCTGCTGCATTTGTATTTCTGGAAAAAAAAAAAAGTTATTAACACATTCCTATTGTTGTACTCAAGATACTGCTGATGCTTTCCACAGCACTGAGTCTGATGCCATTTCCTGAGGAACTCTGGCTAACAATTCACAGGCTGGGGACTGAGTGGCTGGAAAGCAGACAGGAGGAAAGGGACCTGGGGATACTGATAGCTAGTAGGCTGAAGATGAGGCAACAGTGTGCCCAGGTGGCCAAGAGAGCCAATGGCATCCTGGCCTGCATCAGGAACAGTGTGGCCAGTAGGACAAGGGAGGTTATTCTTCCCCTGTACTCAGCACTGGTCAGGCCACACCTTGAGTGCTGTGTCCAGTTCTGGGCTCCTCAATTCAAGAGAGATGTTGAGGTGCTGGAAGGTGTCCAGAGAAGGGCAACAACGCTGGTGAGGGGCCTGGAACACAAAGCCTATGAGGAGAGGCTGAGGGAGCTGGGGGTTGGTTAGCCTGGAGAAGAGGAGGCTCAGGGGGGACCTCATTGCTGTCTACAACTACCTGAAGGGAGGTTGTAGCCAGGTGGGGGTTGGTCTCTTCTCCCAGGCAACCAGCAACAGAACAAGGGGACACAGTTTCAAGTTGTGTCAGGGTAGATATAGGCTGGATGTTAGGAGGAAGTTGTTGGCAGAGAGAGTGATTGGCATTGGAATGGGCTGCCCAGGGAGGTGGTGGAGTCACCATCCCTGGAGGTGTTCAAGAAAAGCCTGAATGAGGCACTTAGTGCCATGGTCTGGTTGACTGGCTAGGGCTGGGTGCTAGGTTGGACTGGATGATCTTGGAGGTCTCTTCCAACGTGCTTGATTCTATGATTATATGATTTTAGCACATTTTATTTTAGTTCCCACACTGTGATCTTGTGCTAATCCACCTTTTATTCCAAGTACGTAATAATTTTCCCTGTGCATTGAATCCAAGTAGATTAAGTGCTAAATTAAGCTCTTCAGACAGGCACAGTTACCAAAGTTCAGTCAGACACAATCCACTTGCTAATTCATGGGCCATTGTACCCTCTTTTTCATTCATCTCCAGATATTTAAACATCATTCAAAAGTTGTGCTAAGCTTCGTATACAACTCATGTAGATTACTGGGGTTTACTGGGACATTTCTAATCCCTTTCTTAGACACACCCAGCATAGATTTGTATTGTATCTGCATGAAAAGCTAGAGTCACTGCTTCCAGATTCTTCTGGATTTCGTGTGCCATCCTCTCTTGTGAGTGGTCCTCTTGTCCAAGCCCATGGAGCTCAACTGCTGCAACAGGCCACACTGTACAGCAATCTTCCCCACAAAAGCAGGTCCAGCAGTGATGGACTTTCAAAGGGTGAGCTGTGGGTGCACAAGACTTGCTTGTTCAACGAGGGACCAGCATTTCCAAACAGATTCAGCTACCCTTATTGCTCTTGAATGAATCTCCTAGGAAACAGCAAACTGAAGCTGCATTATCTTTTCCCTGGAGTCTGCCCTACCTCCATCCTACAAGCAGACACAAACCGGCAGCCACCTGAAGAAATACTAGGAGCACTCTGTAGGGTGGCTCCAGCTGTAGATTCATCCTATAGTTGTAGAGTTTGCCTCTGGAGGAGGTGATCTAACCCTGTGCTGTCATTACAAACAGGGAAGATAAATGCAGAGTGGAGAATAACTGATGAAAGGCAGGTGCTGAGAGTGAAGCTCTGTAGGAGTCAACGCAGCTGTGCATAAATAGTTTGCACTGAGTAGAGACTGCAAACTCCAAAGACTTCTTCCCCATTTTCAGAGAAATGAAACTCTGATGAAGCTTTTACTTCACTGTTTGGAATAAAGCTGTCTTTTCCAAAGCAGTTACTGAAAATCTGGGACTATTTATTAATCAATATGGTTTCTCAGTTCAGGGGTGTCATCTTACCATGGATGATAGAATGAAATAAGCAGGAAAAAAAAGTATTTAATCATATTTTTGTAGATTACATCAGATACAAAACATAATTTACATATGCAGTAAAAAAACTAGATTGCATTGATATGATATTATGAACAGGCAATGTCATTTTTTAATCTTCACTTTAAAAGCACTTGCCTTGCTGATAGACACCAGTGTAATTGTCAGACACAGATCCTTACTCTCTGCCCATGAATAACAGCAGGGCCAAATGAGAATTCTCTGACTCTCACTTTCCATGTGTTCACCCACCATTTCTGAATTTGTTCTAATTTCACCTCTGCCCATTAGGTGGTCCATAATCCAAACACTCCTGCTGCCAAACGCACTTGGCTCCTCTCTGAAGTATATCTATCTCTGAGCCAGGTGAGCATTTATGAACTAGGGCAAGAGGGATGTTCAGTAAAATGGAGAACACGTGCTGGAAGCTGTAAGAAAGCCAGAAAATCTTAAAGGCTAAAGCCTTCTTGCTGTAAACAGCTTGGCTCTTATGTAGACCACCAATTTGTCCATTCATTCAAGGATCTAGCCCAGTTCATAAAATTAACCATGTGCGTAACTGTGATGGGTTTAGAGCAGCAGAGGCAAATGACTTATAAATGAATCTCACAGATGGCAAGACTGTCCAAAGAAGATTCCTCCCTCCACTGATGTGATGTTGACTCTGAGGTGCATAACCATTGAAGCCTGAGAGAGATCCAGAGAGCAGGAGGGGAGGGGAGGATGGGGAGCTGGTAAGCTGGTAGGCATTAGATTCTCACAGTCTAAGTGTAGAGGAGCCAAGCACCATGGCACAACTAGCAGCATGTAGCACTCACCAGCTAGAGTTCATGCAGTAGCTAGAGACTCCTGTGATGGTTTGGGTGTTACTCGCCCCCTCCACGCACACACACTTAAGAAAATCACCCAGACTAGACTCAGTGGCTGGAAATTAAAGAATGAATCTTTATTTACAGCTTAGCATGGTCTAGGGCTGGGTGCTAGGTTGGACTGGCTGATCTTGGAGGTCTCTTCCAACCTGGTTGATTCTATGATTCTATGATTCTATGATTCTATACAAGCAGGTATTTACAGTGTATACATCTATAGCCAGAAATATACAAGTTAAAAAGGTAATACAGAAGCACAACAGCCCTCCCAGAAACTTGAGTCCTCAGGGGGGCTCTCAAACACCCTTCCACCTCCTTTCTACCCCTCTACCTTATCCCAGGCTTTGCCTTATGTTCAAGATGAGTTTGGAGAATTGGTCAGAGGGCTTAGGGAGCAGATGGATTAGCAGGTTGGAGAGAGAGTAGGGAGGCAGCCAGAGCCAGTGAGCAACTCTGTTATATGTTTATGTTCTTGTTTTTATACATCTCAGTAAGCCTATGAGTGAAGTAGACATCACCACTGTTTCCTTTTCACAACCTATAATCTAATTCTTCTCACCAAGATATCCCAGCTAGGCTCAAACTAGCACAACTCCCAAAGTGAAAACACACAGAATTTTGAAGCATTGGAAGTTCGAGCAGTGGTCTTTATAGTATTGTGCTCCATCAATAGAACAAGGGGACACGGTCTCAAGTTGTGCCAGGGTAGGTATAGGCTGGATGTTAGGGGGAAGTTCTTCACAGAGAGAGTGATTTCCCATTGGAATGGGCTGCCCAGGGAGGTGGTGGAGGCACCGTCCCTGGGGGTCTTCAAGAAAAGCCTGGATGAGGCACTTAGTGCCATGGTCTAGTTGATTGGATAGGGCAGGGTGCTAGGTTGGACTGGATGATCTTGGAGGTCTTTTCCAACCTGGTTGATTCTATGATTCTATGATTCTATGATCTTTTGCCTTTAACTTCAAGATCTGAATATGACTTTCAGAGTGAATTCTGCATAAGACAGGCAATTATGGCCTCCTCCAAAACAAGCAATCTTCCTGAAAATATGATAACCACAAAGAAAAACAATGGGAAGATGCACAAAGATTTACAAATGTTTTTGTATCTGATTAAATTTACTATGAATTCCCCAAGGCTCCTCTTTGCTTTTGGGTTTCTTTAGTTTCAAAGATAATTTAGCAGTCCACAGGATTTTCTTTTCAGAAGAAGGAACAATACAGCAGACTGAGGCTTTGTGAAAGGTTACAATTATTAACAAATGAAACAAGATTTGGAAAACAGAGAAAGCAGTGCCCACGAACTCCTCTTCATTACCATAAATCTTAACCTTAAGAAATAAAAAAAAATATATTTCAATGTGCAGCACTGGAAATATTTCTGCACTTTTAGTTCAAGTCAAAAAAGATATATTTCCTCATTTATCCTCCCCATCTTAACAAACAAAATCTCAGTAATATGAGGAGAGCATTCATGCATGAGCTGTGCAAACGTAGCACAAAATAGCAAGACTTGCAATGTTCCAGGCAAGTATTTTGTCAGCTTCTTCAGTTTGCATATTGTGTAGAATGTTGGATGTTTAGGTTCTGTGATAATAGCCTATACAGTAAAAAACCCTCCAAAACTAAGATGCTCTCTAGCTGGCTTGCTGAGAAGTAGATCTATAATGTTTCTGTTTATTTAGGTGTGCTAGTTTGAAGCTAGCTAGAATGTTTTGGTGAGAAGAACTAGAGTACAGCCTGTGAAAGGAAAACAGTGGTGATGTCTGCTTCCCTCGTAGGCTTGCTGAGATGTATAAAAACAAGAATCAAAACATAGATAAGGCACTTCTCCTGCTGGGGAGCTCTGAGCTGCATCTCTCTCTCTCTGACCTCACCCTCTGTTTCTCTGACTTTGCTTCCTAACCCCCTGGCCGAACCTCCATTCTTCCTTGGGACTGGGGTAAGCTTGAGAGGGGTAGGGGGAAGGTGCAGGGGTGGTTGGGAGACCTTCCTGGGGACTCAGGTTTCTGGGAGGGCTGTTGTGTTTCTGTATTCCCTTTTCCCTTGTCTATTTCTGTCTATAACTGTATATACTGTAAATATCTGCTTGTATATTGAGCTAAACTGTAAATAATAAGCTTCATCCAATTTCCAGAGCTGGCTGAGTCTAGTCTGGGTGATTTCTAAACTGTGTTGGGGCAGGGAACACCCAAACCATCACAATTGATAACTAGCAGATACTTTAAAAAGTGGTCATATCCTTAGATCCTAGCAGAAGGGTCAAGAGTTAAATTACTGACTATGACTTCTGGAATATTTGGCTTGCTAGGGTAAGAAACAGAATTTTTTGTTGTTCTTGTTTAGTTTTTAGTCTAGAAATTCTTTTTCTACAAATGTTTGCAATATCCTAGTACCTGTAAAAGGAAGATTAAAAATCACCTAAGAGCTCAGTGGCACAGTGTGATGGTTTGGGAGTTACCTGCCCCCCCACTCTTATGGAATCACCCAGACTAGACTCAGTCAAGATGAAAATTGGAATGAAGCTTCCTATTTACAGCTTAGCACAATATGCAAGCAGATATTTACAACATATACAGCTATAAACAGAAATAGACAAGTTAAAAAGGCAATCCAGGAACACAGCACCCCTCCCCAAAACCAGAGTCCCCAGGAGGGGATCCCAACCACCCTTCCACCTCCTTTCCACCCCTCTACCTTATCCAGACTTTGCTTTACGTTCAAGGTGAGTTTGGAGAATCAGACAGGGGGGTTAGGAAGCAGAGGGATTAGTCACACAGACAGCAGGTTAGGGAGAAAAGGGCAGGCAGCCAGAGCCAGAGAGCAACTCTGTTATCTACAATTACATTCTTGTTTTTGTACATCTCAGCAAGCCTATGAGTGAAGTAGACATCACCACTGTTTCCTTTTCACAGCCTATCATCTAATTCTTCTCACCAAAATATTCCAGCTAGCCTCAAACTCGCACACACAGTTACTTTTACATGTCTGCATATGCTCAAATATGATTTTGTTCCTAGATTGAATCTTAAACTGTAAGTATTTGGCAGGAATCTAATCTATCATAGATATGCTATAAAATAAGGCTTTTTTCTTCCTCTAGTAGAGGTTACAGCAATGCAACAGGCTGTTATGAATAGGTGTTTCTGCATGTAAGCACTTCTGAAGTGCATCTTCATTGAAAAAGGGTGGGTATTTCTGTCAGCAGGATATCTGCTAACTGGAGTAGCCACCCACGCTCTCAAATCTAAAAGGCAAGTTGAATCTCTTGTATCTTTGCAGTATTCTTACTGTGCAGCAGCTAAATGAGGCCACCCCCTGGCCGCTGTTCACCTCCTAATAAAAACTTCAGTGATTCTTGTGCTCAACTTAAATTCTATAGTAACATAGCTACGACTTGGCAAGTTAAGTCTTTGGTTAAGACAGCCATTAGGACAGCATATATAGTAACCATGATGCCCTAAGGGCACAAGAAAAGCAGGTTTTGTATGGAGATGGTATCTTTTATTACCAACTGAGCAAACCACCAAACAACAGATAGACTCACAAGCCCTGAAGAAAGGCAGTTGTGCCTGGAAAACTTTTTGTTCTGATGGTCCAATGACAGATATTTTCTCTTCATGAAAGCGTTGTGTTAGCTGTTTGTAGTCCTGTTTAGTTTAGGGGACTTAGCCATCTTTCCAGTCCAGGCTTGGCTATAGAGTGGTGCCAGGTTTCACTTATATCAAAGGTGCTGCCTTACCTTTGTCTAATGCTACACAATGCATCCTGCTGCTAGTCTAGGCAAGATGAATTTGCATCTGTTCTGGAAATTATTCATATCCAAAACCAAAGATCTAACATCCTTCTTCTGATATAAGCTTATGCTAAACAATGTCTCCACACTTCCCAAAATTGTATGTGCCTGTATCTTTATGTACTCTTTGATCACGTTGGAAGGATGAATCCATTGTGCTTGTTTATTAGCCCCAGCAACCACATTCAGTACATGGGTGGAAACATCCCCTTCAGCATGTTAATTACAAATTCACACTAGGAGTTCCTTTGTGTTCTGAGAGAATACAGTTCTTTGATTACACAAGACCTAAGTGGCATTTCAGAATATCAGCATTAATAACTTATTCCTACAGATCCACCAGGTAGAATTAAAATTAGAAAGAAGGGTTATAACTTGTCAAACTAGCTTTCTAATTAATGGAGTTAGTTGTGTTGCAGCAACTTCTTGCTCCTTCCTAGGCTGTGCTGGTTTCTTAAGCAGGGTCGTTCTCCTGTCTCATGATGAAAATCTGCTGGGTTTGAAATTCTACCATTGTGAATTTAGCAGGTTGACCTAAGGCAATATATCAAAAATATCCAAAAATTGTAAGAATAAGCACAGGGGCTGGGTTTACTACCCAAATATTTTTAGTAGTTTTCACACACGATTTCAGGTTCTTCTGTATGTATAATGTAGTAGAAGTAACTCTCTTCTTGGATGGAATGAATAACCATGTCCATATAAGCTGCTTTATTTTTACTTTTGTTTTTATTTCTCTTCTTAATTCTATCTTATGGACAGAGAAGAGTAAGCTGAAACTTATGATTGTGGGTTTTTTTATTGAGACTACTCCAAAAGGCACTTGATTTCATTGCAGGGTGCTGCACTTTGGCCACAACAACTCCATGCAGAGATACAGGCTGGGGTTGGAGTGGCTGGAGAGCAGCCAGACAGAGAGGGATCTGGGGGTGCTGATTGATACCCACCTGAACATGAGCCAGCAGTGTGCCCAGGTGGCCAAGAGAGCCACCTGGCCTGCATCAGGAATGGTGTGGCCAGCAGGAGCAGGGAGCTCATTCTGCCCCTGTACTCTGCACTGGTTAGACCACACCTTGAGTACTGCATCCAGTTCTGGGCCCCCCAGTTTAGGAGGCACACTGAGATGCTTGAGCGTGTCCAGAGAAGGGCGACGAGGCTGGGGAGAGGCCTTGAGCACAGCCCTACGAGGAGAGGCTGAGGGAGCTGGGATTGGTTAGCCTGGAGAAGAGGAGGCTCAGGGGTGACCTTATTGCTGTCTACAACTACCTGAGGGGAGGTTGTAGCCAGGAGGAGGTTGCTCTCTTCTCTCAGGTGGCCAGCACCAGAACGAGAGGACACAGCCTCAAGCTACGCCAGGGGAAATTTAGGCTTGAGGTGAGGAGAAAGTTCTCCACTGAGAGAGTCATTGGACACTGGAATGGGCTGCCCGGGGAGGTGGTGGAGTCGCCGTCCCTGGAGCTGTTCAAGGCAGGACTGGACGTGGCACTTGGTGCCATGGTCTGGCCTTGAGCTCTGTGGTAAAGGGTTGGACTTGATGATCTGTGAGGTCTCTTCCAACCCTGATGATACTGTGATACTACTGTGATACTGTCTTTTATCCTGTTTTATGAGTGAAAGTGGATAATACAATCATTTGTGGGTGTGACTGACCTTGTCTATTATTGTACATCTACAATTTAGTTGTATAAGTACAGTCTAACTCCCTTAAAGTTAATGGAGAGTAGTAGACACCTCCCAGGTAATACTCAGTTTCAGACAGACATCTAGCAAAGGCCAGATGAATTACTCTTCACAGACATTTGTCTCTGTCTATTAACTCTAAAAAAGACCTTAGGGTGATGAGATCAGGCTTTAATTTGACACCTTGGATATGCATAGCAAACATTACTTCACAAATCCACATAATTATTATCAAATCACTATTTACAACGTGCCTCCCCTGTGCAACCTACAGGGCTTACAGGCAACGGGCAAGCTGTTAGCAAGCTTAGACTTCTTGTGTGATAATTTGTTTGTTTTGTTCATATCTTGTCCCTCTCTTCCTCCCTGCTGGATACTTTACACACATATGTGTCAGTCCAAAGGCAAAATCCCTTTGCTGTTGGAAATGGCAGGGGCAGGATCTCTTGTCCTCCTTTAAATATCTCAAAATGTACATAACAGTTAGGTTCCAGTCCATAATATAATGTCTTAACCTCTACATATTTCCTCACGTTGCAGTCTTCCATAGGAAGTTAAAACCAAAAACTTTCAAAGCAACATATAAATAGATTGGTCAAATAAAATATCTGTGGCATTAGCATCAGCTTGTTTTGCTCCTGAGGGAAAAAAAACAAAACAAAACAAACCCCACAAACCAACACACACACAAAAAAACCACAATGCAAAATGATCCTTTCAATGAAAATTGAGTTTTCATGGTTCCTTATTAGAGACTCCCCTTACAACTAATTATATTAAATGTCTGTGTTCTCTGCTTTTTCTCATCAGCAATCTCACAATCTCCAAATCTGTGAAAGTAAATGCTTAGTCAGTGTGTAAATTGAGGACAATTATCATTATGACCACCCAGTAATATGAAAATAATTAGACCATTGCTAGCAGCCAAAATATAAATCAAATCAGTTTGTAATAGGAACATTAATAATTTGTTAAAGATACAATCTGTTGCACATGAAAACTGGGAAGCAGCTGAGCTGAGCTGCTTTGCTGTAGACAGTGCTTGTTTTGAAATCAAGAGCACAAAGTTCAGTGTGTGTGCATCAGTGATAATCTATGGGTGATTGTGTTCAAGAGAATTTACAGCCTATTCCAAATGCGTAAACTGGGTGGAACTGGGAAATCGAATGGATGAGTGGTATTTATTATGCTGCCCTTATCTTTGCCAACATAGAGGGAAAGACTAGGACAGTTCACTTTGCCTCTAGGCATCCAGTAATGAGCCAACCAGTGGTGCATTAGGAAGTAGTGGGCAAGTGGCATTATCATCAGGTGCATTTTTAGTAGCAGAGTCAAGTAGCACTGGGAGCATTACAAGTAGTGCAGTCGAGTGGTAGAGCACTGGTTGTTATAGCACTGAATGTGCAATGGCAGAAAAGCTCTGGGAAATATAACAAGCAGAGTTAGGCCTGAAACATCCACTTTAAATACTTTCAAACTTTGAAGAGCAGCAGCTCTAAACTCAGACTTTCCCTTCAGCACCTAGGGAATCACTTTAATGGGCAAAACCTGATTCTCAAATTTGAACTCTCTCAAATCCTAGAAAATCTTGGATACATTTCTGATGACAGGTAACACAGTCCAGATTCTTTCAGACCCCACTAGATAGTGCAACTGAATACCACAGCAAACTTGTCAAAATGAAGCCATTTGGCATAGAAAGCATAGTGGTCAGGGCAGCAAGATAGTACCAAATGAACAACCTGGTAATTATGAAAGAGTTGTAAATGATGGGCAGTGCTACTCAGGTTCTTCCAGGCAATGATACTTGAAAAGACTCTTAACAATGTCATGGATCACAGTAAACCTTTGAGCAAAGGGCTCTGCAGGGTGCTGGAAGACTCATAATGTGGTGAGACTCTACTTACTGCCCAACAGTAAAGCTCTATGGATGAGGCAGTCAAGACCTGTCCCAACAGAAATGTACACTCCTGTGAAAGTTACAGCACAAAGACTGCCTCCTGGGCCATGGTTTGGTTTTTTTCCTGCACTTACCCATACTCTTCCTGTCCCCATGTTTTCCTTGTGGGACTGACTGTCCTAATATACACAGCAGGTATGCTCAAGCATTTCATTGAGGTGGGGTACATTCATGGCAAGGAAAGAGCTGTGTCCAGTGCTAAGCCATCTCCTTTAGAGTGGTGATGAAATTTACTGTGGTGAGGACGAAGCAAAGAAAAGAATAAATCTAGTATAATGGAGTTTGTGACAATATTAAGACATCCCCATATGTTAGGACTCAGGATAGTTTTGCACCATCAATGTATCATCAACAGAAGCTACAGATGATTTATATGAAATCTGGACTCTGGTCTTTTTCTAGCTCTAGAGCAGCAGTGAAATTGTAATAGTGCTGGAAAACTTTGACATGTTCTGAATGGGAGACATGGAGAAGTCTCAGTATCTTTTTCAGCCCTCATTTCATAGAATCATAGAATCAACCAGGTTGGAAGAGACTTCCAAGATCATCCAATCCAACCTATCACCCAGCCCTAGCCAATCAACTTAGACCATGGCACTAAGTGCCTCATCCAGGCTTTTCTTGAACACCTCCAGGGATGGCAACTCCACCACCTCCCTGGGCAGCCCATTCCAATGCCAATCACTCTCTCTGCCAACAACTTCCTCCTGACATCCAGCCTATATCTGCCTTGGCAGAGCTTGAGACTGTCCCCCCTCATTCTGTTGCTGGTTGTAGCCCCACCTGGCTACAACCTCCCTGCAGGTATCACAGTATCACAGTATCATCAGGGTTGGAAGAGACCTCACAGATCATCAAGTCCAACCCTTTACCACAGAGCTCAAGGCTAGACCATGGCACCAAGTGCCACATCCAACCTTGCCTTGAAGTGCCCCAGGGACGGTGACTCCACCACCTCCCCGGGCAGCCCATTCCAGTGTCCAATGACTCTCTCAGTGAAGAACTTTCTCCTCACCTCAAGCCTAAATCTCCCCTGGCGCAGGTAGTTGCAGACATCAGTGAGGTTCCCCCTGAGCCTCCTCTTGTCCAGGCTGCACACCCCCAGCTCCCTGAGCCTCTCCTCACAGGGCTTGTGCTCTCAAAGCTGTAAACCTTTAGAATCTTTTTTGGCTCTGCAGCTCTAACATATACTGATTGGAAGGCAGCATGATTTCAGAGTGAAAGGAAACTGAAACATTTATGTAAACCTTAAATCTTCCACAGGAAAGACTGTGAAGACTATGAAGAGTATACTGTCCTCTCTCTGAGGTGGTTGCAGCAGTGAGCATCAGGTATTCTCAAAAGAATGAGGTCTTTGGAAATACCACCAAAGCATTTTTGGGATAGGGTGGGGGTTTTTTTGCCTAATACTATAGTCTTTAAAATCCATGGAAAGTAATTTCCTTTTTTTAATGACAAATAAAACTTTAACTACTGTATTTAAAACTTCTCTTAATGTTCAATTACTTTCAGCCAAGTAAAAAAGAAGAAAAAGAAAAAGTAGAGAACACCAAGTGTCTTTGGAGATTGTCTTGGTATTAATGAAAACACATATATGTATTAACATTTCAAACACACTTCTGTTTTACTCTTGGTGCTCTCTTTTGAAGAAAACTCATGAGAAGGGAATTAATGAGGAAGTTCTAGCTGAATATGCTGTCTTCCTTCTGTTTTACTTGTCTCTTATGTAAACACATTTGCTTTGGAAAGAGGAAATCTGCAAGGCTATTTTAAGGAGACAACAGTGCTTTTGCAGTGCCTGGACTGGTACTAAAATCTAGGCTGTCTGGATCTGTGTCTGTTAACAAGCCAAGATAGTCTCACAACAAGCACAGAACGAAATGCCAAGATAACTTATGTTCTTCTCATATGGAACTATCATTTCTGGGGTACATGTTGTTTCTTCTTCAGGTATGGGTAAGAAGTGATAACGATCTGCAGCTCTTGTAAAAGTGGTACCCAGCAGCAGTGTCGGTGCAGATTCATGTCTGAGCTCAGGGAGTGTATCTCCTCATACATCTTATATCAATTTTCATGAGGTATTTGCTCTCCTGAAATTCTGGATGTTGTTCCTATTATTCAGTTATTTTCCACGTTTGTGCTGCCTGTCTACACTGTTTCTGCCAACACTAATCAATTGCAGCTAGTCCTTTGCCATGCAAAGTGGAGATCTTCCTCCTCTGAACTTTAAAGAATGTCATTCAGAATATAAAGTGGTTGCCATTAGAAATTCAGCATTTTCTAACAAACCCCTTGTTCAGAATGAAGTATATAGAGAACCATTACCTTGGACACAGAAATGACTGGCATTTATTGAGAGTTTTCTAAATGCCTGACAGGGAGTTTCAAGAGTGCTGAAGCTTTCGAATTTTCCATTAGGAAAATGAATGTCTGAGATGTGAATCACTCTTTAGAAGGGTCTACAGCTTCCACTGATTAAAAGGGAGTGCAGAGAGCTGGGGCTGATAGCAAATTCTGCACAGTAGGTGTTTATACTTGGTCAGATAAGGCTCATCTATAGTGACACATTTCAGTTTGGGTCAATAAAAGCAGGGTTTGGCTTAATCCAATCCAAACTAGCAAATACATACATACCTAGATTCTAATTTAAATACACTACTTTTAGTGGGGGCCTACAGGAGGGCTGGGGAGGACTATTGACAAGGTCTTGTAATGACAGGATGAGGAGTAATGGGTTTAAACTGGCAGAGAGGAGATTCAAACTAGATGTCAGGAAGAAGTTCTTTACAGTGAGGGAGGTGAACACTGGCACAGGTTGCCCAGGGAACTTGTGGCTGCTCCCTCCCTGGAGGTGTTCAATGCCAGGTTGGATGAGGCCTTGGCAGCCTGTTCTAGTGGGAGGTGTCCCTGCCTATGGCAGGGGGTTGGAACTGGATGATCGTTGATGTCCCTTCCAACCTAAACCATTCTATGATTCTAGGAGTAGAAAAAAAACAAGCACAATATTTAATGAGGAATAAACAGACTACTGAAATGTATTTCCAGACATTTCTTACATTTTTAGTCATCTTCATGTGTTCAGGTGTTCTTTTAAAGTCCTTAAGTGCATCCCTGCCAAGGTCCAGAGAACAGAGATTAACAATGTTTCTGTCCAGAGGAGCAAGATCTGTTCCTATGGATTTCTGTGTTGTGAAATTAAGGTGCAAATGAGATGATAGATCACCACAAAACTATTCATTAAAGGATAAGGTTGGACAAAACAGAGGGAGAGAGAGAGAAGGGGGGGAGAGAGAGAGAGGGATAAAGAGAACGATGGAGAAGAAGAGAAGAAGCAGGGAAGGAAAAGAGCTGGGACCATGTTGCCCTCAGTCACAGATGGGGGGAGAGAGAGAGAGAAACAGGTGCACGGCACAGGGATGCTCTTCTGTGGAGTTCATCAGGGGTGCCACTGGTGATGGTGCAGCTCTGGTAGTCTGGTGGAGGTGCACTTGGTGGTCTGGTGGAAGTGCACACCTGGTAGTCTGATGGCAGTGCCACCCTTTGGCAGGCATTGCTCTGCCTTTTATACAGTTCTCTGCTCGGTGTCCAGCTGCAGCTCCCCAGGAAACCTTCCTGTGTATGCTCATGCATTAGCAGGGGTCCAGCACCACCCTCCCTGCCTGTGCCTGTCCATACCCTGAATACACATCAGCCTTTTCTCTTCGGGGTAGCTGAGATAAGATGTATGCATCCTGGGCATTCCAGCCAGGCTGAGGTCCAGGAGTTTCCAGGGCTGTTGATTTGCATCCCTGAGCTTTAGGCCAAGCACCTAGTCTGAGTCTGGAAGTTAACAAAGGCAATTTTTATCCTTGTTGATTAGGGAGAGAGGATGCAATCTTTATCTTTGTTGATCATCAAGAGAGAGGATTTAGACTCTCACAGCCCCATACCCTCAATATTTTCCCATAACCCCAGCTTTCTCTTTGAGTTTGTCATAAATAACAAGCACAAACTTGCATTCATGGCTTTTAAGAGAGTTGCAGGAATCAAGCAGTGTGCGCGGGGAGACTCCACTCTACCCTAACGCACACACTTTGTCTCCAGTTTTCTCTTTTTATACCCTATTCTATTACATATTCATTACTAATGCTAAGAAAAGGTTGGAGTTTCCTTATCAGTTTTAGGAATGGGAGGTGTCTCTTCCACACATGTCTCTTTTTATCTGGTGGTCCCTCTGGTGGTCTTCCCTGATGAGGTAAGGGGTCTTCAGTGACAAAGTAAGTGTCCTTTCCATGAACTCCAAACTAGTAGTGTCCTTTGTATTCCTCTGCTCATGCACAAGGGCTCTCTCTTCCACATGCCTCCCTCCTCCACCAACATTTTTAGTTTCTAGTTACTTATTGCTGTTATCTTAAGCCTATTGTATACCTTTGCCATGGTGGTGCAAGGAGGAATGAAGCTCCATTCAAAATCCCCCTTCCTCCCTCTCTGTGGCCTCTTGCCACAAATTGAGCAGATCAAACAGATATTTCTCACAAGTTTTACTCATTTCCTTCTCACAGTAGTTTTAACTGTTGGCAGATTTTTCCCCTCTTTATGGTGCTCTCAGAATGATAAGTTTCCTGATGGGGCTACACATGGTGGTGCAGGGCAGACAACTGTTTGCCTTACAGCAGCCTGCTTCCTTTCTCTGCATAGCTACCTATGTTGTAGGTGGATTTTCTTTTTTAGTGATAATATCAACGTTACAAAAACCTTTCACAGAGTGTTTCTCTGAGTGAAATGACTGAAAGCTTAATGGATAGACAGACATTGGGCACAGTCACAATAGATATGTATTCTTGAAGAAGAAGGCTAAAAATATTTCATATTAACACTGCTAAAAGAGGTATTTCTCTCTGAGTGATACATACAAAGCTGCATTTATCTGGGCTTTTCCTTGTGAGAGTTTTAGTGTCAATGTCCTGTTTCTTTTCATGTGTGGGATTCTCCACTAAGCTGTATCCCCCAGGAGCAGAGAGACTGGAGAAGACACCACTCAAAGCAAAGGCATAGGTTTGTCAGTGCATTGAGAAGCCTAGCCCAGGGGAAGGAATTACACTCCGAATATTAGCCATGCAAATTAACCTTTCTCTGGGGGAAGTCCGGGGAGATTAGCTTATAGTACTTCACCAAATGTTTCTTGGTACTCCTATCACCAAAACCAGTGTTGAATTTTCACGTTTGCAATGCAGAGTTTGAAATGAAAGAGTTTGCTGTGAGATGAAAGCTCCATGTTTTGACCAGGGTTAGATAAGGGTGAGAATTTTATGCACATGTCAACGTGCCAGTATAAGCAGCTATCTCCCATAACAGGACATATGTTCTCAATGAAAATGTACACACTTCATTTGCATTTATTCACACACTTTCAATATGTGTTCTCAGTTTTTGCTTTCTGTTTAACAGTATTTTTGAGATTTGTGTCTTCTAATCTAATTCTGGAGCTCCTATTACGAGAGGGATGTGGACATGCTGGAGCGTGTCCAGAGAAGGGCCATGAGGATGCTCAGAGGGCTGCAGCAGCTCTCCTATGAGGACAGACTGAAAGAGTTGGGGCTGTGCAGTCTGGAGAAGAGGATGCTTCCGGGTGACCTTAGTGTGGCCTTTCAATATCTGAAGGGGACCTGCAAAAAAGCTGGGGAGGAACTTTTTAGTCTATCAGGTAGTGACAGGACTGGGGAGAATGGAGTGAAGCTGGAGATGGGGAGATTCAGACTGGATGTGAGGAGGAAGTTGTTCAGCATGAGAGTGGTGAGAGCCTGGACTGGGTTGCCCAGGGGGGTGGTTGGGGCCTCATCCCTAGAAGTGTTCAAGGTCAGGCTGGATGAGGCTGTGGCCAGGCTGCTCTAGGGTAGGGTGTCCCTGGGCATGGCCAGGGGGGTTGGAACTAGATGATCCTTGTGGTCCCTTCCAACCCTGACTGATTCTATGAGTCTATGATTAATTCCAGAAGCCAATCATCAAATTTTATTTTATTATTATTACCTGTGTAGTAAAGAAAGATGCTGAAGAATAAGATGTGGAGGAGAGACAAGAGCAAAATACAGAATCAGAATCAACCAGATTGGATGTGACCTCCAATATCCACTCTAACCTATCACCCAGCCCTGTTCAATCAACTAGACCATGGCACTAAGTGCCTCATGCAGGCTTTTTTTTTTTTAAACACCTCCAGGGTTATTAATTGAAATGTGCAAATAGTAGAGGATGTCTAAGTGTCTGTGTATATGGGTTTTATAGACACAAAATGCAGATAGGTGGTAAAAAATCAGTTACCCAAAACAAAATGTCACCAGACTCTCAGAACATAGAACAATTCAAACACCTCAATTATACTCTTAAATGTCAATGTCTTGGAAACTTTGTAGGTGTACTTGTTTTGAGAGAAAATTTGCATTAGCAAAATGTAAATATTTGTACTTATTTTAATTTCTAATCCAAATGCCATTATAATCTGAGTCAGTCTCTTCATTACCTTCAGTGAGATTTGGATCAGACCATTTGAGCATAAGGATGAATAAACAGACTTTGTCATTTCTCTTTGAGTGCAGGGTAGGTGAATTTTAGCTTGGTCTTCCTCTGTAAATGCCCCTTTGTGAAACCCCAGGATGTAAATTCAGGCACTAGCATCTGTTTGATCTCCAATGTCATGCCACGTTTTAAGAAGAGGCCATTTCTAAAGTGCATTTGCAGCTGACTCGGAGAGGCCTTTACAGTATTGATTGCAGGGAATGTTTGCTTTATGTACTGTTCCATACAGTAATCCTAGATATATTGGAAGTGGGATCAGTGATCAGCATAAAATGATGTGACATTGTTTATCCAAAAAATATACACCCCTACCAGGGCTTTGTAATTACAATGCAGGGAAGCTTGATGATGGCATTAGTGCATTAATTGACTCTCTATAGAAGTTAAAGTTAAAGGCAGAAACAGGATCGTTGGTTGCAACAGGAGAAACTTACATTTTGATCACAAAAGGTGTCTTTAGTAAATCACCCAGCTTTTTCATTGATTTGTTTAGACAGATGTCTTAAATAGTTCAGAACTATTCCACTGTTCATGCATAATGAGGTCCATAGCATTAATTATGTATGTAATTTCATCAGAAGAAATGTTCTCTTACAGCCATATGCAGTATCTTACATTTACTCATGCTATGAAAGGTGCCACTTCTAAATCTATCAGCACTTGTCACTACTGTAACTGAATATTGCACTGTGAGAACCCCAACCTCCAGCATAAATATTCCCTCTTTCCATCAAAGTCAGGAGTCAGAACTCTTTCATGTCAGTAATACTTCTGATGCACTTCTTTGCACTCAACTTGTTGTAGATAGCATAAATTAACAGTGGTCAATATGTGATGGATTTATTTTGGTCAATATGGGATAGATTTATTTTATTTTCCTCCAAAATTAAGTTTAGAGCAAGGGCCCTGGGTTAAAAATGGAAGAGCTCACACAGAAAAGGTGGATTGTCAAGAGGCAAGGGATCAAGAACATGTTTATGTAAACTGATGCCTGCTTCCCCATCAGAACTATAATAGGAAGCTCTCCAGCACCTTCATTCAGCATATGCAGTCAGGTACCTCACAACTAATTGTCACCTGGTCTGTGAATGAAGAGGGGATGCTTCACCTTCTCTGGATGCATGTCCTCTTCTTGCAAGCCTGCCAGTGGAGACAGCAGCGACAGAGAGCACTTCCCTGTTAGAGCCATTAGGTAAGCCAATATGACTGGAGGAGGATGCACAGTGGATGTGTATAACAGAGTAGGGTTTACTGGAAGATTATTCAACTCTTCCAGGATTTACAGCTGTTGAACTACAAATATTCCCCACTGTGGGCAGAGTTGTGTCAATATACCAATTCATTTGGGAGATTTTAAAATCATTAGGGAAGGTTTGCAATTGATACACCCTCAGGAATCATTGTGTTTTTACCAGTCTGATTTACAGCTGGAGGTGCTTTTGCATGGGATAATCCAAATGCTATTTAAAGCTCAATCACTTGAAATTAACTAACCTGTTAATTCCTAACTGATCTGTGTCTAACCCTTTTAGACTGCCCAGCATAGTTTGTCTTCAGGATGAAGGAATACAGGCTAAAATTCTGTGCCCACAGGAGCAAAATATCAGTGTGACTGTAAAAAAAGGGAGGGGGGAAAGCCACAAAAAGCACCTTAATTACAAAGCATGAAGATGTGCTGTGAAGTCATGCAGCCATACACAGTAAAATGCAGCTGCTTTTTATTGACTGTAGTATCCCTACAAACAGAATTCTAATGTACAAGTGCCATGGTCTAGTTGATTGGATAGGGCAGGGTGATAGGTTGGACTGGATGATCTTGGAGGTCTCTTCCAACCTGGTTGATTCTATGATTCTAAGTGACAGAAGGTATATTTTCTGGATTCAACATTATTGTGATATTATTTCAAGTTTAGTTTTCTTTCTGCTTTGTCTCAGTCATTTTTTTTAACCACCAATCTTCCTGATAATAAAATCTTTATGGTGATTTCACAGAATCACAGAATTAACCAGGTTGGAAAAGACTTCTGAGATCATGGAGTCCAACCTATCATCTAACCCTTCCAGTTAACTAAACCATGGCACTAAGTTCCTTATCCAGCCTCCTTTTAAATGCCTCCAGGGATTTTACTGTGCAAATTCCAAGAGTTCTTTAAGGCTTGGGCTATGACTGCATGCATTTTTATTAAGTAGGTCTCACTGCTTAAAAGTTTCAGCATTCAAGAGAAAGTGCAAACCAAATACAATAGACTACAAATGGTATTTTATAATGGGGAGACTTTGTTCTCCCAGTTGCTCTGAGCTACAGTCCTGCTGACACAGTGATAGAAGTTTTGGAGTGGTTTTCAGCTTCTGGTATCATCCCTTCTTTGTCTTAACATTGCTGTGCTGTTCCTGATAGAGATGTCCTGATGTGATCCTGGCATGTTGCTGCAAGTGTCCTTGAAACAATGCGAAACATTTAACACACGTTCTACCTGATGCAGCTTCTGAATTAAGAAAAAGTAACAAAACCCCAAAGAAGGTCCAAAAACAACCTCTTCCATGTGTGTGCACTAACCTTTGGGACACACCACAGTGATCCTTTTCTTGTTTGCTGGCCCTTGGGATCTTGTCATCACCTGCCCAGTAATACAGATTCAAAACTGAAGACTGAATTCATATCATATCATATCATAGTATCATCAGGGTTGGAAGAGACCTCACAGATCATCAAGTCCAACCCTTTACCACAGAGTTCAAGGCTAGACCATGGCACCAAGTGCCACGTCCAACCTTGCCTTAAAGTGCCCTAGTGTACATCATACTCTTGAAATCAGAGGCTTCTATAGGTTGTAGATACAGATGTGCCAGGCTCTGTCTTTGTGCTCCAATCACTCCAATATTTGATAGCTGTGAGAATGTTGAGATTGTCCTAGCAGCCACAATTTAGATGCATGCAAGCTCTGAGCTCATCTTTTCCCCAAGTCTCTGAGGAAGACGAGGAAGAGGCACTGATGAGACACTCACCTCGAGTACTGTGTGCAGTTCTGGGCCACTGACTTCGAGAATGATATTGAGGTGCTGGAACAGGTCCAGAGGAGAGTGACGAGTGGGCTAGAGGGAAAGTCTTATGAGGAGAGCCTGAGGCAGCTGGAGTTGTGCAGCCTAGAGAAGAGGAGACTTAGAGAGGACCTTATCACTCTCTACAACTGCTTAAAAGGAAGCTGTAGTCAGGTGGGGGTTGGGCTCTTCACCCAGGCAACAGGACAAAAGAGCATGGTCTGAAGATGCATCAGGGAAGGTTTAGGTTGGATATTAGGAAGCACTTCCTCACAGAAGGAGTGATTAGGCACCTGAATGGATTGCCCAGGGAGGTGGTGGAGTCACCATCCCTGGAGGTCTTTAAGAAAAGATTGGATGTGGCACTTGGTGGCATGGTTTAGCTGATGTCATGGTGTTAAGTTCCAGGCTGGACTTGATGATCTCAGAGGTCTTCTCCATTTTCAATGATGCTGTGATTCAGTGCAAAGGCTTGGTTTTGGGAATCTTATCTTGTCTGTACCTGAGTGCTCTAACCCATCTGCAATACAGCCTTCAGGATCAGAAAATGGAGGATGAAATCCTATGGAGACAGATGCTAAGCAACTGTACAAGTGTAATACTGTTACTTGTTTAGGGAAAGACAGATATGCACACCTCAGGCAGTCTGGCAGTAAGCCCCAAACCTCAGGAAGACAACCAGCTTATCAGTGCCTCAATCACCTTCCCGATTTGCTGTGCAGAGACTCTCTCAGAGCTGCTGCCTGACAGCCTGTTCACGGTGATTCTGTTGTGAGCTCTCACCAGAGACATCACAACGTTTAAAAGAGACCAGAGGTTTGCCTCAGTCTTTTCCTTCTCCTAGCCCTACCTTTTGTACTGTCATAAAGGAGCACAGAGATGCAGAGGTGTCTAGAAATTCCCTGTATCCAAGGAGATAAAGGAGATTCCTTGCATCTAAGAGATGCTCCACAGGGGTCCCGCAGTCTTATTCAGAGGGCAGCAATCCCCTTACACATCGGGAAACCTTTATTGTCAGCTCACTTTCCACGCCTTGGAAGGATATTTTTTTGTTTACATGGGTAAATAAGTTTATTTGCCATCCCCTGCACTCTTCACGTTCATGTTGCATTGGAAATGGATTTCGTTACAAGCTACAGGGTATAATTTTGTGGAATCCCTCACGTTCATCTATTGGCAGCATATCACTGAAGTGTACTTAAAATTAGGTTTTGCTACGAAATGCCACACGCTTTTTAAAGCACTGCCAGAGCACTTACCACTGCCCTGAGCATAAGCAAAGCCAATCTCTGCTCCAGACTCCTTGCAGAAAGGGCAGGCAAGAACTAATCACTCTATGACTGATATCACTTTGCTGCAAACTTGTATCCTGCCTAAAAAAAAATAAAAGGGGGTGGGGGGGCAATGGAAAATAACAAAAAAGTGTCGTGCACCATAGCTGGGAGGCTGGGGGCGGGGGGGGGGGGGGTGTTGCTCCACCTTCTCACTTAGATTCATCAACCCCTGCAATATGCCTAAGACGAACATAAAGGGCGCTGCAGATTGAAAGCACATCAGTGCCAGCCACATCAGGTATTTTAGGACAGCTGGGTGGCACAGACGCCTCCTTTTCCCATCCCTTCAGCAAACCGCCACGCACAAGAACCACTTATTTCTTCTACATCCAGCTGTCCACCTCGGTTTGCCAGCGGGAGTCCAGAATGTAAGTCCATACCTGAAGGACCTTCTGGCCTCCCCCGTCGCTTCTCAGGCTGCCGTGCCTGCAGCCTGTTGGTACCCATCTCTCCGCGGCGGGCGCAGCACCCCCAGCCTCAGCCGCGGCCGGCGCCGCTCGATGCGAACCGTGAGCAGGTTGCGCCACCTAGTGGCGGCCGGGAGAAAGCCGCAGCTGCTCACGCTGGAAACGAAAATCTCCCCTCTCATAAATATCAGCTCGTTGAACTTTGACTTCGGTTTTAAAAGGCAGAAAATTAAAATGTATACCGCTGTCTCCAAAACCGTGGTAATTAAACATAACCCACAGGTGCTGTTTTAATGATGCCGTTTCTTCAGACTCATGGGCTAAGCAAATAGAGTTTGCTGTTAACTAATTGTGTTGTCTTAATTTGCTGATGTGAAATACTAAAATGTCCTGGACAAATAAAATCGTTATTGTGGATTTCTTCACCATGCCTCACACCATCTGATCCCCAGCACTGCAGGTTTTGCTGCACAGAACAGCATTCAGCAAGCTTGTAGAGATTCCAGCAGCCTTCTTGCACCAGACTACCATTTCACAGTATCACAGTATCATCAGGGTTGGAAGAGACCTCACAGATCATCAAGTCCAACCCTTTACCACAGAGCTCAAGGCTAGACCATGGCACCAAGTGCCACGTCCAATCCTGCCTTGAACAGCTCCAGGGACGGCGACTCCACCACCTCCCCGGGCAGCCCATTCCAGTGTCCAATGACTCTCTCAGTGAAGAGAGATTTGCTTTGCAAATCCCCTTCCCAGAAAACCAGCAATACTCACGCAGTCTTCTCTAACAATGTCTAATAGCGACTTTAAAAGGCTTGAACTTGTCTCCCTGCATTACCTTTTCAACATGTGTCTTAATTAACCAGAGAGAAGGCATTGTTAAGACAGCGTCTCTTATCGAACATAGCTGAGCTAATCTTCCCCCTCGCTCTAAACCAGCAAGCAGGCAAGGCATCTTCTCTTCCAAGGAAAACACTTCACATCTGCCAATGACATTGTGGCCAATGTGAAACTTTCATCTAACTTCATCTTCTCAAAAATGTAAAGTAAGAAAACAAAATCTATGCATCGTTTGAAGATGCCCCAGGACAGATTTGAATTATGCAATTCACAGTTATGTGAGCTGCTGCTTAAGGGATTCTTCTGGCTCTTTCGTGACACTGGTCAATCCCCTCTTGGTTTTATTTAAAAGACCCAGTCACTGAAGCATTCAAACCACATTATTCATATCATTCACTCACATGCCTAGAAACCAATGCAAATAAAGATAAGGAAGAATGAAATATATGCTAACTAGCTACATTTTTCACAGATTGGACTCTCTGATTAGAAATCATCCTGGAAGGAAATAACAGGAAGATGAAAAACAGTTTTCAGTCTATTGTAAGCCAGGTTCAGGTCATTGCCCTTGTCATTCAAAGGGTCAGTTCCTCAGATGCAATCAAATTGCATAGATCAAGGGTGTTGTGCAAAAGGTCTGTTGCCCAATAAAAGACATTCCTTAGGCCTGTGTTTTGACCAGTCCACAGATTGGTTTGAATTATGCCAGCCTTTAATATTGCAAAGTGCCCAGAAAGAGAGAAAATACATGTTTAACTGGCACATCAACCACCACACCATGTCCTCAGACATACCTCTGTTTACCAGTGAAGCCAGCAGCAGGGCTCAGGAGAGGTGTGGAGTGTCTATCATTTCTGTGTGGTAAAGACACATGCAGCCCTCCGAGGGCTAATTACCTGAATGTGATTTAAAGTGATCACCAGAGAATCTTCTCCCAACAACACTGCATGCCAAGGCCTGAGAGGTCAGGCAATTTTCAAACGATCAGTGCTGGGAAGATTTCAGAGCCATATTAAATTACTTGCCTTGAAAATCCTGCTGCTGAATGCAGACGTACGTTATTGATTTTGAAGGACTCTAAACCCAGACTCTACAGTCCTCCTTCAGTTAGCCTCCTCCTCTGGGGCCAGACATGGAAAATAATGCTGTCAACCTGCTGCCCACCCCTCCCAGAAGCAACTTTAGCTCTTTGTCTCCCTCCTCCCCTAACTGAAATCTGATTTCTCCCTAATACATCCTGCAGGATTATTTACCGTTGTTGGAAGGACAGCAGTGAGCAAATACCAAGAGGGGTACTACATCCTAAAACCCAGGCCCACCATCCATTCTGAAAAGACAAGACCCCTCTCACAAAGACAGCCAGGGCAAATAGATGGCAACATAGCCTAGAGGATGCTGTGCTGGATGTAGCCCAGAGGATGCTGCGCTGGACTGGTACTTGGTAGACCTGAATTGCAGCCTTGTTTTGCCTCTGGCTTACTTTGTATGCATTTTCTCCACCCTGCACTCAATTTTACAGTAGCTTCTAGCTCAGGCACTTAGGCATCTGAACTGCCAAATGAGGTTTTGAAAGGTATGCTCACATTTGCATATATTTCCCGAGAACATGTCTTTATTTATGCCTCTCTTTAGTAGTAAATTTTAATCCTGCTAACAGCAGGAATAAATGTAGTGGGCAGAATAAAGCAGACTCTTGGAGCTTAACTTATTTTTCTTATTCTTTTCAAACAAAGTATAGCCTTTCAAGCTTACCTTTAAAGGACAAAAAAATCTCTACATTGAAAAAATGTAGAGAGGGTTTTTTTTTGCTAAGCCATAGACAAACTTATGTACCTCCAAAGAAAGGGAAAAGGAGATTGAAACAGCCTTAAGACAACTGAAGTATCTTTTATTTCCTATACTATTTAACGATGGCTGCTATTACTTTCAGAATCTAGTATTTTGCAGGTAATAAAAAGAGTGAAAATCAATCAAAACAACAGAGCACACCTCCCAGAGGACAAAAAAATCCTCGATATATAACTGACTGCCAGAAAGCAAGCGTTAAAATAACCTGCATCAGGTAGAAGGGCTGCAATAAGAAGAGGAGACAAAGCACAGAACCATAAAAGAGACAGCTCACATTTTAATTGAAGAATTGAGCCACGACGAATTGAGCCACGACTCACAAGTCAGTGCGTGCTGTTTCCAGAGGCGCTTCCGAAAGACCGAGCTGCAGTGCGTAACACCCAGCTCAGGCTGCAATATTAGTTCCTGGGAGGGCTCAAGGACAGGAATTGCCCTTATGGTTGTTAGTTAGGCACCAGCAATACACCAAAAGTGAAAATAAGGCTTCCCACGTTGGGAAGCTGACATAGATGTCTTAATAGAAAAGGTGTAGGGAGGGAAAAATAAACAAGAGGTTTTACAGAGTCTTAGTGAGAAGATAGAATCATAGAATCATAGAATCAACCAGCTTGGAAGAGACCTCCAAGATCATCCAGTCCAACCTAGCACCCAGCCCTAGCCAGTCAACTAGACCATGGCACTAAGTGCCTCAGCCAGGCTTTGCTTGAACACCTCCAGGGATGGTGACTCCACCACCTCCCTGGGCAGCCCATTCCAATGCCAATCACTCTCTCTGTGAAGAACTTCTTCCTAACATCCAGCCTATACCTACCCTGGCACAACTGGAGACTGTGTCCCCTTGTTCTATTGCTGGTTACCTGGGAGAAGAGGCCACCCCCCACCTGGCTACAATGTCCCTTCAGGTAGTTGTAGACAGTAATAAGATCACCCCTGAGCCTTCTCTTCTCCAGGCTAAATAATCCCAGCTCCCTCAGCCTCTCCTCATAGGATTTGTGTTCCAGGCCCCTCACCAGCTTTGTTGCCCTTCTCTGGACACCTTCCAGCACCTCAACATCTCTCTTGAATTGAGGGGCCCAGAACTGGACACAGCACTCAAGGTGTGGCCTGAGCAGTGCTGAGTACAGGGGAAGAATAACCTCCCTTGTCCTACTGGCCACACTGTTCCTGATCCAGACCAGGATGCCATTGGCTCTCTTGGCCACCTGGGCACCATGATGGCTCATCTTCAGCTTATTGTCATTCCTGCTCAAAGAGAATGAGGCTGTAGTTAGGGCCTCAATATTAATGCTGTTAAAGTCAGTGGAAGTTTTAGAGATACTTAATAGCAGAGGGTTTTCTTCCTCCCTTCAGTTTTCCTCCCAGATCCAATTAATACAAAAAGAAATTGACCTATTGTTCAGGTTTCACTTGCCGTGTTACATCTGAAGCTTGCTCCTGAGGTCTGCAGAGCCATAGAGCATGTATCACACTTCTGAGCGCTTCATAAATAAATGGTATGGACTGTAGTGAGAATGCTAATGAAATGTGTGGCTTTGTGACTGGAAACTCTCCCTTCTCGAGGTGTATTTTTGAAGGAAAATTAAAAGGATGAATTGTAGAATCTGATGTCATGAAACCTCCCAAGTTAATGTATTGGTTGCTGTGTTGTGATGTTACACAAACGCTGATACCTTATGTGTGGTATGGTCTTGTAATTTAAGGGGCGTTCTGCTGGCAGTTAGAGATCCAGCACCAGACACTGAGTAGGCAAAATTGCACTTACAACAGCAACAACAAAACAAAAAGATGTGAAAGGGAATAATGTAGTGCACAGGCTGTGATACTCTCAACATGCTTCACAAGCTCATGGAGGGAATCCAGCAAGGCACACTGTGCTGACAGAGGCTAGCAGAGTGGAGAAGGCAAAGGTCGCAAAGCTTCTGAGCTCAAATGCTACCTTCAACCTGGAAATATGAATTGCCTCCAGTAAATGAGGCTCAAAGGATTAAAACATCGGTTCTAAGGCTCTGCAAAGAAACATGATGGATGGAATTAATACCCATGCTTCTGATTTGTCCTGGTGCCCTGGCTACCTCATGTACCAAAGAAAAGGGTTAAATCATAATCATAGAAGCAAGCTACTTCAGCCGATGCCTGATCTACTTCAGAGACAGCTGTGGAGATCTGCCGTGGGAAACTGTACCAGGGTTCAGATGAGGCTAATTGTTCTACAAGAGACAGAAACCAAGAAATACATACACATTAGGAAAAAAAAATATTAAAAAGTACTTTCTCATATTCTAAATTTGGACAGACACAAGGGCCAGAGATTCCCTGGGAAGAAGGAAAGAGACTCTGCAGAAAGCCCTTTTGCCTTACATTTGTTTGAACTGTGATTTCAAGAAGCTGTTTTGCTTCTCTTTGTATTCAAGCTGCATTAGTAAGCACTTGACTACCATTTGGGCAAGTAACCAGTAGGGATACTGACATATTTAACATCTATGAGGAGAGGCTGAGGGAGCTGGGGTTGTTTAGCCTGGAGAAGAGGAGGCTCAGGGGGGACCTCATTGCTGTCTACAGCTACCTGAAGGGACATTGTAGCCAGGTAGGGGGTGGCCTCTTCTCCCAGCAACAGAACAAGGGGACATAGTCTCAAGTTGTGCTGGAGTAGGTATAGGCTGCATATTAGGAGGAAGTTGTTGGCAGAGAGAGTGATTGGCATTGGAATGGGCTGCCCAGGGAGGTGGTGGAGTCACCATCCCTGGAGGTGTTCAAGAAAAGCCTGGCTGGGGCGCTTAGTGCCATGGTCTAGTTGACTGGCTAGGGCTGGGTGCTAGGTTAGACCGAATGATCTTGGAGGTCTCTTCCAACCTGGTTGATTCTATGATTCTATCTCTTGTTTCTTATGTATTTTTTCCCTTTTTAAACAGAAGCCTATGAAACCAGGCATGTCAGTGTATTGCATGGTTACACCTGTAAGATCTTATTATCCTTGCCTTCTGTTGCAGAGCCTCTCACTTTCATAATGGTGCCGTGGTTTTGGGTTATACCATAGTGGAAAACCCTTTGGGGCAGGGATGCCCTTGTTACATAATGCAAGGCAATGTGTAACAGCACAGCGGATCTCTAATCCCCCTGCTACCACTGTGTTGCTGGAACAGCTTTCAGCATACACATCTTGACATGTGCTGCCCTTGTCTTTCACCATGTTGAGTCATAACCACAAAACAGTTACTCAGCTCTAAACCAGCTGGATGCAGCTGGTAACCCATGTTCTCCCAAAGTGTTTCTGGAACACAGGTTTATATTATGATTTGAATAATGTATTACGGCACAAAACTTCTCTCAGTTTATCAACAGTATAGAGGCAATTAAATGTACCCCTTTTAATCAGCCCTATACCAGGAAAAAACATTTTATACCAAAATTTTAAGCAATCTAAAGAAATTACCAGGAAATTGTATTAGACTTGATCAGGAAAAGGCTTTTGCATTTGATTAAAAAAAAAAAAAAGTCAGCAAAATCAAATTAAACAGATTTTATTATGATTATGTTTCTCCTAAATCACTTTTATTAACCCCTTTCTATGCCAGAATAGAAAAATACATAGTATCTTCACAAAAACATGAAAATTCTTCTTTGCAGAGATTTTTGACTTTGGTAGAAAGGTAGCTTTTGGTTCAATAAATGCTGTGAATGACTCAATACATCAGGAATGGTGTGGTCAGCAGGAGCAGGGAGGTCATTCTGCCCCTGTACTCTGCACTGGTTAGACCACACCTTGAGTACTGTGCTCAGTTCTGGGCCCCCCAGTTTAAAAGGGACGTTGAGATGCTTGAGCGTGTCTAGAGAAGGGCGATGAGGCTGGTGAGAGGCCTTGAGCACAGCCCTACGAGGAGAGGCTGAGGGAGCTGGGATTGGTTAGCCTGGAGAAGAGGAGGCTCAGGGCAGACCTTATTGTTGTCTACAACTACCTGAGGGGTGGTTGTAGCCAGGAGGAGGTTGCTCTCTTCTCTCAGGTGGCCAGCACCAGAACAAGAGGACACAGCCTCAGGCTGCGTCAGGGGAAATTTAGGCTTGAGGTGAGGAGAAAGTTCTTCACTGAGAGAGTCATTGGACACTGGAATGGGCTGCCCGGGGAGGTGGTGGAGTCGTCGTCCCTGGGGCTGTTCAAGGCAGGATTGGACGTGGCACTTGGTGCCATGGTCTAGCCTTGAGCTCTGTGGTAAAGGGTTGGACTTGATGATCTGTGAGGTCTTTTCCAACCCTGATGATACTGTGTGTGTGATACTGTGTGGTTTTTAGTATATTAATCTCTATAATTGAATAACCCTTCTGTAAAGCTGATATAATAGTTAAAATGCCTTTCCCTTTTAAAACTGTTTCTGCTTGTAAAAACTGTTGCCAAATGCACATTCTTTCTCTAGTGCAATCTATTTATTGTTTTAAAAGCATTACTGGTAAAGAAGAGGGCTGAGGTAATGCAGCTTCTTCTCTGTCATTGTTTTCCTGTATTTCCTTTTATGACTGGATAAGAGTGTGCCTTCCACATCAGCACAAAGATTTCCTGTCACCAGGCACTTGATAGTCTCCATGGAGATCCTTGCTGTCAGTTTAGTCACTTCAACCCTAATTTCATGGTTGTTTCATTGCTGAGAATCTCTCCATTCAGGAAAGCTTCTAGGACTGTGAATGCAAAGACCAAAGAAAATATGTTAAAATTATCAGTAAAATCATCAGAACTAAACCTGTACTTGGTACAATTAAAACACTACTTAGTGAATACATTTGTAAACTGTGGTTTAGACCATTTCTCATAAGCATAACACAAAAGAAAGTGAGAAACTATTGTGCAAGTGCTTTAGCACAACTATATCTGTATGAGGTAGTCTCTGAGTAAAACTGCATGTGTAAATCACAGGTGTAAATTTTATTCAGGTTGAAGCTTGATGTCATTGTTGATCATCTTCTTTCTTCCACTTAGAAGTCTCTTTTTGAGATTCATTTCAATGATCAATCTTTTTATTATAGAAATTAAAGTATTTGCTGTAATGTTATTTTTTTCCCCTTGCTGTACTTACTAGAACTGAGCAAATAATTCAAAATGAATAATTAATCTGCTGAATATAACCTCATTTTTTTGGGTCCTGAATATCTGCTAGCAAACCTACTTTCTAGTTTATTTGCTAATTGAAATCATCTGACCACTTTTGGTGAATAATTTCACTACAGATTGAGCCTGAATAGTTCCCTGTGAGCTTTTGAAATCAAATGCTTGCTAAATTACAGCATTGGTATGCTGTAATTGGTCTGGTAAAGCACATGACTTTAATCCTTTTCCCAGTTTGGTGTTTATATACTCTGGGCATTAGTACATCTCTATGTGAATTCCAGTACTGGTTTTTGCAGCTTCAGAGTTGGCTTTTCTGCCAATAGAACTCCATTATTTAAATGTCTTTTGGGGGAAAAACCCGCTAAAGGAAATGTGAATTTGTGAATCTATCAAATGCTGAGCCTGTATTTTCAACAATTTACTAATAGCTTGAACTCAGTTATAAGCAACTGTTACATTATTGAAGGAGGAAATCTCTAGCATCAGTTTCTGCTGCCATAATTTCTGACCTCTCCAGTTAAAATGCAGAAGGGTTTCAGGTCAAGGTGCATATTAGAGAATACTTACCTTGTGTGGCTGAGAAATCCTTGCTTGTCACAATAAAAGAAATTATGAAGATGATGGCCAAGAGAGCCAGTGGCATCCTGGCCTGCATGAGGAATGGTGTGGTCAGCAGGAGCAGGGAGGTCATTCTGCCCCTGTACTCTGCACTGGTTAGACCACACCTTGAGTACTGCATCCAGTTCTGGGCCCCCCAGTTTAGGAGGGACATTGAGATGCTTGAGCATGTCCAGAGAAGGGTGATGAGGCTGGGGAGAGGCCTTGAGCACAGCCCTACGAGGAGAGGCTGAGGGAGCTGGGATTGGTTAGCCTGGAGAAGAGGAGGCTCAGGGGTGACCTTATTGCTGTCTACAACTACCTGAGGGGAGGTTGTGGCCAGGAGGAGGTTGCTCTCTTCTCTCATCACCAGAATAAGAGGACACAGCCTCAAGCTGTGCCAGGGGAAATTTAGGCTTGAGGTGAGGAGAAAGTTCTTCACTGAGAGAGTCATTGGACACTGGAATGGGCTGCCCGGGGAGGTGGTGGAGTCGCTGTCCCTGGAGCTGTTCAAGGCAGGATTGGACGTGGCACTTGGTGCCATGGTGTAGCCTTGAGCTCTGTGGTAAAGGGTTGGACTTGATGATCTGTGAGGTATTGTGCTAGTTTGAAGCAAGCTGGAATGTTTTGGTAACAGAACTAGATAACAGGCAGTGAAATGAAAAACAATTGATGTCAACTTCTCTCACAGTCTCGCTGAGAACTCTGGGAAGAAGAAAGTCTTATTCTCCATTTTGTTTCTCACTCTTGCTTTGGCCTTAGACCTGGTCACATCTCATTAACCCTGCTCCTACTAACCTTGCTCCCTAACCTCTTGGCTGCACCTCTTTTCTTCCTGAGAACTGGGGTAAGGTTGAGAGGGCCGGGGGGAGGTGTTGGGGTGGTTTGAGAGCCCCTCCTGGGGACTCAGGTTTCTGGGAGGGGAGTTGTGCTTTCATATTGTTTATCCTTTGTATATTTCTGTATATAATTGTATATAACTGTATATATTGTAAATAGCTGCTTGTAAATTCTGCTAGCTGTAAATAAATTGCTTCATCTATATTCCCAGGGTCCGTCTGAGTTAGCTGGGGCAAATACAAAAGTGTGGGGGGGCGGGGTAACCCCCAAACCATCACAGGTCTCTTCCAACCTTGGTGATACTGTGATACTGTGATACTTCTGTGAAGATTTCTTGCATAAATTGAAAGAGCTAGACATAAGTTTGCCAGAAATAAGCACACAGGACAGATGTCGAGAGGTGACTTGACATAAAACAACATATACATGCCTGGCTATGTATTTAGGTACTTCAAAAAACTTCATCATTTTTCAGTTACATTTTCAAGGTAAAACTCCTTTCTTGGATCATGAACAGTAATGGAGTCCCAGCTCTTGCATAACAATTGACTATGCAAATTAATATCCCTCCAACAAAACCTCCATCCTTAGACGTACTTTGCTGGCCAGAATAGCTGGTTCATATTTGGGGACACAGAATAATTGCTTCTACTCTCAGTATCCTTTGATACATTTTGGGTTTCCCTCTCTCTTGAAAGACACAGTGAAGAAATACTATCTGTGCCCACAAAATGCAGAGACATAATATGAAATGCTCTGACGGCCTTTTGCTTCTCCATGGTACCATGGGACAGGATCAGATACTTATGTGATGGTTTGGGTGTTCCCTGCCCCAACACAGTTTAGAAATCACCCAGACTAGACTCAGCTGGATCTGGGAATATAAATGAAGTTATTTATTTACAGCTAGCACAATATACAAGCAGATATTTACAATGCATATAGATATATACAGAAATAGACAAGGTAAAAGGTAATACAGAAACACAACTCCCCTCCCAGAAACCTGAGTCCCCAGGAGGGGCTCTCAATCACCCCTGCACCTTCCCACTGACCCTCTCAACCTTACCCCAGTCCTAAAGAAGAATAGAGGTTCAGCCAAGAGGTTAAGAAGCAAAGGTGAGTGGAAGGTGAGGTTTAGGGAGATGCAGCTCAGTCAGTGCCCAGTCAGAAAGTGAGACAAAAATGGCCAGAGTGTTATCTAATGCTTTCATTTCTTCTCCAGCAAGACTCTGAGGGGAGCAGACATCACCATTGTTATCCTTTCACAGCCTGTGATCTAGTTCTTCTCACCAAAACATTCTACCCTGCTTCAAACTAGCACAACTTACCATGGATTTATTCCAGAAGATGTTACACCAAGCAGAGCTATAAACTCTCCGTAAGAAAAAGCAGACTTCAGGCTAATGGACAACGTGTAACAGAGTTCTGCTTACTTAATTCCACAAGAAAAACTGTTGTTATGCTTGTTAGCTGGATTAATGAGTTTTCCTTGACTGGCATGGGGTTCTGGTAAGACAAGAATTAAAAAGAGAAAGAAAAAGTTGGAGTTCACATCATTGCTTTCATGCAATTGAAACAATTGCCTTCTCATTCTTCCAATAACCTCTGAATATTAGCTTTAATAAAGTCAGGTGCCAAAAATTTAAATAGCATTGTAATACACTCTCAGTTTAATAAAATAGCTTGGCATACAACTCCACCGAAACAAGGGAGAGAATATAACACCAGCAGGGTTTCTTGTTCGTTAAAGAATTGACTTTCCAAACTCTAGAGTAGATAAATTTGGAGTTTCGCAACAATAAAGCAAAATAATACATTTTATGCTTCAAGATTATTATTTCTCTCTAATCTTAAATCACATAATAGGACATTTTACACAGCTAACTGTTTATTGCCCTCTCTATTTTCTTCTGTTTCTCTTAATCTTTTTCTTTTTACATTACCTTAGAGTCTCTCAGAATCGGTGCTCTGTAAAACAAACTCTTCCATTGCCTTCTTAGCCTGCCATGCCCTGACCTGGCAAAATTCAGGAAGACAAGTTACTTATAATGCAAAGAAACTCCAGCTCAGTTGTGCCAGGGAAACATCTTAGACAGACATCCTGCTATTCTTATGTAATAAACTAAGCTCCATAATAAATCTGTTCAAACCTGGATGCCTGTGATGACTCTATTTGAACCGAGAGTAAATGTTCCCTTTGCAGTAACTTCCAGTACTCAATCTACGTCAAACTAGATTAGATATAAAACTCCAGAAATCTCCCAGAAATTCTATTTTTTGTACATTTTATGTTAAGGTAGTCTCCATGACTAACTCAGATGTAAGCTTCTACAGGGTCAGTGTCAACGGGATGACATTTAACAAGGCCAAGTGCAGGGTTCTGCACTTTGGCCACAACAACCCCAAGCAGTGCTACAGGCTGGGGACAGAGTGACTGGAAAGCAGCCAGGAGGAAAGGGACCTGGGGGTACTGGTAGATAGTAGGCTGAAGATGAGGCAGCAGTGTGCCCAGGTGGCCAAGAGAGCCAGTGGCATCCTGGCCTGCATCAGGAACAGTGTGGCCAGTAGGACAAGGGAGGTTATTCTGCCCCTGTACTCAGCACTGGTCAGGCCACACCTTGAGTCCTGTGTCCGGTTCTGGGCCACTCAATTCAAGAGAGATGTTGAGGTGCTGGAAGGTGTCCAGAGAAGGGTGACAAATCTGGTGAGGGGCCTGGAACACAAATCCTATGAGGAGAGACTGAGGGAGCTGGGGGTGTTTAGCCTGGAGAAGGGGAGGCTCAGGAGTGACCTCATTGCTGTCTACAACTACCTGAAGGGAGGCTGTAGCCAGGTTGGGGGTTGGTCTCTTCTGCCAGGCAACCAGCAATAGAACAAGGGGACACAGTCTCAAGTTGTGCTGGGGGAAGTCTAGGCTGGATGTTAGGAGGAAGTTCTTCCCAGGGAGAGTGATTGGCATTGGAATGGGCTGCCCAGGGAGGTGGTGGAGTTGCCATCCCTGGAGGTGTTCAAGCAAAGCCTGGCTGAGGCACTTAGTGCCATGGTCTAGTTGAGTGGCTAGGGCTGGGTGCTAGGTTGGACTGGATGATCTTGGAGGTCTCTTCCAACCTAGTTGGTTCTATGATTCTATGATAAGGCTTAGGTAGGTAAGTGGTTGGCAGCACTTTCTACATCTGTAGTGCCATTCACATTCTCAGACATAAACTAACTGTGATATTTCCAGGAGATGTTTTCTCCTCAGGATAAATTGTTGGGAACCACTGTTGCTTGTACCTTTCTCTGAAGCATGGGCCATAATGCCAAAGTGTAGCTGTCCTGAGTCCCTAAAAACCAAAACACTGGGGAAGGCCTGTGGGATGTTATAAATCAGGTCTTTAATATAAGAGTGTTGGGATACAGTTTTGGGTAACAGGTATAAGAATGTTTGAAGGAAGTGTCCTCTGGACCTGGCCACAATAGCATGATTTCATCACTCAATAGTGATTAGATGTTGTGCTGAAGGATTTGGTTTAGTCAAGGACTTGTCAGTGTGAAACTAATGATTGGACTCAGTGATCTTGAAGGCCTTTCCCAATCTAAGAAATTCTGTGATTGATTCTGTGACTGCTAGTGAGTGGTCTCCATGACTCATATAGCCATTGCCAGCCCTCTGGGTGTTGAATATGTGTTCTCTTAAAAATATTTTGCATTCAGTTATTTATTGCAAAATAATTATATAGGAGGTTGTTATCTGTGGTCTCTAGAATTCTTTCCCTTCTTAGCATGCCTTTAAAAGGTCTGGGATATCACTTTCTGCAGCACTCAGAATGGAAATTTTCTTTCAAACTATCAAACTTTGGGAGACTTTTGTATGAACTTCTGTTTTTTTCACCTCTTTTTTTAGCACTTTACATCTTCAGAGTGCTTATAAGCATTTTCTGATCATGTTTATTATTTCTATTTATAAAATAAGACTGTCTCAAAGACTAACAAGACTGAAACTGAAATGTTTGTAATTCAATTTATACAGAAAACCTCTTCAAGCTGCACACTCTGATAATTTCCATAAATAACTTTTCTTCACTAATACCTTGGAAAAAAAACTTCCCATCAAGTTAAAACTAAGAAGAGCTCTGAATTAGCAAGGGTAGACATCGCTTTGATGTCTCTTTTCACTGAAAGATGAATTTTGGAGCAGGTGAAACAATCTGTGGGTTCAGCTCAGCTTAGACAAACACTGTTGGCCAGACGAAGTAAGATAATAGAATCATAGAATCATAAAATCAACCGGGTTGGAAGAGACCTCCAAGATCATCCACTCCAACCTAGCACCATGGCACTAAGTGCCTCATCCAGGCTTTTCTTGAACACCTCCAGGGACAGTGACTCCACCACCTCCCTGGGCAGCCCATTCCAATGGCAAATCACTCTCTCTGGGAAGAACTTCCTCCTAACATCCAGCCTATACCTTCCTGGACACAGTGCAGCAGCACCCCGAGAATTCCATAGTACAGAGAGAAACTGACCTTCCTGAAAGGACTTGTAGCTGGAGGGCTATTTTCTTCTGCTCTGTCCTGGGTGAATCAGAAACCACAGTATCATCAGGGTTGGAAGAGACCTCACAGATCATCAAGTCCAACCCTTTACCACAGAGCTCAAGGCTAGACCATGGCACCAAGTGCCACGTCCAATCCTGCCTTGAACAGCCCCAGGGATGGTGACTCCACCACCTCCCCAGGCAGCCCATTCCAGTATCCAAAATCGAACTTGGAATCTCCCTTATTAGCAAAAGTATGCTTAACATTAGGCCTCCTGGTATTTCTAGGAATGATCTCTCTTTTCAAAGCCCCTGCAGCCAGCAGAAGTGGTTAACTATCGCTGAAGCAAGGACTTCAACTGACTTTCATAGCTCTAAGCTAGAATGTCATAAACAGCGAGCTAAAGAACCAGGCTTTCACATTTATTTCCCTGTCTGTCAAAATGAATACTCAATTATTTACAGAAAGCAGAACAGCTTCAGTAAGCGAGACTGAAATGCACCAATAGATATGCTACAGAGATCGAAAAATCTATATTTACAACCAGAGAGAGGGGAGATTCCAAACTGCATCTCCCACTTCCCCAAAAGCTGCTGGCAATGTGGAGATTCCAGGGACCAGAAAAAGGAGGTAAACAGAAGAACATAGCAGGATACATTCACTCGTTCTGACTTGATTTCCCTTGTGAATTCAGTATTTGGTCCCAAATTTCCCCTGCGTTACTAAAGCAGAATAAAATTTATCCAAAGTTATTTGAGGTCAAACAAGGTATTTCCTTCAATCCAAAACAATTTTCAGGTTTGATTCTCAAGAGCTGGGAGAGAAGCAACCAAACAAATTTCCATTTCAGGCTGACCCAAAATGACATTTTTTGTTGTTTGAACCACTGAACCAAAAAAAAAAAGAATCAGTGATACATACAGCTCTGTTCTGAAGGTCAACAAATGTATGGGCTGCTAGAAAATAATAAAAGGAGTGCTTCTAGAAGTAAAAGATCTTTTTACAGATATGTTCTGCCTCAATCCTAGGGGCAGATGTGAGTGAGTTGCAGGGCAGAAGGGCTCTGCAGTGGGACCTTGACCACCTGCACAGATGGGCAGAGTCCAAGGGGATGGCTTCAATAGCTCCAAGTGCAGGGTGCTGCACTTTGGCCACAACAACCCCATGCAGAGATACAGGCTGGGCACAGAGTGGCTGGAGAGCAGCCAGACAGAGAGGGATCTGGGGGTGCTGATTGATACCCACCTGAACATGAGCCAGCAGTGTGCCCAGGTGGCCAAGAGAGCCAGTGGCATCCTGGCCTGCATCAGGAATGGTGTGGACAGCAGGAGCAGGGAGGTCATTCTGCCCCTATACTCTGCACTGGTTAGACCACACCTTGAGTACTGTGTTCAGTTCTGGGCCCCCCAGTTTAGGAGGGACATTGAGATGCTTGAGCGTGTCCAGAGAAGGGCGAGAGGCTGGGGAGAGGCCTTGAGCACAGCCCTATGAGGAGAGGCTGAGGGAGCTGGGATTGGTTAGCCTGGAGAAGAGGAGGCTCAGGGGAGACCTTATTGCTGTCTACAACTACCTGAGGGTTGTAGACAGCTGTGTCCTCTCATTCTGGCCAGCACCAGAACGAGAGGACACAGCCTCAGGCTGCACCAGGGGAAATTTAGGCTGGAGGTGAGGAGAAAGTTCTTCCCTGAGAGAGTCATTGGACACTGGAATGGGCTGCCCGGGGAGGTGGTGGAGTCACCGTCCCTGGAGCTGTTCAAGGCAGGATTGGACGTGGCACTTGGTGCCGTGGTCTAGCCTTGAGCTCTGTGGTGAAGGGTTGGACTCGATGATCTATGAGGTCTCTTCCAACCCTGATAATACTGTGATACTGTGTGATACTGTGAAAATATGTCTGGAGATTACAAATGTGAGCAAATAACTTAAACTGCCAAATTAAAAAGACAAGAAAAAGAGTTGAGCTGCAGCATACTTTTAGCCTAAATGATTAAAAGTGTCATAAACACTAACACCATGACCTTCTTTTACAACTAAACTCAAAAGCAGTGCACCATCTGGGGTTCTTATTATATAATCTTAATTAGCAAAGCTGTAACCAGTCTCATTGTTAGCCCTAAACTAAGTTCACCTCAAGTGATTCTACCTATAAAAGACAAGAGAAGAATGTAAAGTCCATGGAGAAATGATGGCAGTTTCACAGCCTGTGCTGTGAAAGCCTGTTTGAAGCAGACTAGAATGTTTTGGTGAGAAGAAGTAGATTACAGGCTGTGAAAAGGAAACAGTGGTGATGTCTACTTCACTCATAGGCTTGCTGAGATGTATAAGAACAAGAACACAACTATAGATAACACAGTCGCTGTCTGGGCTTTGGGCAGAGCTTCTCTCTCTCTCTAACCTAACCTGCTGTCTGTGTGACTAATCCACCTGCTTCCTACCCACCCTGGCCACCCCTCAAAACTACCTTAAACATAAGGCAAGATCTTGAGTAAGGTAGAGGGGTGGGAGGAAGGTGGAAAGGTGGTTGAGAGCCCTTCCTGAGGACTCAGCTTTCTGTGTTTCTGTATTACCACCCCACTGGGCAGCCCACTCCCATGGCAAACACTCTCCCTGTGAAGAACTTCCTCCCAACATCCAGCCTATACTCAATGAAAGGAAGGAAAAATACAGCCACTTAAGTACTCACAAAGTGCAACAAAAGTCTTTACCTTTCTGAGAAAAAAAAAAAAGAGAACACATGCTGATACATATTGAACATGAGGGAGCACTCAAATAACTTTGGAAATGATTCTGTGATTCTATGATTCTACCTTTTTACCTTATCTATTTCTGTCTATAACTGCATCTACTGTAAATATCTGCTTGTATATTGTGCTAGCTGTAAATAATAAGCTTCATTCAATTTCCAGAGCCACTGAGTCTAGGCTGGGTGATTTCCAAAGTGTGTGTGGGGGGGGGGTAACATCCAAACCATCACAAATGTGATGCAGCCCCTAGTCTTTACTGCCAGAACATTTGCATCCCAATAAGCTAAAGAGAAAAAGTAAGCAGCTAAGATCCAACAAGGAGTTCTACCTGTTAACTTCAGTAATTATACAGACAAAGGTCTCTGGTTTGGGAGAATAAATATCTCCTTGCATGGCATTCTTGCAAGTTGTTAGCCCTGGCCCAATGATACTGGTTCTTACAGAAGCTGGATTTCCCTCATACACTTCTTACTAAAGTCTTGATTTTTGCTGTACATGGTGTCTCAGTAGGAGATGGCTGTGAAGTCAATGAAGCAACAGTATTTACACCATATGGAAATGCAGCATGCAAGCTGGAGCATCACACAGAAAGACAAGCTATCTCACCCTCTCCCTAGTGACATTTACTAGCATAATACAGCTCTGAAATACTCCAAGGGAAAATACTTAACATATGCCTCAGGAGACTCAGGTAATTCCAAATTATTAAAGTGGCTGCCAAAGGTCCATACACATAAGAAAGCCTGCCTGTCTCTGCTACAGCCACTGGTTCCATTTAAATTGGCCAGAAAAGGCAATGGTAATGCTTAATCACTTGGCAAGCAGGGAGGTTAGAACAGACTGCAGTGGGAGCTCTGTCTGAGTAACCCCATGGTGGTCTCATTCAAAATCCCTTATCTCTTTGTGTTGGTGGAGCCCCATTCAGAGAAATGAAGCTGGGTGGTCCCTGAAGGGAGCAGTGACTCTGCCCTTCCGTGAGCCTGAACTCAACAAAGGTGATCTGCCTTTCAGAGCAAGGCAGTGGTTTAAAAAATCTCAGCACCCAGGTAGTTATTCAATTCAATATCTTTCACATGCTTAGCCATCTATTATACCTGAATCTTTCTGAAGCTAGATAAAAGTCTGGTCCCTCCAGTTTCTTGTCAGATCAATCATGCTAGTATGCCTGTGCAAGCAAAAAAAACCCTCAGGGACTGTGTCACAGGGCTGGAGGGACTCAGAGTGCAAAAAGACACAGGACCAAGTGTTACATACTATGCATGGATGCACTTTGGAAAACCTTAAATATACCCAAACTTGAACAGACTTGGATTGCCGAGGGAGAACCACACAGGGAAACAGTGGCATACCTGCAGTACACACTTCCTTCAACCAGACCTGGAGAGCAGCAGCAGCCCAACGCTGACAAGCAGCTGCAGTTTGCTTGGAAGAACTGAATCCCTCTGCCCTTATCCACAAGAACATTACAAGGACATCCCATAATTACAGAAGGTAGGCTTGAAAGAGCCATCCTTCTACTCTGTCGTTTCATTAGCTACCATCCAGTCAATTTGCTGAGGTAAAAGCTCTGATAGGCACTTGGCATACTCTTTTTTTTTTTTTCCACTCCCAGAATCAAGCAGGTTGGAAGAGACCTCCAAGCTCAGCCACTCCGCCACTCCAACCTAGCACCCAGCCCTAGCCACTCAACTAGACCATGGCACTAAGTGCCTCAGCCAGGCTTTGCTTGAACACCTCCAGGGATGGTGACTCCACCACCTCCCTGGGCAGCCCATTCCAATGCCAATCACTCTCTCTGCCAACAACTTCCTCCTAACATCCAGCCTAGACTTCCCCCAGCACAACTTGAGACTGTGTCCCCTTGTTCTGTTGCTGGTTGCATGGCAGAAGAGACCAACCCCACCTGGCTACAACCTCCCTTCAGGTAGTTGTAGACAGCAATGAGCTCCCTCCCTGAGCCTCCTCTTCTCCAGGCTGCACACCCCCAGCTCCCTCAGCCTCTCCTCATAGGGTTTGTGCTCCAGGCCCCTCACCAGCTTTGTTGCCCTTCTCTGGACACCTTCCAGCACCTCAACATCTCTCTTGAATTGAGTGGCCCAGAACTGATTGATCTTACAGTAATATCTTGACAGGTTTTAAATTTGTTTTTTCTGGATTTTTTTTCCCTCCTTCTATTAACTGAGTTAATTATAATAAAAACTAAGGTCAAGCCATGTATCAAAGTATAAAACCTTGCCCTGGTGGGAATGAGAGCAATTCCCAGCATCTCTCAACAGAGCAGTGCATTTTCTATCACCTCAATTTTTAAAAGCTTGCAGATCTGCAAATAGGAAAGCATCAACTGCATGCCAATATGGTACTCTGTAATGGTTTTTTTTATTCCTTGGTTGGATTCACTTTAGCTATGAAACAGGAAAGTAAACAGCTGAAATCACAAATTTCAAGATCAATGTGTTACCTCTTTTCCCAGGTAACCAGCAATAGAACAAGGGGACACAGTCTCAAGTTGTGCCAGGGTAGGTATAGGCTGGATGTTAGGAAGAAGTTCTTCACAGAGAGAGTGATTGGCATTGGAATGGGCTGCCCAGGGAGGTGGTGGAGGCACTGTCCCTGGGAGTCTTCAAGAAAAGACTGGATGAGGCATTTAGTGCCATGGACTAGTTGAATGGCTAGGGCTGGGTGCTAGGTTGGACTGGATGATCTTGGAGGTCTCTTCCAACCTGCTTGATTCTATGATTCTGTGATTCTATGATTCTAAGCACAGTAATGCAATTCTTTAAGCATTACCTGTTTAGCAAATGTTTTGTGGATAGTCTCATTAACAAAACTGTAAAGGGACACTCCCAAAGAGCCATTTTCCATCAGCATATGCAGTATCATCAAGACCCTTGTAAAATCAGGTCAGCCTTCCTGGAATTCTGTTTTGGAAAGGAAATTGTCAAGAAGGTTGAATTTCCTTCAACAGCATATGCAGATCGATGTTTTAATTTGTTTTTTTCCTTAAATCTACTTTAAAAAGGTAAATAAATCAGAGTTTGCATATTTGGTAGCATATATATATATATATATATATATATATATGTATGTATGTATATAATGGCAATGTCAAAATTAAATGCCTCAATTTTCCTGAAACAAAATGTTCCTGATTTCCTGTCTTGCTTTACATAAAATTAGGATAATTTCTCATAAGGAATACAACCAGATTAGGTGAAAACAAATTCACATCTTTTAAATTGTGTTTTTTACACAATTTAGGTTGTTCTCAGAGATGTTAATCTCCTAGAAGCCAAACCCTGTATACTAGGTTTAGGAGTGTCATTCAGAGTTGTGATTTAAGAGGGTTCAAGTGGTCAGAATCAGAGCACACAGTACAAAGACAAACTTTTTAGTTTAATATAAGGGTTACTTGTTCCATAACAATATAGTTGTTGTAAGGGTGCATTAAATAAACACACATAGAATCATGGAATCATAGAATCAAGCAGGTTGGAAGAGACCTCCAAGATCAGCCAGGCCAACCTAGCACCCAGCCCTGTCCAGTCAACTAGACCATGGCACTAAGTGCCTCAGGCAGGCTTTGCATGAACACCTCCAGGGACGGTGACTCCACCACCTCCCTGGGCAGCCCATTCCAATGCAAATCACTCTCTCTGACAACAACTTCCTCCTAACATCCAGCCTAGACTTCCCCCAGCACAACTTGAGACTGTGTCCCCTTGTTCTGTTGCTGGTTGCATGGCAGAAGAGACCAACCCCCACCTGGCTACAGCCTCCCTTCAGGTATTTGTAGACAGCAATGAGGTCCCCCCTGAGCCTCCTCTTCTCCAGGCTAAACAACCCCAACTGCCTCAGCCTCCCCTCGTGACCCTCTTGTCTTATCCCGCTTCTCAGTTATGGCCTGTGATAGGGCAAGGGGTAATGGGTATAAAGTACAGCACAGAAAGTTCCACCTCAACATGAAGAAGAACTTCTTTACTGTAAGGGTCACAGAGCGCTGGAACAGACTGCCCAGAGAGGTTGTGGAGCCTCCTTCTCTGGAGACTTTCAAGACTCATCTGGATGCATTCCCGTGCGACCTGTGCTAGATTCTATGGTACTATGGTTGGACTCAATGGTCTGTGGAAATCCACTCCAACTCCTACCATCCTGTGATCCTGTGACGTTTTGTTTTGTTTTGCTTTGCTTTTTGTTACTGCCAGTCCATTTTTGAGGGTAAAATAGGCTTCTATGGATTTTCTTAACAGAGACCAGGTTACTTTTGAGTCTCAGCCTTCATTACTTCTGTGTTCCCAACAGATTTTTCACAAGGTCCCCACATTTCCCATCTGTTTCTTTGCAGAAAATCCACACTGAAAACTTCTTTTTAAAGGCAGTCGTGTCACACCTAGGAAACACTATCTGATATCACATGAAGAACAGACTACAGATATAAATACACGAGATGCTGGTTTCTGGAGAGAGCTGTTAGTAAGCCCTGTATACTGAGTAATGCAAAAAGATATTTAATGTTGAGATAAGGAAAGGAAAAATATTTAAAGGAAAGAAAGAATTTACTTGGAGAATACTTTGAAGACTTCAGATGAAGCAATCTAATCCCTGGAGTGAGCAAACACTTTGCTAATGTAAATGAAAAGAAGAAGCATGACCAGGTGTTGTGGAAGGCCTGTAGGTCCAAAAGCAGGCTTATTTATGCCTGCTCAGCCTGGACATGTCTCTCTGTCTGCACCAAGGGTAAATGAGCACAAAGGAGCACAACAGACCGGGGTCATAAAGTCAGTTGCCAAGGACACCTGATTGTGTAAGTCCCCACATGCCCAGCTCGTGTCTCCCTGGTGTAAGCCCATATGACCCCCCGTATTTGGGATAGTCCAAGCAAGTGCCTTTTGCCTAGTATGGTAAGGTTTGGCTGACTGCCAACCTGATTGGGTGATCGAGTGGCCAATGAGACCATTAACTCTAGGCTCACGTTTAATAAATAGGGGTGCACAGGCTCATGTGCAGCCTCCCCCACATTACTTGGGGCTCTGCCACGTTGCTTGTCTGCCTGCCTGCATACTTCTGGAGAGAGCAACCAGCAGAAATTAGCAGCACAAGGTCAGAGACTGCCATTTCCCCTGATGCTGGAGGATTCCAGCCTTAAAGTCCACAGGCAGAGACCCTGAAGAATTGGACACTTGCAATAGGCTGTGACGTAGCCCCGGAGGGTGTTTATTTATCAGTCTGAATTGTGAGTAAATGCTTGAATGCCTCTGTAATTTCTATTACCTCTTCCATAAAGCAAAAAGCAGATTATAGCATAAGACCCCAAGTGGCATTAAGCTGCGGGGAAAACTCTCTCTCTGTTAATAGTTTCAATGCTTGCTAATTATTAATAAGCTTCTGTAGATATATATTCCCATAATGTCTTCATTACCGTGTAAAAACAAATATTAATGTTAAAGTTCAGTGGTTGGGGGTGGTGAGAGTTGGAATATTGGAAGTTAATAAGTATATATATATATTTATAAATATCCTCTCACATTAACTAATTTCTTCCCTCCACCAAAATCAGCGTAGGTGTCAGTCTCCCTCCTCAACACCAGGAAAAAAAGTATAACGCAATAATGCAGGCACAGTTTGTATTTTTGGCCTTGAGTATGTATGAAATACCTGTGCCACGGAGAGAATATTATATATATTTTTATATATATAATATATATAATTATATATATATGTATAATATTATGTACATTTGGGTTTCCCCATACACAAACACATACATCACCACCAAAAAAAAAAAAAAACCCTAAACACAAAAGCATGAAAAATAAATGTCTGTTCCTCAGCTCATCTCTAATAATTTAAGTCTTTTAAATATTGGTTTGTAGTCTATAGGATTATATTAATGTAATCTAAAGGAGTGACAGTGTTCCCTGTAGATATCACAGCCTCAGGCTGCGCCAGGGGAAATTTAGGCTGGAGGTGAGGAGAAAGTTCTTCACTGAGAGAGTCATTGGACACTGGAATGGGCTGCCCGGGGAGGTGGTGGAGTCGCTGTCCCTGGAGCTGTTCAAGGCAAGGTTGGATGTGGCACTTGGTGCCATGGTCTAGCCTTGAGCTCTGTAGTAAAGGGTTGGACTTGATGATCTATGAGGTCTCTTCCAACCTTGATGATACTGTGATACTGTGATACTGTGTTATATAAGGCTGGTTATATACCCCCAGCATATGTGACAATTGAACATGTAACAGACAAACTTTATCAAAGTCTGTAAAACTAATCACTTTAAATCACAGACTGGGGATATACTTTTACTTCCAGATGAAGCAATTATATTCTTATTGCTCATTCCATACATCAGCTCCCTAAGAAATCTTGGTGTAAATTTCAGATTTGCATCAGTATGCTTTAAAAGTCTTTTGTCCTGATTCTTTCTCCTCATGAATTCTCTGGAGTAGTAATTGTCTCACACACGTTTCCCACCCTAGTCAGCTTCCCATTATATTGAATCTGACCTCTCTCCATAATAAGGTCTGTCTCCAAGTGTGATGCGCTGAAACAAAGTTTGAATGTAATTGCTGAGAAAATCAAAACCAAATGTTAAAAAAGAAATTGTCAGATGCTTTGTATAAATAACTAACATTGTTATGATTTTTTTTTCCCCTTGAATCAGGCAACCAGCAACAGAAGAAGGGGACACCGTCTCAAGTTGTGCCAGGGGAGGTATAGGTTGGATGTTAGGAGGAAGTTCTTCACAGAGAGAGTGATTGGCATTGGAATGGGCTGCCAAGGGAGGTGGTGGAGTCGCTATACCTGGGGGTCTTGAAGCAAAGCCTGGATGAGGCAATTAGTGCCATGGTCTAGTTGACTGGACAGGGCTGGGTGCTGGGTTGGACTAGATGATCTTGGAGGAATGGGCTGCCCAGGAAGGTGATGGAGTCATTGTCCCTGGAGGTGTTCAAGAAAAGCCTGTCTGAGGCGCTTAGTGCCATGGTCTAGTTGATTGGACAGGGTTGGGTAATAGGTTGGAGTGGATGATCTTGGAGGTCTCTTCCAATCTGGTTGATTCTATGATTCTATGAAATCATACAGCAGTGATCTACAGGACATCCTCTGCAAAGTACCTGGAAGTCTCACAGTATCACAGTATCACCAAGGTTGGAAGAGACCTCACAGATCATCAAGTCCAACCCTTTACCACAGAGCTCAAGGCTACACCATGGCACCAAGTGCCACGTCCAGTCCTGCCTTGAACAGCTCCAGGGACGGCGACTCCACCACCTCCCCGGGCAGCCCATTCCAGTGTCCAATGACTCTCTCAGTGAAGAACTTTCTCCTCACCTCCAGCCTAAATTTCCCCTGGCGCAGCCTGAGGCTGTGTCCTCTTGCTCTGGTGCTGGCCACCTGAGAGAAGACAGCAACCTCCCCCTGGCCACAACCACCCTTCAGGTAGTTGTAGACAGCAATAAGGTCACCCCTGAGCCTCCTCTTCTCCAGGCTAACCAATCCCAGCTCCCTCAGCCTCTCCTCGTAGGGCTGTGCTCAAGGCCTCTCACCAGCCTCGTCGCCCTTCTCTGGACACACTCTGTACATTGAGTTTGAAGTGGACTGCCAAAGGTCCTGTAATTTTTTTTGCCTTTATCCTTTTAAAAGCACTTTTGCACCTTTAGTCTTTGTTCTTGTGTTCATTGTGTATTTCCTTGCTCTCAGGCCCATAGACAGCATTGTCAAACCAGATTCTGCTAAACTCTTTTCCTTAGTATGTGTATTGTTTTACCACTTTCCAGTTCCTAATGCCTAACAGCCTTCCTGTGGAAGATCTGAGATATCTTTCAGAGAGAACGGGCAATATGTGTCAGGAATCTTGCCAGCTCTAGGTGACTCATCACATATGGAGGCACCAAATGAAAGGTTTTTGATAAACATTAATCAAGATTTGCAAGCCATACACAGCAGATTCCCCAAGTCTCATTTCACATGCTATAAACACTAATTACAATCTGCCATCAAAACCTGGGATACCGAGAAGCTCAATATTGAAACATCTATTTGAAGACGAGAGATTGTCAAAGACACAAGGGCTGGGATATGCTTGTCTTGCCAACATGCAGGAAGCATCAGGTGCTGCCTGGCTGAAAAGTGCCTTTGTAAATGAAGGGTGTTACTGTGTTTCATACTGCACCACGTTTTTTTCCATGATGTCATTGCAAAACCAGAATTCTGCTCGAGTTCATTTGAAAGGCCTATGAACTTCTCAAAAACTTTCCTTAAATAACTGCATTTTAAGGCAAGTTTTGTGTTTGATCATGAGCATTACTGACAGTTTCAATAAACTCGAGTGTGTTGAGCCCGTGTGTGGCAACATAGATAATCCAGGCAACTGAACAAGTCATTGCAGCCATTCACTCAGGTCTGTCAGTCATAGAATCATAATCATAGAATCATAATCATAGAGTCATAAACATAGAATCAACCAAGTTGGAAGAGACCTCCAAGATCATCCACTCCAACCCATCACCCAGCCCTGTCCAATCAAATAGACCATGGCACTAAATGCCTCAGCCAGTCTTTGCTTGAACACCTCTAGCAATAGCTACTCCACCACCTCCCTGGGCAGCCCATTCCAATGCCAATCACTCTCACTGGGAAGAACTTCTAGCATCCAGCCTAGACCTCCCCCAGCACAACTTGAGACTGTGTCCCCTTGTTCTGCTACTGAGTCATTGTTATTAACACCATAATTTTGTGCTCTTTATTGCAATAATTAGGTACTCAGTGCAAAACTATACTTTTCCTCTGTTTTTTACTCATGCATTCATCAACCCCCATTCACTCAAAAGCTAGGTTTTATTCTTTCCTCCTCTCTTCACCCTTTCCTTCTCCTAAAAAATAATAGAGGGTTGTCTTACAGCAAGAAGAGCTATAGAGCAGTTTACCTCCATCTCTCCTGACATGTTTATTAAAAACTCCATTCAGACACTGGGTTTACGTCTAGTTTTGGAAGCACAACATTGCACACAACCTCTATCTGTTTTCTCAGAACTGAAGTCAATCTTCAAACCTCTGCTGCCCTTTGTACTCACTTTTACTTGCTGCAAGTGTAAGGAGGCTCAGGGGTGATCTTATTGCTGTCTACAACTACCTGAAGGGTGGTTGTGGCCAGGGGGAGGTTGCTCTCTTCTCTCAGGTGGCCAGCACCAGAACAAGAGGACACAGCCTCAGGCTGCGCCAGGGGAAATTTAGGCTGGAGGTGAGGAGAAAGTTCTTCCCTGAGAGAGTCATTGGACACTGGAATGGGCTGCCCGGGGAGGTGGTGGAGTCGCCGTCCCTGGAGCTGTTCAAGGCAGGATTGGACGTGGCACTTGGTGCCATGGTCTGGCCTTGAGCTCTGTGGTAAAGGGTTGGACTTGATGATCTATGAGGTCTCTTCCAACCTTGTTGATACTGTGATACTGTAACTAACTTTTTAATTCTCTAATTATTCCCAAGTGATATATGTATATATATGTGATATATACTCAAATAGAACTTGCACACAAAAAGGAAAAAAGAAAACCTGTTAGCAGGGTTCCACAGTGCTCTTTCTTATTGTTTATGGTGAATTAACATACCAGCTGTGTGAGTAGAACTGATCCTGAAAGAAAGGCAGTGTTAGCCCACTGAGTTTCCAGTTCCAGCAGATTCAGGCCACCATAGGGTTTCTAACATACACGATGGCCACAGCGTTAGGTTGCCTGAGCAAAGAGAGCAAAAGGCTGCTCCCCTGTGCAGGAGGAACAGCCATGTGTAAAGATCAAAGTCAGTTACTCACAGTGGAGTTCATAGCCACTTCTGTCATCGAAAACTGTGCTGAAATTCAATGAAAATCACCACCTATGGTTGAGAAGTTTGTGTGTTTCATGAGAGGGGATTGAGTCCTGCATCAGTAAGTTTGCAGATGACACCAAGCTAGGAGCAGTTTTGATGTCACTAGTCAGCTCGGCAGCCACATGGAAGTATGTTCTGAAAATCATTATACTGATCAAACACCCTCCCCCATCTAATTTAGGGCTCACTTGTTCATGTCCAGCTTACACACATTTGTACTTAAGCCAAAATTGTTCCTTAGGTTAAGTAGCTCTTTTTTCCCCTGCTGCTTGCTCTTCTCTGATGCATGTCTGAGCTAAACAAGCTATTTTTTTTTAATCTCTTGCAGAAGACAGGCTCCTTGGTCATCTTAATAGCCCTTCTCCAAGAATTTCTATTTATCATAACTTTAAAAAGTGCTTGTTTAGTGTAAAATGTGTTCTAAAGCCTTCCATCTGCTGTAGTTATATTAGTGCACAGCAGAAGCTTGATTTCCAACTCTCACAGTGAGTTCGTCCTTCACTGGTTCATGCAGTCAGAATTCAGACATGACAGATGCCTTAAAAATCTGCAGTTCTAGGCTTAGCATTTTCTATATTAAAAATAATATTTATTTTTAGAGATGGAAAGCTGTATGGAGCACCATTGCCTTGATTCTATTTAGGGGGTGCAATTAGCAGCCTCGGCATAGGTGCCAGTGTGGATTAGTATGTTCAGCTATCCCTGTGGTTACCAGTCTAGTGTATGCCATTGCTTTGTATTGAGTTTACATGGCAAGGCTTTTGTAGCAGTAGGCTACAGACTGTAAGAAGATGCCAACAGCTTCCTTTATGTCTGATGGAGGTAATTCCCGCTGGCTTTGAGTCAGAATCACTGCTGGCCAAGACTGAGCCCACCAGCAAGGTGGCAGCACATCTGTGATAACATATTTAAGAAGGAGAATTTAAAAAGCTGTGCAACAGCAGCCAGCAGGAGGAATGAGACAAACAAATCTACAGACTCCAGGGTCAAGGAAGAAGGAGAGAGAGGAAGTGATTCAGATGCCAAAGCAGAGATTCCCCTGCAGCATGTGGTGAAGACCATGTTGAGGCAGGCTGCTCCTGCACAGCCCATGGAGGTGAATCGTGGAGTAGATATCCACATGCAGCTCATGGAGGACCTGACACACGAGCAGGTGTATGTGCCTGAAGTAGACTGTGACACCATAGAAAGTTCACAGTAGGGCTGGCTTCTGGCTGGACTGTTGCCCTGTGGAGAGAGAGGACCACGGTGAAGCAGGTTTGTAACCCCATGGGGAACCCAGCCTGAATCAGTTTGTTTCTGGAGGACTACAACCTGTGGAAGTACAAGTGAAAAGGACCCACACTGAAGCAGCTCTTGGAGAACTAAAGCCCTTCAGAAGGAGTCATGATGGAGAAGTTTGTGGAGGTACCTCACACTGCAGTAGAGGAGCGTGAAGTGCGTATACTTGTGAAGGCTGCTTCTGAGATGGTTATACACCTTCCCACAACACAAATCATCATGTAGATGCAGTCTCCTGGCTAAGAAGATCCTACTTTCCAACTCATATTTCCATGATGAATGGTCTAACTACATGGAAGGTAGGCAAAAATACATGACAGTCACATAGGATCATAGAATCATAGAATCAACCAGGTTGGAAGAGACTTCCAAGATCATCCAGTCCAACCTATCATCTTACACTCCAGATGTTTTCTAGCAAGTTACTCCTGTGCTGTAGATAGAGCTGTTGAAATATGACTTGAAGAAGAGCTTTAGCGGGAAATAAGTGTTTAAGTCCTAAGTATGAACATGCATAAGTCCCTAGAGTTAGGTGCCCGTGAAGATTTCATGCTAAATACAGAGATAGTAATAAATTTAGTGGCCTTAAGCTTAGTCAGTCCTGAAAATCTAAACAAGTAAATTGATGCTTGGGACTTAAATGAGTTTCAGGAAACTAGGTTCAGCTAATGTTCCTTGTTATTCTGTACTACTTTAAAGTCAGTAGAAAAAGAACTAACTTCAGCAGATTATTCAGCCACCTTAAAAGATGTGTCTCTGGAGATGCCTGTCACCATTGATTACAGGGCCAATTAAGCTTTTAACTTAATTAGTCAGTTAAACTAGTTAGGTGTTTTAAGTTAGATAAGATGAACATAAACCTGATTGCTTTGATTATTTTCATCCTCCAAGTCTCTGAAGAGGATGTTTGAAATAAGGAATTGGGCTTGATGTGTACTATATATCAAATACCTCTCTCGATATAAAGCAGCAATTACACTTACATTTATAGTTGAATATTTTGGTCATTTTGTGCTGTTACAGTAGGGCATACAAGGGGAAATTTATCTCACCTCACTTGGACACCTACAGAAACTGCAATACTTGCATTTTATCCAGATACCCTTTAGAGTCAATACAGTGAGGTAGGTGCTTTGTGATTCATCTGACATAGTGAAGCTGTCTGTATTCAATTGAGAGTGGCTGCATAGCAGAAACAACAATCTCCTCTGCCAGTCACAGAGGGTTTCTGTATGCCTTACAATTTGTTTACAAAGGGCTTTGGGGAAAACTTTGATTTTAAAAAAATCAGACTCAGGGAAAATTGAAAAATCTCAACATCTCATATGAAGTAGAGAAACTGTTTTGAACAATTGTTTTCAGATAACACACAAATATTTGCATAACTCGTACTAGGGAGTGGTAGAAGTACTTACTCCAGTTCCTTAAAACCAGCCAATTGACGATGTCTAGGTACAAAATGCAGTTCTTGATGTGTGTTTGGAAAGAAAATAACCCATGTAATTTTTTATTTTACACTTAAGGACATTCAGCTGAGAATACTATGCACACATTACCATCCATAATTTAATTTCAAATGTAATTTCACGCACACTGTGAATCCATCTCCAACCTAATGTGCGTCTACAGACACCTCATATGCTTTTTTTAAGCAAGCCTCACTTAGGCTACGCACCTCAAGTCATTGTTAAGAAAATCAATTGAAAGAATGCAGCTTAACAACACAGCTATTAATTTGATAAATTAATTCCACAGATGTATTTATCCTTTGCCTAATGAAGACTTTAAACCCCTCGATAAATGAACAACGGAGGAGCATTCCCAGAAGCATTTGCCTAAAGCAATTTCGAGGTTATTCTGCAGCTGGCGCAGTGCACAAAGTCACAGCAAACCCAAGCTTGCGTGCTGCACTTTGTTCAGGCCTTACAGACCTGACAGGGAGCTGAAAGGAGCAGTCCATCCCCTGCTTCGGTGATTTCTTATGAGTTAGCTTGCCAGAGAGCCTGCTGGATTTTATTTAAAAGGTTTTCAACTAGGAAAAAAGTTAACCTAGCAGGTGACATGTACTGGAGAGAGAAATTAAACTGAAACACACTGCGCAGCATCGCCCTTTCCCTCCCGTTTATTTTCTTTTGCAGTGCTAACATAAAGCCCAGATCTCTCATAGATTTGCTCTATAATATATTATCTGCTTTGAGATTCCAATGTAAGGGTTACTCTGCTTTCAGCTCACACTCGCTGCTTATCTGGAGTCTAAAGGTCTTGTGGAAGAGAACTGCTGGTCAATCCGTGTAGACTACTGCACATGGAAGTGGTCCAGCAGATCAGTCAAGGCCACACTGAGTAGGACTGGATTCTTGTACAAGTATCACACCTGTCCATAGCCCCCATATCATCTGCAGAATTTCACTGTTACTGGTAAGCTTTAGGTTTTATAGAATAGAATAGAACTGAATAGAATAGAATAGAATAGAATAGAACTGAATAGAATAGAATAGAATAGAATAGAATAGAATAGAATAGAATAGAATAGAATAGAATAGAATAGAATAGAATAGAATCAACCAGGTTGGAAGAGACCTCCAAGATCAGCCAGTCCAGCCTAGCACCCAGCCCTAGCCACTCAACTAGACCATGGCACTAAGTGCCTCATTGAGTCTTCTCTTGAACACGCCAGGGATGGCGACTCCACCACCTCCCTGGGCAGCCCATTCCAATGCAAATCACTCTCTCTGCCAACAACTTCCTCCTAACATCCAGCCTAGACTTCCCCCGGCACAACTTGAGACTGTGTCCCCTTGTTCTGTTGCTGGTTGCCTGGGAGAAGAGACCAACCCCCACCTGGCTGCAACCTCCCTTCATGTAGTTGTAGCCAGCAATGAGCTCTGCCCTGAGCCTCCTCTTCTCCAGGCTGCACACCCCCAGCTCCCTCAGCCTCTCCTCATAGACTTTGTGTTCCAGACCCCTCACCAGCCTTGTTGCCCTTCTCTGGACACCTTCCAGCATATAAAGGCCACTGAGTTGCTACCTGAACATTCGTTGTACATTCTGAGCCAGTCCCACGTACCTCGGCAATACTTCACTTATTGCACATCCACAGACGCTTTGCAGGCATCAGATGTCTGTCAGAGTGCGAGGAACTGCATTGCTGACAAAGCAAGCCATCAGAAGTCCTTGGCATGGAAGCTAGAGGCAGAAAAAAAACCAACTCTCAATTTCTGGCAGTTGACAGGTGAGGTGGTTCTACCTCAGAAGTGGCTCCACATCACACACCCATCATCAACCTCACTGCAGTTGGGAAGATTTGAAATGTTCAAAGAGCCAGAACTAAATAAATAAGACTTTTTTCCCTCCTATTTTAATTAGGCAATTGTAAGAAAACCACTTAGACTAATAAGAAATTAAATATTGCTTCACCAAGATGTTTTTTGGGGTTTTTTTTTGTAATTATGGTGGAAACTGTGATGCAGTCTGAAGTTATTATCAAACATAATTGCAAGACTAAGAAGGCTATAAAGAGTTTTTCAGTTGTGAAGATTTAAAGCTATAGCGTTACACCGCTCGAGTAAAATCCTATTCTCTAGCATCTTCACACAGAATTGTTAATAGGGTTGACCTTTAAGCTGAGGGGAAGAAAAAAAAAGACCAGTAGATTGTTAGACTAAAATGCATGGCTGGAAAGAAAAAAAAGAAAGCTGGTTAAAAAAAATATAAGGGGGGGAGGGGAGGGAGGGGAAGATCATTCTTAGAATTGTAGAATCATAGAATCATAGAATCAACCAGGTTGGAAGAGACCTCCAAGATCATCCAATCTAACCTAGCACCCAGCCCTAGCCAGTCAACTAGACCATGGCACCAAGTGCCTCATCCAGGCTTTTCTTGAACACCTCCAGGCACGGTGCCTCCACCACCTCCCTGGGCAGCCCATTCCAATGCCAATCACTCTCTCTGCCAACAACTTCCTCCTCACATCCAGCCTAGACTTCCCCCAGCACAACTTGAGACTGTGTCCCCTTGTTCTATTGCTGGTTGCCTGGGAGAAGAGGCCAACCCCTACCTGGCTACAACCTCCCTTCAGGTAGTTGTAGACAGCAATGAGGTCCCCCCTGAGCCTCCTCTTCTCCAGGCTAAACACCCCCAGCTCCCTCAGCCTCTCCTCATAGGCTTTGTGTTCCAGGCCCCTCACCAGCCTTGTTGCCCTTCTCTGGACACCTTCCAGCACCTCAACATCTTTCTTGAATTGAGGAGCCCAGAACTGGACACAGGACTCAAGGTGTGGTCTGAGCAGTGCTGAGTACAGGGGCAGAATAACCTCCCTTGTCCTACTGGCCACACTGTTCCTGATGCAGGCCAGGATGCCATTGGCTCTCTTGGCCACCTGGGTACCTGTTCTATGACTAAAACTTATATGATGGCAAATAGTCAAACAAAAAAGCAAATATTTTGTTTCTGAAATAACACTAGTGTGGTATGATGACTGGAGAGTTCTTACAAGTGGGTGAATGTGTTGTGAAGCCAGTTTAAACTCTTCTCACAAGCACGAAAGGATGATGTGCTTAGGGAAGGCAAGCAGACATTTTGTTCAGCAATCAAAAAGCTTTCCCCGGTTCACTGTTTTACAGACCTGGCTCAGCAGCCAGTGTGAGGAAATGTGTGAAAATAGGTAATTGTCTTTTTTAGCTTTTTTTCCACATTTACGTCAAATCTATTCTGCCAGGTGCAGAAATAAACAAAAAATTACCTCTGTACAACTGTAAATAAAAGCAAAGAGGCAGGAACTCTAAGAACACATTTTAAATACTCAAAATAGTAGTATGCTTCAGCTGGCAGATTTTGTCAATTCATATACAACTTAATGCTTCAACCAAACACACTTGCCAGGCTCAAGAGAGATGCTGAGGTGCTGGAAGGTGTCCAGAGAAGGGCAACAAAGGTGGTGAGAGGCCTGGAACACAAAGCCTATGAGGAGAGGCTGAGGGTGTGCAGCCTGGAGAAGAGGAGGCTCAGGGGGGACCTCACTGCTGTCTACAACTACCTGAAGGGAGGTTGTAGCCAGGTGGGGGTTGGTCTCTTCTGCCAGGCAACCAGCAACAGAACAAGGGAACAGTCTCAAGCTGTGCTGGGGGAAGTCTAGGCTGGATGTTAGGAGGAAGTTGTTGCCAGAGAGAGTGATTGGCATTGGAATGGGCTGCCCAGGGAGGTGGTGGAGTCACCATCCCTGGAGGTGTTGAAGAAAAGCCTGGCTGAGGCACTTAGTGCCATTGTCTAGTTGACTGGATAGGGCTGGGATAGGTTATAGTGATCTCTTCTAGCCTGGAAGAGACTTCCTCCTCTCTTGGCAGTCTCTTCCAACCTGGTTGATTCTATCATGCTATGATTCTAAGCATCCTGGTCTGATTGGAAGGTGATGTCAATCCTACTTCACCTTCTTTGGACCTAATTATGAAATACATTCCCTACAAGGAATGTGATAATGGAGTTATTTGGTGTAAAGCTAACTAAGAAGGCCATATATGTGCAGGCATGAGGAGCAAGGATAGGCTTCAATCTCTTTGACTATCAGGTACTCTAAAAGCCAACACCCATGAAGTACTTCATTCCTTCCTCAGTACTGAAAAGAGGAGGGAGGCTTTGAAGACATGGTAAGTCAAAGCATACAGCTTGAGATGTTCCTCTAGAGGTTTTCAAAGGCATTTACCTCATAAGAAGTATTTCTCTAGGTGTCTAAAAACTTTGAATAAAGCTCAAAGCCAATGTTAAATGAGCTGATTTTCCCTCTGGTATTCCCTCCACACCATTAGCAGTACAGAGGCACAAACATTCGGATGTCTGTTGTATGTATCTGTTGTAGATGCTGCCTGTTAGAATCAAGAGAAGACCTTGAGAACTGAATGAAAGATATAGAAAAAAATATACATAAATAATGTATCAGAAAAAGTTGGGATTTAATAAGTAGAAAAAGCCTCAGATAATAAATTTGACTTTTAAATAGGAACAAAAAATGTCACTCTTGCTTGAGCTGGATTTTAATGCGATCTTCAAGGTGTAAGAAGTGTGGAAAATCAATAGCAAATCCCAGTGTCCTTATGCTGAGATATTCAAAATGTTAGCTCTAATGGGAGTCATATAAAAGCAGCTATAAACCAGTGCTGATCAGTTCACACATGTGCTGTAAAGAGATACAGTTCTGAATTTAAATACCTCATATATCTTTTGTAAAAAGCTTTCCCCCCCCTCCTATAATAATAAGTTTAAACAACATTGCAGCCTTCCTCTAAACTGAGACCACAGATGTGAGGACAGATAATTTTTTGAGAAATTATTTTCTCTCCTTTGGTAATTATCATTAATGAAAGGGGGGTAAAAAAATCTTAAATCCTAATAAATCAGAGACAGAATTGACTGACCATGCATCCAAATTGCTGCATTATTCACACTGGAATTACTCCAAAGATTAGCTGCAAATTGCCCTCTAAATTGAATTTATGGTTTCATTTTTCATAACTACTGTGTTGTGACAGATGAGAGGAATCTCTGAGAAAAATGACAGTGATGGACCCAATTTCTTAGTACTCTATCTTCAAGACAGGGCTAAACTATCTATATTTACCATTAGGTTTTGTACAATCTATTTTGGCAAGCATAAAAACCTGTTACGAAATACAATATATCCTATTTTATACATCAGTCAGTAAAAATATCAGAGAAAACATCAACATTTCATTCCAAAGAGGAGGCCAATGAAATTAAAATTAAGTGAAGTTTCACAGACAGACACTGTACAGATAAAAATACCAATTTACACCTATTTAAAAGTTTTCACTCTATCATGGCTGTGCATCTTCTCCCTGCTCCAAAGTATCCTCAGTGTCTGTATAACATGTAGAATAGGAAAGACAATTAAGGTACCAGGGCATCCTGAAGTGGCCACACTACACTAGGGTTTGGTTCAATGTGGTTGGGAGTGCTTTGTGCTTTTCTTGTGCAGTACCTAGCAGAAATTGAGCCTGACTGCCCAAAGTTTTGTGGTAATATAAGCTATAAATAATAATTGCAACAATGATCTCCAAGTTCAACAAAGCTTCTGGGCTAGTACATAAAAACTGAAATACTAGAATGCCAGATGTTAAAGACAAACGTTTTGCCCTGAAATGGCCCTTCTGTATAACTTGTATCAAACAGGAAAAATAGAAATGTGAGGTATTGTCAGGTTTTCAAACTAGGTTTGTATAGCCCAGGCCTCTTGGGCTAGAAATAATTGAAAGCAAGTTTGAGATTACACTTAGGTCACAAACACAGTTGATGCCTGAAGCTTTTCTGGGACAAAAACCATGGGAACGTTTATAATGTAGGTTAGATAAAGTCAGTGAAAGTGCTACAGATAACTGCAGTTTAGATATTTCCAGCACACTAACTGAGAACCTGAATTTTTCTTTCATATTAGAAAAATGCAGTTTAATAACTGCACTAACAGTGAAAGGCCAGAATCTCTCACGCTTATATCACACAATATTAACACTGAACTTCTTTTCAAGCAACAGCACTGTCTCTGCTGCAATCTTCCAAGGTTAAATAAGAATGGGAGAATCTAACCCACACCATCTGGTGTTTGTGGGGCAGGTTTGGGGTTTGATGCATTTTGTTGCCCGAGGAGGTGGTGGAGTCGCCGTCTCTGGGGCACTTCAAGGCAAGGTTGGACGTGGCACTTGGTGCCATGGTCTAGCCTTGAGCTCTGTGGTAAAGGGTTGGACTTGATGATCTGTGAGGTCTCTTCCAACCCTAATGATACTGTGATACTGTTATACTGTGATACTTCTCTTCGTACAGAGAGTCATCTATTCTCGCTACAAATGCCTTGACAGAGACACAGTAGACTGACAGACACCTTACAGAGGGCCAAGGCTTGGTAAAGCATCCATGACTTATGTATAAATGGAGTCCTGCTACAGAGATACTTGGAGCTGTGTTTTTCAAACAAGCAATTTGACAGTAGAATCCTTTCCCCTTATAATGGGACATTATCTAAGGGTATTTCAGTGGACTGCATGAGTCTTCACCCAGACTTCAGTGAGTATGTCATTTGAGTAGGCTTGAATCATAGAATCAACCAGGTTGGAAGAGACCTCCAAGATCATCCAGGCCAACCTAGCACCCAGCCCTAACCAATCAACTAGACCATGGCACCAAGTGCCTCAGCCAGTTGAGTGGGAAATGTTTGCTTTACGAGTACCTACATACATATTTTGGTTCATCTTTCTAGGAAGATTGAACAAGGCCAAGTGCAGGGTTCTACACTTTGGCCACAACAACCCCAAGCAGTGCTACAGGCTGGGGACAGAGTGGCTGGAAAGCAGCCAGGAAGAAAGGGAGCTGGGGGTACTGGTAGATAGCAGGCTAAAGATGAGGCAGCAGTGTGCCCAGGTGGCCAAGAGAGCCAATGGCATCCTGGCCTGCATCAGGAACAGTGTGGCCAGTAGGACAAGGGAGGTTATTCTGCCCCTGTACTCAGCACTGCTCAGGCCACACCTTGAGTGCTGTCTCCAGTTTTGGGCTCCTCAATTCAAGACAGATGTAGAGATGCTGGAAGGTGTCCAGAGAAGGGCAACAAAGCTGGTGAGGGGCCTGGAACACAAACCCTAGGAAGAGAGGCTGAGGGAGCTGGGGATGTTTAGCCTGGAGAAGAGAAGGCTCAGGGGTGACCTCATTGCTGTCTACAACTACCTGAAGGGAGGTTGTAGCCAGGTGGGGGTTGGTCTCTTCTGCCAGGCAACCAGCAAGAGAACAAGGGGACACAGTGTCAAGTTGTGCTGGGGGAAGTCTAGGCTGGATGTTAGGAGGAAGTTGTTGTCAGAGAGAGTGATTGGCATTGGAATGGGCTGCCCAGGGAGGTGGTGGAGTCACCGTCCTTGGAGATGTTCAAGAAGAGACTGGATGAGGCACTTAGTGTCATGATCTAGTTGATTGAATAGGGCTGGGTGCTAGGTTGAACTGGATGATCTTGGAGGTCTCTTCCTACCTGCTTGATTCTATGATTCTGTGATTCTATGAAAGAATATTCCTTTAAGCTTAAGGTTAAATGTTCATTGGTTGTGTAATGGTATATTCCCAACTGGCATCCAAATTTATAATGTAGTTGTGTCAGGAGTTCTGAGCAATTTTGATGGCAATAAATTTGCATTTTTGGGTAGCTATTACTGTCTGTTTGGTGGATGCCTCCAGGATCACCAAAAGCTTTCCATCGTATCCATCAGCTCTGAGAATACCTACCTCCTCTCTCAGAATTCAACTAATAACAACAGCAACAACATAACATTAACAATAGTTGACAAAGGTTTTCATTCTCAGTTCTCCAAGGGCATTGGTATTTGTCCATTTTACATGTTTCAAAACCTAGAGATAACAAATGAGTTGCTAGGGATACTTTAGACAGCCAGAATCCAGGTCTGCAAAGTTTCAGTCCCCTGCAATTCACTCTGCAAGTAGGTATTGGTATTTTTTGAATAAAATCTATCTAAATTATGGAGCTGAGGCACTCCATGATGTTTCCCAGTGTTGGCTCCATAACTTTTGAAAGACATGGAATGGATTTGCTGGAGTTTCCTGTTGGAAAACACGTTCAGTGGAGCACTATGGGAAGATGACTCTTTGGTCACCAATATGGTTAGATGGTCAAATCCACTTTATTTCCGTGATACAGTGACTTATATACACTTCTAGCAAGAGGCTGCTCCAAGATTGGTTACAGTCAGAGGGTCCAGAGTTACTTGTAAGGCATCAATAGGTCAGCAGACCATAACAATCTGAGGGTCAGCCTCTGGGGCTGGCTAAACTCTGCCCACCTGCAGCTGCACTCCACCCCCTGCAGCTGCATGTGGGGGGAAGCCACCCTGTGCCTGGTATCTAAACTCCCAAGATGGATTCAATGACATTCCCAGCACGGGTTGCTCATGCTTATAATTCTTGTGTGCTGTGCTAACAAGAATTTCTCCAACAGTTTCCCATGACTTAGTTTTTACCATATGGTCATATTTCTTCACAGGATAGAACAGAAACCTGTTAGGGAAAAGACAGAAGACAATGTCTGCTCAGGCTTGATCCAGATGTGGGTCCTGATCCAGGACTGAAGAAGCATTCTTTTCCCTTGAACAGCCTCAGACTTCCTTATCAACTCCAAACACAACATTCATGATAATAACAATGGCATAAACATGCAGCAGAATAGATCAAGGAAAAAAATTGACCTGCCTTTGATGATAATTATATATAACTGTCAAAAAAAAACTGTGTGGTTTTCAAAGTACTGCACAAGATGAACTAATGAACCAACACAACACCATACTGGTTATTACAAAACAAATCAGGCAGAGTGATGTTAACCTTATTTTAAATAGGAAGAACAGAAAAGAAAGGACCTTTTGGTTCAGGCTCTGCACAATTAGAGAAGCTCAGTTATGATTATGCATACAGACTTTATCCTTGTGGGAAAAAAACCCAACAAAGTCCTGCATTTTTTTTTTTATTCAAGGTCATAGAGAAAGATTAAAGCAAAATAAAGAATAGGTCAGTGCTCCACCTGATTTTTAGGTGTGTGTTTCGAATGAAAGGCTCTCTCCCAACATAAGCAGTAGAAATTGCTAGCCTTATTCTTCTAAGTTGTTCGCTTTGGCAGATAGACAATCTATATGCAAATAGATACAGACTTATGTTTCTGTTCCTGCATAAGCAATGACTTGAACTGGCTGCAGTAGGTAGCAGCATGAAGCTGTTGGCAAAGGAAATTATAACCATGAATGTTTCCTATGTCCACTCTGCAACAGCCATAAGACTCTGGTTCAACACAATTAAGCCAATGAGTGATGAATTCTAGCCAAACGCAGTGCAAGTATAATATGGACTACCTCTTACTTTTCAATTTGCTTTCATAACAGAGTGGGGCTTTTTTTGGGAAGAAACATCACAGTATCACAGTATCACCAAGATTGGAAGAGACCTCATAGATCAAGTCCAACCTGTCACCACAGAGCTCAAGGCTAGATCACAGCACCAAGTGCCACGTCCAATCCTGCCTTGAACAGCCCCAGGGACAGTGACTCCACCACCTCCCCGGGCAGCCCATTCCAGTGTCCAATGACTTTCTCAGTGAAGAACTTTCTCCTCACCTCCAGCCTAAATTTCCCCTGGAGTAGCTTGAGGCTGTGTCCTCTTGTTCTGGTGCTGGCCACCTGAGAGAAGAGAGCAACCTCCTCCTGGCTACAACCACCCCTCAGGTAGTTGTAGACAGCAATAAGGTCTCCCCTGAGCCTCCTCTTCTCCAGGCTAAACAACCCCAACTGCCTCAACCTCTCCCCATGCCCCCTTGTCTTACCACTCTTCTCAGTTATGGCCTGTGATAGGACCAGGGGTAATGGGTATAAAGTACATTACAAAAAGTTCCACCTCAAGAAATCATTGCAGCCATTCACACAGGTCGAGTCATAGAATCACAATCATAAAATCAACCAGGTTGGGAAAGACCTCCAAGATCATCCAGTCCAACCTAGCACCTATCCCTGTCCAATCAACTAGACCATGGCACTAAGTGCCTCAGCCAGTCTTTTCTTGAGTACCTTCAGGGACAGCAACTCCACCACCTCCCTGGGCAGCCCATTCCAATGGCAAATCTTTCTAACATTTTTTTGAGTTATGTGTTTTTATATCCAACTTGTAATGATTTAATGTTCAGAAATTCAGAATACCTGCTTTCATCACAATTCTATAGGAAATCTTCAAATTTAAGCTTTTTCTTTGTTTAGAGCTGAGAAGATGAGAGTGTCAAAATGTGTAGAGGAATGGAATTCTTTTCTGTTTTCTAGACAGTTCCCTTTTGAAGTGCTCCTAAGAGTGCTTACTCACTTTGCAAGTTCAATTGAGTAAGAGCATCTGTGCTTTATGATGCTGAGGATGAAATGCATTTGTAGGTCTGCATCTCCTCATCTCTGAATAGTACACAATATCCTTACTTGGGGGGATTATATATATACACATATAAATAGTATCATATAAATGAGAAAGTATTGAATGGTAGTTCTCTTACAAATGAGAAAGGGAAAGCAGAAGAAATTTAACCTCAGTACTCAGAGTGTCTAGACAGTACAGCCTTTAAAATGACTAATTTAGAATTATGCTCAGTTAGAGGCAGACTGCTGTCATGGCTCTCTCTTTTCCTTGAGCTTTGTTCCTAATGTTGTTTTTTTGTACTTTCTAGCATCTGGCTTTTCTGTTTTGTTTTGTTTGAGAGTTGATGCCTTTTTGTTGCATTTGTTCCTGTTTATAACAATGAATACCAAAATATCATGAGAGTGGTTCCCAGTGAGACACTACTTGGAAGCATCAATTAAAAATGTTTTTAAGAAAATATATTAAAGAAAGCTAACTCCCATCGAATTTCTGAAACAGGGAGGACCTGCCTAGTCCAGATAAACCACACAGACTGTCAAGTTTCTGGCTGTGTGTGTCAAAGAAGAATGCGAATTTTAAAGCTTTTTAAAAGGCTTACTCAGCCAAGAGGTTCAAATGATTTGGTGACTTATCATAGAATCAACCAGGTTGGAAGAGACCTCCAAGATCAGCCAGTCCAACCTAGCACCCAGCCCTGTCCAGTCAATCAGACCATGGCACTAAGTGCCTCAGCCAGGCTTTTCTTCAACACCTCCAGGGATGGTGACTCCACCACCTCCCTGGGCAGCCCATTCCAATGCCAATCACTCTCTCTGCCAACAACTTCCTCCTAACATCCAGCCTAGACTTCTCCCAGCACAACTTGAGGCTGTGTCCCCTTGTTCTGTTGCTGGTTGCCTGGCAGAAGAGACCAACCCCCCCACCTGGCTACAATCTCCCTTCAGGTAGTTGTAGACAGCAATGAGGTCCCCCCTGAGCCTCCTCTTCTCCAGGCTAAACAACCCCAGCTCCCTCAGCCTCTCTTCGTAGGGTTTGTGTTCCAGGCCTTTCACCAGCTTCAAGAAACAGCTCTTGACTGTGTCTGGTCACTGAAATCAGCTGGCTCCTTTAGGTTACATGTCTTCTTCAGAGCACAGTAGTTTGCTGCAGTCATTGCTACCGAGTCTGGCTCACTCTGATTTATCACAGTACTTCTGGACTTCCCTGATGAACTCCGTTATCGGTCGAGGTATCACCTGGCAGTCGAAATAACAGGTCTATTTAGGCTGATTTGGATTGCTAATTTTGAGCTGATTTGTTCTTTCAGAACATCTTCCCTTCCCCTCTTCCTTTGGCTTCAAAGCTCTTTAAAAAATAAAATTCCTCTCCAGAAGCTTCTGGAGATTGTTTTGTACATCTCTGGCTAAGTCTCCTGGTGGAACTCAAACAACACATGAAGGCTTGAGCGAGACATTATCTCTGGAGGAAATGCACAGTGAAAACAACGTTCTGGAACAATTTTCACAAGCATAAAAAGTTACCAATTTTTTTATGTGGTTATCATTTTCAAATATCCTGTTTTGCTTCAGTATACCACAGCGTGGAACTCCACTGTGTAAAATATTGTACTAGTCTGTGTACACACAGCCATTCATTAATTAGGATTTAGGGATCTTCTTTGCCCCAGCAGAATACAATTTAAGAACATTGTTTTGTGCTATAGGAATGTGATAATGAGAACTATAAACCAACAAATACTCTGATTCTCATTGTGCTTCCAAATTTCTTGCATCTACTGTGAAGTAAGAAGGTACTTCAGTCCATAAGTGCCTGGTTGTATTGTAACCAGGCCAGAGGGAGATCAGAGATGGACTTCACTGAAATCAGAGATGGACTTCTCTGAAATCAGAGATGTTGTCAAATGTAGAAAATACAAAACCCAACCAAATGCACTTTATTGATGGGGAGGTTGTAGCCATGTGGTGATTGGTCTTTTCTCCCAGACAACCAGCAATAGAATAAGGGGACACAGTCTCAAGTTGTGTCGAGAGAGGTCTAGGCTGGATGTTAGGAGGAAGTTGTTGGCAGAGAGAGTGATTGGCATTGGAATGGGCTGCCCAGGGAGGTGGTGGAGTCACCGTCCCTGGAGGTGTTGAAGAAAACCCTGGATGAGGCACTTAGTGCCATGGTCTAGTTGAGTGGCTAGGGCTGGGTGCTAGGTTGGACTGGATGATCTTGGAGGTCTCTGCCAACCTGATTGATTCTATGGATTCAGCAGCACATAATTAAATATAGTACATCTCATGCACAAATATGCATTTTAACTGCATTGCAGCATCTATACTGTAATTAATAAATAACATGTGTATCAATTACTTCTCCTTTCTCCCAAAATAGCTGACCTCTTAATCACATCTTTTCAGTAGGGTTTTTATTTGTTTGGGTTTTTTTTTTACCTAAAGATGAACTGGAAAAAAAACCAAAGTCCATTTCTATTATGATCCAGCACATTCTGTAACAGTTGTCCTATAATTGAAACTAACATTCAGTGAGGGCACTACTCTTACATTGTGCTGCATAGTGCTGTTCATGGATCAGTTATTCTTCCCCTGTACTCAGCACTGGTCAGGCCACACCTTGAGTGCTGTGTCCAGTTCTGGGCCCCTCAATTCAAGAGAGATGTTGAGGTGCTGGAAGGTGTCCAGAGAAGGGCAACAAAGCTGGTGAAAGGCTTGGAACACAAAGACTGTGAGGAGAGGCTGAGGGAGCTGGGGGTGTTTAGGCTGGAGAAGAGGAGGCTCAGGGGGGAAATCATTGCTGTCTAAAACTACCTGAAGGGAGGTTGCAGCCACGTAGGGGTTGGCCTCTTCTGCCAGGCAACCAGCAACAGAACAAGGGGACACAGTCTCAAGTTGTGATGGGAGAAGTCTAGGCTGGATGTTAGGAGGAAGTTGTTGTCAGAGAGAGTGATTGGCATTGGAATGGGCTGCCCAGGGAGGTGGTGGAGTCACCATCCCTGGAGGTGTTTAAGAAAAGCTTAGATGAGGCACTTAGTGCCATGGTCTGGTTGACTGGCTAGGGCTGGGTGCTAGGTTGGACTGGATGATCTTGGAGGTCTCTTCCAACCTGGCTGATTCTATGAAATTCTATGAAATTCAAGTTGGCAGCAGACTGTTTGTCAAAAACGTGCCCAGACCAGTAGAAATTATGTGTAGGGCAGAGAAAAATAGGCAATTTTTCTTTTTGGTGTGTGTATGTTCCTGAATTAATAATCAATTTTTGTATCTTCAGTTAAATTAGGAAACTGATTTTTTTTTCCCAATATGTGCAGAAGTCATTTTGACATATAAAACCGTGGCAAAGTAAGACATATTGTAATAATTAGCTGAATTATTTCTGGCACTCCATGAGCAATTACAGAATTAATAACTACCCAACCAAATAGTGTTCTGTTGGAATAAATTGACCGACAAGGGTTTGCAGTTAGGAAATGAAGCTCGGATGGATCATCAATAAAAACTACTATGGAGAACAGATTTTTGAGAACTTCAGTGTTTTACATCTACAAAAATGTGGATGTGATAACTCTGCTTAATGACTGGAGGAAGCTGTTTAAAAATTAATTTACAATACTTTGCCCCTGTTAATTGCCTGGCCAGAGCCATGGTCTTTGATGGTGTGCTAGTTTGAAGCAGGGTAGAATGTTTTGGTAAGAAAAACTAGACTATAGGCTGTGAAAAGGAAAACAATGGTGATGTCTCCTTCCCTCAGAGTCTTGCTGGAGAAGAATGTAAACATTAGATAACACTCTGGCCATTTTGTCTTCACTTTCTGGCTGGGCACTGACTGAGCTGCATCTCCCTAACTTCTCCTGCCACTGACCTTTGCTTCTTAACCTCTTGACTGAACCTCTATTCTTCCTTAGGACTGGGGTAAGGTTCAGAGGGGGAGGGGGAAGGTGCAGAGGTGGTTGAGAACCCTCCTGGGGACTCAGGTTTCTGGGAGGACTGTTGTGTTTCTGTATTACCTTTTACTTTGTCTGTGTCTGTCTATATACTGTAAATATCTGCTTGTATATTGTGCTAGCTGTAAATAAATAGCTTCATTTATATTCCCAGAGCCCGGCTGAGTCTAGTGGGGTGCTTCTAAAGTGTAGGGGGATGGGGAACACCCAAACCATCACAGATGGACACAGTAATTATAGAATCATAGAATCAAGCAGGTTGGAAGAGACCTCCAAGATCATCCAGTCCAACCTAGCACCCAGCCCTAGCCACTCAGCTAGACTATGGCACTAAGTGCCTCAGCCAGGCTTTCCTTGAACACCTCCAGGGATGGTGACTCCACCACCTCCCTGGGCAGCCCATTCCAATGCCAATCATTCTCTCTGGCAAGAGCTTCCTCCTAACATCCAGCCATCCAGCCTAGACTTCTCCCATCACAACTTGAGACTATGTCCCCTGGTTCTCTTGATGGTTGCCTGGCAGAAGAGACCAACCTCCCTTCAGGTAGTTGTAGACAGCAATGAGGTGCAACCTGTATTTGATTTTGTGTTCTGATCAAAATAAAACCCCCCATGTGGCCCTTAATTAACCCCCTGCCTTCTGTAGAGAAGTTTGGGTTCTTTCTGGTTTGCAATTCTGCTCAGTTTACTGCCTACAGCGCTGGGTGAGTTACGCCATACGACACCCTGACATACAATACAGTGCTGTTTACTAGGAGGAGTGCAATATGCAAACTGAGGCTGAAATTCAGCAAGGTATTTAAGTGCATTCCTAATTTAGTGCTTGCAAGAAATCCCATTTGCCACAACATAACTACTGCTTCCAATTAAGCACACGGTTTACTACCTAACTGAGGCAGGATGTTAATTCTCAATATTGGAGCTCTTCACATCCTCTTTGTAAAAGAGTTAAGAATTATATCAGCAGCACGGGAGATCAAAAAGCATATTAAAGCATGGATAAAGGCACAGCATAAGAACTAGAGCAGTATAGCTATACTGGAATGCTTGTGCAGACTTAAAGCTGTACTTTAATTGTTTTGGTGAAGCTAGCAACAGGAGGATTAAGCCAGGTGAGTATCAGCTTGTGCTTGTTTGAAGCTAGCTAGAATGTTTTGGTGAGAATTAGATAACAGTGCTGATGTCTATTTCACTCATAGGCTTGCTGAGAAGTATAAGAACAAGAATCCAAACATAAAGGAGTTGTTCTTTTTCTGCTTGGGAGCTCTGAGCTGCATGCCTCTCTAGCCTCTCTAATTAATCCACTTTGCTTCCTAACCCCCTGGCTGAACCTCCATTCTTCCTTGGGACTGGGGTAAGGTTGAGAGGGGTGGGAGAAGGTGGAAGGGCAGTTGGGAGCCCCTCCTGGGGACTCAGGTTTCTAGGAGGGCTGTTGTGTTTCTGCATTATCTTTTACCTTGTCTATTTCTGTCTATAACTGTATACACTGTAAATATCTGCTTGTACATTGTGCTAGCTGTAACTAATAAGCTTCATTCAAATTTCCAGAGCTATGTGAGTCTAGTCTGGGTGATTTCCAAAGTGTGAGGGGGCAGGGAACACCCAAAGCACCACACAGCTCAACACTATATTATTATAGGCCCTTCCAAAATAAAAGGAGCACAATTAGTTTTTTCTGGCCATGGCTTTTCATTTGTTAGCTTATGAAAGATAACTTCTGAGGTTTTATACTACTATTTTCAAGGTACATTCTTTCAGGAAGGAACAAAGAAAAGGCTTCCAATAACTCTTCATTAGTAGATAATGCTGACCCATCCTATTCATAGAATCACAGAATCAACCAGGTTGGAAGAGACCTCCAAGATCATCCAGTCCAACCTAGCACCCAGCCCTAGCCACTCAACCAGACCATGGCACTAAGTGCCTCATCCAGGCTTTTTCTGAGCACCTCCAGGGACAGTGCCTCCACCACCTCACCAGACAGCCCATTCCAAAGGCAAATCACTCTCTCTGTGAAGAACTTCCTCCTAATATCCAGCCTATACTTTCCCCAGCACACCTTGAGACTTTTGTTAGATCACTTTTTGTTGGCTCAAAAAGTCAACATTCAGGAAGTTCTTGCAGTTCATGGAACTGGTTATTACAAGTCTTCATAAGCACAAAATGCTTGGTGAGGAAAGTGTGACTGGATTGCAAGACATGACATTGGAGATCTGGGCAGAGCTTAAGGATGTGGCTGGTCCAGACTTCATGCGTTCATGGGACCAGACAGGAAGCAGCATGGATGAATGAGAAAGCAGGCAGTCTGACTGTGAGGTTGCTTAGGAAATACTAATAGATAGCTGATCCATTACAGATGACAAAAGGTCTATAGAATGCAGTAGTAGAGCCCCAGTCACTTCATGGTAGCTGGCCCCCACAAGCAGGCTATCAAGGTAAATTCCAATGGCAAAACTGCATTGTACTGTCAATACCTATGTGAGAGGACAGGTTACTTGCAACATCTTTACATTTACTTTTAAGTGTAGTACATGGCTTCCAGAGGAAAGCTGTACAGACATGTATTCATTTTCCCTTGAACTTCTTAAAGTTCTGCTCTGACTCTTTATCTAAGTTCAGGCAAAAGTTAAGCATCCTCATTAGGCAGATCAGAGTGAACATTAAGTGCTTTAATCACACGTTTTACTTATGCCTATAGGAGCAAACTTTCAAGCTGTGCCATACAGATGAATTTGAACTTAATCAAATAAGATTTCATAGACAGCTGCATTGCTCATTTATTTTTCTAAGCCCACCTTCTGTCCCAGCACTGTCTAAATGTAAAGTAATTAGGAGTTGGATTCCTTAGGTTTTCCATGTTCTTTGAAAGTATGTATTGCCAAGATAAATGCACCTTCTCCCCTACACTGTGATTTTGCTGGAGTTTAAAGCTTCCTTTCACCTTTGAGCCTCCTATACATGTCAGCATATAGCAGGCAGCAGATGAGAAAATAGCACCAGAATGAAAAAACAACCTCAATCACTTTACACATAATATTTTGAGTGGAGAAGAGTCTAGAAAATGACAAGCTTTTTTAGGAAAACATTGTCATGTCTCCTCCATTAATGCATCTGAATGTGTGAGGAAGGTAAGTGAGACCATCTTACCTGAGCTGAGGTTCCTTTGCTGCAGCAGAGCAATTTCTTTAAGCGCCGTCTCTCTTAAGGGTTCTGAGGCAGTAAGCACAGCTTCTATGTCTCTGCAGTTGAATACTACTGTCCTTCTGATGAAGTTCCACCAAGACAATATTGAGACACATGCCAAAGAGCAAGGAGAGGGGAGAAGGGAACACGGTCTTGTCTCTAGAGAGCTTTATTCTGTCCCACATTCATTTCCCTGTCACAAGGAAGCCCTCTGAGGAGAAGCTGAGGGAACTGGGGTTGTTTAGCCTGGAGAAGAGGAGGCTCAGGACAGACCTCATTGCTGTCTACAACTACCTGTAGTAGGGAGGCTGTAGCCAAGTGGGGGTCTTCTCCCAGACAACCAGCAACAGAAGGAGGGGACACAGTCTTAAATTGTGCTGGGGTTGTTTAGCCTGGAGAAGAGGAGGCTCAGGGGTGATCTTATTACTGTCTACAACTACCTGAAGGGGCATTTTAGCCGGATGAGGGGTGGCCTCTTCTCCCAGGCAACCAGCAATAGAACAAGGGGACACAGTCTCAAGTTGTGCCAGGGTAGCTGTAGGCTGGATGTTAGGAGGAAGTTGTTGGCAGAGAGAGTGATTGGCATTGGAATGGGCTGCCCAGGGAGGTGGTGGAGTCACCATCCCTGGGGTGTTCGAGAAAAACCTGGCTGAGGCACTTAGTGCCATGGTCTAGTTGAGTGGCTAGGGCTGGGTGCTAGGTTGGACTGGATGATCTTGGAGGTCTCTTCCAACCTGGTTGATTCTATGATTCTATCAGCATGCAAATAATAGTGAAATACTATGCCATTCAGCTAAGAACTTGGCTACTCCAATAAAGGTCAAGCTCACAGTACCCTCCAGACCATATATAAAACTGCTATCAGATTTATTTCCCTTCTAGATCAGTCCATTGAATTTAGATACTTAAACAAACCAGCATCTAAAACTTGTCTCCTTGTCATTACTTCTGTTATAGTCCTCAAAGGAAATTATTTTAGTTTCACATCTTTATCCTGCATATCCAAGCATATCCTCACCTTGTTGCTGTAGATTTAGAGACCATTATCATGCATGGTTATATACCTGCTAAATTGACTTTAGTCTTTCAATGTGATCTAAATTGTATTTAATCTGCTCCCTTAATACTAATGGTTCTCTGAGAGGTGAGCACTTCACAAGCTGAAGAACTTTAATTTGATGCCTTTTGTACAGCCCAACTCTTCAAACACATCTTTAAATAGATAAAGGCTCTGTACTTTCTGCATCAATATTGTCAATGCATGTGTAACCTTTAGAGCAATTTCACTGCAAAATGATTATTTCCCCCATAGGAAGGACAGATCACTCATTTAATTAGTCATTTTCCCTCTCAGAAGTTTCTTCAGCTGTGACTATATGACACAGCAGTTTTGCAAGATCCAGTGTATTCTCTGGTTGGTATTTTTAGGGACTATGTACTTACAGTAGGGTAACATTTTTTTTTACTTAGGGATGTATTCCCACCATGACAGATCTGACAATACCTGCTGAGGCTTTTCAATTGTTGTCTTTTTTTTTTTTCCTGTGAAGTCAAAGTGGATTCATTTTCTTTTTTCCTTACTAATGCTGTCCTTTTCTGTCATTTTGTATATACTATAGCCATGGTCTAGTTGATTGGTTAGGGCTGTGTGATAGGTTGGACTGGATGATCTTGGAGGTCTCTTCCAACCTGGTTGATTCTATGATTCTATGATTCTATACAAGTTAAAAGTAATACAGAAACACAACAGTCCTCCCAGAAACCTGAGTCCCCAGGAGGGGCCCTCAACTACCCCTGCACCTTCCCCCTGCCCCTCTCAACCTTACCCCAGTCCTAAGGAAGAATAGAGGTTCAGCCAAGAGGTTAAGGAGCAAGGTTAGTGGCAGATGAGGTTGGGGAGATGTAGCTCAGTCAGAAGCCAGCCAGATAGTGCAGACAAAACGGCGAGAGTGTTATTTAGAGTTTGCCCTTCTTGTTCCCATACCTCTCAGCGAGACTGTGAGGGGAGTAGACATAACCATTTTTTCCTTTCACAGCCTATGATCTACTTTTTCTTACCAAAACATTCTACCCTGCTTCAAACTAGCACACATTTGTAGTATTGGATAAAAGCAAAACATCAGAATGTTCATGCATGACACCTGAAAAATACTTATTAAGTTAATGTAAAGCACAGACAATCAAAACAGGTCTTCAAGAAAAGCCTGGCTGAGGCACTTAGTGCCATGGTCTAGTTGACTGGATGGGGCTGGGTGCTAGGTTGGCCTGGATGATCTTGGAGGTCTCTTCCAACCTGGTTGATTCTATGATTCTATGAGGAAATCAACTGTGAATCAAGTTATTGTTTATTTGTGTGACAAAAGTGCAAGAAATTCACTAGCAAGAAACTACTTTGTACATGTGTACATCTTGGGTTATTTCCAACAGGCAAGGCAATAAGAGACACCCAAAAAATGGAATGAAAAAATATCAAGTGGCTTCCTTAAATTAAGTCTCTGGGGGAAAAAAAACAACATGTGCTTTCTTTATCCTTTCACATTCTAAAACCTTTTATTATTATTATTATTAATAATTTTATATCTTAAGCATTCAGTAGTGAGCTTTGTCTTACCAGAGCTGTCAGATTTTCTTCATCAAGGCAGAAGGGACTGATCATCAGTGAGAAGGATCACTTTGGAGATAATTGAGAAGTTTCAGCTCAAATCTGTGGCATCCAAGGGAAGATGAAATCCAGCTCTTAAGACTAGAACTCCATTGGCTTAAGCTAACAAGACACTGTGCCTTGTACATCTTTGAAACACAAAGAGAGAATACATTTGGTTCAGCCAGAAAATCTCCGGAACCAGTTTGATTTCTTGCACTGTTTATGTTGCTTTTACCATAAAACCTCAACCCTTAAATAGCTACTAATTTTTTCCAAAAGCTCAGTCTTGGGATACCTCAAATTCCTCTCTTCTATTCTCACTCCCTGGGTTTGAATGGGAGAAGAAAGGTGCAAAAAACTGCTTCCCACCCCACCTCACCCTGCAGGCTTGAAGGGGGGTGGCAAAAGGTTCATTCCTGCACATGGGCTGACCCATGGGGAAGTCCACGCTGGAATCAGGCTGGTGGTTGGTTGTGTTTTTACACCCAATATAAATAGTAAAGGGACACTTTGCCTAGAAAAGGGATAAATAGAGCAAGGGTTCCTGCCTTGAGAGTTCCCATCTTGAAAGAGCTTCTGCCTTAACAGACAGGCTGGCAGGATAGGTTCCTGCCATAAGTGGACCATCCTCACTTTTGGATGACTCCTACCCTTTGTTCAGCTCTTGGTTTTATCCCATCCCTGCTTTTTGGACAGTTCTCCCCACTTTTGCACCCTTTGTGCAATCCAGCAAGCTTGGAAAGCCTGGGGTCCTTTGAGAGAGAGAGCTGGCAGCATCTGGACCACCCTCTCTCAGACCCTATCAGTAGCCAACTTCCTGGCTGCCTCCCAGACTGGGAGACCCTAGTAGTTTTGGCTCTCCCCTGCCACTCTGAAGGCAGCATCATTCCATGACCACCCCACTCAGGAAGAAGGGCTCAAGACATTTCTGAGTTTGGCAGCTCTGTGACTCGTCTCAGATTTCTGCGGCATGGATCTCTATTGTTGGATGTTGCCTCAACATCAGAAGGCTGCTCCTGCAGAGCAATCCAGTAAGGAATCATTGCCAAATGCCTATCTCACCTCCATGAGTTAGCTTTTCCCTTAATCTTCTGCTCAGCCTGATTGATAGTGGGGTAAATCTGTGTTTATAGCTTAGCCTTTTCCATTTCCTGACTTCCTAAATATCCAAATATATCTATAACATCCTTTTTTTTGGAAGATATTCCTGATTGAACTGAATCTGCTAATAAACTAAACTAATTTTGTATATAGTTTTAGGGGCAGGGTTCCAGGAAAATAAAATAACTCTATTTTTTATATTTCCTGACTTGGCCATGTTAATTCCCTGCCTCCACGACACTCACCACCAGGATTTTGCTTTGAACTGTAGAGATACTTTATTTTGCCTATCCCACTTGACTTTGTCTTACTAATTAGTTTTATTAGTTGCAATGACTTATATCAGAAGAGGCTGAGGGAGCTGGGGTTGTTTAGCCTGGAGAAAAGGAGGCTCAGGGGTGATCTTATTACTGTCTACAACTACCTGAAGGGATATTATAGACAGGTGGGATTTGGCCTCTTCTCCCAGGCAACCAGCAATAGAACAAGGGGACACAGTCTCAAGTTGTGCCAGGGTAGGTATAGGCTGGATGTTAGGAAGAAGTTCTTCACAGAGAGAGTGATTTCCCATTGGAGTGGGCTGCCCAGGGAGGTGGTGGAGTCACCATCCCTGGAGGTGTTCAAGCAAAGCCTGGCTGAGGCACTTAGTGCCATGGTCTAGTTGAGTGGCTAGGGCTGGGTGCTAGGTCGGGATGGATGATCTTGGAGGTCTATTCCAGCCTGGTTGATTCTATGATTCTATGATGGTTTTGCCTAAATGCAAATGAGATCTTCTGTTGGCCTATTTTTGCACTCTGAGAGTGAGAAATAAAGAGTGAACTTACATTTTGAATACTTTCTGCTGTTGCCATATCTGATGAGTATCACCTGCCTTAGCATTCACCGCACTGTCAACAGTTGTTAACCCCAGTGGGCATATTTTTGTTTGCTAATTTATCTCATCACTGCCAGCCTTGAGGTTATGCACACATTGATGGCTTATAGACCTCATTTTTCCTTTGTGTTTATTGTAATTGGAGCTAAACTGGAAACTTAACAAGCAGCTTATTTTATTAATTTCTTCTTTTCCCATTCTTTTCACTGACTGTTCAGGAACTGATTGTTAGTTTAGCCATCATTTGATTTTAACCCAAATAAGTTCAGAAGAAGAAATATGGCCAAGAATTGGACTGCAAACAAGTCACAGCCACCCTTTGCTTTGGCAAATATTGGCACAATGTTAACATTTTACATTCCTTATTGTTTCTTGGGTTAACTTTAGGACTGAGTGTATGGGATTAGGTGCAAATATTGAGGTTGAAAATTCACAGCTGTCATATTTTTTTCCACAAGCCCTTAAATTCTGTCACCTTTGATTTTCTTTTCCCCCCATAAAAACCTTGCTACTTCCACTAGCATCAAACAGATTTTCACACCAGTAGCATTATGCTAGGAACTCTGCAATATATTTTTGTAAGCATACAAAAGAGCAGCACAAAATGCCATTTTGAAAACTGGCTAATGTGCACAGGATGTATTTGCTTGACACAATTTACAGTTCTGAATGGGCTCTCTGGCTTTCAAAAGAGTGTAAACTAAATTCAGACACATTTGGAAACTCTATTGTTGCCTACATCTGCTTGCCATTTCTGGCACCGAGAGTAGCCTAAATCTAACCCTAGTTTTAGGATAGGCATGACTAGGGATAATTCATGCACTGATCTTACAAGGCCAAGTGCAGGGTTCTGCACTTTGGACACAACAACCCCAAACAGCACTACAGGCTGGGGACAGAATGGCTGGAGAGCAGCCAGGAAGAAAGGAACCTGGGGGTACTGGTAGACAGTAGGCTGAAGATGAGGCAGCAGTGTGCCCAGGTGGTCAAGAGAGCCAATGGCATCCTGGCCCATATCAGGAACAGTGTGGCCAGTAGGACGAGGGAAGTTATTCTTCCCCTGTACTCAACACTGGTCAGGCCACACCTTGAGTACTGTGTCTGGGGACACAGTCTCAAGTTGCACTGGGGGAAGTATAGGCTGGATGTTAGGAGGAAGTTCTTCACAGAGAGAGTGATTGGCATTGGAATGGGCTGCCCAGGGAGGTGGTGGAGTCACCATTCCTGGAGGCATTCAAGAAAAGCCTGGCTGAGGCACTTAGTGCCATGGTCTAGTTGAGTGGCTAGGGCTGGGTGCTAGGTTGGCCTGGATGATCTTGGTGATCTCTTCCAATCTGGTTGATTCTGTGATTCTATGATATAGACAAGCAGAATTTCTCAACCAAGACAAGAAGAGAAGATTTTTGGTTTGGGGGGGGGAGGTTGTTTATTTTTGTTTGGTCAGTTGATTATTTTGGTTTGTGTGTTTTGGGGTTTTTGTGTCACATACTTTCTCACTGGCGTTTCTCAGAGCCTGTGACTTTATTCTGTATCTACTTAATAAGCTCAGAGAGATCTAAGATTGATTTTTATATTTGACCATAAATTCAAGTGTTGAACTGTTTCTAATTAGTGGGGTTTTTTTGCATTAATGAAGCCACAATCTCAGGGGGAGGAAAAACACACACTCATACACACAAAATCTTAGACATCTTTAAGCTCTAGGATATTGATGTATGTTTAGAACCATATTTCTCTCATGTGCAAGGAAGCATCTCATGGGTACCTTCTCTGTAGCCTCACTCTGATGGCTCAAACTAACCATTTGGACTACATTATGTAATCTGAGCTCTAACTAATCACTAAATTAATTATCTTATATTCAACCAGATGACATCAGCTTTCAAAATAAAGTTCTGCTTGCAGCTCCAACCAAAATCAGAACGCAGCAACAGATGTCAATGCATATTAATACACCAACAGGTGATACAGTCTAATTCTGGGAGCCATTTCCAGACATGCAAAGGACAAGAAGGTGATTAAGAGTAGTCAGCGTGGACTTAGGCTTCCCCAGCAAGTGCTCCAGACACACCACCCAAGCCACAGAAGGCAAAGACAGGGACTGGGATAATGAAGAACTGCCTACTGTAGAAGTTCAGTTTTGGTAGGAGGAAGTTGTTGGCAGAGAGAGTGATTTGCCTTTGGAATGGGCTGCCCAGGGAGGTGGTGGAGTCACTGTCCCTGGAGGTGTTGAAGAAAAGCCTGGATGAGGCACTTAGTGCCGTGGTCTAGTTGAGTGGCTAGGGCTGGGTGCTAGGTTGGACTGGATGATCTTGGAGGTCTCTTCCAACCTACTTGATTCTATGATTCTGTGATTCTATGCTAAGATAAAATGCATACTCAATAAGGCTGTAGACAACACAAAACTAAGGAGTGGCAGATGAATCAGTCTTGATTTTGCTGCCAGTTAAAATTATCTCTTTGGGCTGTAGAAATGGGAAAACAGAAACTTCATAGAGTTCAACAAAGAGAAATGTCAAATCCTGAAGGAATAAACACAAGTACCAGTATATGGTGGTAGCCAAACAGTTGGACAGCAGCTCTGCAGAGAAGGACTGAGCATCCCAATAGACAAAAAGCTGAGCATGAGTCAGCAATGTCTGCTCCTGGCAAAGGCAGAAAATAACATTCTGAGCTGCATGAGGAAGAGCACTGCAAGCAGGTTGAGAGTGGCAATCCTTCCAGGCAGCTTTCAGCCACTCTGCCCCAATCCTGTTATATTGCATGGACTTGTTGTACCTCCAAACCATTGTAATGCAGCAGAATTCAAATCATTTCTTCCCACTGAGGCATGGGCTGAGCTGCAGATAGGGCTGCAGTCTGTCCTCACAGTGCTAATGTCGCTCTGTGGGTCAGCCAGAGACATGCTGTACTCTGCCTAGTCATTTTGGAAGACCTATTGTCAGCAAACGCTTGCCAGACTATGCTCTGCAGCATCCTTGCCCAAGTCCTTATTTATCTTCCGTATTTTAATTAAATCATTTCACTTTCATGTCAGTACTAATTCTGAAAGAGGGCTCAAGCACTATTTGTTTATAAAAAGCTTGTTGTAAGCAAGGCATTCATTAAGCTTTGCCTGATAATCTACACTGTTCATTATCGCAGGGCAATTGCTATTGCTGTATCATTAAGCTTTAAATACTTTGCTCTCTTTATCTTTGTTAGTGATACACGCTTTAAACGATCACAAATGGGCTGCATTTTTTTTCTCTCAGCTGACACAAATGTCATTTTAGAAGCTTCTGTTGTAAGTATCCCATGATCTTATTACTGTCTACAACTACCTGAAGGGGCCTTGTAGCCAGGTGGGGGGTGGCCTCTTCTGCCAGGCAACCAGCAATAGAACAAGGGGACACAGTCTCAAGTTGTGCCAGGGTAGGTATAGGCTGGATATTAGGAAGAAGTTCTTGACAGAGAGAGTGATTTCCCATTGGAATGGGCTGCCCAGGGAGGTGGTGGAGTCGCCGTCTCTGGAGGTGTTCAAGCAAAGACTGGATGAGGCACTTAGTGCCATGGTCTAGTTGATTGGATAGGGCTGGGTGCTAGGTTGGACTGGATGATCTTGGAGGTCTCTTCCAACCTGCTTGATTCTATGATTCTATGATTCTCTCCACATACTCCTTAGCTGAGTGAACTCAGATACAAACCACAGCTGTTCTGCAGTGGGAAGATACACATTTCTGCTGGCCATGAGAGTCATATTCTTTCTTAACAAAGGATTTACATGCATTGATTTAATAATTCTCCTTATTTTGAAAACACTCTTTGTAACATAAATCAGGAATCATTTTGGAGAACAAACAGAACAAATTGATTCTTTCCTCCTCCACACAGTTTATCCATATTTACAAGAAGGAAGTTCTCAGCAAAATGCAAAATAAATGTGCTTTAAAGATAATACTGAACTGTGATTTTTTTTTTCCCCCCTTTGGAAAGCTTTTATGTCTCATATTCTACTGGAACAGAAGAGAGTTTATCTGTATGACACAGATAGGTGTAAAAATTGTTTAGGAGGCCTCTCTGGCATCAAAGTTCAAACAAGCAATGAGTGATTCAGAATGGGTGCCATCCATGGCTGCCAGACCTTGGATCCTGATACAATCACTACACAGAAAGTCAGGATACCTGAACATTATGCTTCTGCCTGAATATAAGCCCTATTTCTCTCCTTGGTCACACAGTACCACTCTCAGCAGAGTTCCCTACACAAAGTAATTGCATCTCATTGCCTTTATATTGACACTATGCAGATATTTTGCTTAGCAGAGAGCATGAGAGCAATTTCCATAAAAGCATGTGGTTGAAAAGGAAGAGGAAGGAACTTAATTCATCTTATCTTCTTGGACTGATGATATATTCTATATTCATCAATCTTTAGATAACATCAGGAATGCCTACCAGTGTAGATCCCCAGGAATGCCTTATCATATGTATCCTTACCATGACTTATTTCATCTTATCACACCTCAGCATACCTCTTTTCTACCTCAACAGTGTGACCACTGTAGTTGTCTCTTCACTGCATAATGATCAGAGATCTGGAAGTAGAAATAAACACAGTTTTATGAGTGCACAACAATTAGTGGCAAACAGGGTCCAGCCAGAACAGCTCAGTAATACACTTGCCACCCCTGCCACCTGTACGAATGCATCTCTGCAAGCCAGCTGGTAGCAAGAGAAAGTGTCAGCCCCTCTTGCACTACAAAACAGGCAGATTCTCAACACTGCTGCTGTCATCTTTCACCTTTCTACATTTTCTGTCAGGGTTTTAGACCATTTCATGGCATCATTCTTCTGCTGAGTCCTTGAGTTACAATTACCGGCACAAGAAGTTCTCTTCTTGCTGTTTTAATTTTTCTTATGTTTGAGTGGTTTTATCTTTTATACTTTTTACACAGCTCAAAAGCAATTTTTTTTTTTCTCAGTAAAGCTGAGACGAGGTCACACAGCTGTGCTTCTCAAACCCAAGTCCTGGAGCACAAACAGCTGCAACTGTGTGCTGTGGGTTACACCACAAGGCTGTGGGCTTTTACTTTTGCTTGCTTACTTACTGAAACAAACACATAGCTGGAGATTATTTCTTCCATACAGACATCAACACAGCCTCCACACAGACAAAGAGCTGATTATCCAAGGGGAAAAAAAACAACAAAACAAAGCCAAAAACAAAACAACAAAACGAACCACCAAAACCAAACAAACAAGCACATCAACAAAACAAAACAAGGAGAGAGAAGGGAACTGTTCAGTAAGTTTAGCCTAATAGACATCAGAGAGCTATACTGAAAGACTCAGGAAAAACAGAGACAGATACACAATCAGGGGTATGACTCAGTAATTGCTTTATGCATGTGAACAATGTTTTCAAAAGTCCAAAACAATGTCTGCAACAGAGATGTTAGCGAGATGAGATGCTAAATTCCTCATATTCATTAGAGAATGTCATAGTGCTGGGTAATGAATTATTCCTGACGCTGCTAAAGTCTTCTGTTGTCTGAAACCTTTTATCTTTGGCAGTCTAAAGTAAATGCCAAATTGGAAAAGTGTGCCTCTCAAATGTATTCTGGCATCCTCTCGCAGGGCAGAAATTGGCAGCTTGTTGACAGTTTTCTTAGAGCATTTCATACTGGACTAACTGTCAATATTTCATCTACTCAAACATCTTGCATCCCACAGTGACCTAAAGCTGAAAGAAAGTTAACAAACAAACACAATGCATCTTGCTGATTTTTGTTCCCAGATGACATGATCCCTACCCTAAAAAGCTTAGCCTTGATTTGCAGGGTAAATCAGTGCAGCAGCCTGGCATTTACAATATCAGAGGTGCTCAAACTGTGATCTGTGTACAGTTGGCCACATGGCTTTGTCCCTTCTGTCTTATTTTCCCAGCTGCTCAAGTGCTTTAAGGGACAGCTAAAAATAAACCTTCTAGCACTCAACAAAAGCACATTTTCCTAAAATCTCTTTCTCACTTGTAAAACAATTACTTGCAAGTTGAACTTGCAACGTGAACTCACAAGATTCGAAGTGGGAAACAAACATTATCTGACTCTGAGAGTGGAAGGCAGAGCTCACAAGACAATCTCTGCATGACTTTGTTTACCTCTGATAGCTGCTCTGAGTAGTTTTCTTACCAACTTCCTGAGAATAAAGCTGCAAATAATTCTATGTTTCACCGTGGTGTCTCACCTGGGTACCTGTACTCTGCCACAGTGCACACTGCTTCAGTCAGTGTTGGTGTCCTTCTGCAGAACCTTTTAATGTCAAGATCACAAAGAAATGAATGCAGCATTTGTGATGAGGAGGTGCCAGATGCACATTCTCTTGTTGTTTGCTGTTGTTTCAAGTGACAAGCTCATTTATATGAAAGTCTAGCCTACCTCCCCTACTCCCACTGAGTAGCACAGTCATCATTCCATTGACTCCATGGGACTAAGGAGTGCAGGCATTTGCCTAAGAACATGTACAACATAGTGTGAGTTAGTGGCAGGATCTGGCATGAGAAAGAGTCAACTGTGACTAGGGAAGGCTAAAAAATATGATGCCAATAATACATACAAAGGGGGATGTGATGGTTTGGGTGTTTTCTGCCTCTCCACACTTTGGAAATTACCCAGACTAGACTCAGCTGGCTCTGGAAATACAAATGAAGCTTGTCTTTACAGCTGGCACAATATACAAGCAGATATTTACAGTCTATACAGTTATAGACAGACATAGACAAGGTAAAAGGTAATGCAGAAACACAGCAGCCCTCCCAGAAACCTGAGTCTCCAGGAGGGGCTCTCAACCACCCCTGCACCTTCCCCCTACCCCTCTCAACCTTACCCCAGTCCCAGGGAAGAATGGAGGTTCAGCCAGAGGCTAAGAAGCAAAGTGGATTAGCCCAAAATGGAGGGTGAGACTAGAAAGTAAGATGTAGCTCAGCCAGCAGACCCAGCCACAGTGATGGCCAGAGTGAGTGGTTATCAAATGTTTTTATTTCTTGTTCCCATACATCTCAGCAAGCCTATGAGTGAGGTAGACATCACCATTGTTTTCCTTTCACAGCCTGTAATCTAATTCTTCTCACCAAAACATTCTAGCCTGCTTCAAACTAGCGCAGGGGAAAAGCTGATTTAATGTAGAATCCTGAAGGAAGCATCTCCTCCTCTTATATCCATCCATGAGTAAAGAATGCTAAGCAATTTAATTAAAGCCTCCTGTAACAGTTTTCATGTAGATAGTTTCAACTGGAATAAGTGGACTTTTGTTTCATTGCTTGATTTCCAGTTACCATTTACTTTGTTTTATTTACCAAAAGCACTGGTCAGACCACACCTTGAGTACTGTGTCCAGTTCTGGGCTCCTCAATTCAAGAAGGATGCTGAGGTGCTGGAACATGTCCAGAGAAGGGCAACAAAGCTGTTGAGGGGCCTGGAGCACAAATCCTATGAGGAGAGGCTGAGGGAGCTGGGGGTGTTTAGCCTGGAGAAGAGGAGGCTCAGGGGTGATCTTATTACTGTCTACAACTACCTGAAGGGGCATTGTAGCCAGGTGGGGGTTGGTCTCTTCTCCCAGGCAACCAGCAATAGAACAAGGGGACACAGTCTCAAGGTGTGCCAGGGTAGGTATAGGCTGGATGTTAGGAAGAAGTTCTTCACAGAGAGAGTGATTGGCATTGGAATGGGCTGCCCAGGGAGGTGGTGGAGTCACCATCCCTGGAGGTGTTGAAGAAAAGCCTGGCTGAGGCACTTAGTGCCATGGTCTAGTTGAGTGGCTAGGGCTGGGTGCTAGGTTGGAGTGGATGATCTTGGAGGTCTCTTCCAACCTGGTTGATTCTATGATTCTATGATTCTACTTGTTACTGTTGCAGGAGGTCAACAGACAAAAGCTACACAGACCAATATGATCAGAGCGATGCCACATGGACTCCACACAGTTCAATGTGAATTGCACCGAAGACCTTTATTGCTTGTTCTGACTCCATTTATATAATCTTACACATAGAGCACACACCTACACGTTAGCATAATCTAGGCAAGCACAAGCCAGTCTTTTACATACATCACACCTTGTTTTTCTCATTAACTAGATGCCCACTATCTATCCCTTCCCCATATAAGGTGTCCTGCAGCTGTGGGAACCAAGGTTGGAATGCTCAGTCTGCTTGTCATTATTCCTCCTCACATTGCATTCCCCACACATACTCACAACACTGTTAACTGTTTGCTTTAAGGAATTTTGCATGAGTATGTGTATCAGTGAAAAACTTAGTTGTCTAGTTGACTGGCTAGGGCTGGGTGCTAGGTTGGACTGGATGATCTTGGAGGTCTCTTCCAACCTGCTTGATTCTATGATTCATTCCTTAGAAAGATCATTATGTAAAAATACTTCACCACTGAGGAAATAAGCTATGAGTTAACTCTACCTCTTTAAAAAAATGCCTAATTCTCATGTGGATTCTTCTCTAGGACATCATTTTGTTGTTTACTTAGTTCTTATCTCCCTCTTCATCTGCTTCCATCCATGCAAAATGTTGACAACATAAGTACATCCAAATGCATACTTACCTATCTAGTTACCTGCATTAGGGAACTGTTGGTGGGTTTTTCTTCATTTGTGTTTGATAGAATTTTCATGAGAAATGCTGTGATATTTTCCTTGCTTGCAGTTTTTCAGTTGGGAGTGAAATCATTCTTGTGTGTTGCCTAGCTCGGTATGAAAGTGGATTTAATGGCATCTAAAGGCAACGTACACACACCACTCTCCTATTGCCCAGTCAATGATGCCAGTGGGAAAACTTTCTTTCTGTTGGCTTTGGTAGGCTTTGAATAAGTTCTCTATAAAACAATACAAAACAACCCCCAAAGCAAACAAACAAACAAACAAGCAAACAAAATCCATCAACTGTGACATAGGAATATTTTTATTAGTTGGATAGTCTTTGCAATTGAGAACTTTGTGCTGTATTTGTGATCAACTGTAGGTGACAAAGGTTAGTCAGTTAAATACATGCCTAAACACCTCTATGGTCTCAGTTACCTCAAGTGAATTAAATACAAGCTGCAACTATTGAGTACTTTGGTAGAGGGAACATTTTTACAGAGGCACTTAGTTTATGTGTTAGACAAACATATTCTTTGTCCCCTACATGTTTTCTATCACTGCAGATTAAGATGAAGGTAGACAGTTTGATCATGGTCCTATATGTATCAAATTTTGGTGCTCTGGGGTATTTTGATGGTTTCCAATTAGCTCCCTCTTGAATCTCACTTCATCCTGATGTGCCAATACAGACTGCCCTCTCCTTCATGGTAAGAGTGACAAGCTCATGCAGTCCAGACTCACATATCATGTGACAATCATCACTGTAAAGAAACTAGGACATTTGGAGAGTGAGGATAATAAGATTTATTTCTTTCTCTAAAGCATTATATAATTAATTTTGTAATAAATTAACTGTAAAGCTATATGAACCTGAAACCAGAACACACAGAAAGATATGCCAAGCCACTAGGTCTGTAGTGACACAGAAGATAGCCCACTGTGACAGGAAGAAGAAGAGCAAGCAGGTACAGGTGACAAATAAGTACAAGTGTACTGCAGCACTTTCTGTTTTCAAGGCTTTTATAATTACTGAACTATCCTGCTGCAAGGTGTTAATGGCTGCTAACAAGCTTGTCCTTGAGCTGCAGAATCACAGACATTGTTAAATCTGTTGAGTATGTTAACCATTAAGTCTAAGTGTAATAAATCATTTAACTCCTTCGTGTACTAAGAGTGCTGGAACAGTAGAAATGACTGTCCAGGGCCAGACAGAAACCTAGGGGCTAAGTAACTCGCAGGAAAAAGAGATGGTTTCTTTTTTCCTTTGACTGTAAATTCAAAAGCTGGCCACTTGCTTCCTTCAGTCTTTGAACAGCAGAGCCAGGAAGAGAATGTCAGGAGCCAGTGAGATAAATGCTTTGAATCACGGCCATGGAAGGTGGCACAAGATGAACTTCTGGGAGAACAAGATTCTCCATGGAATATGCAGGCAAAACTCCCATCTCTCATCTCCTTGAAAATAGTTGGAGATTGAACTTGAAAAAGGGCATTAACTTTTCCAATAAATCCCTTTTCTAACACATCAGAACAGGAAGATTGCTGGAGAGACTGTGCCTACCTTATTTTGATACATGAGAGAAAGCAAAGAACTAATTCAAACACTGGACTGCTTTAGCCTCTGCTGTTTAATTCCTGGCTTCTCCTTTGACTCTCTTTTGATTTAGCCCCAACTCCATTCACTGGCACCAGTTCTTTCTTAGGGCCCTAAGCAAGGTGGATATAAATCAGACTTGGTTTTCAATCTAGAATTCATCTACTAAGCTTCCATCACTTAACAAAAGAAGGAAGAGGCCAGAGTGTCATCAAGGAGTGTACAACAAAGAAAAGTCCAGAGGAGAAAGCAGATAAGGAATTTTCTGTATCTTGTATTGCAGTGTGAAGGAATCTGAGGGAGTTTCCAATTCATACTTCTTTATCAGAAGATTTGTCTCAGATCAAGCAATTATCATACAGTATCACCAAGGTTGGAAGAGACCTCATAGATCATCAAGTCCAACCCTTTACCACAGAGCTCAAGGCTAGACCATGGCACCAAGTGCCACGTCCAGTCCTGCCTTGAACAGCTCCAGGGACGGCGACTCCACCACCTCCCCGGGCAGCCCATTCCAGTGTCCAATGACTCTCTCAGTGAAGAACTTTCTCCTCACCTCCAGCCTAAATTTCCCCTGGCACAGCTTGAGGCTGTGTCCTCTTGTTCTGGTGCTGGCCACCTGAGAGAAGAGAGCAACCTTCTCCTGGCTACAACCTCCCCTCAGGTAGTTGTAGACGGCAATAAGGTCCCCCCTGAGCCTCCTCTTCTTCAAACTAAACACCCCCAGCTCCCTCAGCCTCTCCTCATAGGGTTTGTGTTCCAGGCTCTCATCAGCTTCATTGCCCTTCTCTGGACACCTTCCAGCACCTCAACATCTCTCTTGAATTGAGGGGCCCAGAACTGGACACAGCACTCAAGGTGTGGCCTGAGCAGTGCTGAGTACAGGGGCAGAATAACCTCCCTTGTCCTACTGGCCACACTGTTCCTGATGCAGGCCAGGATGCCATTGGCTCTCTTGGCCACCTGGGCACACTGCTGGCTCATCTTCAGCCTACTCTCTACCAGTACCCCCAGGTCCCTTTCTACCTTGTAAAAGAGATTATGAAGCAAGTGGATCAATTGAAAAGTCACATATCATCTGTTCTAAATGAATTCAAGGTTGAAACAGCTGAATAACTCACCACTGCAGGTCAATTTTTCATTTGAAGCTGCCTTTTTTTTCTCAGAGGTCTTGGAAGGTGGCTATGTGGCATCATTCTTTAGAACTCAGAAGGAAAAGTGATAAACTACAGATCAATAATAGATCTAACATATTCACTTAGTGGATGAGTAACTACAACAAAGATGTCTTATGGATAAATATGACATTCTGAAAACCAGAGGAGTCTCTTTTGTAAAAAGAACTTTGTCATGACTGTGAAAACTACAGGAATTCTCTGAGGGGGGTCCTAAAGCAAGCAGACAACAATCTACTGCAATTCTCTACAGACATTTAACAGCATCCTTTGCAAAGGATTGTTAAGGAGTCCAGGCTGACATAGCATAGCAGGGAAGGTGCCCATATGTATTAAAAAGTGGTAAGAATGCAGGAAATAGTGTGGGAGTAAATAGTCAGCTTTCCCAGCAAGGAGAAGCCCTGAGTTGTATCCCACAGAAATTTGCACAGGTGCTTGAACTGTTTGAAATATTCATAAGCAGTGTGGAAAAGGGGACAAAAGAACCCAGGTCACTCACAGTATTCTCTGTTCTGGACTGACTGAGGAGAATAGCAGAAGGGCCATAAGGATATCACAGTATCACAGTATCATCAGGGTTGGAAGAGACCTCACAGATCATCAAGTCCAACCCTTTGCCACAGAGCTCAAGGCTAGACCATGGCACCAAGTGCCACATCCAATCCTGCCTTGAACAGCCCCAGGGACAGTGACTCCACCACCTCCCCGGGCAGCCCATTCCAGTGTCCAATGACTCTCTCAGTGAAGAACTTTCTCCTCACCTCAAGCCTAAATCTCCCCTGGCACAGCCTGAGGCTGTGTCCTCTCGTTCTGGTGCTGGCCACCTGAGAGAAGAGAGCAACCTCCTCCTGGCCACAAACACCCCTCAGGTAGTTGTAGACAGCAATAAGGTCTCCCCTGAGCCTCCTCTTCTCCAGGCTAACCAATCCCAGCTCCCTCAGCCTCTCCTCGTAGGGCTGTGCTCAATAGAACAGAACTGGGCACTGTTTTACAGTCCTGACCCAAGCAGCACAGCCTGGTGGTATCCACATTATAGAATCATAGAACAATTTGAGTTGGAAGGGACCTCCAAAGATCATCTGGTCCAACTCCCCTGCAGTCCACAAGGACATCCTGCACTGATTCAGTTTGCCCTGATGAGCCTGACCTTGACTATCTCCAACGATGTGGCCTCAACTATCTCCTTGGGCAACCAGTTCCAGAAGAGGAGGCTCAGGTAACCAGCAATAGAACAAGGGAGGACAGTCTCAAGTTGTGCCAGGGTAGGTATAGGCTGGATATTAGGAAGAAGTTCTTCACAGAGAGAGTGATTTCCCATTGGAATGGGCTGCCCAGGGGGGTGGTGGAGACACTGTCCCTGGGGGTCTTCAAGAAAAGCCTGGATGAGGCACTTAGTGCCATGGTCTAGTTGAGTGGCTAGGGCTGGGTGCTAGGTTGGACTGGATGATTTTAGAGATCTCTTCCAACCTGCTTGATTCTATGATCCTATGACTCTATTCACTACCTCCACGGTAAAGATCTTTCTGCTAACATCCAACCTAAATCTCTTCTCCAGTTTAAAACCACTGCTCTTCATCCTGCCACTTCAGGCATTTGTAAAGAGTCCCTCTTCAGCCTTCTTGTTGGCCACCTTTAGGTACTGGAAGGTTACTGTTAGGTCTTTGTGGAGTCTTCTCTTCTCCAAGCTGACATCAGAGCATGTTTCTGGCTTCTTGGTAGATGTCTCTGCATGACTTGCAAACTGTTGTTCATGATGAAATGTTACAAAAATCTTACTGCTGACTTCTATTCAGTGATGGTTTGTGTATAATTTTTTTACATACTTCAATTTGATCTCCAAAAACAAAAGCAAAAATATTTCTCTTTATCCAATCTGCAAAAAAAATAAGCTAAACTGACAGATGTGAGAAAGGCAAAGAAACACAAGGAAAACAGGACTGCCCAGACTCACAGCTCGCTTGCTGTGCAATCTAACATTCAAGATGACTGCAAATAGACCATTCCATCTTCCTGTTTCCATCTCCAGCCTTTTCCTCTCCATTTCCCTCCCTTCTCCATCATATCCACCTTTTTCTGTCCTGCACAATGCATTTCCCCCTTTTTTTCTCCCAAACTCATAACACCTGGGTTCTGTTGGAGTCTCCTCCCACCCCAGGTGTCACCACTTTGCCCTCCCTGCCCACTCCCCTTTTCAATCTGGATTCTATTGGGAGTCTCCTCCCAGCCCAGGTGTCACCACTTTGCCCTCCCTGCCCACTCCCCTTTTCAATCTGGATTCTATTGCAGTCTCCTCCCACCCCAGGTGTCACCACTTACCCCCCACCTACCCACTCCCCTTTATAAGTGGCCCCAGGAAAGGCAAGCCCCAAGCTTGCCCATTGTGGGCAGAAGGATCCTCCTCGGATCATCACTGGTGAGTGCTCTGTGGTGCATCACTGGGTGAATGGTGGAGGGGATTCAAAGGCCGGGGGGCCTGGTGTGGCCCCCCGGCTAGGTAGGGCTAGGTCTGACAATTGCTCTGACATTGCTCACGGGTGCTGGGTAGGCTGAGTACTTTGCAGTACTTTGCATTACTTTGCATTGGATCTTACCTGATGAGAGGAAGCTACACCAGGGGAGGTATAGATCCTATATTAGGAAAAACTGCTTTGCTAAAGAGCGGTCCAGCATTGGAACAGACTGTCCAAGAAGGTGATGGAGCCATCATCCCTGAAGATGTTCAATAAACGTGTAGACACAGGACTCCAGGACATGGCTTAGTGGGCATGGTGGTGTTGGGCTGGTGGTTGGACTCAGTGACCTCAAAGGTCTTTTCCAGATGAAATAATTCTCTGACTCTGTGATTCTTATAATTAATTGCCCTAGAAAGACAAGGAGGTTTTTGTTTCTTTTTTCAGTTTGTGTTCAAAGTGAATGTAAAAAGGTGAGGGCAGTGTTAGCCTCTGCCAGGGTGGTATTTGTTTAGCAATTGTACACCCTGCATCTTGCTTGAAGGTAACTACAGGTGTTGCAGAGTAGAAAAGTCTGCATTACATAAAGCTGCATAAATATGTGGGATGAAGGGAGCAAAACCTAGAGCATTCTCACCCAGCACATGCTGTGTTCAAACCACACATGGACATTGGATCAGAGAACAGGAGTTGTCCTAGTTGGCAGAGAGCAAAAGCATATCAGAAGACATGCTAGCAATTAAGCATGATTAACTCAGGGCTCTCAGAGACTCAGACCCTGGCACACGATTGCCCATTTTGTTATTTGACAGCGTGGTGCTTCCTGAAGCTTTCCCAGACAATGCCTGGGTACAGTTTGGGAGTGAGACAATAACCCAGGATAACTTTCAGGTATAAATTGAAAGCAAACATGCTCTAAAGACAGTAAGAAGAAGAGGGAAAGGTTGCCTTTTTCTACATACAACTCAAACAAAAACAATCAAACCAACAAACAGAAGTCCAATTTTGACAAATGGTGCCACTTACTTTCAAGGACAATTTGTTTGGTTGGTTTATTTTGGTTGGGTTTGGTTTTGTTTTTGGACATTAGGAAAAAGTTTTTCATGGAGAGAGTAGTCAGGCACTGGAATGAGTTGCCCAGGAAGGTGGTTGACTGGATGTGTTTAAGGGTCGTTTGGATGTGGTGCTTAGGGATAAAATTTAAGGTGAATCTTGTAAATCATAGAATCAACCAGGTAGGAAGAGACCTCCAAGATCACCCAGTCCAACCTAGCACCCAGCCCTAGCCAGTCAACTAGACCATGGCACTAAGTGACTTGGCCAGGCTTTTCTGAACACCTCCAGGGATGGTGACTCCACCACCTCCCTGGGCAGCCCATTCCAATGCCAATCACTCTCTCTGCCAACAACTTCCTCCTAACATCCAGCTTAGACTTCCCCCAGCACAATTTGAGACTGTGTCCCCTTGTTCTGTTGCTGGTTGCCTGGGAGAAGAAATCAACCCCCACCTGGCTACAATGTCCCTTCAGGTAGTTGTAGGCAGCAATGAGGTCACCCCTGAGCCTCCTCTTCTGCAAGCTGCACACCCCCAGCTCCCTCAGCCTCTCCTCATAGGGTTTGTGTTCCAGGCCTCTCACCAGCTTTGTTGCCCTTCTCTGGACACCTTCCAGCACCTCAACATCTCTCTTGAATTGAGTGGCCCAGAACTGGACACATTTATAGGTTGAACTCAGTGATCCTGAGGGGCTTTTCCAACCTGGATGTTTCTGTGATATTTAATCCATCATGTTTTCCAGCATGCATCCTAATCCCAGTGGTACAATGCTAGAAAACATTTTGTGGCCCTGATTAATTTACTAGGATAAATCCAGAAGGAATAAGTGACTAAGCAAAGAAATGGTGAAATTCAATATAGGCAAATTTGATGGGGGAATCATAGCAGTTGGGAAAAGGTCCTAACTTTGTGTACTGAAGAATGAGTTTTGAGCTAATAATTGCAGAGATATGAGATCGGAGATCCTTGTCTTACAGATCCAGAACAAACTCAGTAGTAGTTTGGAGGGGGAAGAGGAAAAAAAATATTGAAAAGTAAGCTGAAAATTAGGAATTATGACAAAAGCTCATAGCAGCATGAAAAGCATGTTCAAAGGTGTGGATCAGAGTATGATACATCATCTGTCTGTGAAACTACAAGTGCTACAGGAGGATAGGTAAAGCTCACTCTCCTAGTGCCAAACTAGCACTTGCTGACTTCAAAAGAAATGAAACAAAGTGATTCTACACACACCATGGTTTTAAACAACCAACCCTCCCCACAGACAGGTTAGGGAGCCTCTGGGCAACTTCATAGATGAGAAATCCCTGAAGTAACTCTTGGCTCTGAGATACAAATCAGTATCAGAAGGAGAGTAGAGAGGGAAGCATCAAATACACTTGTTCTATTCTTAATCTCTTTTGCAGGCCTCCAGTTTTGACCACCACCAAAGACCATGGCAGATGGACCTCTGCTTTAGGTTGGAGCAACCATCACTAAGTATTTGTGCTGTGACTTTTTCCTCTTGTGTTCAGAGGTACAGAATTTTTCCCAGGCTCTTTTCAAATAAATAGGGATGTGTTTGTACAAACACTGAGCACTGGGGTTTTGAGCATCCTAACAAAGCTTAAAACATTGACTAACTCCTTGGAGAGCCCAGCCATTGTGCATACTCACCTTACATGTACACACGGATATACATGTAGGTATGCATGGATAGAATCAACCAGGTTGGAAGAGACCTCCGAGCTCATCCAGTCCAACCTAGCACCCAGCCCATTCCAGTGGGAAATCACTCTCTCGGGGAAGAACTTCCTCTTAACATCCAGCCTATATCTACCCTTGCACAACTTGAGACTGTGTCCCCTTGTTCTATTGCTGGTTGCCTGGCAAAAGAGACCACCCCCCACCTGGCTACAACCTCCCTTCAGGGCTCCCCTGAGCCTCCTCTTCTCCAGGCTAAACACCCCCAGCTCCCTCAGCCTCTCCTCATAGGGTTTGTGTTCCAGGCCCCTCACCAGCTTTGTTGCCCTTCTCTGGACACCTTCCAGCACCTCAACATCTCTCTTGAATTGAGGGGCCCAGAACTGGACACAGCACTCAAGGTGTGGCCTGAGCAGTGCTGAGTACAGGGGCAGAATAACCTCCCTTGTCCTACTGGCCACACTGTTCCTGATGCAGGCCAGGATGCCATTGGCTCTCTTAGCCACCTGGGCACACTGCTGCCTCATCTTCAGCCTACTCTCTACCAGTACCCCCAGGTCCCTTTCCTCCTGGCTGCTCTCAGCCACTCTGTCCCCAGCCTGTAGCACTGCTTGGGGTTGTTGTGGCCAAAGTGCAGAACCCTGCACTTGGCCTTGTTCAATCTCATCCCATTGGCCTCTGCCCACCTATCCAGCCTGTCCAGGTCCCTCTGCAGGTCTCTCCTACCTTCCAACAGCTGCACACCTGCTCCTAGCTTGGTGTCATCTGCAAACTTACTGATATACACACACAAATGAACACACTGTAAGCTGTGCTGCTATGCAAATCATCTAGTAAACACCCAACTACTTGCACAGGCAATCAATAGGTAGCAGAAAGAGGATCCACTTTATGTAATGATGAAAGAGCATCTATGCCAACAAGCTCTAGTAGATGTGATAAGGACAGATTTAAACCAGAAACTATTAGACTCGGGTCATCAGAAATTAAGTTAATGTCACTTCTGGGCATGCCTCATAATTGTGTTTGTTCCTGATCAAAGAACAGTAACAACTTGGATCTGATGAGCTCTACCAGGGTGAAGTATTTGAAGACCCCCATTGTATAGTCACAGTGCTGTACAAGATGATCTGCCTGCTTTCCTCCCTCCACAAAAGATTCATGGCCCCTGTATTTAGGAGCATTGCCATGATCTAGTTGATTGGATAGGGCTGGGTGATAGGTTGGACTGGATGATCTGGGAGGGTCTCTTCCAAGGTGGTTGATTCTCTCTGATTCTAAGTTAAGTATCTCACAAACCACAACTATCAAAGCAGGGCTGTTTAGCTAAAAGGACTGCATTTTTATCAGAGGCAGGGCTTGAAGCTAGAGCATCAGCCAGTGTGACACTCTGATGGTTGGACAATTTCTGTCACCTGAATGTTTATTAAGTGAATTTGAGATGTACAAATTCAGACCCTGGCAAGGCTTTAAAACTGTGTAGTTGTCATCACTTTCAGTAAAACCTGAGCTGCTCACATTTGGCTGCCAGACCCTTAAAAGCAGCCACTACCAAACAACCAGCTACCTGAGACAGCTTTTCCATGCAAACTGGATCAGAGCCTTCTAAAATAATAGGATTTTTCCTGAGTCTCCACAACTTCAAGGTAAGAAACATGGAACAAAATATCAATTACCTTAGAAAGAAAGCAGTTCCAGATAACAAACACAGCCTGAGAAGCTAACACCTTGCAATAGATTCAGATTTATTTGGTGCCTCTTATGTGTGCTGTAATGGCATGTGTCTGGGGGCAGAGAGTTCACTTGCTTGTATACTGAGGATACCTTTCTGTTCAAAGCTTGTTTTCTAAAAGTGGTTTCTGCTATTTCTCACACAGTGTAGATATAAGAACTCACTGAGGAAGGGGAAAAAAAAGAGTTCAGGCAGTGCTAGTAATTGCCAGTAGTTGGTGGATATCACAGCTCAGTGTTGTAAGCTTATCATCAAAAGACCTACATGCTTAAGTAGAGGGAAAAGAGAATTTCAGGAACACTGAGTACTTTGCATTTCACCACCATATCATGATGACAAAAAGACCTGTGACAAATAACTTTGTGCTCCTCTAATGCAGAGTCACTGGGATTGATAGCCTTTAAAACCTTTCATTTCTCCAGATTTGATAGGGATGCCCTCAGGGGTTGGTGTTGGGTTAAACTATAAAGTGACACTGGCTCATTTGAGGTCTCTTAATGCCTGTCTAGGAACTGCTAGGTCTGGAGCACCTACTGCTAATGCTTAATGTGCTTTGCATTAGTACATCATGTCAGGAGAACCTGACACTGGCAGATAAATGGATGTTTTACAGTGCAATGTTCCTTTCTGCTTCTTAACTAATCAGCAATAGCAGGAAAGGCAAAGGAGGGGATTTGATGAGCATAATCTCAATTCTATTTTCAAACAAATAAGTATAACTTGAAACTTCACTGGCATCTTTTTCAACAATAACTTCTAAGCCTCCTAGCATATGGAAAATGAAACAAGGCAATTGCTAACAAATAAACCCTAATGATAATAGAGCAGCTGGCATTTGAAGATTACAGAACACTTGACAACTTCAAAACACTCCCAACAATATTTCATTGGAGAGAGACTCATGTCTGGTTTACACATAAGGAAACTGAGGCATGGTGAAACTGGAATCATGCTTTGAAATCAACCTTTCAATGCCAAAATATGTACAATCACATGAAATTACAAAAGGTAAATTGCTTGCTAAAGGTAAAACTGTCACTTCTCTGCTTTCCCTGCTCTTCACTGTGTCAAAAATAGGCTTACCTCTAGCTAGACAGCTTTTCTGCCACGCTTCCCCAAGCCTGAGCAGCTTCAGCACTATAGTGTTTGGCTGAAAAGTACCAAACTATGAAGTGTCAGAAGGCCACTTACGGATTGAGCAGCCTGCTAGCTGTGAGAAGACTGTGCCAGAGACTGCATGGACAAATCCTGCTCCTGTCCATGGAAATCCTGCCGGCTGAGCATCCCTGGACACGCAGCATCCAGAAGACCAGCAGCATTGAGGCAGAGACCACTTCACACCAGAAGAAAAGGTCAGAGAAAACCTGATTACCCCAGAGACTGGGAGGATTCATCATTTCTCCTCGCAAGTCGGGACACTGGAATGGGCTGCCTGGGGAGGTGGTGGAGTCGCCGTCCCTGGGGCACTTCAAGGCAAGGTTGGACGTGGCACTTGGTGCCATGGTCTAGCCTCGAGCTCTGTGGTGAAGGGTTGGACTTGATGATCTGTGAGGTCTCTTCCAACCCTGATGATACTGTGATACTGTGATACAAAGACCCAAATACTGGGTTCCTGCTGCGACACAGTCCCGGGAGGGTGATTAATGATTAATAATTAAGGGCAACACCCATAAGTAAGCTTTAATTCCTTTGTAATATGAGTTACTTCTGCCTTTGAGCAAACACACAGTTTCAGCCCCTGCTGGGCAGACAATACAGTTGCTAAGAGGCATTAAGCCTAAGGGAATCTTTGTCTCTGTCTATAGTTGATAATTTGATAATTAATAATCCAATTCCTGTAAATAGGTCATATCCTAATTGTTTTCATGACTTTGCACAAAAAGAACTATTCAGTGGTTGGGGGTGGCACGAATTTGTGAATAGTAATTTTAATAAAGATTTTTTATTAAAAAAAATAATATCTCCTCAAATTATTTTTTCATCTCCCCCTAATAAGGGAGGATTAGAGAATCCCCCTCCTGCAACATCAACAAATCAATAAATATGCTTTCCTGCCTTTCTTAGAAAACAAAGGTAAAGAGTGAATTCAAGAATCCACATAGATAGAGAGAGCATGGTATTACCTCTGGGCTTGCCTCACAGCAGCACAGACCTTTTTCATCTTAACCTACTAGAAGGTAGCTATAGAACTGTGTTATCCCAAAGGGTTGATGGAGAGATGGCTCACACACTGAATGAAAGAAATAGTCATGGGGAAGAAGTCAGTCCAGCTCCTTCTTTCATATTCCACACATCTAGAGAGTTTGGCTATTATGGGACCAGTGAGTTTTACCTTTCCTGAGCAACAGTACTCTTCTAAGTTCATGTGCTTGGACCAAAGGGTACCTGCAAGAAGCAAAAGCTGAAAGGAATTTCACACAACAGATGAAAGGTCTTTCTGTTGCCCTAAAGCATTCCTTCTGCAAAATATCAAAAGCTGGTTGCAAACAAGGGAATATTCTCAAGGAATTTTTCTATAACCTCATATAGTAGTAGGTACTGAATGGACTAATTACAGGCAAAACTACCAATTTTCCCTGTAGGGTAAAGCTTTTTAGGATATTCTTTCTTATAGTTTCAATTCTTCTTCACCAAAGCTAAGAAATACCTTTACCTGAGTGGAGAGATTTGATTAGGTGGTGGTATACACTGCCAGTAGAGGTACTAGTCTGATATGTCTCCTCACTGAGCATGAATGACTTCAGAGAGTTCAGAAATCTGACAAAGTACAAAAAGACCCAAATGAGGTTTTTCTGGAGGTTGCTCCTGTCCCAGAAATGACCACACTATCAGGAGTTTGTAGGAATAAACTGTGGATAAGAGAGGTGTAAGATGGAGAGGTCTTTGTAGCCTGGTGGGCAGCAGAGCCATTTTCCAACTGAGGAGTTATGTGGTTTGCACTGCTTTCAGCTCATTAAAAGGGAAATCAATTTTACAGGGGACAAGCTGCCTAGACTAGTAATAATGGCATTAAACTTACAACAAAAGGGGAGATTAAAAAGGGGCAGCAAATAAACACTCATTTAGTCAAGTCAAGTTGTCAAGAAGAAAATTAATCAAGACACTGAATGACACAAAGAAAATAAATTCTTTAATTGCCTATTCGTGAATGGCAGGAGCTTGGGTGGCAAAATGAAAGAGCAGGAACTGTCTGTACTATAAGAGCAAATTTGTCCTGTTTGATATTACTGGAACTTGAAGGAAGATTTCTGTAGGAGTAGGTGGGAATATTAAGCTATCTTGCTCTAAGCAATTTAGGAAAAATCATAATGGCAAGAGAAGAGTCAGTATGTGGCAACAGCTGGTTTCAACCCAATAAATATCTAGCAAATGCTCCCAGTGTTTGCAGGTCAATCTCCTAACACAGGGGCAATTACATTCAGGCAGATACTCATCAGGCTGCTATAAGGTCCAGTTCAGAGCCCCTCAATTCAAGAGAGTTGTTGAGGTGCTGGAACATGTCCAGAGGAGGGCAATGAAGCTGGTGAAAGGCCTGGAGCACAAACCCTATGAGGAGAGGCTGAGAGAGCTGGAGGTGTTTAGCCTGGAGAAGAGGAGGCTCAGGGGTGACCTCATTGCTGTCTGCAACTACCTGAAGGGAGGTTGTAGCCAGAGAGGGGTTGGTCTCTTCTGCCAGGCAACCAGCAATAGAACAAGGGGACACAGTCTCAAGTTGTGCTGGGGGAAGTCTAGGCTGGATGTTAGGAGGAAGTTGTTGGCAGAGAGAGTGATTGGCATTGGAATGGGCTGCCCAGGGAGGTGGTGGAGTCACTGTCCCTGGAGGTGTTCAAGCAAAGCCTGGCTGAGGCACTTAGTGCCATGGTCTGGTTGAGTGGCTAGGGCTGGGTGCTAGGTTGGACTGGATGATCTTGGAGGTCTCTTCCAACCTGGTTGATTCTATGATTCTAAGGAACTAGATCACCAGTCCCTTAAAGCCCTACTTACAGTGTCTGTAAGAGCTTTAGGGAAAAAAAAAAAAAAAAAAACAACATTTATTCACTGATGAATATCAGGCTGAAAGCCAATGCTCTACAGGTTTGACATTTCCAGTAATGAAATACTTTTGAAATTCTGACCAAAAAAAAAAAGATTGATAAAAATTTCCTAGATCAAAAAGTTTTATGTCTCTCCTTTGAGAATATTATACTGCATGTCATCCTGACAGCTAAATCCAAATTGCTTCCAGGAGTAAAAGTTAGTGATTCCTTGAATGAAAATGAGAACTGTGTTACCTTTGTTTCATGTAGATAGGATGCAACATAACCAGTAATCGTTTTGATTAAACACTATCAAACAAATAAATGCAAGTTTGTAGCTAATCAATAGTGAGAAGAAAAGGGGAAAAATATATTTAAAAATAATGAAGAGATTTTAAAGCATTTTAGGATATTAAGGCCTGAAATCACTGCATCTAGTTCTGGAGCTTCTATTACAGGAGGAATGTGGACATACTGGAGCGTGTCTGGAGAAAGGCCACAAGGATGCTCAGAGGGCTGGAGCAGCTCTGCTATGAGGACAGACTGAAAGAGTTGAGGCTGTTCAGTCTGGAGAAGAGGAGGCTCCCAGGTGACCTTCTTGTGGCTGTTCAGTATCTGAAGGGAGCCTACAAAAAAGCTGGGGAGGGACTTTTTAGGGAGTGACAGGATTAGGGGGAATGGAGCAAAGCTGGAGGTGGGGAGATTTATCCTGGGCATGAGGCAGAAGTTGTTCAGCATGAGAGTGATAAAAGCCTGGAATGGGTTGCCCAGGGAGGTGGTTGAGGCCTCACCCCTGGAGGCCAGGCTGGATGAGGCTCTGGCCAGCCTGATCTAGGGCAGGCTGTCTCTGGGCATGGCAGGGGGTTGGAAGTAGATGATCCCTTCCAACCCTGGCTGATTCTATGATTGTAAGATAAAGTACATTGCACACCAGTTTATCTCAAAAGAGATATAAAGGCAGTGTGCAATTTCAGTTACAATCAGGTTGGACAGGGATACAAAGGAGAAACTCAATATCAGTTGAATTTAAGATGCAAACAGAAATAACTAAGAATTGCTACTGAAAAGAGAAGGACAGAGGAGAGTCCTGGGTTTAGCTATCTGAGTTTAGTACACTGAAAATAACATGAAATGTATCTGGAGGAAAAGCAACCTGTTGAGTTGGCCTCACTTAGGCTGCGTGGGAGTGGGAAAGACATGAGCTTATACCAGCATGGTACATAGGAGGTCAATCCATTTATTGAAGCTTAGTGTGATGCTTATATCATGGAGTTCAGTACAAGAGTGTGTACTTCTGATAGGCTTACATAGCAGAGTATGGGCTGTCCACACACATAGAGGCAGACCTGACCAGCTACCCCCCTTAATCCCCCTTTGCACAGCCAGCCACAGCATTTGCTTGTTCCCAGGGCTGACCAGCCTGCCCCCTCTTCAAGGCCCCCTCGCACAGCTCAGCTACAGATAGCAGCTAACTTCTCAGCTTCTCCACTAGCCTCCCAAGGCCACTTTTCTGCAGCTATGCTTCCTTATCAGAATGACCTAAGTCTGTGCAGTTAACCCTGCTCAACCCCCAACAGCAACCTTAAAGTAGCATTTGTCCATTGTTAAAGTGAAAGGATGCAGTTGTCAAAACAATGTAGAGGAGATTGAAATGTTGAATAAATATTACAGCTCAGGAAATAAAAGAAAGCAGGTGTAGTCATATTATACAAAGATGGTGATGGAAGTTACACTTTAAATAACAAAGACAATACATGCCAAATAGCAGCTATTAAGTCTAAGTATCTTCTATTTTAAAATGCACAATGAAATGTTAGAAGAAATACCTAGTAAGCTTTAGCACACCAATTCATAGAATCAACCAGGTTGGAAGAGACCTCCAACATCATCCAGTCCAACCTAGCACCCAGCCCTAGCCACTCAACTAGACCATGGCACTAAGTACCTCAGCCAGGCTTTGCTTGAACACCTCCAGGGATGGTGACTCCACCAGCTCCCAGGGCAGCCCATTCCAATGCCAATCACTCTCTCTGCCAACAACTTCCTCCTAACATCCAGCCTAGACTTCCCCCAGAACACCTTGAGACTGTGTCCCCTTGTTCTATTGCTGGTTGCCAATGGTTAGTATTTGTAACACATCTTGGATTGCTGAGATAGATTCTGAGCACAGGCTGGAAATCAGAATTATGTCAGTACTTTGCTTCAAAAGTAAATGTGGTAGTCTAGGTAAATATAAGTCTGCCCTTCTGATATGAGTCTTGTGGAGGTGATGGGGGTGAAAGGAACATCAGAGAGAGAAATTGATTAATAAAAAACAAAGGGCATAATATTTAATGTCATCTAACATGATCTATGGACAAAAGAATTTTTACAAAGAGCTATCCATTTTTTTATAACAGAGGTATGAGGTTATTCACAAATTGCCAAATTCCAGACAAGAATTCGGTTTGGTTCTCCATTCCCTCAGGGTTAAGAAATTAAGCAATATATAACCACAATGCCAGATAATAAATGATTCAAAAAATAACTAATTGGATGTAATTTTAAATTGGGAATCATGAAGATGATATCTATTTACTTTGCCATTTTCCCAGTGCTGAGTTTCAGGTTCCATACCAGCTAATATGTTTTGACAACAAACAAGAAAAAGAAATAAATCAAACCTCATCTTTTATGTACATGAAAAATGTTTAGAACCTAATGAATAATGAAGGGAAAGATCTTTCAAGCAAATCCATGCTGAGATGCTTGGTAAAGTTGGGAAGGATATTTTTATCTGTGAGTGAGCAAGGAGTGTTCTACTGAAGGCATCTGAGGTTATTTCTGAGAGCAGTCAGTGTGCATGAGATTAGATTTGTAGCCAGATGATTTTGGAATACCTGTAGAGTAGTGGCTAAAAGTGTATTTACTTCTCATATGGGAAAGAAGCTGATGGATCATCATCCAAGCTTGGCACACTGGCTTCCCTTTGAATTTCTTGCTTGTAAATGTCCTTCCTATGAAAACTCAACCGATGAGTTGCCAGTGGTTTAGTTAATTAGAAGGGTTAGGTGGTGGGTTGGATTCAATGATCCTACAGGTCTTTTCCAACCTGGTTAATTCTGTGATTCTGTGAAAAGGAGGGAAAGAGTGCAGCAAGAAGAGAGACAGATGCTCAGAGGGCTGGAGCAGCTCTCCTATGAGGACAGACTGAAAGAGTTTGGGCTGCTCGGTCTGGAGAAGAAGAGGCTCCCAGGTGACCTTCTTGTGGCTTTCCAGTATCTGAAGGGGGCCTACAAAAAAGCTGGGGAGGGACTTTTTAGGCTATCAGGGAGTGCCAGGACTAGGGGGAATGGAACAAAGCTGGAGATGGGTAGGTTCAGACTGGATGTGAGGAGGAAGTTGTTCAGCATGAAAGTGGTGAGAGCCTGGACTGGGTTGCCCAGGGAGGTGGTTGAGGCCCCATCCCTGGAGGTGTTTAAAGCCAGGCTGGATGAGGCTGTGGGCAGCCTGATCTAGGGTAGGGTGTCCCTGCCCATGGCAGGGGGGGGTTGGAACTAGCTGATCCTTGTAGTCCCTTCCAACTCTGACTGATTCTATGATTCTGCAAAAGGAGAGGCTGATGTGCAGCTGTACAACATCTCAGCCTTCTCAGAAGAGCCAGTTACACAGTGGTGAAGATCTTCATCCGTGGTGAAGTGGATTTCTTCACTTTTATTTCCAAGTTGCCTAATGGGATTGCTTATTTATTCATAACTATTTCAATCTTGATTTTTCTGTATCTCCAGTAGTTCTGTATTCATACTACTTTGCTGCTATTTATCTTTGCATTTTGGCTTGAGAAAGAGGAAGAACTGACATAGAGAAAGGAAATGCATAGTATTACAGTGTCAAGCTGATTAACAAAAGGTAAATTTATCACCTGGGGTTCTGGAGTTGTCTAGTATGTGTAGAACTGAGATAGGCATGTCAGAATGCTTCCTCTGTCATCAAGATAAATTGGTTCTGCAGTGTGGGTGTATTTACATTTCTTTAATCCTTCCAAAAGACATATCTCCTTAACAGAATTATGTCACCATGCACAAGAAATGCAAGTAGTTTATGGATCATTAGTGAAGCAGTCCTCAGAAGCACCTCAGTTTATAGCACTATGAATCTGTTTATTGTTCCCTTTAACCACCCATTGCAGCGGTGTGCTAGTTTGAAGCTAGCTAGAAGATTTTGGTGAGAAGGATTAGATCACAGGCTGTGAAAGAGAAACAATGGTGATGTCTGTTTCACTCATAGGCTTGCTGAGATGTGTAAGAACCAAGAGTAAAAACGACTATGCCTCTGTGCCGTTTTAACTGCAGATTTCTTGAAGGCAGGTGGCCAAAATTGAGCGGTGCTTTCTAGAGGAGGTCTCATAAGTTCATTAGGTGTATCTGGTCTCTGTTCCCCTTGCATATTCCCAGACTGATTTAACCTTTTTAAACCAAACTAGTGTGATGGTTTGGGTGTTACCCACCCCTCCACACTTTAGAAATCACCCAGACTAGACTCAGCCAGCTCTGGAAATTTGAATGAAGCTTATATTTACAGCCGGCACAATGTACAAGCAGATATTTACAGTAGATACAGTTATAGACAGAAATAGACAAGGGAAAAGGTAATACAGAAACACAGCAGCCCTCCCAGAAACCTGAGTCCCCAGGAGGGGCTCTCAACTGCCCCTTCACCTTCCTCCTACCCCTCTCAACCTTACCCCAGTCCCAAGGAAGAATGGAGGTTCGGCCAGGGGGTTAGGAAGCAAAGTGGATTAGAAAAGAAACAGAGGGTGAGGTTAGAGATGCAGCTCAGCCAGCAGCAGAAGTGCAGAGTGGTTACCTATGTTTTGCTTCCTGTTCTTGTACATCTCAGCAAGCCTATGAGTGAAGTAGACATCAGCCTTGTTTTCCTTTCACAGCCTGTAATCTAGTCCTTCTCACCAAAACATTCTAGCTAGCTTCAAACCAGCACAACCAGCAGCACACTCTTACTGTTCAGCTAGTACACAAGGACTTCTCTCTTCTGTTTCCACTTCTACTTCTAATTTATGTCACACACATTCCTCCCTGGCTCTGCCCCCGTTATTATTATTCCCTAAAATCAGGATTTCATACTTTGTTTGATTAAATTTAATCTCAACTCTATCGTTTCTGTTCTCAAGACACTGCAAATTTTTTTTGTTGCTTAAAATCTCATTTCCCTGCTGTACTGCAAATGCCTCTCAACTTTGAGTTATCATTAAATTTTGTTAGCAAACTGTAACTTTATGTACACCCACTCTTCCACAATAATTAAAGTGTTCTACTTTCTTTAGAACTAGTGTACTGAACTGCAGCATATATGCCTTTCTGTAAGAAAAAAGTCCACAAGCTAAAAAGTATCTGGACTTTTAATGACTCCTATCTGGCTGAAATCATAAGTTTAAGTGCTTGAGCGCAACTTAACCTTGCACTAGCATATTACTGCAAGTGTGAAATAGACAATATTATCAAGTTTCATTTCAGTTTCAGCACAAAAAAAAATGTATGCTATAAAAGCTGAACCTTTGAATATTTTCATCCTACCCATGCACTGAAGCAAAAAATAGCCTTTTCAATATCTTTTCTCTCTAGAGAATACTGACTGCTTGAGGGAATTAACCCACCTAATGCGTTTGGAAGCTGTAACCACAAATTCTGTGTCATACAATTTGGTTTTATTTTAGACAGCACAAATAAACCAAAGATAGGGATGCAAGAGGAAGATATTTCCACCTGGATGGCACATGCAACAGCAACAGAATCATAGAATCATAGAATCAACCAGGTTGGAAGAGACCTCCAAGATCATCCACTCCAACCTAGCACCCAGCCCTAACCAATCAACCAGACCATGGCACTGAGTGCCTCAGCCAGGCTTTTCTTGGAGACCCCCAGGGACGGTGCCTCCACCACCTCCCTGGGCAGCCCATTCCAACAAGGGGACACAGTCTCAAATTGTGCTGGGGGAAGTCTAGGCTGGATGTTAGGAGGAAGTTGTTGGCAGAGAGAGTGATTGGCATTGGAATGGGCTGCCCAGGGAGGTGGTGGAGTCACTGTGCCTGGAGGTGTTCAAGAAAAGGCATGGATGAGGCACTTAGTGCCATGGTCTAGTTGAGTGGATAGGGCTGGGTGCTAGGTTGGACTGGCTGATCTTGGAGGTCTCTTCCAACCTGGTTGACTCTATGATTCTATGTAATTTGCCTTTGTTTTTCACTATGACTTTGAGTATCACCTTCTCGAGAGCCTACCCTCATTATAGAATTTGTTGTGATTTTCCAAATACATGTGACATTTGGTTAAAGTTTGTTCTCTCTGCTGATAAAGAAAGCATTTACCCTTGAAGTTAAGGATAAATAGGATTTGAAGTCTTGTGCTGCAGAACAAAAACTAAATAAAGGAATACTTGTGGTGCAGCTTGACAATATGATACTGGGATCTAATTCTTATTCATCGTAAGACAAAACATCTTTTAGTTATTCTTGTCTCTGACTCTACCTCTTGGTCTTCCTTATAAAAGATGAAACACATTCTCCTCTTTATACCCAGCTATACAATAGGTGTCCTAGTTTAAAAGAGAACAGACAATGAACCAAGAGAACTGGGAGGCTGACAGCAGGAAAGTCCATCACCCTGAAGGCAAACTATACTGCTTTTCTATTAAAGTATGTCATGGGCATGCTAAAAGGTATTTACAGCTCTTAGTCACAGTGTTTTAAAAACACCTGCTGTGTCAAAATGTTTCTGAAGAGAGATGGACTACCCTAAAGTGGAAAATCGATCTTCTGTTCCTCTTCCCTTTGTCTGTTCCTGTCAACTGCATGTTTCAGAAAGCAATTATGCTTTGAGAGTAGAATACACTTAGCATTATGGTCTTTGTGGGCATATTGTGGCTAGCAGTCACCAAGGTGCAATGCCATATGACTAGGTTTAAACATCCAAGTCATGGAGTACAATTTTTGGCTGCTATTGCCACAATTTCAGATCTTTTTAGTATAACCAAGTAAAAGGGTTGTTGGTTGGGGTTTTTTTTGCTTGTTTTGGGTTGGGATTTTTAGGCAGTTGTTCGTTTGGGATTTGGGTGGGTTTTGTTTTCTGTGTTGTTGGGAGTTTTCTTTTTATAACATGTTTCTGGAAAGGATCTATTCAAAGACTTCATCCCTGGAAACTGTGAGGACACTGTACCACAGAGGCTGTATATATGTCTTAGGCTGGAAAAATCACACTTCAGCTATATCACAGGAAACATTTAAACGAGCAGCACTGCCTGTGAATGAGCTATTATTGGGTTATTGTCTAGGAATCTCATGAGACTTAAGTAGTTGTTTTCCCCTAAAACTGCTGAAACAGTTTTTGAACAGAACAAGGGGACTCAGTCTCAAGTTGTGCCTGAGGAGGTCTAGGCTGGATGTTAGAAGGAAGTTCTTCACAGAGACAGTGATTTGCCATTGGAATGGGCTGCCCAGGGAGGTGGTGGAGTCACCGTCCCTGGGAGTGTTCAAGAGAAGACTGGATGAGGCACTTAGTGCCATGGTCTGGTTGATTGGACAGGACTGGGTGCTAGGTTGGAGTGGATGATCTTGGAGGTCTCTTCCAACCTGGTTGAACCTATGATTCTCTATAAAAATAACAATATATTTTAAAGCTGAGGTTTTTCTTTTTTCCTTTCTATCTTCTTTTTACTTCTTGTCTTCTAATATTTTCCCTACCTTTGAATTGTTTTTTAGAGTTTTCACAGCTGTCCATTTCTAGAGGCAAGTTGACAGATAATAGATTGGGTCAAAGGGAGTAAAAATAACTTTGACTGTTAAAAATTCCCCCTTTTTTTGATGTTGATGGTAGGGCTTTCTTCTCTGACTGATGAAGTATCAAGAGGACATTGCATGACTGATACACTGCTGCCACATTATGCGTATGTGTTCAGGTGTTATGCAAACAACACTGAAAACCTTCCCACAGAGGTGCAGAGGATCATATGCGTGTGACAGGGGACTGGCTATATTTGATACAATGCTTTTGTGAACTTCAGTCTATTGCCAACTAAGAGGATCGCTGGGAACAAAGAACAAACTCTCCTGGAATACAGCTCCTCAGGCATTTTGAAATGGTGTGTCAAAAAGCTGATTATCCTTTTCTTGCATGAGAACCTCTCCAGCATCACCTTTTGCCATCTAGCATGGGCGTCTGTGTGATGTTTTTCCCATTTTCAAGGACCACAACTTCTTTTCACTGGTACAAATGTGAGTGGAATATTTAGTGCACCTCGACAACGTTGTACTAATCCACAAATAAATAAGCAGTTGCAATAAATTTTCTGCTGTGTCAGATGACATTTGGTGCAGCACAAATACAGCAATATGCCTGAAGAAGATCCATGCTTAAAGAGAGTAGGTTTCAGATGAAAATCATAATGCTGTTTATATTTTAATGGGAAAGGATATAAGCACATGTAAAATAAATCATTAAAATGCAGAGATGAACAAATTCACAGACAAAACAGAAATACAAATAGAATTAAAGGAGTTTTTTTATTACTGTCTACAACTACATGAAGGGGCATTGTAGCCAGGTGGGGGGTGGCCTCTTCTCCCAGGTAACCAGCAATAGAACAAGGGGGGACAGTCTCAAGTTGTGCCAGGGTAGGTATAGGCTGGATATTAGGAAGAAGTTCTTCACAGAGAGAGTGATTTCCCATTGGAATGGGCTGCCCAGGGAGGTGGTGGAGGCACTGTCCCTGGGGGTCTTCAAGAAAAGCCTGGCTGAGGCACTTAGTGCCATGGTCTAGTTGATTGGATAGGGCTGGGTGCTAGGTTGGACTGGATGATCTTGGAGGTCTCTTCCAACCTGCTTGATTCTATGATTCTATGCTTCTATGATTTTAATCCAGAACATACTTAATACTTTAGCCATTCCACTGTTTCTTGAATAAACTTGCCACTAGTTATATTGGACTTTATACGTCTGACTGATCTGTGGCACTTAATGCCATCTTAGGGTATCCCACTGCACATCCATCTGCCCCTCTAGAAGCACAGGAATCTTCTTTAAGACCTGTGCCACAGTTTAACAGGCCCCAGGATGGTATGTCAGATACTCTAACAAGTACACAGAAACACTAAGCATCTCCATTAAGCAGCAAAATGCCATTCTGCACCCCTATCCTTCAGATGGACATCTAAATTTAGGTATCTGTAATCTCAGTATAAATCCTACCTGTTCAATTTAGTTACTCACACGTGCCATTATATGCCATTTGGGATGTCTTAGGATATCAGAGACACATTACTGGCTGACATAACATGTGAATTGAGAGAGATCCCTGCCCTCCAGAGCAGCCCCTAAGTGCCCTCTGGGACACTTTGACATCTCAAACAGCACTTAACACCTATTTGTTGACAAGTGAATCAAGGCCATTAGTCTCTCCAGGTTTTTTCCAATTAATCTAAGTGGCTTTCAGCAGGCTACACTTGGCAGATATTTATAAACAGCAAACGAGTAAAGCCTGCAATAATACAGAAAGAGGATCATATTAGTTCAGCAACAGGCTGGCATTTTCTAGTTTATGTTATTTACAGAGAATTTAGCTGGTTTTGTCATTTTCTGCTGTGCTACAGACCATGCAAACAAAGCCTTTAAAGTTCAAATGCAGAAACTTGGCTACAGCTACAAATCAGAAATTGTCTAGTCTTAGCAATGAAATGTTAATTGGTGCCTGAGAGATTTGGTTCACAAGGAAAGGGCCCACAATGCTTCATTCTTGCCAAATTAGTAATCTTTAACATATATGAGTATCAAGAAGATTGAATAAGCCAGGCTGTTTCATATGTAGCATATAATCAGAACCAGTAGTACATATAATCAGAGCCACTAGTAGCTTCACCTACAGAGAGCAAACCACGCACCAAGGGCTGCCATACCTACTTGGTGTGTGTTTCTCTCTGAGGCAGGGAAATAACAGCTGTATTTTGGTGAAAGTGTAATCCTTCTTCTTCAGCTTCAGTTCCCCATATCATTTATTCATTTCTCAAATGCCCAATCTAGAAGTGTTTGTCATTACACAGTACCATGAGCAGCAGCCTGGTAAGTATAGCCTGCTTGCAATTTATAGTTGACCTTCCACAGTGATTCAATAAAAAAACCCACAAACTGTTCAGACTGAATGTCAAACTGACTTGAGGTATCCACTTCTTACTGTGAGCCAAAGTTATCTAGAGAAAAAAAAAATGGAATAGCTAGACCAGAGATTCTCAGCTTTTGTAGGGGTAAGAAGGAAGCAGAATGCAAGGGAAAGAACCCTTGCCTTTCATGCTGCTTCTGAACTCTGCCTTTAACCTGGATTCAAGTTCTGCAGAAAGTGCTTGACATGGAGACAACTAAGTAGAAATTATTTCACATAAGTTAGAAAGCAGAAATGAGAAGTAAAAAAGCTGCAATGTTATTGCAGTTATTCACCTGGGACCTTATACCAGCTGTCCACTTTAAACACCTAACTCAAGTCATCTAAAGGGGCAAAGTTCCAATGCACGGCAGAATCCCTACAGTCATTTCAGTGGACGTAGCTTTTGTGTGTGTGTGTGTATTTGTGTGTGTGTGTGTGTGCACATTTCCCATCAGCATATTTGTTTCTAGTCCATGGGTTCATATTTTGCAACCAAAAACCAAGTCTCCAGACATCCAGCATATTCTCCCTGCTGGCATGCAGTAAGGGTAGACCTATCTCAGTGTCAATATGTGGAGAACATTGTGTTTGAGACTTGGCATGACAGACCCAGATCAGCAGCCCCAGACATGGAGCCCCTTTATAACCATGCTGAAATTCTGGAAAACTTAACATGCTACATGACTGAGCAGATTTGGGAAGTTAATGCATGATCCTGTGCTCCTACACAGGTGATAGGTGTTTAGCACTCTCCACTGACTCCATGTTGTCTCTATAGAACGATAAGAGGAAGTTCTTCAGCACGAGTGGTGAGAGCCTGGAATGAGTTTCCCAGGGAGCTGGTTGAGGCCCCATCTCTGGAAGTGTTTAAAGCCAGGATGGATGAGGCTCTGGCCAGGCTGATCTAGGGTAGAATGTCCCTGCCCATGGCAGGGGCGGTTGGAAGTAGATGATCCTTGTGGTCCCTTCCAACCCTGACTGATTCTATGATTCTAAGTCCCCTGTACCAAGTGAAGGACTAACCTAGAAACAACATCTGAAAATTCAAAGAATTGGGTTCCATTCATCATCCTGGATTCATAAAGGTGAGCCTGCTCCGAACAGGGTTGCATTGCAGAAAGCAAAATTGACTCCAGCTATGCAAAAGCTTGAACACTTAAAAAATGAGCAGATTGTGTGTGGCTGCCCCAGCCTAAATACCATTCCTGCACATAACAACCATGCTGGAAACTATTTTCTATCAGAAATGCTTAAGTTGACACATTACTGCTGACTGATATTACAAGTAAGTAATTTCATTACATTATTAATGCATTATGGATGTATTTTATTTCTAGTGTGAGGACAAGATTTGAGGTTGGCCATATGAAAAACAGTTTAAATCTGAGCAGGTGTTTTAGGTAAGTGGCAATTACATAATTCACAATGCTGACCTGCACCCATCAGGTTTCCAAATTAAGAGGAGTCCTTTTTTTTTCTATTCAAGCCACAAGGGCCACTCCTGTTCTGGAACATTCAGGACAAAAGGCTGTGCCCTTCTACTCTGCAAACATGAGAAAAATAAGAGCTCTTCATGTCCAAGATGACCATGAGGCCAAGACCTCATAAGTATGCTTCCCCTGGCTACATCTGGACTGGTTTTCGTATGACAGACAGCACTCCAGTGGATGCAACATGTTGCTGAAGGGCAAGCAAGGTAGTGAGCTATCACCCACCAGCTGTTTGGAACCAGTGTAACTACAAGGTACCCCAAACTTACATTTTGTGGTCTGTATTGTGTACATATATCAGAAAAAGAGTGGAAGTCAAAGATACTTATGTTGCCTACATCACAGCTCATTAAGATTCTTTTCCACCTCAGTGAAAGCACTGTGACACTTGAACCAGAGCTCTATCAGACCCTCCAGGCTGATATTTCAATCAGAATGTGATTTTCATGACTGCAGAAGGTTATCAAGTCAAATACTGTGTCTGATTTTTAAAAGGGTTGGATTGTTTTATGACCATTAATAACATTTGCAGTTCTGCATGCTAAAACAAGGTAATCAAATGTCATCCTTTGGAGCATAGGCTAATTGCCATATAGGTCAAGAAGAGTATTTTTGCCAGTGTACATCATTGCATAAAATAAACTCACAAGTTCAAGAAGTGAAACCTTAACATGAGAAAATTTTAGCTTTTCTGTTTACTTCATAAAATAAAGGACATATGTAGGACCAAGCAGCCCCAACAAAGCACTCAAGATGGTCCAGTGCCTCTAAAAAGGCTCAGGTGTGAATCCACTTCAGTGTTTTCAGGTGTTTTGCAAGTTTCAAAGGTTAAATTTCTAGCCACCTTCTGAAATGTCTCAGCATAGAATGACAGAAAAGTAAGGTAAAATGGGACCTCAGGGGGTCATCCAGTTCATCTCTGTTACTCAAGGCTGGATCAATTAAGTCTATATCTGGCAGATATTTATCTAATCTCTCTTTAGTCTTCCAGTAATGGACCTTTTACAGGCAAAATTTTTTTCCCCCAGGTTCAGAATTTATAACTTAATTAATAATTTTAATCTTTCTTACTTTTCTTTGAGGTAAACTTCCCCAAATGAAAGACAGTGATTAGTACAAAAGAGGAAATAGGAAGAAAACATAAATATGATAAATTACAGTACAGAAGGGAGGTTGTAGACAGGTGGGGGTTGGTCTCTTCTGCTAGGCAAGCAGCAACAGAACAAGGGGACACAGTCTCAAGTTGTGCCGGGGTAGTTCTAGGCTGGAGGAAGTTGTTGGCAGAGAGAGTGATTGGCATTGGAATGGGCTGCCCAGGGAGGTGGTGGAGGCATCGTGCCTGGAGGCGTTCAAGCAAAGCTTGGATGAGGCACTTAGTGCCATGGTCTAGTTGAGTGGCTAGGGCTGGGTGCTAGGTTGGAGTGGAAGATCTTGGAGGTCTCTTCCAACCTGGTTGATTCTATGATTCTATGACCTTATCATACCTGAGGTATCACACACTGCTTGAAACAGAGAGTTTGTGGCCAAAAGAGTTAATTCAGTGAAGCTCTGTGTGATGGTTTGGGTGTTCCCTCACACTTTGGAAATCACTCAGACTAGACTCTGGAAATTGAATGAAGCTTATTAGTTACAGCTAGCACAATGTACAAGCAGATATTTACAGTATAGACAGCTATAGACAGAAATAGACAAGGTAAAAGGTAATACAGAAACACAACAGCCCTCCCAGAAACCTCAGTCCCCAGGAGGGGCTCCCAACCACCCCTTCACCTTTCCCCTGCCCCTCTCAACCTTACCCCAGTGCCAAGGAAGAATGGAGGTTCGGCCAGGGGAGTAGGAAGCAAAGTGGATTAGTCAAAGAGGCTAGAGAGAAATGCAGTTCAGCCATTCCCCCATCATAAGTAGAAGCAAGTCTCTTATCTATGTTTCGATTCTTATTTTTATACATCTCAGCAAGCCTATGAGCGAGGTAGACATCAGCCTTGTTCTCCTTTCACAGCCTGTAATCTAATCTAATCCTTCTCACCAAAACATTCTAGCTAGGCTCAAACCAGCACGCTCTGTTTGTTAAGGTACATCTACAGATAGTGTCCTGGTAGTAATTATTCTTCTAATTTAGACAAATCTCCATACTCTTTCTTTTTCCCAACTTTGAAATCTACAAACTTTAAAGTCTGCAAATCCATCCCCCCCCCAAAAAGGGCATGTTTCTTTGTTTATGATGCCTCATAGAGGAGCCATACCATAGGAATATAGAAAATATTTGGTGTTAAACCAATTGCTAAGGAAATTTGATTTCATAGAATCATAGAATCATAGAATCAACCAGGTTGGAAGAAACCTCCAAGATCAGTCAGTCCAACCTATCACCCAGCCCTAGCCACTCAACTAGACCATGGCACTAAGTGCCTCATCCAGTCTTTTCTTGAAGACCCCCAGGGACAGTGCCTCCACCTTCCAAACCAAGGAAGTCAGAGGGTATTTACAGTGCAGCCTAAGGAAAATATGTTGTGTGTATGATGATGACCAAAACCTTCCACTTTTTCATCTGTCGTTTAAAAGACCTTTTGAAATTAAGGTGGACAGAAAGGGTCAGTAAGAAAAGATGACTTAGATCTGCACAGATGAGTTATGCTTACCTTTGTAGTCTATCCAGAAATATGGCTCCTTTATTAATGCTTCTGTTTACCGCTTAAATTTATTCCACTTCTTCCTGAAGGTTGCTTTGACTAAGGCAATGAAAAGTAATTAATATTGTTATCAGAATTTCAAATCCACAGCAAGATAGATGTAAAAAAAAAAATTCTATATGCTTTTCCTCTTAAAAGTGTGTTGTGGTAGGCCTGATAGGCCCAAAATAGGCTTATACCTGTCCTGCCTTGCCTAGGCATGTTTTTCTGCTCCACCAGAGAGGCAAGCGTGGGAAACGGACACAAAGTACCTGGAGCCACGGAGCCTGGCCTGCCCAGGGTCCTGTGGTGTAGGGTACACACACTTAGCTTGTGCCTGCCTAGTGCAAGGCCTGTGCTTGTCCCAAATTAGGGAAAAGTGAGCCTGTGGCTTTGCCTAACATGGTAAGGTTTGGCTAACTGCCATCCTGGTTGGCTGTTCTGTGCCCAAAGAGCAATTAATCTCAGCCCACATTGATCAAAGGAGATAGGCAGGTGAACAATCTGCTTTTGATTCCCTGCTTTGCTCCCCTGCTCTTTGCCTGCTCTCTCTGCTGTGTCCAGCCCTGCTGCCATTGCACACTGCCTTATTGCTGCCTGCTAAACTCCACTGCTGCCAGTTACCAGGAGCAGACCCTGGATACATGCAGGCAATCAGCCTGTGTGGCCAGTGTGACATTGTGCTGAGACTGCACCACATCTGCCTGCTGCACCTGAAGGTCCTGCCTAGAATCCCTGGACAGATACACAGATCATCCAGAAGAAGCCAGGAGACAAGGTCAGAGATTGTCTGTGTCCTTTCCCCAGAAGCCAGGAAGATTCAAGCCTCAACATTCAACAAGACAGAGTCCCCTGAAAGCATTTGGGCACTGCCTGGACTGTGGCTAGCCCTGAGTGAGTAATAATAACAATCTGTGAGTAAATGCTCAATGCCTCTTTGTAATTCTCTACTGCCTTCTGCCATAGAGCAGAAAGAGCTTAAGCACATCTGCTGGGCAAACGGCGCATTTGACCGCAAGCGGCATTTGACTGCAGGAGTAGTCTCTTCCAGTTCAATTAATGTTTCTCTATTTTGCTGGTTATGTTAGATGTAGATATGACCCATAGAATGTTTCCATAACCATGTAAGAACGAAAATATTATTAAAATGAGTGGTCAGGGGTGGTGAGAGCTCTGAATAGCAAAACTAATAGACAATATTAAGGTTGGAAAGTATCACCTCGCATCAATTAATTTCCCCTCCCCAACGAAGTATCAGAAAAATATCTGATTTTTTTTTTTTGCTGCCTGGAAGCTTGTTTGCATGTCTTGTAAGGATTTCAAATTGCTTCCTTACATGTCTTGTAAGGATTTAAAATTAGGTGTGTCGCATACATTTTAATTTTATAAGCAGAAAAGTTCTTATTTTCAAACATTTATTTTATTTAGGATTTTCTTGATGTGGATTAATCCAATGAAAAATGAAGAAAAACTACTGGCTAGGTTTGAAAATTCTTTTTATTCATATCTATTTCTCATGGTATGGATTTAGTCTGTTTCTGGTGTCGAAAATGGGAAAATAAATTTGGGAAGTTTAATTTTTTTATAGTTTAAAGTAAATAAATGTGGAAAACTGTTAAATATATGTTTCAACAATTATTCAGTAACTCTAGCCTCCAGCTGTTTGTTTTATGTAGTGTTGCTCTTTATGCTCTAAACTTGCCTGACAACAATTGAAAGGATTGAATAAATGCTGAAGGACCTGTCAAAACAGCATGGCATAGCACTATATGGGGAGAGCAGAAGGAGGTAGTTCTGTAACTAGGAGCGGTAGTCACGGTAACATCAAGGCAGGGATTTTAGCTTTGGGTTTAGCAAAGTGTCAACATGTTTGCATGGGTTGCTACGCCTGGTCACCCAGCTTCATCTCACTTGGTACAGCAGACATGTACAGCTGTGAAGGATTTGCTGGGCTGTGAAGGTGTACATCTGAAGATGCTTTGCGCACAGCACACAGGAGTTCTTGCCTGCCTAATGAGGGGAGAAAGGTTTGCTTTTCACTATGGTGTGAGTCACAAGGTTAGAGGCCACTTGACAGAATCAACCAGGTTGGAAGAGACCTCCAAGATCAGCCAGTCCAACCTAGCACCCAGCCCTAGCCAGTCAACTAGACCATGGCACTAAGTGCCTCAGCCAGGCTTTGCTTGAACACCTCCAGGAATGGTGTCTCCACCACCTCCCTGGGCAGCCCATTCCAATGCCAATCACTCTCTCTGCCAACAACTTCCTCCTAACATCCAGCCTAGACTTCCCCCAGCACAACTTGAGACTGTGTCCCCTTGTTCTCTTGCTGGTTGCCTGGCAGAAGAGACCAACCCCCACCTGGCTACAACCTCCCTTCAGGTAATTGTAGACAGCAATGAGGTCCCCCCTGAGCCTCCTCTTCTCCAGGCTAAACACCCCCAGCTCCCTCAGCCTCTCCTTATGGGCTTTGTGTTCCAGGCCCTTCATCAGCTTTGTTCCCCTTCTCTGGACACCTTCCAGCACCTCAACATCTCTCTTGAATTGAGGAGCCCAGAACTGGACACAGTACTCAAGGTGTGGTCTGACCAGTGCTGAGTACTTCTATCAGATGAGTGAGATAAATCAGAATCAGTCCACAACAGCAGAAGAGAATACTTTAAAAAAATTAAATCACTTAGATAATTACTGAGATAGAGTTTTCTTCGCAGTGGTTAGTATGAAGCTGTGTCTTGAATTGGTGCTAGAAAGCATGCTGTTGATACATGGATACTTTAGCTGTTGTTGAGCAGTGCTTACACAGATTCAAGACCTTTTCTGTTTCTCACACCACCCTACCAGCAAGTAGGCTGAGAGTGTGCAAGCAGCTGTGAGGTGGATACAGCTTGGGGAGTTGATCTTAGCTCACCCAGGGGCTAATCCATACAATATTGTGTCATGCTCAGCATATAGATTGCTGAAGAAGTAAGCAGAGCATGTTCAAAGAGACAGTGTCTGCTTCTCAAGTAACCATTACACATGTTGGAGCCTTGTTTTCTGGAGGATGGCTGAATACCTACCTGCCAGTAGGAAGTGGAGAATCAATTAATTGTTTTTCTTTGGTTTTGTGTATAGTTTTTGCTGTACATATGAAGCTGCCTTTATTTCAAACCATGTGTTTTCTCACTTTTACTCTTCCATTTCTTCTTCATCCCACTGAAGGAGAAACGCACAAGCAGCTGTGTGGGACTTAATTGCCAGCTAGGGTTAAACTCCAACAGCTGGACATTGTCTGATGTTTATTCTGCATGTTCTGCTAGTAATATAAAGAAAAGAATTACCACACCCAAGGAAGGTTAGAAATATTTCCAAGAAATATTAGTATGGCTTTCACTTGACAGGATGTGACCAAAGAGCACTGTAATGTTTGCAACTCTGTTAAAGCATTTAAATGATTTGGTGGCTGAACTCTAATTGTCATTTGTTATTCACTGTATTTGCCAGGACTCAGAGAGGTGTTTAAATGGGCAAGGAGATGAAAGGAGTAAAATACATTAGTTTGACAGCATGTCATCCAGCAGATTCTGTGAGGTTGCAGAGAGTCCATGGGTGAAATTCATCTCACAGAGCTCAGTGTTGCCAATGTCAGGCATTTCCAAAGGATGAATCATCTGACCTTCCCATGTACTACTACGAGGACGAGTTCAGTAGCTCTCTGGAAGTAAGCATCTCCCTGCATTGACTAAAAAGGGAGCTTTAAGTGTAACTCTTAGATTGTCAAGTTAAGTCAGATGAGCTCCATGCAGGGCTTTTGCCTAGGTATACAACTTGGAAAAGACATTCAAATCAAGCCAGGATTATTCAGTTTTTATAGTGTCTGAAATGCTGTGCTTTATCTCCTGGCAGAACTCACAGCATGGAACAGGACAAATGCTTGACGGTTGGGAAGTAAGTACAGAGCGAGCAGTTAAAAACACACGCAAATAGTAAAAGTCTCCCTGAGGCTGGAAGAAGGATATTAGATTCAGGATAATAAAAGTACCTGATAAAAAAAGTTAAAATATTCTTGCAGTGAAAATACCATGCAGTTCATAGAAAAATGAACTTGCATAGCCATTATATGTCCCATGAAAGGAAAAACTGCACTATTTTGTCTGACAATTGGGGCCGTTTAGGTGTAATTTATAACCAAATAGAGAGTCAAATGACTTTTGGCAAGGAACCTTAGTGAAGTTAGAAAGAGTAGATCATGGCAACCTTTTAGAGATAAGAGACACCTCCTGAACAAAACAGAAGCATTGACCACGAGACGTATTAATTACTCTGATATTGATTAGGATAACTGGAATACAAATTCTTTCAAGTTACATCTTCTTACTTTGTTTCCAGTAATTCCATGGATAAATTTCACAGTCCAAGGCCATTCCATGCCTGGTCCCAAGAAATTAGATAAAAATAAGAAATCATGTTTAAGATACAGAGCATGCTGGATCTACTTATCAGCTTATCATTGAATTTGAAAGGATGCTGTGTACTAAAAGTGTTTTGACTTTGAGAAAGAGGACAGTGAAAAAAAAAAAAGCTGGATGCTCTGAGGAATGCTGATTGGAATTCTATAATGTATGAGAAATCTCCTGAAGAAGGGGAAATATAATATTTAAGAAACAACTGATGAGAAGGTAATTGAAATTCATCTCAAGCAAACAGATATTCTTCTGAATACAGAGTAGAATGTCAAGCAAATTAAATGAAAATACAACAGAATAATAAGTCTAGCTCAAAACTGAAAATTGGAGCATGTTTCTTCTCAAACCTTCCAGTTCAATTACACCCCTAGAAGCGACTGCATTTTTCTACTATCTCTAGAGAAAGCCTAACAGATAGAAGAGAAGATAGAAGAAAACATTGCCAGCAAATAAAAGCACATTACATCGAGCACAACTCTTGTACATCATTTAATTGGGAAAGTGTCATCAGGGAATTGTCTAATATTCCAGACCTCTTTATGTTACATTTAAAATTCTTGATCTTCAATAAAGGCAAATCAAGTAAACAATTCAGCCATGAAATCATACTAGCTTTACAATTTATTGCTGGTTCTCTGCTCTTCTCAAGTGATGCAATCAATCTGGGTGCAAAAGGTGACAAGAGCTGACCTCCCTCCTGTCAAGATCAGAGACAAAAAAGCTTGGCTGAATGTAACAAGTTTCTCTGCGTGTCCAGGGGAATGGCACCTAACAAAGATGCTCTGTACAGAGATGTCTTCAGGGTTTGGGGTTGTTTAGCCTGGAGAAGAGGAGGCTCAGGGGTGACGTCTTTGCTGTCTGCAACTACCTAAATCAGAGTATCACAGTATCACAGTATCACCAAGGTTGGAAGAGACCTCATAGATCATCAAGTCCAACCCTTTACCACACAGCTCAAGGCTAGACCATGGCACCAAGTGCCACGTCCAATCCTGCCTTGAACAGCTCCAGGGACGGCGACTCCACCACCTCCCCGGGCAGCCCATTCCAGTGTCCAATGACTCTCTCAGTGAAGAACTTTCTCCTCACCTCAAGCCTAAATTTCCCCTGGCACAGCTTGAGGCTGTGTCCTCTTGTTCTGGTGCTGGCCACCTGAGAGAAGAGAGCAACCTCCTCCTGGCCACAACCACCCTTCAGGTAGCTGTAGACAGCAATAAGGTCACCCCTGAGCCTCCTCTTCTCCAGGCTAAACAATCCCAGCTCCCTCAGCCTCTCCTCATAGGGCTGTGCTCAAGGCCTCTCACCAGCCTCGTCGCCCTTCTCTGGACACACTCAAGCATCTAAAGGGAGGTTGCAGGCAAGTGGGGGTTGGTCTCTTCTCCCAGGCAACCACCAAGAGAACAAGGGGACACAGTCTCAAGTTCTGCCAGAGGAAGTCTAGGGCTGGATGTTAGGGGGAAGTTGTTGGCAGAGAGAGTGATTGGCATTGGAATGGGCTGCCCAGGGAGGTGGTGGAGTCACCATCCCTGGAGGTGTTCAAGAAAAGCCTGGCTGAGGCACTTAGTGCCATGGCTAGGGCTGGGTGCTAGGTCTGACTGGATGATCTTGGAGGTTTCTTCCAACCTGGTTGATTCTATGATATGATATGATTGTACTCCACAATTAATGTTTCGGTGCTTTCATCATGATCTTTAACATTCTACTACCATATGTATCCTTTTCACTATTCCATTTCATTCATGGCTCTGAGGCATCCTTATAAGTCATAAATCAAGCAATTTACCATTTCCAGGTGGTGAATTTATACCTGACAGTAACTATGTGCATGCCCTTGAATGATATAAAATTACATTGCATCCTACTTTATAATTCTGTCTTCAAAGACATCTAGTTCTTCCTGTGTTGATAAATCAGCCTTCTGTGTTGATCTGTTGGAAGGTAGGAGAGCCCTGCAGAGGGACCTGGACAGGCTGGATGGGTGGGCAGAGGCCAATGGGATGAGATTTAACAAGGCCAAGGGGAGGGTTCTGCACTTTGGCCACAACAACCCCAAGCAGCACTACAGGCTGGGGACTGAGTGGCTGGAGAGCAGCCAGGAGGAAAGGGACCTGGGGGTACTGATAGATAGTAGGCTGAAGATGAGGCAGCAGTGTGCCCAGGTGGCCAAGAGAGCCAATGGCATCCTGGCCTGCATCAGGAACAGTGTGGCCAGTAGGACAAGGGAGGTTACTCTTCCCCTGTAAATGCCATGGCCTAGTTGATTGGTTAGGGCTGGGTGCTAGGTTGGACTGGATGATCTTGGAGGTCTCTTCCAACCTGGTTGATTCTATGATTCTATGATTCTATGAGCTACAGTGGCTCCCAGTTTTGTATCTTCACATTTCTCCTTATGATATTTAACAAAATCAAAAGCACAAAACTAACATTTACATCAGTTCTCAAATCCCTTTGAGCATCTCTGTGGAGAATTTCCTTTCAAATCAGGCATTTCACTTTCTAGCATAATTCCATGTTGTTAAACTTTGGGGCAATTTGTTAATTTTTGCATAATTACAGCTGCCTTCTCCAAATGAATTAATAGTTTCCCATGTAGCGTATCTGTTTCTCTTAGAAGATCAAAAAGATTATTTGGGGTTTTTTCCTCTAGTGAGAAAGCTCACTACTGTGCTAGTTTGCAGCAGGCTAGAATGTTTTGGTGAGAAGAACTAGATTACAGGCTGTGAAAGGGAAACAGTGATGATGTCTACTTCACTCACAGGCTTGCTGAGATGCATAGGAACAAGAAATAAAAACATAGATAACCACTCTCACTGGGGCTGCTGGCTGAGCTGCATCTCTAACCTCACCCTCCACTTTGGGCTAATTCACTTTGCTTCCTAACCCCCTGGCCAAACCTCCATTCTTCCTTGGGACTGGGGTAAGATTGAGAAGGGTAGGGGGAAGGTGAAGGGGTGGTTGGGAGCCCCTCCTGGGGACTCAGGTTTCTGGGAGGGCTGTTGTGTTTCTGTATTACCTTTTACCTTGTCTATTTCTGTCTATAACTGTATCTACTGTAAATATCTGCTTGTATATTGTGCTAGCTATAAATATAAGCTTCATTCATATTTCCAGAGCTGGCTGAGTCTAGTCTGGGTGATTTCTATCATGGGGGGGCGAGGAACACCCAAACCATCACAATTACCTTAGCAAAAAGTGGGTTGGATTTGCTTGGCTCCCTCAGTTTTTCTTCTTCTTCACAACTTGTTTTGGCTTTTTGACTTTCTGTGAGGCACAGGACCAATCCTTGTAAAATAGATTCATTATCTGGATCCTCATTATCTAATTTTATGTGCTAGTTTTCACAGTTAATCTGTTACTAAGATAACGCAAACAGTGCATTAATTGATTTGAAATGTTGTCATTTCTATGCTTCATTCTTAGAGGCCACCCTGGGTTGGACCTAAAGTTTTACCATTTCTGTTAATACTCAGGCAAATTAGGTCACAGGTGGTTTTAATGTTACCCATATGCTGCTCACTCAATATAAATATTGTACTTCTTTCCTCTCTGATAGACTCACAGAATCAAGCAGGTTGGAAGAGACCTCCAAGATCAGCCAGTCCACCCTAGCACCCAGCCCTGTCCAATCAACTAGACCATGGCACTAAGTGCCTCAGCCAGGCTTTGCTTGAACACCTTCAGGGATGGTGCCTCCACCACCTCCCTGGGCAGCCCATTCCAATGCCAATCACTCTCTCTGCCAACAACTTCCTCCTAACATCCAGCCTAGACCTCCCCCAGCACAACTTGAGACTGTGTCCCCTTGTTCTATTGCTGGTTGCCTGGGAGAAGAGACCAACCCCACCTGGCTACAGCCTCCCTTCAGGTAGTTGCAGACAGCAATGAGGTCCCCTCTGAGCCTCCTCTTCTCCAGGCTAAACACCCCCAGCTCCCTCAGCCTCTCCTCATAGGCTTTGTGTGCCAGGCCCCTCACCAGCTTTGTTGCCCTTCTCTGGACACCTTCCAGCACCTCAACATCTCTCTTGAATTGAGGGGCCCAGAACTGGACACAGGACTCAAGGTGTGGCCTGAGCAGTGCTGAGTACAGGGGCAGAATAACCTCCCTTGTCCTACTGGCCACACTGTTCCTGCTCCAGGCCAGGATGCCATTGGCTCTCTTGGCCACCTGGGCACACTGCTGGCTCATGGTCCACAATTTTCTGTCAAACAATTAGCCAATATTTTATTAATTCCCTTCAGAAGTACAAAACACACTTGAATTTTGGCAAATCTTACATTTCAGGGTTTCTAAGTTGCAGCTTTCTTTGCTGATTATACTTTTCTTTCTACAGTCTTCTTTAACTCTTAGCTAACCAACAACATCCTACCTGCAATGCCTGATTTTCTACTTATGTCTGGAAATCATGTCCAAACTCTGCCTTAAAAAATAGATGAGGAGCCATTGCAATTCTAAATCAAGCTGTTTCAATGGTCAAGAGTGCTTCAGCCTAGCTGACTTGAAAAACTGTTTTCCTCAATTTGTCAGTGTCAGTTGTTTGGAATAGAACCAACATTTAAACAGAACAAAAACAGCTCAATTATGTTTTCTGTTCAGGGGACACAGTCTCAAGTTGTGCCAGGAGGAAGTCTAGGCTGGATGTTAGGGGGAAGTTGTTGGCAGAGAGAGTGATTGGCATTGGAATGGGCTGCCCAGGGAGGTGGTGGAGTCACCATCCCTGGAGGTGTTCAAGAAAAGCCTGGCTGAGGCACTTAGTGCCATGGTCTAGTTGACTGAGCAGGGCTGGGTGCTAGGTTGGACTGGATGATCTTGGAGGTCTCCCCCAACCTGGCTGATTCTATGATTCTATATGATTCTATGACTTGAGACTGCTCCAGATCCAAATTTGTTTTCTATAGCTTATTCTCCCCAAATATGCTCATGATTGAAACTTAAATGCACATCATGGTACAATTTTTATTTTGCCTGCTTGTCCAATGTGAGCACAGTCATCCACATTTCATTTCTAGCATTACCTGAGTAGATCCTACTTTGAAATTCTTCCACTTCACACTGTGTACACTTAGCAATTTATGTTTCCTCCATCCATTCCACTTTCCTGACTTTATACAGCATCAATGCACAATATTATTATATTACTTCTCTCCTTACATTAGTTTTTATTCCTCTAAAACATGCAGCTGCATTTTTCTTGGGATAATTGCATCCAGTTCTGGAGCCTCTATTACAAGAGGGATGTGGACGTGCTGGAGCGTGTCCAGAGAAGGGCCACTGGGATGCTCAGAGGGCTGGAGCAGCTCTCCCTTGAGGACAGACTGAAAGATTGGGGCTGTTCAGTCTGGAGAAGAGGAGGCTTCCAGGTGACCTTCTTATGGCTTTCCAGTATCTGAAGGGGGCCTACAAAAAAGCTGGGCAGGGATTTTTTAGGATGTCAGGGAGTGACAGGACTGGGGAGAATTGAGCAAAGCTGGAGATGGGGAGATTCAGACTGGATGTGAGGAGGAACTCTTCAGCATGAGAGTGATGAGAGCCTGGAATGGTTTTCCCAGGGAGGTGGTTGAGGCCCCATCCCTGGAGGTGTTTAAGGCCAGGCTGGATGAGGTTCTGGCCAGCCTGCTCTAGGGTAGGGAGGTTGGAACTAGATGATCCTTATGGTCCCTTCCAACCTTGACTGATTCTATAATTCTTATAACTATTGCATTGTTATTTCTAACACCTGTTATTGCTGATCATCTACCCAGCATGCCAGTAATTCTGGCTCTGTTTTGTTGCCTTGGCTCTTTATGTTATAGCTGAAACATTTGAACTATTTCTCCTTTCCATCTTCTTTTTCAATCCTCTGGAGAAAAAAATACTTTTTTTCTGAGTAAATACCTTAAATCTGCTGGTGGAGAGGTAACATTTGAAGAAATCTTGAAGCTCTCCAGGCACCAGGACCGTTCCCAATTTCTAATTGGAAATAGATTACTGTGGGCCTGTGCCACCCTTCTGCAACACCACATCCTCTTAGAACACTTTGCTCCTGTGAGTAATTTTCTTCAGGAAAACGAAGGGAAAAAAGTCACATTAAACAGTGGGTGTCCAAACTCATGGCAATATTTCAGCTCGGGTTTCGTGTTTGGTGTTGCATCACGTTCCATCACACAGCACACATAGCAAGGCTCATCATATTCCATCAACTGATTTTGCTAAATGTCAGGCATTTAATAAAGGGAAAGGGCAACAAGTTGTAAAGGGTTTGCATTGCCTTGTTAATCAGCACTTGAAAAAGTTTTGAAGAACTCAGTGAGTCATTAATTTAAGAGCTGGGTTCTGGAAGCTATAACATATGCTGAAATCCAAATTTTCCTTTAACAACCGAGGGACCTCATCTGCTAGATTTCAAATATTGAAATGTATACTTAGACGTGCTGCAAATCTGGTTTGCCTAGCAAGTATGTGCAGGCAGCAAAGTCATTTGTCAGTACTGACTAGAAGAAGTTATCACAAAAACAGACTCTCAGAAGTGCCAGTGTCTCTCATAAAATCATCTCTCCACCTGCTCTACAGGACAGGTAAAACCCAGCAGCAGCTATTAGTTGCTATTAAAAATCACCTCATTGCTATTAAAGAGATAAGCTGGACTGACTGTTCAGCATCACTAGGCAGATACAGCTGCACCTTGACAGCCATTACATGACAGACATAAGAAGTCTAAGGAAACTTCAATGTTAACATTTCAACTGTTGGTGGTTTGTATTAAAAATAACCTTACTTATCAACTCTGTTTACTGTAATTCATAATTCTTTGCAAGTTCTCTCCCAGCATCTGGCATACAGAATCGAACTCTCCAATGCCTGTACACAGCAGACAACATTTTTTCATCTGAATAGTTCAATTACCCTCTGTACTTACTTCAGTAAGAGCCATTCCGTGGAAGTATAAGTGGCAGAATCAGACCTTTAGCTTATGTGAAGTTCACCATCCCATCACTGTTTACTTTGATTAACTACATCACTACACATTTTCAAGAGGAAATGCAATTTTCACAAGCAATAACTCAGCAAGTTAGAGTAAGGCAGTATAAGCTTTGAGCAGACAATTCTAGGTGCTGAAGATAGTGCAAGTGATGAAATGATGTATAAAATGACATGATAACAAACACTGACCATATCTCTGATTTTTCTTTAGTAGCAGACAATATCATCATTCACACAGCTGTGAGCCATTCAAGAAGGTATTATCCTGTGAGTTCTGACATCAAAAACTTATCGCTTCCAGCCTTACAGTAAACCAGTTTAGTAGGTAATAAAAATGAGCAGGAAATTTCCAGAGTGGTCTGACTTGACAGCAAAGACCAAATTTCCACAAAGTGGTACGGTTATATAAGATTTATATCTCTCTGCACCATCTAATCCTCCTGAGAAGATTAATTCTGGCAGAAGGCATGCCATGGGAAGACCAAATACCTTGCCTCAGGGTCTCCATTAGGCAGAGACAATTTTGGCTTCTTTTTTCCAGAGTTTCCTCAGGAATCCTGTTGACAAAGGCTGAAAGTTTAGGGTTCTTTTTTGTTTTCACAGCTTGTCTGGAAGCCCATCTCTATTCCTAATTAAGACAAAGCCTTTGGTTTGCTTCTGCCCTTATTTTCCAGTAAATTCTAAGCTAGATGGCCTGGTTGTTATTTCAGGACAGGATAATAGCTAATGCAGAGGAATAACAGTAGCGAGGAGTACAGTGAAAAGCACAGCCCACATACTACGACCAGGGTTCAGTTCTTGTTTACGTTGCTATTATCTTAACATTGCAGGAACTCAATTAATTAGAAGCTAGCTATGAGCAGAAAAATTATTACTCCAAAGTGAAATAAACAATGTATTTTTGAGTGCTGCAAAAACACCATCCTTGTGCAAAGTGCTGTGCCAGAGGAATCCTTCATGAAGTCAGACAGAGAGAGTGATTCCCCATTGGAATGGGCTGCCCAGGGAGGTGGTGGAGGCACCGTCCCTGGAGGTCTTCAAGAGAAGACTGGATGAGGCACTTAGTGCCATGGTCTGGTTGAGTGGCTAGGGCTGGGTGCTAGGTTGGCCTGGATGATCTTGGAGGTCTCTTCCAACCTGGTTGATTCTATGATTCTATGATTCAAAACACTATAGCTGCATCACAGTGATATTGAAGGCTGTATCTCTCTTGTCCACATGGCTGTGGTTTTAGACTTGATTCTGTGTGCGTGTGCTGTGCCTAATTTCGTGTGAGAGAAAGCAAAATGTAAATGGATTAAAAAAGAAGGGGTGTCAGGGTGAATCAGTTAGACAATATTTGCAAATAGAATTTTTTTTCCCCAGTCATTTGTTTTCAAACAATGCAGTTTTCCAAATAGCTTTCCATTATTTGTCCAGTTCAGGTTGAGAGCCAAGTGATATATTGATCTCTTGAAAACACTCGAGCTGCTGTAAAAACTCTCAAGTACTATAAAAGCATATCCATTGTACAGTTGGAGACAATAAAGAGGTGATCAACTTAATGTTGAAACTGTTTCAGAATAGAAAACTAGATTTTTCAAGCAAACCTGGTGCCTGAAAGGTGATGGAAAAGGAGATGAACTCTTGAAAAATAAACAGTGAGTAATTTATTACTAAGTATTACATACTTAGGTATGTGGCTGAAGTGCCTCAGGAAGCTGCAGTTACCTGGGGTAGGACTTAGCCATTATATCTACATGTAAATACTGATGTGTTGAAGAGGTTTCATGCAAGAGTGTAAACATAAGTATCTCATTCTGCTCCATGGTCTCCATTTGCAAATCTAGATGCACAGAGAGCCTCTCCAATGTAGATATGTAATTATGGACATGTTGCTTACCCTGGCAAAAGCTTCTATATAGATAAGGGAGGTTTAGTCAATAAGGTCAGTGAAGCCTGGAAATTTCACAGTATCGCAGTATCACCACCAAGGTTGGAAGAGACCTCACAGATCATCAAGTCCAACCCTTTACCACAGAGCTCAAGGCTAGACCATGGCACCAAGTGACACGTCCAGTCCTGCCTTGAACAGCTCCAGGGACGGCGACTCCACCATCTCCCCGGGCAGCCCATTCCAGTGTCCAATGACTCTCTCAGGGAAGAACTTTCTCCTCACCTCCAGCCTAAATTTCCCCTGGCATAGCTTGAGGCTGTGTCCTCTCGTTCTGGTGCTGGCCACCTGAGAGAAGAGAGCAACCTCCTCCTGGCCACAGCCTCCCCTCAGGTAGTTGTAGACAGCAATGAGGTCACCTCTGAGGCTCCTCTTCTCCAGGCTAACCAATCCCAGCTCCCTCAGCCTCTCCTCGTAGGGCTGTGCTCAAGGCCTCTCCCCAGCCTCGTCGCCCTTCTCTGGACACGCTCAAGCATCTCAATGTCCCTCCTAAACTGGGGGGCCCAGAACTGAACACAGGACTCAAGGTATGGTCTAAGCAGTGCAGAGTACAGGGGCAGAATGACCTCCCTGCTCCTGCTGACCACACCATTCCTGATGCAGGCCAGGATGCCACTGGCTCTCTTGGCCACCTGGGCACACTGCTGGCTCATGTGGATGCCACTAACCCTATCAACTCAGATTTCAGCTCACTTTCCTGAACACAGGTGCCTTGTGCCACTTTCAGATATCATAAAACTTCCAGAAAATTCACATAAACTAGAGCACCTTGCAGGAAAGGGGAAGGGAGCTGGAGGTCATAGAATCATAGAATCATAGAATCAACCAGGTTGGAAGAGACCTCCAAGATCATCCAGGCCAACCTAGCACCCAGCCCTAGCCACTCAACCAGACCATGGCACTAAGTGCCTCAGCCAGACTTCTCTTCAACACCCCCAGGGACGGTGCCTCCACCACCTCCCTGGACAGCCCATTCCAATGCCAATCACTCTCTCTGTCAAGAACTTCCTCCTAACATCCAGCCCATACCTCCCCTGGCACAACTTGGTTTTCAGCTACCACTTCTTTTAATGAGAGTGGTTTGTTCTGGCTTACAGTTATTGGGATCCAATCTCTGTCACAGGTACACAGATGGCCTTCTTCACTAATCTAACCTGTTTCTCACTCCATGATTATTCAATGCCACGGCTGCCAAAAAGAAAGCTGATGCAGCTCACTCAGGCCTCACTTCAGTGTGGTTTCTTTTCCATGCCACAGCTTGCATTTCCTAACTTTGACCAACAGAAAGAAACAGTTTTGGTAGCAAAATGTCTCTCACACAAATAGCAAAGGAGGGTAAACTGCTGAAAATTCCCTGTGCTAGTCTGTCTCTGATACATGTGGCTGCTTTGACTCTCCTTGCTACTGATCTTTTTCTTTACTTTAAAACTGTTTACAACGGTGGGTGCTAGCAGCCATTTTTGGCTTTTCTTTATCCTAAGAACAAAAATCAGTTTTTACCCACCCCCTGCTCCACAACTCTGGGCACATCAGGATCCCACCCTTCGAATGGCTCTGGGAAATACACTCTTACCCAAACCATTTAGAGCACTTCCTTGCCTTAATCTTCTCCTGCCTTTCTTGAGAAATAAGTCAGATGAAAAGTCAGGGTCTAGTTTCCTGTGCTAGTTTGAAGCAGGCTAGAATGTTTTGGTGAGAAAAAGTACATGATAGGCTGTGAAAGGAAAACAATGGTGATGTCTCCTTCCTCAGAGTCTTGCTGAAGAAGAAAGGAAAACATTAGATAACACCATTTTCTCTCACACTCTGCTTTGGGCTTCTGGCTGAGCTGCAGCTCCCTAACCTCACCTGCCACTCACCTTTGCTTCTTAGCCTCTTGGCTGAACCTCTATTCTTCCTTAGGACTGGGGTAAGGTTGAGAGGGGCAGGAGGAAGGTGAAGGGGTGGTTGAGAGCCCCTCCTGGGGACTCATGTTTCTGGGAGGGCTGTTGTGTTTCAGTATTACATTTTACCTTGTCTATTTCTGTCTATAACTGTATATACTGAGTGCTGTGTCCAGTTCTGGGCCTCTCAATTCAAGAAGGATGTTGAGGTGCTGGAACATGTCCAGAGAAGGGCAACAAAGCTGGTGAGGGGCCTGGAACACAAAGCCTATGTGGAGAGGCTGAGGGAGCTGGGGGTGTTTAGCCTGGAGAAGAGGAGGCTCAGGGGGGACCTCATTGCTGTCTACAACTACCTGAAGGGAGGCTGTAGCCAGGTGGGGGTTGGTCTCTTCTCCCAGGCAACCAACAATAGAACAAGGGGACACAGTCTCAAGGTGTTCTGGGGGAGGTCTAGGCTGGATGTTAGGAGGAAGTTGTTGCCAGAGAGAGTGATTGGCATTGGAATGGGCTGCCCAGGGAGGTGGTGGAGTCACTGTCCCTGTGGGTCTTCAAGCAAAGCCTGGCTGAGGCACTTAGTGCCATGGTCTAGTTGAGTGGATAGGGCTGGGTGCTAGGTTGGACTGGCTGATCTTGGAGGTCTCTTCCAACCTGGCTGATTCTATGATTCTATGATTCATTAAAAACAAATAACTATACTGTAAATATCTGCTTGTACATTGTGCTAGCTGTAAATAAATAGCTTCATTTATATTCCCAGAGCTGGCTGAGTCTAGTTGGGTATTTCTAAAGTGGGGTGGGGTGGATAACACCCAAACCATCACATTTCCTCAGCATATTTTTTCCTTCCTATTTGATAAGCAGCAGCCCTAGCAGAAGCTGAGAGGCGATGAGTCTCTCACTGGGAGGTGGTGGGTGGGAGTGGGGAGTGAAGTATTGCAATTGTGGCACCACACCTGCTTTTTTTTTTTGGTGTGTGTAAATGACAGTGCCAACCTTTTTCACTGTGAGTAATTTAGGACCTGAGTCACACTCACCCACAGGGATCTCTTTTTTTCTTCCTGTATCTGGCATTTAAATGTTCCACTGAATTCTTCCTTTTCAAGAGGAAGCCACTTGGAGACAGGTTTTCTGTTTCAGCTCTTACCCAAAGCAAAAGCTGGTCAGGAGTAAAATGTACAATTTTGATGTGTGTGAGAATTTTCAGCAACCAGGGAACAGTCACATGCAAAAGTTAACTCACAGGAACAAGAGCTTGCTAGGCTGGGCCCAAAGTGTATCATTACCTGGCAGTTGCTACCCACCAGCTGCTCCAACAGTGTACACACAGCTGGTCACAAGAAACTCTGGAAAACGTTTAGGCTTCTTAGTTAACAAGCCTCAAATCACCTTGTGTGGGGAAGATTGCATTTAAATGTCACCCTCTCTATTTATAACACATTCGTTCTTAAAACGAGGGAGGTTATTCTGCCCCTGTACTCAGCACTGCTCAGGCCACACCTTGAGTGCTGTGTCCAGTTCTGGGCTCCTCAATTCAAGAGAGATGTTGAGGTGCTGGAAGGTGTCCAGAGAAGGGTGACAAAGCTGGTGAGGGGCTTGGAACACAAAGCCTGTGAGGAGAGGCTGAGGGAGCTGGGGGTGTTTAGAATGGAGAAGAGGAGGCTCAGGGGGGACCTCATTGCTGTCTACAACTACATGAAGGGACATTGTAGCCAGGTGGGGGGTGGCCTCTTCTGCCAGGCAACCAGCAATAGAACAAGGGGACACAGTCTCAAGTTGTGCCAGGGGAAGTCTAGGCTGGATGTTAGGAGGAAGTTGTTGGCAGAGAGAGTGATTGGCATTGGAATGGGCTGCCCAGGGAGGTGGTGGAGTCCCCATCCCTGGAGGTGTTCAAGCAAAGCCTGGCTGAGGCACTTAGTGCCATGGTCTAGTTGAGTGGCTAGGGCTGGGTGCTAGGTTGGAGTGGATGATCTTGGAGGTCTCTTCCAACCTGGTTAATTCTATGAAAGTGAGGCAGAATTTCTTCAATAAAGGCATTTATCTTCACTTTCTAGATTTTGTGTTTTGTGAAGTCCTCTGCCTTCTATCTCAGCAAACTCCTTTTTTCCTTTTTACTCTTTTGCTTATTTGCTTTTGAGGATTTCTTCTTTAGTTCATTTGTTGGTTCATTTCTTTTCCCTTCTCTTTTCTTATTTTAAAATATTTTGGCAAGTTCAAGCCTGTTTTTTTTAGAAGGGTTTTCAGGGCTGTTTAATTTTAGACTCAGCAGCATCTCTTAGTCCTCTCTTAGGTCTATTATCTTTTTTACCTTTTCCTTGTTGCCTGTGCTTCAAGTAACATGTTATAAGTAGTGTAGGGACACTGTAGCCAGGTGGGGGGGGGGGGGGGGGGGGGGGCTCTTCTCCCAGGCAACCAGCAATAGAACAAGGGGACACAGTCTCAAGTTGTGCCAGGGTAGGTATAGGCTGGATGTTAGGGGGAAGTTGTTGGCAGAGAGTGATTGGCATTGGAATGGGCTGCCCAGGGAGGTGGTGGAGGTACCATCCCTGGGGGTGTTCAAGAAAAGTCTGGCTGAGGCACTTAGTGCCATGGTCTAGTTGAGTGGCTAGGGCTGGGTGCTAGGTTGGAGTGGATGATCTTGGAGGTCTTTTCCAACCTGGTTGCTTCTATGATTCTATGATTCTATGAAGTGAAAAACAGCTTATTGATCTGTCTAATGTCAATCATGGACATTGGCACTTATCCAACAAAGTATTTAGACTCCTTACTGTTATTTAGGCTTTGAATGTTCTTCTGAAATCTCTTCCACTGATGTTTATTACCTCACAATCAGGGTGGACTAAAAGCACACCCATGGACAATTAAGGAAATTTAGCTAATGGCTGATAATTTATTAGGCCACTGTAATTCAATTCCAACCTGTTATGTGCCTTAGCTCTTAGCAAGCTATTCCAAATTAAATTAATTCAAGGGCTTTGCTTGGTATGTTTATGGTGGCATAGACAGGTCTTACCAAATTTCTCAAGCATATGTTATTACATAAAGTTTTAAACGGAATTGCAGCCTTCCAACCTATTTGCACAGGGCAGAAATGTTACATAAAGTTATTTTAAAGAGCAGAAAAGTCAGTTTCCCCATTTTCATAGAATCATAGAAGCAACCAGGTTGGAAGAGACCTCCAAGGTCATCCAGTCCAACCTAGCACCCAGCCCTAACCACTAAGTGCCTCACCCAGGCTTTTCTTGAACGCCTCCAGGGATGGCAACTCCACCACCTCCCTGGGCAGCCCATTCCAATGGCAATCATTCTCACTTTGTGTGCTTACTTGCTGGAATTTTTCAAGTGGCTAGGAAGGGGGGTATGATTTGAGTCCTGTGTCCAGTTCTGGGCTCTTCAATTCAAGAGCGATGCTGAGGTGCTGGAAGGTGTCCAGAGAAGGGTGACAAAACTGGTGAGGGGCCTGGAACACAAAGCCTATGAGGAGAGGCTGAGGGAGCTGGGGGTGTTTAGCCTGGAGAAGAGGAGGCTCAGGGGGGACCTCACTGCTGTCCACAACTACCTGAAGGGAGGTTGTAGCCAGCTGGGGGTTGGTCTCTTCTGCCAGGCAACCAACAACAGAACAAGGGGACGCAGCCTCAAATAGTGCTGGGGGAAGTCTAGGCTGGATGTTAGGAGGAAGTTCTTGACACAAAGAGAGTGACTGGCATTGGAATGAGCTGCCCAGGGAGGTGGTGGAGTCACCATCCCTGGAGGTGTTCAAGCAAAGACTGGATGAGGCACTTAGTGCCATGGTCTAGTTGAGTGGCTAGGGCTGGGTGCTAGGTTGGACTGGATGATCTTGGAGGTCTCTTCCAACCTGGTTGCTTCTATGATTCTATGATTCTGCTTGTTTAGGTAGCTTTATTTGGTTTAAAACTTCTATGGATATCTTTATTGGTCCAGAATACTTCAATATGATCTTAACAGAAATTAAAATTCTCTTGCAAACATTTAATTAGCAACTGAGCCTCCAGAATATTTGTGACTAGCTAAAATTCTGATTGGCTTAATTCACATGGATCTATAAAGACGACTTGATTTCCTTTTGGATTTTCATTGACAACTTTTAAACACACTGAACGTTCCTAACCACTCGTGTCTGGCCTAAAAACACATTTAGTAGCACTCAGTTACAACAGAATGCCTTTGATCTTTACAAACACTGTTACAATGAGATGTGATTTTGCATAAGTTTTGATACAAAGAAATGGATTTTTAATCTACTTTATTTTCAACAAGCCCATTTAGCACATCTCAAGAAATAACTTCCTCATAGGAATGAAGCTGGGATCTGATTAAGTGTTATTGTTTCTGAAGATTGTTGTGGTAGGCCTGATAGGCCCAAAATATGCTTATACCTGTCCTGTCTCACCTAGGCATGTTTTTCTGCCCCACCAGAGAGGCAAGCACGGGAAACGGACACAAAGTACCTGGAACTGCTGAGTCTGGCCTGCCCAGGCTCCTGTGGTGTAAGGCACACACACTTAGCTTGTGCCTGCCTAGTGCAAGGCCTGTGCTGTTCCCAAATTAGGGAAAAGTGAACCTGTGGCTTTGCCTAACATGGTTATGTTTGGCTAACTGCCATCCTGGTTGGCTGTTCTGTGCCCAAAGGGCAATTAATCTCAGCCCACATTGATAAAAGGAGACAGGCAGGTGAACAACCTGCTTTGCTTCCCTGCTTTGCTTCCCTGCTCTGTGCCTGCTCTCTGCTGTGCCCAGCCCTGATGCCATTGCACACTGCCTTATTGCTGCCTGCTAAACTCCACTGCTGCCAGTTACCAGGAGCAGACCCTGGATACATGCAGGCGATCAGCCTGTGTGGCCAGCGTGACACCGTGCTGAGACTGCACCACATCTGCCTCTGCACCTGAAGGTCCTGCCTAGAATCCCTGGACATATATACAGATGGTCCAGAAGAAGCCAGAAGAACAAGGTCAGAGATTGTCTGTGTCCTTTCCCCAGAAGCTTGGAAGATTCAAGCCTCAACATCCAACAAGACAGAGTCCCCTGAAAGCATTTGGGCACTGCCTGGACCGTGGCTAGCCCCCGCAAGGGAAATAATAATAACAATCTGTGAGTAAATGCTCAATGCCTCTTTGTAATTCTCTACTGCCTTCTGCCATAGAGCAGAAAGAGCTTGAGCACATCTAGTGGGAAAGTGGCATTTGACCACAGGAATAGTCTCTTCCAGTTCAATTAATGTTTCTGTATTTTGCTGGTTATGTTAGATGTAGATATGACCCATAGGATGTTTCCATAACTGTGTGAGAACCAAAATATTACTAAAATGAGTGGTCAGGGGGGTTGAGAGCTCTGAATAGCAACATTAATAAACAACATTAATTTTGGAAAATATCATCTCACATCAGTTAATTTCCCTACCCCAACACAGATTCAGAAATCCTGTAAAAATTAACAATCAACAAACTTGTTGGATTCTCTCAGGCTTCCCAAGTTCAGCATCTGCTTTCTATAAGAATACTACTGGAAAATTATTAGTTCTCATGCTTGAATGCTCATGAAAATGTGAATGATAAACATGGGCACGCAAATATTCACATATGGATATGGTGTTTATAAATGAAGGGGAATACCATTTGACACAGATAAAAGAGCTGGTTTGTCAAAGCTGTTTAATGAGCCATAAAAGAATTTCAATCATACTCTTTGCATCCAGAGTGAACTGTGCACATATTACTGAGTCCCAGCAATGACATTACTGCATCTGCTACATCAAGTATACCTTTTTAAGGATTAAATACTCGTTGGCATATCAGGACAAGTTCTTGAACTCCTCAGTCACAGCTTTGCTTAAATGAAAACTTAGCTAGTTAGTTACCAGCTGACACACCATTTCTGCCTTTCCATTCACTTGTCTTTTCAATTCCTCTTTCACATCCATCTCATTTTTCACTGTGTGAAATCTTTGATAATACTTTCTAAACAACTGTCTTTTGGCATATCTGTGTACATGCATACACATATACACACAGAATTTATACTTATACAGAATCACAGAACCACAGAATTAACCAGGTTGGAAAAAAACTTCGAGATCATTGAGTCCAACCTACTACCCAACGCCTTCTAATTAACTAAACCATGCCACTAAGGGCCTCATCCAGTCTCCTTTTAAACACCTCCAGGGACAGTGACTCCACCATCTCCCTGGATTGCCCATTCCAATGCCAATCACTCTTTCATTGAAGAACTTCTTCCTAATTTCCAGCCTAAACCTGCCCTGGTGGAGATTGAAAATGTGTCCCCTTGTTCTGTCACTGGATGCCTGGAAGAAGAGACCAACCCCCACCTGATTAGAGCCTCCTTGAGCCTCTTCTTCTCCAAGCTGAACAACCCCAGCTCTCTCAGACACATATACACATACATACATAGCACCTATATATCAGCATCACTACTAGCACAGCATGCATTCCACAGAAATTGATACTCAGTAGACATAGAATTAAAACAAACATAAATTATTAGATGTTTTCTGTTAAAATTAAGGTCTATTAAAGATGAGAACATTATTAAATGTCTTGGTGTCTGGAAGTGTAATAAAAATTTGCACCTACTACAAAAGAAAAAGCTCTTTCCGTTAGTGAACTTCATTTTTTGTCTGATCTCACAGTGTCTCCATGAAACTCTGGTCTCCTGTCTATTATCCCAGTGTGACAGCCCAATAAAGTGATACTAGAAATACTTCTACTGTATTTCCCTTTATTCTGTTCCACAGGCCATTTCACTTGTAAAATGAAGGCATTGTAACACTGGAAAGCAGAAGGAAGGAATTTGGAAGGAAGGGATTTGGAAGAAAGGAAGGAAGGAATTTGGAAGGAATTGGAAAGGAATGAAGGAATTAGGAAGGAAGGAAGGAAGGAATTCAGTAGGAAGAATGGAATTTGAAAGGAAGGAATTCAGAAGGAAGAGATTTGGAAGAAAGGAAGGAATTCAGAAGGAATTGAAAAGGAAGGAAGGAAGGGAGAAGGAATTCACAAGGAAGGAAGGAAGGAATTCAGTAGGAAGAATGGAATTTGGAAGGAAGGAATTCAGAAGGAAGAGATTTGGAAGAAAGGAAGGAATTCAGAAGGAACTGGATAGAAAAGAAGGAATTTGGAAGGAAGGAATTAATACGGAAGGATGGAATTTGGAAGGAAAGAACGAATTTGGAAGGAAGGAATTCATAAGGAAGGAAGGAATGAATTAAGAAGGAAGGGATTCAAAAGGAAGGAAGGAATTTGGAAGGAAGGAAGGAAGGAAGGAAGGAAGGAAGGAAGGAAGGAAGGAAGGAAGGAAGGGAAGAATAAAGGACTCAGAAAGGGATTAAATCTAAAGATTAAAAGAATTATGATAAATTCTGGGACTAATAGTGAGAATTTCTATAGTACGATGAAACCATATACTTAAAAAGAGACCTGGAAGGTGGTATGAGATATAATGTTCAATCCCACAGTATCCAATGTGTCTCCAACTCAACACTAATATTAAAAGGAAACTCTGATGCAAAGGTGTCAACCTAAACACGTTCACTGTTGACAAAAAAGTAGCCATGTGTCTAAACTGGCTCACCCCCACTGAACTTTATTCATCATGTTCAGTGAAGGTAAATTTAAGTGCAGAGAACTACTAGGATACTGAGCAGAAACCAGACCCTGCTTCAAGAGGGAGCAGTAAAAGATCCTTTCTCATTCAGTGTAGTAAAAGAAGACTAAGAGGTGATGTGACTATAAACTCGATGAAGAGACAGATGCCAGTGGGTGAAAGAACAACAGAAACTCCAAAATGATGTCAGTATAAACATAAACAAGCACAAAGGGGTTATGATATATATTTAAGCTGCAAATGAGAAGGTTGTGTGATGTGGAGTTTGCAATAGCAAGGCAGTGGAGACATGGTCTCGAGGGGTCCAGTGTGAATGCTGGGTTCATAAGTGAATTTTATTTTCAGGAATTTACCCACAGCTACTGAATGTTTTACTCCTGGGACAGGCAGTCACCACAGTGCAGTTAAACGAAGCTGTCATGGTGAGTTATGGAGGAAAAGGTAGCATGTCAATTAAGCATAATGATGTGGCAATTAGCTTCTGATTTTAACTTCATAAATATGTGCCACGGCATAACTAAAAGGATGCAAGAAATATAATCTCTTCATCCTCTATTAAAAAATGGGGCATAGGGAAAAAAAAGGTGAAAGATATTTGACTACTTAAAAAAATCTATTTGCCTTCTTTGTTCAGCATCTCCTTCTATTGATCGCTACCAGTGCTGGCAAGTAGCTTGAAGCTGTGATCCTGAATTGATATTTAATTAAAATTAAGATCTATTCTAATTGTATGGTAAACACATCAGAGTTCTGTATGTAAATAATGTCAACAGATGAAGGATAAAAGAAGAATTTTAAGTAAGTGTTAGAAAGTTTGTAGAGGGGATAGAGAGCAAATCATGCAGAGAAAAGCAATAATTAAGTTCTGTCTCCAATTTATTTTTACATTGGATTCCATTCTTATTACACTGAAGTTTAAAGACTGTTTTCTTCACATTGCCAGAATGAATAAATTGCATGAATGACAGGGGGCTGGGGTGGGGGTGGGGGGGTTAAATTACAAAAGTAATGTTTTCTTCATCAAAGTGTGAAATCTATTTGTCATACGGCTAGCCCATGTGTCATAATGACATTGAAACTTACAAAATGAAATTACCAAGTTGCCTTATAGAGACAACCTTATAGGTTTTTTTGGAGAAGCTTTTTTGTCTCACTCTTGGTCAGCAACTTTCTGTCACTGTGCCCTGTCTCCAAATTCATATATATCATTAATGTGGAGTACTGAACAGATTTTCTGACTAATCAGAGGACTCAGGCAGTTTTTGCTTTATTAGGTCCTCTACAAGCAGAGAGGAATTGCCTCATGTTCACAGGCCTTGGTCCTAACAGACTCTAGCACCCCAGTATATGCTGGAGAGAAAACACAGCTGGACATAAGCAATCCAGGAGGTTCCTGGAGCGAATTGGTAACTTCCTTCTCCAAGTGATAGAGGAGTCAATGTGCAGAGGTACCCTTATGGACCTCCTGCTACAATGATGAATCATCATTGTGGCTGGTCAGTATGAATTCATCAAAGGAAAGTTATACCTCACCAACCTGATAAACTTCTATGACCAGCCTCCTAAATGAGTGGAAAGCATTGGATATTTTCTATCTGGACTTCATCAGTCTAATGTCATCACTGCTTTTTCGTAAGACATCCTCACAGAGAAGCTGAAGCATGAGCTAGACAAGCTGACAGTGAGGTAGGTTGAAAACTAGATTGAATTGTCAAGTCCTGAGGGTTGTGACTAGTGGCACAAAGTCTAGTTTAAAACCAGTGACTAGACATAGGCCAGTACTAGGTCTGGTCCTATTCAACATCTTCATTATGAGGGGGGGATAAGACTGCATAGGAACCTTCCGGCTAGCAGCGAGGCTAAATCTCTGGTAATTAAAGTAGTAAAGACATAGTCAAGTTGTCATGGAATACTGGAAAAGAGCTAAACCATGTGAAGTAAATGGATGCCCTACTGAAAGAAGCTTATTTTTCTGTTTTACTTGTCAGAGGCATGCAAAGAGTAAGAATCAGGTACTTAAGTGAAATACCTGCAGATGAATGGGGAATGGTTCCTGCATACCAAAGTTAGATTTGGGGGTGTATTTTCAAGAGTGTGTATGTGTATGCATGTAGGTGTGTTCAGCCATACCCCTCCATGGTCAGACTGCCTCTCATCAGCAATCTTCCTGATGATTTAGCAATCATTAATACAACACCACCAGCATCAGCCACCAGTTTTATAGTGGGTTTTGTGGTTTTCTTTCTTTAAATACCCAGCTGGACTTGTCCTTAGCTGTGTAGTTAAAAAGCTGGGTTCCTTAGCTGGGTTCCTACTTTTCATAGAATGATAGAATCATAGAATCAACCAGGTTGGAAGAGACCTCCAAGGTCATCCAGTCCAGCCTAGCACCCAGCCCTACTCAGTTATCTAGACTGTATGTGTCCATAGAAGTTCATCTTGCCCAACCCTCAGGGCTAACACAGGTACACATAGATCAGGTTGCACAAGAACGCATCCAGGCAAGTTTGGAAAGTCTTCAGAGAAGAAGATTTCACAGCTTCTCTTGGCAGCCTGTTCAAGTGCTCTGTCATCCCCAAACTAAAGAAGTTTCTCATCAAGTTCAAGTGAAACCTCTTGTGTTCTGTTTGTGCCCACTGCCTCTCATTCTATCACTGGACACCACTGAGAAGAGCCCAGCCCCATCCTCTTGACCTCCATCCTTTGGATGTTTATATGCATCAGTAATATCTCTATTCTATGTTTCTTTTCCAGGCTAAAGAACTGCAGGTCTCTCAGCCTTTCCTCCTAAAATAGATACTCCAGTCTGTTAATCATTCCCATGGCCTTCTATTGGACTCTCTCCAGTAATTCCTTGTCTCACTCAACAAGTACTGATTTCAAAGGAAGATCACAAGTCACAGGCCTCTAGTTAGACTGTGCCACTGATTACAACCCTCTGTGCTCTGTCATTCAGCCAGTTCTCAGTCTTCCTCACCATCCACTCATCTAACCCACATTTCCTAAGTTTGCTATGAAGATGTTATGGGAGACAGTGTTCAAAGCCTTGCCAAAGTCAAATTAGGCAACATTCACTGCTCTTTCCTCATTTGCCCAGCTGGTCACACCATTGTAGAAGACTATCACATTGGTCAAGCATGATTTCTCCTTTGTGAATCCACGCTGGCTACTGATAATCTTTGCCTTTGTGTGCTTAGCAATAACATCCAGAATGAGCTATTACATCACTTTGTAGGTATGGAGGTGGTCTGTAGTTTCTTGGGTCCTTCTTCTTGATTGGAGTCACAATGGTTTTCATCCAATCCTCAGACACCTCTCCTGTTCTCCACAACCTCTCAAAGATTATGGAAAGTGGCTTAGCAATAACCCTAAGTCAGGTCCTTCAGCACTTGTGGGCACATCCCATTGTGGCCTTTGGATTTGTGGGTGCCTGCCTTGTCTAGACGATCTCTAACCTGGCTCCCTCTCCTGAGAGAGAGTCTTCTTCCTCCAGGATTTCTCTCTTACCAGTAAAGATTGAAACAAAGGCATTCAGTAACTCTGCCTTCTCTGTATCCTCAATTTACCTTTCTTCCTCATGATAAACACAGAGCATAACCAGTTTGTCTCATACACCTCTTTACCTTCCTTTCTTTATCCAGGATATATTCTGTGTCACCTATTGAAAAGAGTAATTATGTTTCACTCACTTATAGGAAAGTCCTTGGTAATGCACTGTTGCCTGAGGCTCTCAGTTATGCCTCTTTGACTTTCATGACAAAAACATAATAACAGTACTTCAGGGGTAATATTATCAATGGCTAGATATACCTGGAAAACTATGCAGTGTTAAAAAAGGGTCCCCTTGTAGCTTGGCTACAATATGATACTATATATACATATATATATATATAAAATAGAATCACAGATTTGTTTTGGATGGAAAAGACCTTTAAGATCACCAAGTACAACCACCAGTCTAACACTGCCATGGCCATTAAACCACATCCCAAAGTGCCATGTCCAATGTTTCTTGAACACCTCTACTGACTCCACTGTGTCTGTGTCCCCTTGTTCTATTGCTGGTTGCCTGGCAGAAGAGACCAACCCCACCTGACTACAACCTCCCTTCAGGTAGTTGTAGACAGCAATGGAGTCCCCCCTGAGCCTCCTCTTCTCCAGGCTAAACAACCCCAACTCCCTCAGCCTCTCCTCATAGGATTTGTTCCTTAAAGCAGAAAGGAGCTTGCTTGAGTCCATCTAGTGGACAAGCAGTATAACTGACCTCAAGAACCTTCTCTTCCAGTTCAATTAAGTTCAATGTTTGTGTGTTATTGCTAGTTATTTCTTGGACATTCTAGATAGTGTGCCATCATCTCTGTAATGTTTCCATGACTGTTGCAAAAGAACCTGATTATTACTGAAAATTAGTGTCTGGGAGGGAGTGAGACTCCTTAATATCAAACTTAATAAACTGTATTTTTTTTTAAGAATATAATCTTACATTAATTAATTACCCTTCCATTCCAATGAGATGCCCACCATTATCTGAACAGAATAAACACAGCCCTTGATTCAAGGAATTTGCAATCTATGTTAAATGTCATAACAGCTGTTTTGATGATATTTTTCCCTGTGAGTTCATAGAATCATAGAATCAACCAGGTTGGAAGAGACCTCCAAGATCATCCAGTCCAGTTGTATCATCAACAATCTGTTCTGTAATCTATCAAGACCAGTACATTGTGTACACCACAAGAGCTATGAAAATTCACTGTGTGGTTTCATTGCAGCTTTAAATCTGTTCCTTCTTCTTTGCTCTCTTCATATGTTGCAGTATCATCTCACAAGTCTTAATTTTGTATAACAAGAAGTAGGATTTTTCTGTTTTTATAAGTTCAGAGAAATGCCACTGATAAAGAGAAGAAAGAAGCCAAGTGAAGAAATTTCCTCATGCTTCAGAAATTTAACAGTAGCAAGACTAGTAAGCCCTTTGTAAAAGGGCTGGGAGCACCTCTGCTAGGAGGACAGGCTGAAGGAGCTGGGATTGTTCAGCTTGGAGAAGAGAAAGCTCCAGGCATACCTAACAGAGGCCTTTTTGTACCTGAAAGGGGCTACAAGAAGGATGCAGAGGGACTGTTTGCAAAGGTCTGCAGTGACAGGATGAGAGCAGTAGTTTGAAATGAGAGCAGAGCAGATTCAGATTGGATGTGAGGAACAAGTTCTGCATCATGAGGGTTCTGGAATGCTGCAACAAGTTGCCATGGGAGGTAGTTGAGGCCCCATCCATGGAGTTATTCAAGGTCAGGCTCAACAAGGCCTTGAATAACCTGATCTAGTGGAGAATGTTCCTACAACTGCAGCAGGGTTGGACTAGATGACCTTTGGAGGTCCTTTCCAACCCAAACCATTCTATGATTCTATGATAACATAGCATGGCTGCTGATTGTTCTTCAGCTGTAGCAGAAGCACTGTAGAGAAAGAATAAAATCTCCTAGATAATGTGGAAAGAGGGAAACAAATGAGACTGCAATTGGATTAGTAAGTAGCAGTTAATTCCTACAGCGATACATTTTGACTTCTGAACCAAATGGATCTATTAAAGAAACACAATATGTTTGGGAGGAAGTAAAGGTAAACACAGATATAGCTCTATACACTAGAAGCTATTACTTGTACTTGAGGAGCTATATGGAGCCATTATCCAAATCAATGGAAGGTCTATAAAAATAAAGAGCCTGGCAATTTCAGATTCTTTTCTTCTATTCTTTCAACAGAATCCATGGTGATACTGGAAATCATCAAGCTAGACTCAATAATTACATGACAGACATTATATATACATTCCAAAAACTGACAGAACAGTGAATGCATGGGCAGGGGGAGGCAGGAAAGACAGGGGAGGGGAAAGACAGACTTTATAGACTTTTTAAAGGTTATTTTCAAGGAGAAAGTAAGGTAAAACTTTCCAAGAAAGATACTAATCAGAAGTGATTTGTTCAGCTCCAGGGATCTGAACAAAAACAAGCTTGGCTTTCAGCTTTGGAGAGTCATACCCATTATTTGGAGGACAAATACAAGAAGTACTCTTTTCACCACCCGGTGCTATCTAAGTACAAGCATCACAAGTTCCTATGGGGTATCCAAATATTTCCCAACGATGTAAGGAAATCAATAGCTCTGAAATATGTATGGCTTGTCTGAAATTAATATTATTGACAAAAAAATCCAGAGGCTGAAATCATAGAATCATAAAATCAACGAGGTTGGAAGAGACCTCCAAGATCATCCAATCCAACCTAGCACCCAGCCCTAGCCACTCAACTAGACCATGGCACTAAGTGCCTCAGCCAGGCTTTTCTTGAACACCTCCAGGGACAGCGACTCCACCACCTCCCTGTGCAGCCTGTTCCAATGCCAATCTCTCTCTCTGAGAAGAACTTCCTCCTAACATCCAGCTATGTATTGTTTAAAGTGCAAGTGCACAAGGAAAAATAAAATGAATATAAAATTTCTATTTATGGAATAACTGTTCCCAGACATTTACCAGATGCTGCTGCTTTTCTCTCTCTTCTCCTTCCCCTTCATGCTTGCTACTAGCCAACATAAATCCCTCCTTATATTTTCCATCTTTATTTTCACCTCTAGGCTTTCCAATGCAATGGACATTTCCTGGCTGCTGCTCTGTCAGGGCCTTGCAGAAGGATGCAATCCTGACACAATCTCTAACACCTGTAAGCAGTAAATGGATGTGGGATATACCATCTCAGGATATTTGAGCTCGCTCTGGAGTGGCAGGAGGACAGCTCTACAGCAGGAAAAGAGCACATCCTTCTACCTATTTAAGACCTGCAATAGAAATAAGGAATAAATCTAAGACTAGCAGGCAGTTGCACCTTCTGCTGCCCTGTAAATTATATTCTTGCCAGGCCATTGTGTAAACTCCTTCAGTTTCCTGAGAGATTTCCTGATGGGTCGCAGTACTAGAAGTGACAGCTACAGCTATTGGAAATAATGGCCCATAGCTGCAGCAAAAGAGAATTAATGACAGCACTTTTTATTTGGGATAACAGCCTGGTAATCCGTATCATCACTTCAGAGTGAGTTCATACAACAAAACCAAACAAGCAGATAGACAGTTTAGGCTGTGAATAAAATTTAAAAAACCCCAATCTTTTCTCTTTTTTTCCACATTCTGTAGTCATTATTTTCCATTTTTTCCCTCTCCTTCTGAGCAAGAAAAATGGTGCAGATAAAGCTCCGTGGCTCTGAATAAGAATCACCATATTGCATTCCTGTAGGCACAGCTTAGAGACCAGCTTTCCCTTGCCTATGAATTGTTGTGGGATACTTTGCTGAAGACCTAGGCTTTTGTTCTATACAAGAAGCAATACCAATATGTGCTTTTCACAAAGTCCTGCCACTGATTCCAGCCTTGATCTAAACCCAAGAAAATAATTCTCCATGATCCTTTTTCAATGTTGTTTTTTATCTGCTCTGGTATCTCTTCCACGGCATGTCTCAGCTAACGCAGCAGCCTGTTATCGCTTGTGTGATGCTCTGATTCTGATACACCTGACTAAACTCGATTCACTCAGGTGAAGGAAATATCTGGTTTAAATGCAGACAAGAAAAGCCAGAATATGATCTCTGATAAGGAGATAATACTCTTATTTCCCAATAGGGAAATTAACACAGTATCACCAAGGTTGGAAGAGACCTCATAGATCATCAAGTCCAACCCTTTACCACAGAGCTCAAGGCCAGACCATGGCACCAAGTGCCACGTCCAGTCCTGCCTTGAACAGCTCCAGGGACAGCGACTCCACCACCTCCCCGGGCAGCCCATTCCAGTGTCCAATGACTCTCTCAGTGAAGAACTTTCTCCTCACCTCCAGCCTAAATCTCCCCTGGCATAGCTTGAGCCTGTGTCCTCTCGTTCTGGTGCTGGCCACCTGAGAGAAGAGAGCAACCTCCTCCTGGCCACAACCACCCCTCAGGTAGTTGCAGACAGCAATAAGGTCTCCCCTGAGCCTCCTCTTCTCCAGGCTAACCAATCCCAGCTCCCTCAGCCTCTCCTCGTAGGGCTGTGCTCAAGGCCTCTCCCCAGCCTCGTCGCCCTTCTCTGGACATGCTCAAACTGATAGATCATATCATAGAATGTTTTGTGTTGAAAGGGGCCTTTAAGGCTCCTCCAGTTCAACACTTCAGTGAGCAGGGACATATTGAACAAGATCAGATTGCTCAGAGCCTCATCCAGGCTGATCTTGAAAGTTTCCAGAGACAGATAGTTCGTCTACCACCTCTCAAGGCAACTTCTTCCAGTGTTTCATCACTCTCAATATAATTTCTTCTTTGTATCTATCTTTGTATTTATAGTCTAAATCTATCCTCTTTTTGTTTTAAAGCATTCCCTCTTGTTCTGCCACTGTAGGCTTTATTCAGAACATTGTCTCCATCTTTCTTCTAGGCCCCCTTTATGTACCAAAAGGCTATGATAAGGTCTCCTTACAGCATTCTCCTATCTGGTGTCAACAAGCACAACTCTCCCAGCCTTAAGTCATAGGAAAGGTGTTGCAACCCACTGATCATTTTTGTGGCACTCCCCTGGCTTTGCTCAAACAGATTCATGCCTTTCTTGTGCTGAGGGCTCCAGAGCTGACAATAGTGCTCCGTGTGAAGCCTCACCAGAGAAGATGCTAGGGGCAGAATCAAAGCCCTCAATCTGCTGACCAGCCTGGGACATGAATGGTTTTCTGGGCAGCTAGTGTACATTGCCAACTCATGTTCCACTTTTAATCTGTCAATACTCTCAAGCCTTTTTCCACATGGCTTCTCTCAGTTGCATCATGCCCTAGTCAGTATAGATATCAAAGACTGCCCCAACCCAGGTGCAGGAGCTTGTTCTTGGCCATGTTGCACTTTATGATGTTCACACAGGCCCACTTCTCAATCTTGTCTAGTTTTCTCTGAATGGCATCCCATCCCTCACATGTCAGTCACACCATCCATCTTAGGGATGTCTGCAAATTTGCAGAGAGTGCACTCCATCCCATTTCCTATGTAATTGATAAAGATACTAAACAGCACTGGACTCTGCCTTGACCCCTGAGAAACACCACTGATGCCACCATCCAATGAATTCATTATTCACTAAACAGTCCACCCATAACCTCCATAGCTTTCAATTAAAAGAGAAGGGTGATGTGAAGAATCATGTCAAAGGTCTTATAGATGTCCAGATGTCTACTGATTCCATCACAGAACAGCACCAGTCTGGCCAGCAAGAACTTGTCTCTGGTGAAGCTATGCTGGCTGTCTTGAGTCACGTCTCTGTCTTCCATGTTGAGGTGACTTAGCAAAGCTTCTACAAGAGTCTGTTTCATGATCTTCCCAGGCACAGAAACCACAGAATCACAGAATTAATCAGATTGTAAAAGACCTTCAAGATCACCGAGTCCAATCTATCACCTAATACCTTCTAATTAACTAAACCTGGCACTAAGTGCCTCATCCTGTCTACTTTTAAACACCTCCATGGACGGTGGCTCCACCTGGGCATCCCACTCCAAAGGCCAATCATTCTTTCTGGCAACAACTTCTTCCTAACATCCAGCCTAAACCTGCCTTCATGCAGTTTGAAAATGTGTCCCCTTGTTCTATCACTGGGTGCCTAGGAGAAATGGCCAATCCCCACCTGGCTACAGCCTCCTTTCAGGTAGTTATAGAGAGCAATAAGGTCTCCCCTGAGCCTCTTCTTCTCCAGGCTAAACAACCCCAGCTCCCTCAGCTGCTCCTTGTAGGGTTTGTGTTCCAGCCTCCTCACCAACCTTGTTGCCCTTCCCTGGACACATTCAAGCACCTCAACATCATTCTTGACAGGCCCAGAACTGGACACAGCACTCAAGGTGTGGCCTAACCAGTGCTGAGCACAGAGGCAGAAGGACTTCCCTTGTCCTGCTGGCCACATTGTTCCTGATACAGGCCAGGAAGCCATTGGCCTTCTTGGCCGCGTGAGCACACTGCTGGCTCATGTTCACTCAGCTGTCAACCAGTACCCCCAGGTCCCTCTCTGCCTGGTTGCTCTCCAGCCTCTCTGTCCCCAGCCTGTAGCTCTGCATGGGGTCACTGTGGCCAAAGTGCAGAATCTGGCAGCTGGCCTTATTAAAACTCAAGGCACTGTACTGTGCCCATCTATCCAACATGTCCAGGTCCCTCTGCAGAGCCCTCCTGCCCTCTAAGAGATTGACACTTGCTCCCACCTTGGTGTCATCTGCAAACTTGCTGATGCTGGACCTAATCCCATCTAGATCATCAAAGAAGATATTAAACAGGACTGTGCCCAGCACTGATCCCTGGGGCACACCACTAGTGACAGCTGCCAACTGGATGTGGCACCATTCATCACCCCTCTCTGGGCCTGGCCATCCAGCCAGTTCTTGACCCAGCACAGAGTGCCCCTGTCCAAGCCATGGGCTGCCAGCTTTGCCAGGAGTTTATCATGGTAGACAGTGCCAAAAGCCTTGGCTGAGCAGGACCTGCCTCTCCTAAATCCATGCTGGCTGGGTCTGATCTCCTGGCCTTCCTGTAGGTGCCCTGGGATTGCACTCAGGATGATCTATTCCATAATCTTGCATGGCACTGAGGTCAATCTGACAGGTCTGTAATTTCCCAAGTCCTCCTTCCAAACATTCTGAGACTGACAGGTTAGGAGTTCCAAGGGTCCTCATTTTTATGCTCTTGAAAAATGGATTAAATGTTTCCTTTTCTACACTCACCAGAGATTCCATTTGGCTGCCACAAGGTTTCAAATGTGATGGAAAATGGCTTGTCAACCCTATCAGTTCCTTCAAGGCTGGGGTACATCTCATCAGGTCCCACAGATTTACATATACTCAGGTTCCTCAGGCAGTCACAAAGCCAATCTCCTGTCATAGTGGGATGGAATTTGCACCCTAAGTTCCTGTCTTGTAGCTCATCACTCAGGAGATGTGAGAAGAGAAGCTGCCAGCAAAGGGTGAGGCAAAAATGCTGGTGGGTACCTCAGCCTTCTCCTTGTCTGCTGCTACCAGTTTGATGACAATCTCCCTTGTTTGGCTTCATGACCAAAAGGTCATGGAATATATAGCATAAATATGATATATGCTTGGAAATATTACTTGCTAGGCCAGCAGCTGCAAGGAGATACACCCAAAGCTTCTCAAACAGCTCTGTGTGTGTTCGGGCAGCTAAATTTAAGCCTACCTTGACCCATTTTCTAGGCTCTGTTAATTGCATGGATTAAATATATATTGACTTCAGCATGAGCTAGGACACAAAGCTCATATTTATTGGTTCAAATCTCCAAGTGAATCCTTCTCAGTTTCTCTTAATTTGTGAAGAAGAGTCCTGTGGACACAGGTGAACTGGCTCTGCATAGGAATCTGTTTTGATAGGAAAATAAAGCAAGTTTAAGTCCTGGTCTAGTCATCTTAGAGGTCTCTCCTGCACCATTACCATCCTGCTTCCCCCTCCAGCATCTTTATCCATGGATCTCTGCAGAGAGCTGCAAGAAGCAGGGCAGCCTCTCTGGACATAGGAAGCTTTTTAGTGGTGTACTTACCCAGTGCTACTGCTTTTCTCCTCTCTCATTTCCAGCCACACATCTCATTATGCTTTGACATTATTCTTGATATCTCAGTTTCAAAAGTTTTTTATTTCATGCAGTGCTACAGTCTGGGGACAGAGTGGCTGAGAGCAGGCAGGAAGAAAGAGACCTGGGAGTACTGGTAGAGAGTAGGCTGAAGATGAGGCAGCAGTGTGCCCAGGTGGCCAAGAGAGCCAATGGCATCCTGGCCTGGATCAGGAGCAGTGTGGCCAGTAGGACAAAGGAGGTTATTCTGCCCCTGTACTCAGCACTGGTCAGGCCACACCTTGAGTGCTGTGTCCAGTTCTAGCCCCCTCAATTCAAGAGAGATGCTGAGGTGCTGGAAGGTGTCCAGAGAAGAGCGACAAAGCTGGTGAGGGGCCTGGAACACAAACCCTGTGAGGAGAGGCTGAGGGAGCTGGGGGTGTTTAGCCTGGAGAAGAGGAGGATCAGGGGGGACCTCATTGCTGTCTACAGCTATCTGAATGGAGATTGTAGCCAGGTGGGGGTTGGTCTCTTCTCCCAGGCAACCAGCAAGAGAACAAGGGGACACAGTCTCAAGTTGTGCCAGGGGAGGTCTAGGCTGGATGTTAGGAGGAAGTTGTTGGCAGAGAGAGTGATTGGCATTGGAATGGGCTGCCCAGGGAGGTGGTGGAGTCACCATCCCTGGAGGTGTTCAAGAAGAGACTGGCTGAGGCACTTAGTGCCATGGTCTAGTTGAGTGGCTAGGGCTGGGTGCTAGGTTGGAGTGGATGAGCTTGGAGGTCTCTTCCAACCTGCCTGATTCTATAATTCTATGATTCCAACATTAACTTAAATAACTTGGTAGCCATAACAAAAGCAGCAGAACGTCTGCGTAGCTTGTTCATCCCTCCTTAAACAGACAACTCCTTGAGGGTTTGTTATGATTGAAATGAAAATCATGCAAGTATATACCAGCTGCATTTGGGGTTGTAAACCCTTTGTCAAGTTTCAATCAGATACTAATGGAAATGTCCCAGACTAGAAATCAGATAAAAGAAAGTTAATAAAGGAATTTCCCAGAGATCCTCTGTAAAATGGAGACCTTCTAATGAAAGAAGCAAAATGATTCAAAATAGATATAAAAAATTAATGATAGCTATCTGATGCTATTGAAACAGACAAAACTCATCAATAAAAAGGAAGGTTTAGCATTATGTGTTTCACCACAAAAAAAAATACATCAAGCCCTTTTCACGTTCTGGACCCTTCATCAATCAATAATAGGTAATAAATAATCTCCTGCTGGGGAGTCTTCTTTTTTTTCTCTTTTTACTGGAATACATTGAATGTAGGTTACCATAGTTACAGCAGAATTTTAGAATGAGTTTTGTTTTATCATAATTGCTGCATGTTAGTCTATAAAGAGCAGAACTGCATCTTCCACGGGTAGCACTAATTTGTGCCTGGAGACAATTCTCTCCCTTCAGAAAATCGAACAGCCACTGAAAATATGCTGTAAGTTTGTGGTCCTTCCCAGAGGGAGTGGAAAGTTTCTGCAAGTCAAGTTGTTTGTTGTTTAGAGCCTGGTGCTGCTGGGATTGGAGGCACAGAAAGGTGAAGCTGCAAAAATCCATCACCAGCAGTAAAGGGAAATTAAAAGCGTTCCCTACCCCACCCCAGACACGGTGAATTATGGCCATATTGCCTTCCATCACAGTTGTTTCTGAGCAGACCTGAACACTAATGAATTTGGCTGGGATTTTTTACAGAACCTTAAGAGAGCTGGAAATTAATAAGGAATGTAATGTAGCCTCTATAAAGATCTCAGCTTTTTTTTTTGTCACAGTGTTTTCTAACTCAGGAAACTATTGTTCCCAGGTTGCAGAAGCTAGAAAAGAAGAGCTGCTTCATTGTGGATCCCTTATTCATCCCCATAAAAATTAACACTCATCAGATAGCTGCTTTATTCTTCAGAGAGAGGTGTTGTGAGAGTATCTTTTTCCAGTGAGAATCATAGGATTTTTAATCTCTTGCAGAAATATTGACGGAGAGGAGATGATAGCACCACAGAAAATGTGTGTACAAGGCAGAAATAAACCCCAGAAATTAAAAAACCTAACTGAGATCTTAACTAATAGCTCAAGTGCTCCCTGTGAGGACTCAAATAAAACTTCACATAATACTTATGCTGAAGTGCTTGAAAAGCCAATGCGCCTGAAATGGTGCCTGTTATGATTCCCTGAACAGAAGAAAAGTCTTCAAGACTGGTCAATGACTGACAGCCCAACAAGATTTTTTCTGTTTCTTTGAAATGTCATGATCCTGCAAGTAAAATGCAAAGAGAAAGACAGTATGTCACATACAATATGGAAGGACAAGAAACTAATGTCAAGTCAAAGATTCCCTTCTCCAGCGTGACAGCAACTGCACAGATCAGTGGATTCCAAGAGACAGTAATCTTAAACATGCTACACTGTAATGACTACAGCTTTGTGACTGAAGATAACTCATTGCATATCTCAAACACTGTGGAGGGGGGGGGGGGAAGTCATAGTAATTTAGTAGTATCTATTGTTTCTTTCATGATTGCAAAGGGGAATCTTTAACACTATTTAACAAACTGCTTTATGAAATCAAAGTAGCTTTTCATAGAAGTGCAGTGAAAATATCTTCTCCTATAATGTTTTTTACTGCTGTGCTAGTTTGAAGCAGGGTAGAATGTTTTGGTGAGAAGAACTAGATCATAGGCTGTGAAAGGAAACCAATGGTGATGTCTGCTCCCCTCAGAGTCTTGCTGAAGAAGAAACAAAAACATTAGATAACACTCTGGCCATTTTTGTCTCACTTTCTGACTGGGCACTGACTGAGCTGCATCTCCCTAATCTCACCTGCCACTCACCTTTGATTCTTAACCTCTTGGCTGAACCTCTATTCTTCCTTAGGACTGGGGTAAGGTTGAGAGGGGCAGGGGGAAGGTGCAGAGGTGGTTGAGAGCCCCTCCTGGGGACTCAGGTTTCTGGGAGGGCTGTTGTGTTTCTGCATTACCTTTTACCTTGTCTATTTCTGTCTATAACTGTATAGACTGTAAATATCTTCACAGAGAGAGTGATTGGCATTGGAATGGGCTGCCCAGGGAGGTGATGGAATCACCGTCCCTGGAGGTGCTCAAGCAAAGCCTGGATGAGGCACTTAGTGCCATGGTCTGGTTGACTGGATAGGGCTGAGTGATAGGTTGGACTGGATGATCTTGGAGGTCTCTTCCAACCTGGTTGATTCTATGATTCTATGATTCTATCTGCTTGTACATTGTGCTAGCTGTAAATAAATAGCTTCATTTATATTCCCAGAGCTGGCTGAGCCTAGTCTGGGTGATTTCTAAAGTGGGGGGGGGGCAGGGAACACGAAAACCATCACACCATCGCGACTGCTGTTTTCTGGGGATCATTGTTACCAGAAGTATTCAGGTTTCACACTGCTTGAATTTACCTCTGCTGCAGTCTTAAGAGGGATACATCTTCGTAATCTTCACTCTTGGACATGAAGATGTGAGAAAATCTCTATTTGCTTTTTGAACATTGTGATGGTTTGGGTTTTAACCACCACACACACACAAAGACCAGGACTGTTGAGGCAGAAAAATGCAAAGGTAGGTTTTATTTTGCCTGTAAGTATCTGACAAACCCTTATTGTGATGGTTTGGGTGTTCCCTGCTCCCCCACGCTTTGGAAATCACCCAGACTAGACTCAGCCAGCTCTGGAAATACGACTGAAGCTATTTATTTACAGCTAGCAGAATATACAAGCAGATATTTACAGTAGATACAGTTATAGACAGAAATAGACAAGGTAAAAGGTAATACAGAAACACAACAGCCCTCCCAGAAACCTGAGTCCCCAGGAGGGGCTCCCAACCACCCTTCCACCTTCTCCCACCCCTCTCTACCTTACCCCAGACGTTGCCTTGTGCCCAGGGAAGAATGGAGATTTGGCCAGGGGTGTTAGGAAGCAGGTGGATTAATCAGGTTAGGTTAGAGAGAGAAAAATGCAGCCCACAGATTGGACAGAGAGCTGTGTTTATACCTTATCTATGTTTACACTCTTGTTCTTATACATCTCAGCAAGCCTATGAGGGAAGTAGACATCACCCTTGTTTCTCTTTCACAGCCTGTAATCTAGTTCTTCTCACCAAAACATTCTAGCTAGCTTCAAACTAGCACGAACATATACTTAGTAGTTTGTTCACAGAGCAGTATTCTCACCTGCTGTGCTCCCTCCTTCCTAAATTAACAAGGTAAGGTGATTTACCCAGCCCTTCACACACTGGTAGGTTCAAAGGGTCTCGTGCACAAAGATCTTTCCTCAGCAACTAGAAATTATGAATGCATTAACTCGAACCCAGACCTGCACACAGATCACCTGGGAAGAGAAAAATGGATGACACAAGTTAGTTAAACTGATGTTTTTTACTTCACCTAGTTTCAGTTTGGGGCCCATTCACTTTAGAGTTACAGCTGGCAGAGTGAGTGATATTTGTCATGTGCTGAAGAAGTAGGTGAGTGTGCCTACCTCAGGTGCCTACATACTGCTTTTAATGCATCTTTCCATGTTTGGTTCATTTTTCTCCCACTGTCTGTTCTTGTGTCTTTCATCTAGTAATAGAAGATACTAAGTGCAAAAGTGTATCATGAGACCAAGTAAGATTTATATGTGATAGTGTGCAAGCACAGAGGAAAAATCAGTCTTTATCCTCAAATCTTTAAGCATAAACAAGCTCAAAACAAAGGACAGGAAGGGGGGGAAAAAAGCAGTTATCTTATCCAAGATAGCATGAGAACCAAGACAAGCCTTCTTCGTCCTATCTACTCTTATTAGACAGTTTTATGGTGACTTTTTCCCTAGTGCCTTTGATTAATGTACTTGTTGCCAGTTTTCCCTTTCGAGCCCATACTAAAAAAAAAAAAAAGGTACAAAAGTAAAAAAAAAAACCAAGGTCAAACCTTAATTTAGTGCTCTAGGCACAAGCCAGAACACCTGAGTTTGCAACATATGAGAGACGGTGATTTTCAGCATCACTCGCCAGGTAGCATCCTGCTCTCTAAAACCTTAGCCCTTTATTATAAGACTCTGCATTTAGTGCCATGGTCTAGTTGACTGGCTAGGGCTGGGTGCTAGGTTGGACTGGATGATCTTGGAGATCTCTTCCAACCTGGTTGATTCTATGATTCGTGGAGCACCACAGAATAGATGTAGGTTCTACGGTTTAATTGTGGCCATTACCGTGCAGGGAATGGGTATTTCCCACAAACTCCACTCAGAGGCTGGAATCTCACCCACATCACCAGACTTCTCAACATTTGTCAAGACTCAGCTCCTATTTCACAGTACTTCTTTTTTCCCACAATTATTTTCATACATTGGGTGTCTCATATGAATTCTCCTTCCTTTCTCTTAGCCCCTGCGTGCTTTGACATAGGCTATATCAGAAAGTAATTTGTTACTTATTTGCTGTCTTTGTCAGTGCAGCACAACAAAAAGAGAGATGGGAAAAGCAGACACTTGTAAGCAAAGCATCACAGTTGTGTTGAGAAAGCACCACTAGTGAGAAATGGGCAGGAGGAAGGGTGGGGGTTCTTCAAGAGACATTGAACCATTGACCTTAAGAGTTTTCTATTATGGTCCAGAGAGAAGCCACTAAAGCATCTCACCACAGGGAAGAAATGAGAAATTTTGAGGGTTATTGAGCACTGAATTCTTGTGGTGGCTCAGCAAAACGTTACTTAGAACAGGTGTTGCTGTCATTGTGATACATTGGGGAAGTTTACAGCGTTCCATAGCCCCACAAGATGTACTAATGCCTCTCTAATGTTTCTAGAAATAGCACACTGGACTGTCAAAGACTACAGCATAAAACCCCTCTCCAGCCTGGCTGAAGATATTTGCAATTCAGAATAGATTTTATAGCTACCTTTTTCCAGAAACGAGGAGCAGTTTTGGGATTGGGTGCTGAAAAATCCCATCTTAATGCAACAGACTTTTAACATTTAAAAATGTTTGAGGCTACAATCCTGGCACCTTATTTTTTCTCTGCTTAAACTGAAAAAGGGAGCTTTTATCTTGACTATTCAGGAGACCAACCTGAGGGCAGGAAATCCCCCATAGGACAGGTGTAATTTCAAGACTCCAGGCCCATACGTAGTGAGAACAGTTGGGAAGCAATCTTTCTCACGGTGTTGAATCCAGATTCTATTATGATAACATAAACATAATATGGCCAATTTGCAATTTCAATTAACAATAAACTGTAACTATTTAATAAAAATGGAAAACAGATGGTAAAAGAAAATGCCCATGGCTACCAAATTTGTTCAAATTACATGGAAAAGAGGGAAAGAAAAGCACATTCGGTGGGAAAAAAAAGGCTTGGGTTATAAACCCTGAGGAGATTTGAGAGGACTAGAAATGAGAAATGGCCAGAATGCATTTTCCCAAAGTAACAGAGGCAATTTTAGGCACTTGGATTCAGTATGTCTGCACTGGAACTTGGACAAATTCTACAAATAGGACAAATTCTACAAATATACAGGCAATGGAAAAAAAAAGTTTGATGGAACAATATGGCAAGTGACACAGCTAGATACCATTTAATACCACAGGAGGTGCATGAACCAGAGAATGGACTAGGATGCAAGAAGGCAACCTGAGTAACTGAGTTGGAAAAGGGGATAGTCAGAGTTTTCAGTGCTGAATATGGAAGCTTCTTTTGTTAGAGCAGGTACCTGGAGAAGAGGAGGCTCAGGGGTTATCTTATTACTGTCTACAACTACCTGAAGGGACATTGTAGCCAGGTGGGGGGTGGCCTCTTCTCCCAGGCAACCAGCAATAGAACAAGGGGACACAGTCTCAAGTTGTGCCAGGGTAGGTATAGGCTGGATATTAGGAAGAAGTTCTTCACAGAGAGAGTGATTTCCCATTGGAATGGGCTGCCCAGGGAGGTGGTGGAGGCACCGTCCCTGGGGGTCTTCAAGAAAAGACTGGATGAGGCACTTAGTGCCATGGTCTAGTTGACTGGATAGGGCTGGGTGCTAGGTTGGAGTGGATGATCTTGGAGGTCTCTTCCAACCTGGTTGATTCTATGATTCTACTTAAAGCTCTGACAACCTGCAGGGGAAGTAAGCTGTAAAAAGGCATGTAACACAACAAGGTGACAGCTTCTGACCTCTCTGACGGTCCCAGGATGCTTTATGAACTGCAAAGTATTTTTCTTTCAGAGTAATCACAGAATCACAGGAACACTCAGGTTGGAAAAGACCCTCAGGATCACCTAGTCCAACCAATAGCCCTACTCTACAAGGTTCACCCTAAAGCATATCCCCAAGCAGCACAGCCAAAAGACCTTTAAACACATCCAGGGTTGGTGACTCAACCACCTCCCTGGGCAGCCCATTCCAATGCCTGACCACTCTTGCCATGAAAAAATGTCCAGTCTAAATCTACTCAGTTACTGTTCTATCACTATTTACCTATGAGAAGAGACCAACAGCAGCCTCTGCACAATGTCCTTTCAGGTAGCTGTAGACAGTAATGTGGTCTTCTCTCAGCCTCCTCTTCCTCAAACTAAACAGCCCCAGCTCACTCACTCACTCACTCACTCCTCATCAGACTTATTCTCCAGGCCCTTCACCAGCTTCACTGCCCTCCTCTGGACCTGCTCCAGCATCTCCACATCTCTCTTGTGTTGATGTGCCCAAAACTGAACACAACACACAAGATGTGGCCTCACCAGGGCTGAGTATAAGAGGACAATCACCTCCCTACTCCTGCTGGACACAGCATTTCTGATACAAGCCAGGATGCCATTGGCTTTCTTGGCCACCTGGGATCACTGCTTGCTCATATTCAGCTGCTTGTCTATTAGAACCCTCCAATTCCTTTCAGCCAAGCAGCTTTCCAGCCACACTTCCTCAGGCCTGCAGCATTGCTTGGGGTTGATGTGACCCGAGTGTAAGATCTGACATCTAGCCTTGTTGAAGCTCATGCCATTAACATCGTCCAATTGAGCCAATCTATTCATGCCCCTCTGTAGAGTCTACTGGTCAGGCCACAGTACTGTGAGTGCTGTGTCCAGTTCTGGGCCCCTCAATTCAAGAGAGATGTTGAGGTGCTGGAAGGTGTCCAGAGAAGGGCTACAAGGCTGGTGAGGGGCCTGGAACACAAAGCCTATGAGGAGAGGCCGAGGGAGCTGGAGGTGTTTAGACTGGAGAAGAGGAGGCTCAGGGGGGACCTCATTGCTGTCTACAACTACCTGAAGGGAGGTTGTAGTCAGGTGGGGGTTGGTCTCTTCTCCCAGGTAATCAGCAATAGAACAAGGGGACACAGTCTCAAGTTGTGCCGAGGGAAGTCTAGGCTGGATGTTAGGAGGAAGTTGTTGGCAGAGAGAGTGATTGGCATTGGAATGGGCTGCCCAGGGAGGTGGTGGAGTCACTGTCCCTGGAGGTGTTGAAGCAAAGCCTGACTGAGGCACTTAGTGCCATGGTCTGGTTGAGTGGCTAGGGCTGGGTGCTAGGTTGGAGTGGATGATCTTGGAGGTCTCTTCCAACCTGGCTGATTCTATGATTCTATACAACATGGAGTAGAACATTCAACGTGGAGTTGAATTCAAGATGTCATTTCATGCTAGGCCTGAGTAAACTACTCTTGGGAAATATTTTAGCTAATAAATTAGGCTTTTTTTTTTTCAGTTGTCAGTTTATTAATAAAACTCTTGTGGTTCCCATAAACATGTTCATTCTCTGTAAATCGTTAGAAGTGCTTTGTGCAAACAGTTTTCAATCAGCTTGCCTGTTTAATTATTTTTAATGTAATTATGTCTGATTATTCAGCATACATCATTTGTTGTTTAAAGGTTGTGATCAGCCATCTCAGTTTCGTGGCAGTTTATCTCCACTGTTTGCCTGAAGCTCTAGATGTCCATAAATGGAATGGGAGAACTGTGGCAAATAGCAGACAGCTTCATTCATAAGAAGGTGGGTCTGAGTCTGTAAGTTAGTAGGCAAATGATGGAGAAGAGCCATTCCCAAGTTATATTGCAAACAGGGCACCAGTCAGCATTTAACAGACATCCATGTTGTGGATTTAGCATCTGTTCCATCAGCCCAGTGAGGTGCCTGAATCCCACACTGGTGTGGACCTACAGCCCCTCTTCCAATGTTTAAGACAAGCCAGAATATTTTGCTGCTAATCATATCTTCCCCCCAGAGGCTACTCCCTTTGGCAGTGAATACAACTGAATTGAAAAGCAATTCAGAACTTGCCAGAATGTTTGTCAATTTGGTCTGCATTTTCCAAGCTCAATTTCAAATGAACAGTGCCCTGATGATACAGCAAGTGCTTAATATCAACACTTCAAGCCTCAGCAGAGAGAAACAGAACTGACAGTAAGACCTTTAACCAGGATGCATGAACAAGCAACGATTCAGTGTACTTTTGTAGGGCTGCACTGAGACAAATAAATCTTTCCATAAAGCTAGAGAAGCTCAACTGAAAAAAAAAAAGAAGAGAGCTGACCCATTTTGAGCCCATAAGTTCAGATAAACCAAACCCAAATGCTTTCCTGTAAAACTCAAAATCTCACATTCTCACATGTTCAGTAATATGCTGCTCCTTCTGAGCCTTTTTTTTTCCATTGTGGTGGTGATGACTTTAGTTGCTGTTTCAGATGATCCTTAAACATCACACCTAAATCAGTGACAAAAAGAGAGATGCAATTCCAGCCAGTCCCATCAAAAGGGATTACCTGAGCAGCCATGATTTTAACCTTCCACTCCACATACAAGTTTTACAGAGCACAGTGAAGAACTCTGCTCTCCTATATACTTCTAAAAAACCACAGATCCTTCAAAGTTTTTCAGTGTTCAGACTTCCTTTAGTAGATCCTGTTCTGAAATGTCCTCTACCCTGACTGGGTCATGAATCAGAAGACTACCTGAGGCTCAGCTGAGCCTCTAGGTGAGGAAAGATGCTCCTGGACCTTGATGCTAGGCATGCCCTTTGTGTGAGCTCTTTATTCATAGAATCATAGAATCAACCAGGTTGGAAGAGACCTCCAAGATCAGCCAGTCCAACCTAGCACCCAGCCCTAGCCACTCAACTAGACCATGGCACTAAGTGCCTCAGCCAGGCTTTTCTTGAACACCTCCAGGGATGGTGCCTCCACCACCTCCCTGGGCAGCCCATTCCAATGCCAATCACTCTCTCTGCCAGGAACTTCCTCCTAACATCCAGCCTATACCTACCCTGGCACAACTTGAGACTGTGTCCCCTTGTTCTATTGCTGGTTGCCTGGGAGAAGAGGCCACCCCCCACCTGGCTACAATGCCCCTTCAGGTAGTTGTAGACAGTAATAAGATCACCCCTGAGCCTCCTCTTGTCCAGGCTAAACACCCCCAGCTCCCTCAACCTCTCCTCATAGGATTTGTGTTCCAGGCCCCTCACCAGCTTTGTTGCCCTTCTCTAGACGTGTTCCAGCACCTCAACATCCTTCTTGAATTGAGGGGCCCAGAACTGGACACATGTCTTGTAAAATACAATCTGCAAGCCAAAGAGACACTATACCAGCTGACACATGACTTACGTTCAAAACATAAGTCTTAAAGAGTTCAACATATATATTGCATCACTCCCTGGCCTCCATTTTAAACTTCTATTGGAATACAAGTTATAAGTTGCATTAGACATCACAGTTTTCCACATTTTCCAAGTTTCATTCTATCAATTCAATCTCAGCTGCAGTCAGTTTTATATGTAGGAAAATCCACGTGCTGCCCAGGGCAAGAAGGTGCAGAATGTTGCAGTCCTATGGTGCAAAATCCTATCAATATGAATACTCACAGAACTGGCCACTACATTCATAGAATCATAGAATCAACCAGGTTGAAAGAGACCTCCAAGATCAGCCAGTCCAACCTAGCACCCAGCCCTAGCCACTCAACCAGACCATGGCACTAAGTGCCTCAGCCAGGCTTTTCTTCAACACCTCCAGGGATGGTGACTCCACCACCTCCCTGGGCAGCCCATTCCAATGCCAATCACTCTCTCTGCCAACAACTTCCTCCTAACATCCAGCCTAGACTTCCCCTGGCACAACTTGAGACTGTGTCCCCTTGTTCTATTGCTGGTTGCCTGGCAGAAGAGACCAACCCCCACCTGGCTACAACCTCCGTTCAGATAGCTGTAGACAGCAGTGAGGTCCCCCCTGGCCTCCTCTTCTCCAGGCTAAACAGGCCCAGCTCCCTCAGCCTCTCCTCATAGGCTTTGTGTGCCAGGCTTCTCATCAGCTTCTTCACCCTTCTCTGGACACCTTCCAGCACCTCAACATCTCTCTTGAATTGAGGGGCCCAGAACTGGACATAGCACTCAAGGTGTGGCCTGACCAGTGCTGAGTAGAGGGGCAGAATAACCTCCCTCGTCCTACTGGCCACACTGTTCCTGATCCAGGCCATTATTCCTAAATGAGACTTCTAACAAAGTAAAAAAGCACTAACTCTACATATATGGTCTAGTAGAGCTTCTCTTCCTGTACTGCATTTTCCATGTAGGATACTTTACTATATATGGGCCAGGCAAACACTTGCATTTGAATGATGGTGATTTAAGCTGAGAATAGCTGAATTATAAAGTAATGTTATAACACTATCATTACCCTAGAACTGTGCCCCATGTTTAACAATAGCTGTCTGAAATGCCATTAAAATAATGACTTTCCAATTTTCTGAGTCTTTTATTATGAGAAATCCTGGCCAGAAAAAAATCTTTAAGACCCTTTTTTTTTTTCAATTGGTACAAATTGGTGTACCTCCATTGAAGCCACTGCATGAAGATATGACCTTTCTGTTCAAATTACCCAAAATGTTCAGCAATTAGGTAAGCAGAAAGTGCTTCAGAAACATCAGGTGTTATGACACATGACTCAAACCCTTTCAGAGTAGCTGAAGTTAAATTTAAGTTACACAGAATTACAGAAGGTTAGGGGCTGGAAGGGACCTTGAAAGATTATTTAGCCCAATCCCCCTGCCAGAGCAGAATCATCTATACCAGATCACACAGGAATACATCCAGGCAGGTCTTGAATATCTCCAGAGAAGGAGACTCAACAACCCACCCTGGGCTGCCTGTTCCAGTGTTCCATCACCCTCATTGTGAAAAAATAGCACTCTTGTATCCTTCGTGGCTTTCTCCCTGGCTTTCTCCCAAGGCCAGAAAAGAACTACTCAATTCAGCTCCCTGATTGCTTTTCTGTCATTGAATTACTACCTTATCTCTAGCTGACTTTTTTAAATTAATTGCATTATAGATGCAGCCTGGTTGCACCTGGTAATAGGCATCAGAATATGCGCAAGAAGAGTTGGAAGAAATGAAATGAAAGAAAACTAAAAAGAGAGAGGCAGAGAGAGGGAAAGAAAGAGAGGCTGAAAAGCAACTTATGAGTGCCATGGGAAAAGATTCATATGTCATGAGCTACAAAAAAATATGCCCAGGAAAAACACCTCTGCCTAATGTTCTTGCTTCCAGCTAAATTTCAATTTTTACCCCAAGTTGGGTGCCAAAATAAAGATGTGATGGTTTGGGTGTTCCCCCCCACACTTTAGAAATCACCCAGACTAGACTCAGCTGGCTCTGGAAATTGAATGAAGCTTATATTTACAGCTGGCACAATATACAGGCAGATAGTTACAGTTATATACAGAAATATACAAGGTAAAAGGTAATACAGAAACACAACAGCCCTCCCAGAAACCTGAGTCCCCAGGAGGGGCTCTCAACTACCCCTTCACCTTCCCCCTACCCCTCTCAACCTTAACCCAGTCCCAAGGAAGAAAGGAGGCTCAGCCAGGGGGTTAGGAAGCAAAGTGGATTAGTCCAAAACAGAGGGTGAGGTTAGAGAGTAAGATGCAGTTCAGCCAGCAGCCCCAGTGAGAGTGGTTATCTGTGTTTTTATTTCTTGTTCCTTTACATCTCAGCAAGCCTATGAGTGAAGTAGACATCACCATTGTTTCCCTTTCACAGCCTGTAATCTAGTTCTTCTCACCCAAACATTCTAGCTTGCTTCAAACTAGCACAATAGTTCACAAAACTTTTGATTCCATGAATATTGCTTTTCCTGCATTCTCAGTGAGGGAAGCCTATAAGGACTGCATAGGGCTGGGTGATAGGTTGGATTGGATGATCTTGGAGGTCTCTTCCAACCTGGTTGATTTTATGACTCACTATGACTCACTATGACTTCTGTGATGCAGCTCTCTGCTAATGTAGGTATTTCCTTCTTTGCTATCATGAAGCCAGCTGGTGACACTTTTGGTGAAACCATGGATCATCCTGACTCCTCTTTTATTTAATATTTGCATTTAGACCTATTCACTTCCTGCTGGAGGCTAACTAATGGCTTTCACAGATACTGAAAAGAGTCTGACTGACTACTGCAAACACTCAATTATCTCTTTTTTTTTAATCAGTGTTAGATTGGAAGTTGTTTCCTTGCTTCTACTCTTTTTTCCCTCTACTTAGTCAATAGAAGTAGCGGATGTATTGGGTGGTAACTTCCCTGCTGGGTTCTCACTGCAAGAATTTAAGTTAGACTTCTACAACTGTAGTCACTAGATTTTATACTGCCAATTTAAACATTCCTACCTCAACAAAACTTGTCCTGCACCTTATTTTAATATGAGAATGGCCATACAGAGTGATAGCCAAAGTCTGTCTAGCCAAACATCTTTGATGCAAGCCGCAAAGCTTTGCATCTCTCTCATTTATTCAGCCTTCCATTTGTAAATAGAGGCCATTTGTTACACCAGCATAGCTTTTTGTAAGGTTTAAACATCACACCAGTAAATGTAGTTCACAGTTGGTTTGTATGTACCATCTGGGCTTTGTGTATAAAAAGAGGCACCTAGTCTTAATTTTGGAAGCATTTGCGGGAGGATGTAATATATACTGTGCCGGTTTAGTCTGCTTCATGTTTGGAAAGTAATAACTCAGTAGTATTTCTAGGACTTGGCAGTTGGTGTGCCATCTGGGGTGGTAAAGACTCTGCATATGGGAGATGGTATGGTCCCAAATATTTTATCTCTCTACCACCCTTCCCATTAAAGGCAACTTCACTTAAAGAAGCGAAATTTATTGCAAGTGTAATATGCTGCCAGGAAGGTGAAAGACAAAGTGTGTATCTACTCAGGCAGTACTGCTCTCTCACAATACACTTCTAATAGAGCAGATAAATGTTGTTTGTAATCACCTTAATAGTATTGTTCTCAACTTTCCCTCACTGTCCTTGTTTACAGTTTTCCTCATTACACAAAACTCCTCCCCATCCTTCAGATTTTTACTTCTTTGATGTTTGGAGGCTATTAGCCTGCTGTTTGTTAGTTAAGCATATGTGGAGAGCTTATTATCAAGTAGTCCAAGCTTCTTCACATTGATTATTAAATTCATGGCAGAAAAGTGTTTTAATGCATGTACCAATTCAGTGGTTTTAATCCAGGCCATTATAGTTTATCCATTTTAATCTTCCTTCACTGCACCTAACCATTCAAACATCACTTCAGTTTCTTATAGTTTCTTTCATTAATCGTTCCAAGAACCCAATTTTATTCCTTGAGTGCCAGAGCTGTATAGACTAGGTCTGCTTCTGTGTTCAATATTAAATTACTCTTCTGAGATATTAGCATACCACTTTATTCCTTGAGGCAATAATGCATACGCACCTATAACTTCACTTGACCTTTTGATTGCCCTTTCAAGTTGTGCCCATTATCTGCCACAATTATATTTTATTCTCTCAGCTTTTCCAGATTGTTAAATACTCATTCAATATTTGCTTCAAATGATACCAGTGGTGGTGCCTTGCACTTTTACCATTTAGTTACCACTTAGTCACATCAATCTCTGCCACATTATGTTATTCATTCCCCGTAAGGGCATTCTAAGCTCCTCCCAATTTATGCCATGGGTAAATTTTGTAAATGGGCTGACAGGTTCTCTTTTCCCAATCAGGAATGAAGATGCTAAACCAGTCTTGATTTAGTACCAGCATTGCAGTAAATGTCTGTGTGTCTCCCTTCAGCTTGATCCATCAATATTCCTTGTTTATGGCCTTTGAGCTAATCTTCAATCCATGCAACAGTCCACATATTTGTCAATTTAAATTCATTGTATAAGATTTCATGGATGCTCTATCAAATAGCTGAAGTCAAGCTAGATTAGGCCTGCCATTTTCCTTTCATTTGCTTAGTTGGTAATGCTATCAGAAGAAGCAATCAAATTTGTCTGATAAGATTTATTCTCATAAATCATGCTGCTTATTACTCATGGATCTCTTATAGTCTGGAGGCTGTGCTGTGCCTGTAAGGGACAGTTCTTCCATACACTGACTTTGATTTGACTACTTGCCCCATGAAAAGAAAAGTCATTCAGCAGTACATTACTTTTGGGCTTCAGTAGTAGGCCAGTGGTCTATTTCAGTGCTAATTAGCAGCAGCCTTTTCTATTTATTTCAGTGAATATTAGGTTAAATAATTGTACCAAAGATTGAGTTATTTCCCTCATTTATTGTATCACAGTATCACCAAGGTTGGAAGAGACCTCATAGATCATCAAGTCCAACCCTTTACCACAGAGCTCAAGGCTAGACCATGGCACCAAGTGCCACGGCCAATCCTGCCTTGAACAGCTCCAGGGACGGCGACTCCACCACCTCCCCGGGCAGAGTGTATCACACTCTACTTTTTATTGTGGGTTAAAACAAAGAAGAAGAAGAATCAAGAGGTAAAGCATTATGTCCCTCTGTGAGCTTCAAAAAGTATCTGTTGTTTCCATCTAACAAACTCCTAGCACTTTGAAGGGTTCGCTGCACAGGAAATAAAAGTGTAATGATTTCATATGCTGCTGTTCCAGTGAGTTCTTTGGGACCAGGGAGCTCTCTTACACATGGGTACCCCCCTCTGGGTACAGTTTCAATACTTTATTACAGCTTAAACACTAAAACCATCATGAGGAAGGTATCACAGTATCACCAAAGGTATATACACAATACCTATGGCTCACCTGCTACAGCCATAGGGAGAAACTACAGTGCAAAATAAGACATGACAAACAACCCCAGGTAGCCCTATTGATCAATGGGCAGGCTGTGCTCACCCTATCCCACTGCCCAGCGGAGCTCCCAAGATGTGTAGCTAGCAGAGCTGGTCAGCTGCCATCTCAGCAGGTAGGTGTCCCCACCAGGACCACACCATCGTGGTGGTAAGACTGCTGCCACTCCAGCTCGCCTACCCGCGCTCTTGGATTAGATGTGGTCAGAATGCTGTGATGTGTGTCCAGTGCATCCCAGAATTCTGAACCAAGCAGAACCAAACTCCTCCTTCATTTAGAATACCATCTTTCCCTACTGCTCATGTGCATACCTACAAGCCCTACTTGCCCCAGATGTCATTAACCTCATGATTATCCACTTGTCATGACTTCTGATCGCACACAAAGCAGCTCTTCCCTCTTACAGCTGTGCATTGTTCATGGCCACTCCTGTTGGAGTTGCCTCGCTTTTACCTGACATAGCAAAGACTAAACAAGAGACTTCCAACATGGAAGTAGATGAAACAAAATAATTTATAAAGCCAGACTGCATAGATAGAATGGTTAACATGATCACAGCTTCTGCAGTTGTATTTTTAATGCACATCATCTTTACAGATAGATGTGTGCGCTGTTACTTTAGCAATGCTACTGCTATCCTACTTCTGAGGTGACAGAGGAACAGCAAATAACAACTAATCCCCTAGGAAAATTGAAAGACCTCTGTAAAAAAAGTAGAATGGTCACTGGTCTGGCCAAATGACACATATGGACAACTGGTGTTAGTTCTGCTGAAGTTCATCCTCCACTTTGAATTAGAGCAGCAGTCACATGAGGGCCCCTCTAACTACCTGTCAGATACACCTTTTTCTAAAGCCTGTTTCTCCCCAGTGTCATACATCTGCTGCTAACGTGCACCTTCCAACCATTGTTCTTCACTGGTTCACTCTGGTTTTCAGTTCCCCTGTTAGGTGAGACGGATGAGAAGAGAAGCACATATTCTGCAACTGTTTTAACCAGCTTCAGACATCTAAAAGATAGGTAATAAAGCCAAAATTTCTCTTCTAAGCTCCCCTTAACACCAGAAGCCATTCTAGCTTCTAGCACACAATGTCTTCTGTCCCAGAGGGCTATTTTACAATAATAATCTCTGTATAGAGTTCAGCATCTCCAAAAGATGGTTGTGCTGGGGGAAGTCTAGGCTGGATATTAGGAGGAAGTTCTTCACAGAGAGAGTGATTGGCATTGGAATGGGCTGCCCAGGGAGGTGGTGGAGTCACCATCCCTGGAGGTGTTGAAGCAAAGCCTGGCTGAGGCACTTAGTGCCATGGTGTAGATGACTGGCTAGGGCTGGGTGCTAGGTTGGACTGGATGATCTATGATTCTATGATCCATCCATTCCACTGCAGCGATGCAAAGAAACTTAGAACAATGAACCACACTTTACTTGCCAAAGTTATGGTACCTGAATCCTACACAGTGTCTCATAAAGGCACATAAAAATAATGTTGCAAGACAAACTGATAAAGGTCTTTGTGTCCCAGAAGAGCAACTCCTAATAAATTATCTCAGCTAAGTCTAAGTTTCAAATGACAACATTTGCCAGCTGCAGATGTGTCATTAAAGGATGATGCTCTCAGACTGTCTCCCTCATGGTATAAATAGTCATACCTCTATCAATTCCACTAGGACCCTATTGATTAATATTTTCTGAGAAGTAGTTTTAATGTTTCTGTAATTATTGTAATAGTCTTCTATTAATAAAGTTACTCCTGGTGTAGGAATATGCCAGTTCCTCTCATCTTTTTGTTGACAGAGCTGTAGACACAAAATCAATGTAATCATTTACCCTAAAAATTCCACTAAACGACCACTTACTGAAAGGTATTTTGAGTTTTTTGTCAATAATTTATAAATCAGTTGGGTTTTTCCTCTCTAAGAGCTTAAACCTAAACCTACACACTGGAACAGTGTGTTTGCCCACAATTTATCCTGAAAGTCTAGCTACAAAATTTCACACCCTCCCATCCTCTGTAGATTTCCCTGGGTTTTTTTTCCTATCAAGAAGGGACTTATTGTACCTGTCCAGCTTTAGCTCTGAAAACATATAGGCCAATCTAAAACATATTGCCCTTTCCCCTGAAACAACAATTGATACAATGTAGTCCAGTTCTACTTACATAAAACTGAGAGGTTCGTAGTGATCCATGACCTTGTAAGGCTCATTATTAGATAGATACCAATTTGTCATGCTGTGCCTGGCTATCAGCTTTTCTAGTCACTCACTTCATGCTTCTAGTGGCAAATTATATTTGACTTTCAATTTAAAATCCAGGGTACTTTAATGTAAAACCTCAGTATAATAATGGTGATGAAGCAGCAGGACATGCAATTTGACAGAATGGACTTTCCTAGTTTATTGTGGCAGATTCCCCTCCAGATTCTATGGTTCCCCTCCTCCACTCTGATAAGGAAGGAAAGAAGAAAAGAAAGAACACAGGAAATAATAAGGCAAGAAGGCAGGCAAGAAAGTAAGGAAGAAAGCAAGGAAAGAAACAAAAAAGAAAGAGGAGAAGAATAAGGGAAGGAAGGGAGGAAGGGAGGGAGGAGGAAGAGAAAGAAGAGAAAGAAGAGAAAGAAGAGAAAGAAAAGAAAGAAGAGAAAGAAGAGAAAGAAGAGAAAGAAAAGGAGAAAGAAGAGAAAGAAAAGGAGAAAGAAAGAGAAAGAAAAGGAGAAAGAAGAGAAAGGGAGAAAGGGGGAAAGAAGGGAAAGGGGGAAAGAAGGGAAAGGGGGAAAGGGAGAAAGAAAGAGAGAAAGAGAGAGAGAGAGAAAGAGAGAAAGAGGAAGGAAGGAAGGAAGGAAGGAAGGAAGGAAGGAAGGAAGGAAGGAAGGAAGGAAGGAAGGAAGGAAGGAAGGAAGGAAGGAAGGAAGGAAGGAAGGAAGGAAGGAAGGAAGGAAGGAAGGAAGGAAGGAAGGAAGGAAGGAGATAAGTAAGAGAAAGAAGAGAAAGAAGAGAAAAGGAGAAAGAAGAGAAAGAAGAGAAAGGGAGAAAGGGAGGGAGGGAGGGAGGGAGGGAGGGAGGGAGGGAGGGAGGGAGGGAGGGAGGGAGGGAGGGAGGGAGGGAGGAAGGGAGGAAGGGAGGAAGGGAGGAAGGGAGAAAGAAAGAGAGAAAGAAAGAGAAAGAAAGAGAGAAAGAAAGAGAGAAAGAAAGAGAAAGAAAGAGAGAAAGAGAGAGAGAAAGAGAGAGAGAAAGAGAGAGAGAAAGAGAGAGAGAAAGAGAGAGAGAAAGAGAGAGAGAATGCATGCATTTAAAATATGACTTTCATTTGAAATGTTCATAGAATCATAGAACGAAGCAGGTTGGAAGAGACCTCCAAGATCAGCCAGTCCAACCTAGCACCCAGCCCTAGCCACTCAACTAGACCATGGCACTGAGTGCCTCAGCCAGGCTTTGCTTGAACACCTCCAGGGACGGTGACTCCACCACCTCCCTGGGCAGCCCATTCCAATGCCAATCACTCTCTCTGACAACAACTTCCTCCTAACATCCAGCCTAGACTTACCCCAGCACAACCTGAGACTGTGTCCCCTTGTTCTATTGCTGGTTGCCTGGGACAAGAGACCAACCCCCACCTGGCTACAGCCTCCCTTCAGGTAGTTGCAGACAGCAATGAGGTCCCCCCTGAGCCTCCTCTTCTCCAGGCTAAACACCCCCAGCTCCTTCAGCCTCTCCTCATAGGCTTTGTGTTCCAGGCCCCTCACCAGCTTTGTTGCCCTTCTCTGGACACATTCCAGCACCTCAATATTTTATTCAGTTCATCTAAATTGGGTCACTCAAAAATTAAATATCTATATAAAGCTAATTATCTCAAACTTCAATACAGAGGATGGAAAAAAAACCATCTCTAAGGATAATTAAGGCAATGTACTTCAGTGTGGGGTTCATCCCAATCAGCTCCAGGTTTTTAGCAGTTGTGCTTTAAGTGCCCTTCTTAGTCAGCAAATAGAAATAAGCATTTTTAGGAGGTGACTCATCTGATTCATCTCATAGGTCTATTTTAAGGTAAAATTAATCACCCACTTCTGGTATTTATTCCTCTCTATTAACTACTAAGGAAACTGTATAGAGTCATCTTGTCAGAGTTGTGTGTCCATTTTCAGGATGTATAGGCTAGCATAACTATTTTCTTACACTTGAACTCACAAAATCCTGATAAATAAGTCATCCTGTACATAAGCCTCTGTCTCTGCTTAGAATATCAGGGTTGGAAGAGACCTCACAGATCATCAAGTCCAACCCTTTACCACAGAGCTCAAGGCTAGACCATAACACCAACTGCCACGTCCAATCCTGCCTTGAACAGCTCCAGGGACGGTGACTCCACCACCTCCCCAGGCAGCCCATAATTTCTAGATAAACAAGCTAGCAGGCAACAAGCTTAGCTTTGCTTCTGGTAATAGGTGTGTAATTTCTCATCACCCAGTGCTGTGCATGACCAGGAATTACAGCATAAAGCCTTTTCCCTACCTGAGCCTTCAACTGCTAGGCACAAGCATCCTCACACTGAAGTAACAAGTCCTTGTTTTGTGTAGAAAGTTTGAGCCCACCACTTCTTTGGAAGGTGAAGCCCTAATTTTGTGGGACCATTTTTAGATATTTCCATGGTTTCTAAAACATCATTTGGGTGTTCCCTGCCCCCCCCACACACACACTTTAGAAATCACCCAGACTAGACTCAGCCAGCTCTGGAAATATGAATGAAGCTATTTATTTGCAGCCAGCACAATATACAAGCAGATATTTACAGTAGATACAGAAATAGACAAGGTAAAAGGTGATACAGAAACACAACTCCCCTCCCAGAAACCTGAGTCCCCAGGAGGGGCTCCCAACCACCCCTTCACCTTCCCTCTGCCCCTCTCAACCTTACCCCAGTCCCAAGGAAGAATGGAGGTTTGGCCAGAGGTTAAGAAGCAAAGTGGGTTAGCCCAAAATGGAGGGTGAGGTTAGAGAGTGAGATGTTGCTCAGCCAGCAGCCCCAGTGAGAGTGAAGAAAATGGTGAGAGTGTTATCTAATGTTTTTATTTCTTGTTCCCATACTTCTCAGCAAAGCTGTGAGTGAAGTAGGCATCACCATTGTTTGGATTGCACAGCCTATGATCTAGTTCTTCTCACCAAAAGATTCTAGCTAGCTTCAAACTGGCACAATCACAAACCTTAATGAAATGAAAAGGGAAGCAAAGGTATGGGAAGGGAAGGGAAGAGGAAGGGAGGTTAGCAAAAGCAAAATTCAGAGGGAGTGCACTAAATGTACAGTTTTGTCATCTGAACAGAGCCATTTTGTGTTAAGTTCCAAAGAGTATCCTATCTGTCCCTCAGCTTCCAAAGAAAAGACATGGACAAATTTACAGTCTCTGTGGATAGTGAAAGCAATAAAATCTGCCAGTGTTTCATAGAAGCCTATATATGAGCAAATGAATCCCACTCTATGTCTGCATCCCAGGTAGTCATCTTATGTTTTCTTAACAGTTATGAGGCACTCAGGATAATTCATCTGTCCAGTTTCTGGCGTACAGTGTCCTGTTCAGTGAGCAACTGTAAGTTGCTAGTTTTCTTTACTGGCTATAAAAGTAGTCCAAGGTTTCTCTTTTAGCTGTCTTCAGCCTAGATATAGTCACTTAGTCAAACATCTCGCACTCTTATTCTGACATAAATCAGTGCCAGTAGAGCCAGAGGTGCCAATGGGTTGCAACAACATAAGGGAGCTGGGAACTCTTCAACAACAACAACATACTGCAAAAATAATTCTTTTTCATCTAAGTTACAATTCATAACCTTGTATCATGCAGCCTTCATGTAAGGGATCTTTGAACCAGCTAGCTCTGAACCCAGATTAGGCTGTTATGTCAGAAGTTAAGAGAGCAGCCAGGAAGAAAGGGACCTGGGGATACTGGTGGATAGTAGGCTGAAGATGAGGCAGCAGTGTGCCCAGGTGGCCAAGAGAGCCAATGGCATCCTGGCCTGCATCAGGAACAGTGTGGCCAGTAGGACAAGGGAGGTTATTCTGCCCCTGTACTCAGCACTGGTCAGGCCACACCTTGAGTGCTGTGTCCAGTTCTGGGCTCCTCAATTCAGGAGAGATGTTGAGGTGCTGGAAGGTGTCCAGAGAAGGGTGATGAAGCTGGTGAGGGGCCTGGAGCACAAAGCCTATGAGGAGAGGCTGAGGGAGCTGGGGGTGTGCAGCCTGGAGAAGAGGAGGCTCAGAGGGGACCTCATTGCTGTCTACAACTACCTGAAGGGAGGTTGTAGCCAGGTGGGGGTTTGTCTCTTCTCCCAGGCAACCAGCAACAGAACAAGGGGACACAGCCTCAAGTTGTGCTGGGGGATGTCTAGGCTGGATGTTAGGAGGAAGTTGTTGCCAGAGAGAGAAATTGGCATTGGAATGGGCTGCCCAGGGAGGTAGTGGAGTCACCATCCCTGGAGGTATTGAAGAAAAGCCTGGCTGAGGCACTTAGTGCCATGGTCTAGTTGACTGGCTAGGGCTGGGAGCTAGGTTGGACTAGATGATGTTGGAGGTCTCTTCCAACTTGTTTGATTCTATCATTCTATGATTCTAAGTGGAAATGCTACTGTTGGAAGAAGGCAAGTAAGAGAGGGCAGGGCTTGAAAACTTAAGTGTAATGTTCCTGGAAGAAAACTCCAGAAGCAATCAAATAGATTACCTGATGATTTCCAACTAGGAAGGCCACCTTACCTGTCATTACAGTATTTCCACACCTTTGAACTCACCTTTGCATCTGATCAGCAAGACTATGGCAAAAATTTGTTGGCTGTAAGTTGCTGGTAGGTCAGATCTGTGACACAGGGGATTTGTGCATGATATTCACCACCCATTCCAGTTCCACACATGCACACTTTAATTTCCTCCTTCCTATATGCTGCAATATTGCTAAAGATCACAGACCTAAACATGATTTTCTTTTTTCTTTCTTGTTTCTTTTTAGATTGCTATGCAACACATTTGCTGTGTTACTTCCAGTCTTCTGGTAGCTCAACATTTCCACAGTACTGCCTGGTGAGTTGCATGGTTACATTTTGTCCCTGTTGTGTTTTCTTCCAAGCATTAGCTGAGCAATTAATGGGCAAATCAAATAAATTGAAGCTGCTGTATTTTCCTCTAGACACAAATGTGAGGGATAATTTTTAAAGCACTTTTATATTTCTCCCTCATCCTCTGGGGAGGAAGTACAGGCTTCAAGTTCTAAATTACTCATTCCTGCTGGCATCAGATGTATGCCCCAAGGAGTTCATTTTCAGCTCAACAGACAAGGCTTTAACTACCTAAATTCATCGCTAAATAGAAAATAATATAATAAAGCCCTTTCCAGACAATCTCTCGCAGGTGCTTTACATCCCTTATGGATGCACAGGGGAAAGAGCTAAAAAGGATCTAAGAACTGATACCTTCTTTTCCACACAGAGCATCTGTGGGGCTGAAATCTTCCTCTCTCATTTAGATTTCTACTAATGAAGGATGCTTAATATTAAATTAGATCAAACAAGATTTACCATGAAACAACACATTCATGTAGAATAGAATAGAGTAGAGTAGAGTAGAGTAGAATAGAATAGAATAGAATAGAATAGAATAGAATAGAATAGAATAGAATAGAATAGAATAGAATAGAATAGACTCAACCAGGTTGGAAGAGACCTCCAAGATCATCCAGTCCAACCTAGCACCCAGCCCTGCTGAGTCAACTAGACCATGGCACTAAGTGCCTCAGCCAGGCTTTTCTCAAGTTTACTTCAAGCCTTCCCAATTTCAGTGCTGCAATACTGTTTCAAATTCTAGTCATTCTCTAAAGTTGAAGTGTCATCACAAGGTCTAAGGATCCCATCTTCTGGAACTGAATAGAAGAAGTTCAGGGTTTTAAAGCATATTGCTAGCCTATATATATAGTGAACAAACTGGATACATAACACAACAATACTATAAAATCAAGCCATTGCAACTGAAATGTAGCTTCATAAGCACTCTCCAACCTTATCTCCTACAAGTCTCTGGTCTCTTAAGACCAGATTCCTTTTTCTTTGAGAAACTAAAATTGTAAGAGCAGACCCAGCAGTATTCTCCATCAAGTCATGTTCTTACAACCAGTTTTCCTTCTCTTCCTGCAACTGAACTTGTAAAAGCAGCCCCTGGAAGACAGCTGATTCAGGCTGTCTCAAGATTTCTGTGCACTTCATGTATTGCTAGTATCAAATTAAGTGTCTCTATAGTGAGACAAATTGGGGGAGGGGGTAAGGAAAAAAAAGGGATTCAAAGGTATGAGCTTCTGCAGGTTCATAAAGACAGAATGTTGGAGAAGAGGAAAAAGAGAAGGAAAGGTCAGACCTACCCTGGATGCTGATACTCCTTGGACTGCTGCTAAAGAATGTAGCCAATGAGATTAGCTCTGTTATTGTACATCACAGTATCACAGTATCATCAGGGTTGGTACATAAAGCAGATGCTTAACTATCTTCTTGGTATTAGAACATGTGCACCCACCTAACTGCAGTGATGATAAGATTCACCCTGAGTTATTCTGTGATAGGTTGACAGCTGTGTATTATGATTAGTTTCTAGCTCCTCTTAGTGCAGTGAGAGACTTGTAAAATCATGTGGTGGGATCCAGCATAGTAATAACCCAACCATAAAGATAACTGGCTGCAGGTAGCCAAGAGTGTTAGCTTAAGTGTGAATTCACTCCATGTTTGTATGATTTCCCTCAGCAGGGTTCAGTTGCAACCACAGAAGTGTTGACACTGTAGTTAGGATTCTACTATAAAATATTATTGGCTTCAGCTTTGTCACAAAAAAAAACCCTCAATTTTACAAATACCACTTTATTTTTTACATATTTTCTGTACTTATTTCCTCCTGCACCTGATGTTTGACATTTCTTCCACAAGGAGTTAAATAAAAACCATGGGTTGGTCTAACTCAGGGAAAAAAAAAAACAAACCAACAAAAAAACCCAACCCAAGTGAGAAAAAAACCCAAAACTAACAAACAAAAATACCCACACAACTTGATTGCAATAATCTTGCACTTGAATTTATCCAGAAGAAAACAGAATTCAGTATTTGTATTTTGAACCAAGAAAGTTTTCCATCTGTAATTTTTAGGGAGGAAAAGACAGAACAGCCTGACCAAAGCATGAGAGTGAGGAGAGTTTTTGGTCTTGGGTAAAGCTGTGAAGTTCTGGAGCGAGAGTATTAACATCTCACTGATATATGGAAACTAAGTTTAGGTGTTCCACTCTGGAGTGGAGTGAATCACACCTTGAAAACAAGACAAGTCAATTAGCACTTCAAATATTAAGCCTACCTGATGTCTTTTTTTTTGGTATATCAAGTCAGTGATTAGTTGATACAAAGCAACTGTCTGGACAATTTGGTCAGGAATTTTCCATCATTTAAGTGTTTTTACCACATCTTGTTTAAGCTGCTCTTTAGTCTAAGATTCCCAGAACAGGAATCACACTTCCAGTACTAAGCTGACAATACTGATGGGGCTTTCAGACCTTTTGAGCAGCAGTTCTAAGACAGGCTCCTACAGAGCAAAAATTCAACAAAGGCCATCTCTGATAATTTCATACAATCCAATGAGTGGCTCTGTGCAAGCAATTGGATTTACCATTGCTGTTACAGTCATAGTGAGAGTTGACTTAAAGAACTACTAAAATCACAGGATCACAGGATGTTAGGAGTTGGAAGGGACCTCCATAGGTCATCCAGTCCAGCCCCCCTGCCAGAGCAGGACCACAAAATCTAGCTCAGGATGCACAGGAATGCATCTAGATGGGTCTTGAAAATCTCCAGACAAGGAGATTCCATAACATCTCTGGGCAGCTTATTCCAGTGTTCTGTGACCCCTACAGTAAAGGAGCTCTTCCTCATGTTGAGGTGGAACTTTCTGTGATGCAGTTTGTACCCATTACCCCTTGTCCTACCACAAGGCACAATTGAGAAGAGTTTATCCCCTCCTTCTTGACATCCATAAAATCATAGAAAACTAGAATCAACCAGGTTGGAAGTCCAACCTATCATCCAGCCCTATGCTGTCATCTAGACCATGAAACTAAATGCCTCATCCAGTCTTTTCTTGAACACTTCCAGGGACAGTGACTCCACCACCTCCCTGGGCAGCCCATATCTATTTATAAACAGTCATGAATCATAGAATTATAGAATCAATCAGGTTGGAAGAGACCTCCAAGATCATCCAGGCCAACCTAGCACCCAGCCCTAGCCACTCAACTAGACCATGGCACTAAGTGCCTCAGCCAGGCTTTGCTTGAACACCTCCAGGGACGGCAACTCCACCACCTCCCTGGGCAGCCCATTCCAATGCCAATCACTCTCTCTGCCAACAACTTCCTCCTAACATCCAGCCTAGACTTCCCCCGGCACAACTTGAGACTGTGTCCCCTTGCTCTATTGCTGGTTGCCTGGGAGAAGAGACCAACCCCTCTATGCCTTCTCTTCACCAGACCAAAAAGATACTCTTTACTTACAGTATAAACCTTTTCCCCAAACCATCTAGAGTATCCAGAGTGCTTTTATGAACATCAACACAGCCTGTCATTTAAACTCACCATTAGATACTCAGTAGAAACCTTGCCATTAGCATTACTTTCTGCATGGGGGGACATTGATACTGTAATGTTATTTCAAATCACCAGAATAAGCAAGTTTCCAGAACAACCAGTGTTTGGTCACTGTAATCTTCCTGATTACAGAGGAAATACATTAATAGTGAAGGAAACTATTAAATAGACTCTGTATTCTGGCAGCAGGGAAGAGGAACAACTAAAAGTTGTAGCCAAACCTGTCATTTCTGAAACTTATTTTCCTGTTCCTAAATAAGATATGCAAGCTGGTTTAGTTCCAGCTAACTTTTATCAAAAGCTTTGCCTCATGGCTCTTTATATGGATTCACACACTGTTAAATGATTCAGGGCAAAGCAAATGGAAAGATTAATTTTGTGATGTGGCACCCAAAGAAAACAATTTAGAGCAGGGATTAGGGATTGGACCAGCTCAGTGAAACTTCTGGAAGGGGTCCATTGTGACTACAGAACGTTTCACAATAACCATATCGGTGATCACAGAACAGACAGCTTTTTTTAGTGAAACTGAGAAAATTCATGCTGACTTTATCCCACTTCTTCTCATTATATTACATTTTGGGTTTTTTTTTGCCCAAAAGAAGTGAGAAGGAGAAAGGTTTTTGCAGAACTGGAGAGAATAAAATGATTGTTGGCAATAAAATAACTGGAAATTCTGAGTTAGATACTCCTAGGGAGGCATCAGAAGGGTACGTGGTATTTATAGGTAAGATTCAGTGTGCAGCAAACTACCCCATGGTCACAACAGAGCAACTGTGACAGAGCGTTTTTGGCACACATAATATTCTGTGTACTTTCAAATCTGGTTCATTTTCTTTGTTCTAAAAAGCCATTGCATCAATAAGAACTCACTCTCTCTCCTTTCTTGCCATTTGACATTGTAAAGGATACTGCCCTTTAAGCAGAAGGGAGATGAAACAATAAATCAACTGAAACAGTAATGATAATTCCTAGATGAATTCTTTCTCATAGAGGGACTTACCCTATGAGGAGAGGCTGAGGGAGCTGGGGTTGTTTAGCCTGGAGAAGAGGAGGCTCAGGGATGACCTCATTGCTGTCTACAACTACCTGAAGGGAGGTTGTAGCCAGGTGGGGGTTGGTCTCTTCTGCCAGACAACCAGCAACAGAACAAGGGGACACAGTCTCATGTCGTGCTGGGGGAAGTCTAGGCTGGATGTCAGGAGGAAGTTGTTGGCAGAGAGAGTGATTGGCATTGGAATGGGCTGCCCAGGGAGGTGGTGGAGTCACCATCCCTGGAGGTGTTCAAGAAAAGCCTAGATGAGGCACTTAGTGCCACGGTCTGGTTGAGTGGCTAGGGCTGGGTGCTAGGTTGGAGTGGATGATCTTGGAGGTCTCTTCCAACCTGCTTGATTCTATGATTCTCTGTGCATGAAGTCAGACTTCTCCCATCTAACTTCAACAGGGGTTCCTCGAATAGGAGTAGAGATAGTTTAAGCTCCATATACTGAGAAGACATAAGCACTTCTAAATTACCATTACAGTACAGGTCCATGAACCTAAGGTCACCCTCAACTTCTTTAACAGAAGATATGAGAGCCCTTCAAAGATTGGAGAATATTAGCAAGTGCAGGAGGAAAATGCCTGAGAGTAATTGCTTCATATTGAATTTTATTATTTTATTATTTTTTTTTAAAAGGATAATTTAAACAAAAAGTTAAACCCCCTTTTTAAAACTTGTGGTGTGAAGTATAAGTCCTCCTGGTTTTTCATAGCATTCTTTCTTAATTTTGGATGGCTAAATTTCCATGCCTTCATGCTGATTGCTCCTGAAACACCTGGTAAACAGGATGTAGCATATTCTGTTCTCTTTTACAAGGACTTAAAGCCTAAGTAATTCAATCTTAGAGTCAAAGAATCACCCTAGTGCTGTTCATTGCTGTTGAAGATTAATTTTTACTAGCCACTTAGAGGGCTAAGGAGTGCATTATACCAAATGCTATTATTCAAGTTCAGCAGAATAAAATCCATCATTTCTGAGCAGGAGGAAAATGGTTTTTATTAGAGCCATTCACACCACTCTATAACCTATACACCATCTCTACTGTCTCTTTTTCTATTGTCAATTTTATCTTGTGCCAGAAGCAAAATAGTTCATTAGGTTGCTCAAAATATTTCCTAATGAATGTGCTAATTGAAAGAGTATTTTACTAGGATCCTATGTTTATTTCTTAAGGAGCAACACAAATTTGTCTTCTTTTGTGTGTTTGATGTTAGTGAGACTTTGTTTAAAGGACAGCTGTGGTACCCATTATGCTTAGAGAGGTTAAAATAGTAAGAAACACATCATATAAATGCTTTGTGAAGTGTATTGGAAAATTAGTCTGCAGCATAATAACATTTCCTCTGTATTTAATGGGTGAATGAGGGGGAGAAGGGGGTTCAATCTCATTAGGAAACAATCTCAGTGGTGCCACAGACTCTGCAGACAATGAATGCAACACATGGAATCCACTTTCTATTTCTTATCCTGATTCAGCCAGCCACTCAAACAACAACCTCATTCTAAATGTCTGGGTAGTGACAGATGACACAGTATATTAGAAGACATCTCCTATTATCTTCCTAAAGTAGGAGCCTTCATTCAGGTATGGATTTTGACTAAGTCTGAATTTTTAACAAGCTGTTTCATAGAATCATAGAATCAGCCAGGTTGGAAGAGACCTCCAAGATCATTCAGACCAACCTAGCACCCAGCCCTAGCCAGTCAACTAGACCATGGCACTAAGTGCCTCAGCCAGGCTTTGCTTGAACACCTCCAGGGATGGTGACTCCACCACCTCCCTGGGCAGCCCATTCCATTGCCAATCACTCTCTCTGCCAACAACTTCCTCCTGACATCCAGCCTAGACTTCCCCTGGCACAACTTGAGACTGTGTCCCCTTGTTCTGTTGCTGGTTGCCTGGGGGAAGAGACCAACCCCCACCTGGCTACAGCCTCCCTTCAGGTAGTTTGCTTCTAAAGCCTCCATGTTGTTATTCTAATAGTTAAATTTATCTTCATGGACTTATGTTGCAGTTTGTCCATTATTAAAACTGAAGAGCCTTGCTTTTCAGCCAGGCAGAACATAGCCTGGCCTTATTAGCAAGTCTTTTTAACAAAGCAGGTTTCAAAATACCAACTTCTTTCTGAAAATCTGCTTTGAAAACAGAGTCAGATATGCATGATGAAATGCATGTTTCTTTTCACAGAGCCTGCTTGGGAAAACAATGTTTCTTAGATCTGCATGAGGAATGGAAGAAGCTGGAGTCCATGAGAGAATTACTTAAGATTTTAAGGAAAACAAGGCAGAGGAAAGGAACAAAAAATCTCTTCACATAACAGGAACCATTTTAGTAAGCACAGAAGCAATGCCTTATGCTTCCTTGATTCCATCAGAGCAGAAATAACAGACCTTTGAGGTGTCAGATTGAATCACAGAATGCTAGAGGTTGGAAGTGACCTTGAAAGATCATCTCATCTGACCTCCCTGCTAGAGCAGAATCACCTATACCAGATCACACAGCAACCCATCCAGGTGAGTTTTGAGTATCTCCAGAGAAGGAGACTCCACAATCCCCCTAGGCAGCCTGTTCCAGTGTTCTGTCACCCTCACAGTGAAAAAAATCTCCTCATAGAATCATAGAATCAACCTGGTTGGAAGAGACCTCCAAGATCATCCACTCCAACCTAGCACCCAGCCCTAGCCACTCAACCAGACCATGGCACTAAGTGCCTCATCCAGGCTTTGCTTGAACACCCCCAGGGACGGTGCCCCCACCACCTCCCTGAGCAGCCCATTCCAATGGGAAATCACTCTCTCTGTGAAGAATTTCTTCCTAATATCCAGCCTATACCTACCCTGGCACAACTTGAGACTGTGTCCCCTTGTTCTGTTGCTGGTTGCCTGGGAGAAGAGGCCACCCCCCACCTGGCTACAATGTCCCTTCAGGTAGTTGTAGACAGTAATAAGATCACCCCTGAGCCTCCTCTTCTCCAGGCTAAACATCTGAGTCTTCAACAGAACTCTCTGAGTACCAAAACCTGTGGGGAAAAAATGTACATGTCTGAATAAAAATGCAGGTGAAAGGAAAGCTGTTTTACATTCACCTCCACCAGGAAATTCTCAGAGTGGTCACTGTTCAGCATCCAGCTTCAGTCATGGCAGTTGACAGGGAAAGGCCCCAAGGACAAGTCTTGGAATAATGAAAGAGCTGCAGAGGCAAAATGTCTTGGAGCTGTAGATTTTAAGTTGTACTCATTTAGGGTTTTTAATATGTTTTGTTAACCTCCACTCTGTCATGATGGTTTTAAGTCAATTTCCACTTACACATCATGCTCTAAATGTTAAGGATATATGTAGCAGGCCAGTGTAAGCTTTCAAGGAAAGCAGGAGCCAAAAATCCACAGCTGCTTTCCAGGAGAGATTTGTCTAAACAAGCGTATGGGGAAAATGAAGGAGTAAAGAAGAAGTACAAACAAACCCTTTCCCACCTACTGGTACTATATCATTGTTAATGACTAACAGGCAGTTTCAGAGTTGCAATCAAACACTTTGTGCCAGAGGCTCATCTCTGTCTTGTGAATGAATCTGGCCTCTTAAGTTCTGCAAATTTGCTCTTGAAGTATCAAGCAGACCTTCTGACTCCACTTAGAAACCATTTCAGTCGAAACTCTGTTTAATTTTGCTCGCCGCTGTCAGCACTCAGCAACTAATTCCACTGAAATCTGGCAGAAAGGTAGCAAAATGCAGCCTGTGCTTTTTGACCCTTTAGAAATATTTCTTTTAGCCAGCACTAGGGGAAAAAATGAAAATCATTGAATCATAGAATCAACCAGGTTGGAAGAGACCTCCAAGATCAGCCACTCCAACCTAGCACCCAGCCCTAGCCACTCAACTAGACCATGGCACCAACTGCCTCAGCCAGGCTTTGCTTCAACACCTCAAGGGATGGTGACTCCACCACCTCCCTGGGCAGCCCATTCCAATGCCAATCACTCTCTCTGCCAACAACTTCCTCCTAACATCCAGCCTAGGCTTCCCCCAGCACAACTTGAGACTGTGTCCCCTTGTTCTGCTGCTGGTTGCCTGGCAGAAGAGACCAACCCCCACCCAGCTACAACCTCCCTTCAATTAGTTGTAGACAGCAACGAGGTCATCCCTGAGCCTCCTCTTCTCCAAGCTAAACACCCCCAGCTCCCTCAGCCTCTCCTCACAGGGTTTGTGTTCCAAATGCTGTTTGTTTGCTTGCTTGCTTACTGTTTTTTTGTTTAGAGGACAATCTCAAGCTGGACATGTGTCCATTCCTCCCTCAGCTGATCCAGGAAATAGCTTCCTAAACACTTGGTATTCTCTGCTGCACTCTACCACATCACACCTTCTATATTTAGAAGTGATTATATTTATTTACCTTGCACAGCAACTCAACACAAATGAGTATAGAGATGAACCTACTCTCGCAAATATCTGTTTACATACCCTGATTTCCATTTAAGTAGTGGCCAATTAAACCTTTCTAAGTAGAAGTAAGCACCCATAGCCTTTGAAATTTGCAGGTAGATATGCAACATACATGAGCATTTCAAGTTATTGCTCTCTAATTGGAACTCAGAGCACAAGCTCATTGTCCTTTTTGACAATGAAACCTGCCTGTCACATTTGCAAGCACAAACATGAATTAAACATAGCACCTAAGCATAATGTAGTTGCATCTGAGAGTTGTGTCCTAGAGTTGTTCTGTCTAATGCATTATAATCATGAAAAAGAGAGCTAGCACATTGCTTCGGGTCCTGGCTGTGTTGCAGCCATCATGAAGAAGAATCATCCAAGATGATGGGGATTCTCCAGTGGCAAAACTTCTTGTTGGGTGGCATCCAAGATCTCGTCATACACCAGAAACATCCAGCTGCCCTTGCTGCTGCTAAAATCTGGTACAAGTTAGTTAAGGCTCTCTGCCTGCAGACTGCTCTCACACACCCAAGGTTACCAGCCAGGCACTCAAGCAATCATAGACAAAGAGACCTGAAAGCTAGCTTGGTTCCTCTTTTTCAGTCCAAATGATGCATTTTGTGCTGTTTGACCATGGCAGGAGCTCTGAGCCAGAAGCTGAAACTCCAGAGCAAGGTAAGCACTGTTGTAAGCCTGTGCTCAGGCTAAGAGACAGGGTCAGTGGGAGACAAAGACAGGGAATGAGAAGAGGGAGCATAAAAAGTACTGAAAGGACTGTGTGTAATGCAATGTTTTGAGCCCCTCAATTCAAGAGAGATGTTGAGGTGCTGAAGGGTGTCCAGAGAAGGGCAACAAAGCTGGTGAGGGGCCTGGAACACAAAGCCTATGAGGAGAGGCTGAGGGAGCTGGGGTTGTTTAGCCTGGAGAAGAAGAGGCTCAAGGGGGACCTCATTGCTGTCTACAACTACATGAAGGGAGGCTGCAGCCAGGTGGGGGTTGGTCTCTTCTGCCAGGCAACCAGCAACAGAACAAGGGGACACAGTCTCAAGCTGAGCTGGGGGAAGTCTAGGCTGGATGTTAGGAGGAAGTTGTTGGCAGAGAGAGTGATTGGCATTGGAATGGGCTGCCCAGGGAGGTGGTGGAGTCACCATCCCTGGAGGTGTTCAAGAAAAGCCTGAATGAGGCACTTAGTGCCATGGTCTGGTTGACTGGCTAGGGCTGGGTGCTAGGTTGCACTGGATGATCTTGGAGGTCTCTTCCAACCTGCTTGATTATACGATTCTATGAAATGTGTGATGCTTCCTATCCAAACGCGCAGAGGAAACAGTTGTGTTTTCACTACCAGAGTGTGATGGATTACACAAAATTAACAACCTGTATTAATTTTGATATCCAGACAATGATTGTTAATAACTATGAAAAACTGTTTATTGACATTAAAAGTCACCAGAAAACATATTCACAAAGTTCAAAAAGCACAGGTTGGAGATTTACACAGGCAGGACACAGGCAAAACTGGAGCACTTATTTCTTAAAGTGGCAAACGCAAATATTGTACTGGAAGAGGCTTTTAAGTGTTTACTCTCAAAGTATGAGTCAGACAGTACCCAAAGCAGGTGGAGGGGTTACTGTCAGAGCTTCCCAGGCTCTTTGCTCAGGAAGCTGGCAGTCTACAGCATAGTCTCTGGCCTGGTCCTCTGGACGATCTGTGCAACTGCACATCTTGGCAGGAGCCTTGCAGAGGGGCAGGCAGGACCCAGTGTGGTGTGCAGCCTCAGCACAGTGCCACACTGCCCATGCATGTGGATCGCATGCAGGCATTTAGAGCCTGCTCCTGGTAAGCTCTCCAGGCAAATTCAGGATGCAAAATGAGGCAGCAGCAGCACCCCCTGCCACCTGCTTATCCCTTTTATCAATAGCTGGCCCGAGACTAATGTGGCATTTTTTTGCTACTCTGTTCTGCTGCTCTCCGTGGTTCTGAGACACGATAAGGTAAGCAGAGGGGACGGCTGGGCTGTGGTCTCGCGATACAGCGTGAGACTGTGACGGGGCTGGTGACGTCATCCGCGGGAGATTTAAAATCCCACCGCGTGCCGCGCCGGCCGCCATTTTGGCTGCCGAGCCCCCATGCAGAGATACAGGCTGGGGTCGGAGTGGCTGGAGAGCAGCCAGACAGAGAGGGATCTGGGGGTGCTGATTGATACCCACCTGAACATGAGCCAGCAGTGTGCCCAGGTGGCCAAGAGAGCCAGTGGCATCCTGGCCTGCATCAGGAATGGTGTGGTCAGCAGGAGCAGGGAGGTCATTCTGCCCCTGTACTCTGCACTGGTTAGACCACACCTTGAGTCCTGTGTTCAGTTCTGGGCCCCCCAGTTTAGGAGGGACATTGAGATGCTTGAGCGTGTCCAGAGAAGGGCAACGAGGCTGGGGAGAGGCCTTGAGCACAGCCCTACGAGGAGAGGCTGAGGGAGCTGGGATTGGTTAGCCTGGAGAAGAGGAGGCTCAGGGCAGACCTTATTGCTGTCTACAACTACCTGAAGGGTGGTTGTGGCCAGGAGGAGGTTGCTCTCTTCTCTCAGGTGGCCAGCACCAGAACGAGAGGACACAGCCTCAGGCTGCGCCAGGGGAAATTTAGGCTGGAGGTGAGGAGAAAGTTCTTCACTGAGAGAGTCATTGGACACTGGAATGGGCTGCCCGGGGAGGTGGTGGAGTCGCCGTCCCTGGGGCAGTTCAAGGCAAGGTTGGACGTGGCACTTGGTGCCATGGTCTAGCCTTGGGCACTGTGGTAAAGGGTTGGACTTGATGATCTGTGAGGTCCCTTCCAACCTTGGTGATACTGTGATACTGTGATACTGTGGCATTGGACACAGATCAGTCAATCAGAATGGCAGGTTGCCAAGCCTCACCATACCAGGTGATGCCAGGGCTTTTGCCCACCCCTCCCACAGTTGCCTCCCCCAGCACAGAAGCAGGGGGAGCAGGGGAACATGTCTGGGCAAGCCAGGGCATGGATAAGCCCATCTGTGGCCTATCAGGCCTCCCACCATACAGAGGCATGGAGGACACACAGCATCCTCAGAGTCCCATGTCACACCACTCACTGGCATTAAACAGCATCTGTGCTGGTTTGAATGACAGCTCATTGCCTCCAGGAACTCTTGGTGGGCTGCACACCTCAGCAGTACTTCTAAGCCAGAGCAGTAATGTTAAGCATGATCTAGCCCAGAGATGTTTTCAATTTGGTTTGATTTCTCTCAGAAGTAGGATTAGAAAGCTCCAGTTCAAGGCCTTCTGCTGCAGCACTGGCACCACTCTACCTTGCCTCCCTCATGCTGCTGTGTCACAGAGACTGAAGGAGAACTCTTTAACAATAGGCCATAGGGACAGCAAAACAGAAAGTCCAGAGACTTCTCTTCCAAAGCTATCAGTTACTGAAAGATATGATTCAGACTTAGCCTGCTGAGTTCCAAAGATAGGCAACTTAGTTCACGTTTCCAAGTTGCTCAGCCTGTCGTTGCTAAAAGTATCACAGTATCACAGTATCACAGTATCACCAAGGTTGGAAGAGACCTCACAGATCATCAAGTCCAACCCTTTACCACAGAGCTCAAGGCTACACCATGGCACCAAGTGCCACGTCCAATCCTGCCTTGAACAGCTCCAGGGACGGCGACTCCACCACCTCCCCGGGCAGCCCATTCCAGTGTCCAATGACTCTCTCAGGGAAGAACTTTCTCCTCACCTCCAGCCTAAATTTCCCCTGGCACAGCCTGAGGCTGTGTCCTCTCGTTCTGGTGCTGGCCACCTGAGAGAAGAGAGCAACCTCCTCCTGGCCACAACCACCCCTCAGGTAGTTGTAGACAGCAATGAGGTCTCCCCTGAGCCTCCTCTTCTCCAGGCTAACCAATCCCAGCTCCCTCAGCCTCTCCTCATAGGGCTGTGCTCAAGGCCTCTCGCCAGCCTCGTCGCCCTTCTCTGGACACGCTCAAGCATCTCAATGTCCCTCCTAAACTGGGGGGCCCAGAACTGAACACAGTACTCAAGGTGTGGTCTAAGCAGTGCAGAGTACAGGGGCAGAATGACCTCCCTGCTCCTGCTGACCACCCCAGCAGAGTGAAAACACTTAAATTCAGCTCCTCATCTGGGATGAAAACAGTGAAAGCTACTTGCAGTCAAAAACATGATAGAGTGACACACATAGAGTGTGTGCTGCCACACTGCAAAGCTTTATTTTTGGACAGTTACAAAGGAGATGTGGAAAAGCAAACGTGGAAACCTGTCCAACAGATGTATGGATCGAATATTTCCTTTGTTTTTAGGCTGAACCTCTTGTCACTAATATTAGGATCCCTGCTGGGTGTAGTGTGCCTCCACAGAAAGTGAACATGTTGGAATTAATCAGGAATGCTTTAGGTGCACTCTACTTCCTCCTCAAAAAAAAAGCAAAAAAGAGGAATCAATATTTCTGCCTATTCGTGAATATTTTCCCATGCCTTATTAAACGTAGCTGTGGCAGCAGAAGGCATTTCTCTCTTCAACAGCACATTGCAGCATTTAAAAGAGAACAGATGTACTGAGATTTTCAGTCATGCAATTCAGCTTGAGCATTGCAAGTCTTCAGAAGAAGCAAGGGAATGATATGGTGGGTTCACTGGCAACTTCTCTTAGGCAAAGAAAGAAAATTTCTAGGAGCAGTCCCTAACTAGGAGGAAATGTGTGTCTTCAAGTAATTTTGGGAAACTTATCTTTGTAAAGCTCATAAAAATAGTCCCTCGAGGAGAGGGGAAAAAACATCCTAAAGGAGGCATCCTTCAGCAGCATTATGGCAGACAACAAGACCGCAAAGCATTCTTCATTCCCAGAGATAACAATTGTTATGAAAATTTTGACCCATGTTTATCACAGTATCACCAAGTTTGGAAGAGACCTCACAGATCATCAAGTCCAACCCTTTACCACAGAGCTCAAGGCTAGACCATGGCACCAAGTGCCACGTCCAATCCTGCCTTGAACAGCTCCAGGGACGGCGACTCCACCACCTCCCTGGGCAGCCCATTCCAGTGTCCAATGACTCTCTCAGGGAAGAACTTTCTCCTCACCTCCAGCCTAAATTTCCCCTGGCACAGCCTGAGGCTGTGTCCTCTCGTTCTGGTGCTGGCCACCTGAGAGAAGAGAGCAACCTCCTCCTGGCTACAACCTCCCCTCAGGTAGTTGTAGACAGCAATAAGGTCACCCCTGAGCCTCCTCTTCTCCAGGCTAACCAATCCCAGCTCCCTCAGCCTCTCCTCGTAGGGCTGTGCTCGAGGCCTCTCACCAGATTCATAGATTCTGAAAAGCAAAATCTGTGTGAAGGCTCATGTCTGCAGCAGAGGTTGCTACAGTGTCCTGTGGCAGTGATTATCTTTTCTCCAGGGCCACAAACACTTTTGCATTGAGATGTAAACCACTCTGAACACTGGTAGTACTGACAATGGTCTGCCGACTCCTTGCATAAGTCATCAGAGCCCCAGAAAGCCTGGTGCTGGACTACAAAATTTCACAGCCTCACCTCTGAACACCAGAACCAATCTTAGCTTGAGATGTGTAGAAGACTCACTCCAGAAGACCCCCGTGTGGCAGTAAACTAGTGGGGTCATGCATGGCTAATGTCATGTGTGAGCATAAACATCTTCATCTAGCATTCAGCAGGTCACCCTCTCCTCCAGAGCTCTCAGTTAAATCTCTTTCTTTTTCTCCTAAAATCTCTACATCTGTCTGCTGTGGTTGTCCCCTTACAAGGTGGATCCATACTCTCTCCTGAGAGCACATCCCAGAGCCAGGACTGGGCAGCAACCGAGCCCTGGCTGCAGGCAAAAGATCACAAGATTCGCAGCCAACATTACCATGTCCAAATGTCATCTCTCCACCCAGAGGGAAGTCAGGCACACATCCTGGGTGGGGATGTCCATGTACTTCAGAGCTTTTCTGGATGATGATAAGACCAAGGCTTTAGGACTAACAAAGAAAACATCAATAGGAAGGATGAGTTAACTCAGGATGTAAGCCAAATCCATAGTGATATATAACCAGAAGTTACAAGCCTGATGCAGTCACCAGTTCATCAGCATCTTAGTAAAATCATTAGGGGTACATCTACATATCAGTGGAGAAATTGTAAGAAGATTTTAAAGAAATCAGATGTAAAGGAATCTAAACTGCTTTACCCTGCATATTTTAGCCCTCACTTGTTCATATAGCTACCAGGTCACAGTATTACAGTATTATTAGGATTGGAAGAGACCTCACAGATCATCAAGTCCAACCCTTTACCACAGAGCTCAAGGCCAGACCATGGCACCAAGTGCCACGTCCAACCTTGCCTTGAACAGCTCCAGGGACGGCGACTCCACCACCTCCCCGGGCAGCCCATTCCAGTGTCCAATGACTCTCTCAGGGAAGAACTTTCTCCTCACCTCAAGCCTAAATTTCCCCTGGCGCAGCCTGAGGCTGTGTCCTCTCGTTCTGGTGCTGGCCACCTGAGAGAAGAGAGCAACCTCCTCCTGGCCACAACCTCCCCTCAGGTAGTTGTAGACAGCAATAAGGTCACCCCTGAGCCTTCTCTTCTCCAGGTCTTAACAGTCCTGTCCGCTCAAAGGCTTTCATACAGGACTCTCTCCAAAAACATTTAAAATGTGGCCTCAATCTGTCTTTAATTTATGATGTTGAACCTTATTTCCCCCCAAAGAATGAGTTCAAGCATACTGCCATCCTCATCTTTGTATTTCAGCTCCTGTGCAATGTATTCAGCCTTTAATACGGCTCTCATAGCTATGTCTTTGGGATACAGAAATGTCTCAGATGAAACCAGGTGTTTACAGAAGTTCACTTTGCTACTGCATAAAATCACTCTCATTTCTCTCTACCAAATAATCTGTGAGGTGAGAACGGGGTTGTTTGCTGTACAAATGGAAAACCAAGGGGTGCAAGAGGAAATCATAGCCCAAGAAAATTCAGACCTGAGGACTAGCAGATGTCTCATGACAGTAGGTAAGCAAGCTAATAAAATTTGTGATCTGAAAGAAAGGAAACTTTTAGTGACTTGTAACTGTAGAAAATAGAACAGCTTATGCCTTTTGTACTTACCTGTGCACTGTGACCACAGCCCTGTTGAAGGTTGTATCTGAGGCATTGGAGATTAGCCAAACTGTGAAGTGACGGGGTTTGAACAGGATTGAGCAGAATTGAGCAGAACTGAATAGTCTGAGAAAATAAGGAGAGTAGGCAGGGTAAGACTTAGGTCATTCTGATAAGGAGGCACAGCTGCAGAAAAGTGGCCTTGGGAGGCTAACAGAGAAACTGCTATCTGTAGCTGAGCTGTGCGAGGGGGCCTTGAAGAGGGGGCAAGCTGGTCAGCCCTGGGAACAAGCAAATGTTGTGGCTGGCTGTGCAAAGGGGGATTAAGGGGGGTAGTTGGTCAGGTCTGCCTCTATGTGTGTGGACAGCCCATACTCTGCTATGTAAGCCTATCAGAAGTACACACTCCTGTACTGAACTCCATGATATAAGCATCACACTAAGCTTCAATAAATGGATTGACCTCCTATGTACCATACTGGTATGACTCCATGTCTTTCCCACTCCCACATAGCCTAAGTGAGGCCAACTCAACCGGGGAGTGGTTTTGCTCTTCTCATCCATGACATCAACTGAAATGATTTCCAGTTCACATACACAACCTCATATCTGATGCTATGCTGTATGTACATGGTGGGTATTTGGCACATTCTGGGGTCTTCACTTCCTTTCATCTCCACTCCTGAGCAGACCCTAAAAACTGTCCTGTAAGGAAATTATTGCATCCTCAGTTACCTTTTTGTGGTGCTTGGGAATTTGTCATTAATTCCAAATCAAATCATTCTAATTATGAAGCAATTGCTAACCAATAATTTAACCCATTCTCTGCAGATGGATTCTGTGTGGATGGCAGAAGTGAGGTCATTCATGTGCTCAAGTCCAGATCTCAATAAGTCAGAAATGGAAGGAAATTTTTTAAAGCCTCATTAGTTCTTATGCTCAGTAGAGTTTTATTCTGTTTTCAAAAGCAAAAATCATTTACACACACGGCAGGAGCACCAACTGTAAATGGCCTACAAAGTGTTACTGGTCCCATAAAATTTCACACTTGCTTTTATTTTATTGCTATCATAGAGTCCATGTTCTTTACTCATCTCTTGTTCTTCAGTAGATTTACTAAGGTCTGAAGGAATGATGTGTCCTTTGGAGGATACCAGATGGTGAAGGTACTGAATAAGCACATGATGGAATAGAATCATTAATATTGCATCATGATTTAGGAGAATAGAGCAAAACCACTGACATGTCACTGTTGAAATGTTAAGAGAAAAACATTATCAGAAGATTGCTGTAACAGTACTAAACTGTAGTAAGCACTGCTTCCGAGGGAGCTGGGAGTGTTTAGCCTGGAGAAGAGGAGGCTCAGGGGGGACCTCATTGCTGTCTGAAGGGAGGTTGTAGCCAGGTGGGGTTGGGCTCTTCTGCCAGGCAACCAGCAACAGAACAAGGGGGCACAGTCTCAAGTTGTGCCGGGGCAGGTATAGGCTGGAAGTTAGGAGGAAGTTGTTGTCAGAGAGAGTGATTGGCATTGGAATGGGCTGCCCAGGGAGGTGGTGGAGGCACCGATCCTGGAGGTGTTGAAGAAAAGCCTGGATGAGGCACTTAGTGCCATGGTCTAGTTGATTGGCTAGGGCTGGGTGCTAGGCTGGACTGGATGATGTTGAAGGTCTCTTCCAACCAGGTGGATTCTATGATTCTATGATCTTAATCAGAAGCATCCTGCTTTCCCTCCTACTTATAAGTTAAGACAAGCAATGGTTTTTTTATTATACCAGATTTAAGAATACATAAGTAAGCAATTGTGAAATGTAGTAGAAAAAAATCCCAGGTGAGCTTTATGCATGTTCAGACAAGTAGACTTTTGTTTACAAAATTGCATTGAAGTTTTGAATCAGAACTACAATAGAAGCCACATTTCAATTTCCACAATGGATTTTTTTATTGTTCTGCATATTTTATTTCCCTTGCCAACCCATAAAGCATGTCAACAATCTGCTCATAAGATTGTATCAATTATAAAAATGTATCATGGTATGTAAGGAAAGAATTGGATCACTTTGTGAAATCCATGAAGGATATCTGCATGTGTCGTTGAGGCAGGAAATTCATGTGGCTGAGTCAGGAATTATAAAAACAGAATTATTTTATTTTCCTGAAAAAAAAAACACCCCAAAACTAAACACAAAACTAGTTTAGGCTTATTTACAGATTCTAATTTGATCAGGGATTCTTTAAAGGATGTTATGGACAAACATAGAGATTTAGGAAGTGAGGAGTCATTGGACACTGGAATGGGCTGCCCAGGGAGGTGGTGGGGTCTCTGTCCCTGGAGCTGTTCAAGGACGTGGCACTTGGTGCCATGGTCTAGCCTTGAGCTCTGTGGTAAAGGGTTGGACTTGATGATCTGTGAGGTCTCTTCCAACCCTGATAATACTGTGATACTGTGAAATGGAAAAGGCTAAGCTATAAACACAGCTTTACCCCACTATCAATCAGGCTGAGCAGAGAATGAAGGGAACAGCAGGCTTTACTCACAGAGGTGAGATAGGTATCCAGCGATGATCCCTTGCTGGATTTCTACACGGCTCAGCTGCCTCCTGATGCTGCAAGCAATATCCAATAGTCTGGATCCATCCAGCAGAAACCCAAGATGAGTGGCACAGCTGGAAAACTCAGAAGTGTCTCTGGATACAGCTGCCACAAGACAGAGAATTGTGGAAGTGATTCTACCTCAGCAGCAACAGGGAAGAGCTAAACTCCTCGGATCTCCCCTGTTCGGAATGGCAGCCAGCCAATCGACTGTGATGTGGTCCAAGAGTAGCTGGGTCCGGGTGCCACCAGCAGCTCTCTCAAAAACACCCCAGGACTTGCCAAGCTTGCAAGTTTGCACAGAATGGTGCTGGGATTGTTTAGCCTGGAGAAGAGGAGGCTCAGGGGAGACCTTATTGCTGTCTACAACTACCTGAGGGGTGGTTGTGGCCAGGAGGAGGTTGCTCTCTTCTCTCAGGTGGCCAGCACCAGAACGAGAGGACACAGCCTCAGGCTGTGCCAGGGGAGATTTAAGCTTGAGGTGAGGAGAAAGTTCTTCACTGAGAGAGTCATTGGGCACTGGAATGGGCTGCCCGGGGAGGTGGTGGAGTCGCCGTCCCTGGAGCTGTTCAAGGCAGGATTGGATGTGGCACTTGGTGCCATGGTCTAGCCTTGAGAATTGTGGTAAAGGGTTGGACTTGATGATCTATGAGGTCTCTTCCAACCCTGATGATACTGTGGTACTGTGATACTGTGAAAGTGGAGAGAACCATCCAAAGGCAGGGATGGTGTAAAACCAAGAGCTGTCCAAAAGCAGGGATGGTCCAAAATGGGAATTCTGGTAGGAACCACCTCACATCTTCTCCCTTGCTCTATTTATCCTTTTCTAGACAAAGTGTCTGTCTGCCATTTTACACTGGGTGCACAAAAACAGCCAACCACCAGCCTGATTCCAGCACAGGCTTCAACACAGGTCAGCACACGTGTGGAAAGATGCCTCCTGCTTCAACCCTGCAGGGCAGGGACGGGGAGGAAAGCAGTTTTTGTGCCACCTTCTCCTCCCCATTCAAACCCTCAGTGGAGGGAGAGGGGGGCAGACAGAAGAAAGGAATTTGGAGTGCTCCGGAACGGTATGTCAGTATGAGCAGTTGGTTTATGTTATGGCACTTGGTGAACTTCACTTCAAACTGAAGTTTCCCTGCAAAAAGAAGTTGCAGAAGATAAATTGTTTAACAAGCTCTTTACATGCACATGAACTGCTAAACAGTCTATTCTAACTTGGGCTCATCACTTTTGCAATCCATCCTGTAGGGGGTCAGTGCTAAAATTAAATTATACCTGCCTACCATTCTCAATCTAATCAGGCTGTGAACTGAAAAATAAAACAATTAAAATTAGAGACAGGCCAGCCTCCCACTGTTTATGATCTCATTCTATTTGTGAAGAGTAGGTGGAAATTCACCCATGGTGAGCATTTGGTTTATGTCAATTTTTCTTGTTATTACAGCTGGGGCTTATTTTGCAAACTGTTTGCAGCTATTTCTGCTAAAAATAGGTGGGTACCAATTTAAACTTCCTGGCGATATTTCAAGTCAAAGTATCATTAGTAGATAGTTATTATGCTGTATTTTATTGTAAGAGATCCTGCCACGAAGCCAATCTATACAAATATAAATAAAGACAGTTAGAATTACCTTCCAAATGACTCTATTGGAGGTTATTCACATTTAGTTTAGCAACACAAGCTAAGCTATTTGCAAGAAAAGTTGTTCGTCAGAGGAGCACTGAGTTAATGAGACTTCCTAAAACTCCTTAGCAGGTTAGGCTGTGACACTAAGAGAGAAACCAGGGATCAGTTTTGTGTTTGTGTCTCAGTCCTAAATAGGAGAAACCCATAGTTCTTCCTTGATTTCCAAGGAATAAAATTCCTTTTTATCACTCTTCTCTCTGCTCTGAGGTCTTGTAACAAAATCCCCTTCCTCAAACATGTTATTTCCTAACATTAAAAAAAATGGTGTTGCAATTAGATAGAGAATTCCCTATCTTCTAATGACAGCAAGTGTTGAGATGGCATCTCAGGGCTCTGAGCAACCTGATCTAATGGAGGATGTCCTTGCTCACTGAAAGAAGGCTCGACTAGGTGACACCTGGAGGTCCCTACCAACCCAAACTACTCTATGTGACAAGATCCTGTAATGGTGATCTGGTCATGCTGCTGCATATAGTTTCCTAGATAGTCATCTCAGAAGATGTGAAGACTAAGTCAGCTCCAGTTGCAACTAAAGTTTCAGTGGAACTCTACAGGCTGTTAGTGTGACTAATGTTGCCCTGTAAACAGCTAGCTAGGCTGGCAGCAGAGTCCAAGTGGCATCATTAAATAAATCATATCCACCCCATTCTCTGTTTCTGAAGATATAACCCCCCTGCAGTCAGCAGGTACATCTTCAGCTAAGATGTAGATGGATAGGGCTGGGTGCTAGGTTGGCCTGGATGATCTTGGAGGTCTCTTCCAACCTGGTTGATTCTATGATTCTATGATTACCTCTTAGGAACAGACATTCTTTAGGCATTGTCTAGGAAGTGTTGACTGACCCAAGTGAAAATACTACATGTTAAGCAGCACAAAGAATCGTCTACTCATGTGTTGCCCTAGTTTAGTCTACTGGCAGTCATAAACAGAAAGTTAGTAAAAGTATAGTGCAAGGCATAGTGGGATTACCCCCAAGCTTATTATCTCCAGAGGGAAACAAAATACATTAGCAGAGTTGGAACCATTACTGTAATAATATTACCATAATAATGATGTTATATTTCTTCCTGAGTTTGGATTAATTCCTTTATGTAATACTCTGTTGAAATGATTTTAATGTCTCAGAGTGACAATCATCAAACTCATCTAACTTTAGACACCTACAAGATAGGTGTCTAGTGTAAACTAATACTTTGCCTCTCTATTGATTCTTCTTTCCTAAATTCACTACACTTTTTCAGCCTAGAAAACATCTCTGGATGTCTGTGGCCACCTCTGGCTAATGTCTAGAAGCTCACTTTTAGGCAATTAAAAGTAGCTGAAATGGGAAGAGATGTAGGAAAGTAAACGGTTCTGAAAAGATGAGAAGGGGAGAATGAAATCAGTCTGGTAGCACAGCTCCAGAAGCTAGCCTGGTTTTCAAGAAAGGGCTTTAAATCTTGTAATGTTTATTTTTCAAGAACTTGATGTTAAGAATGCAGATCTAATGTGATTAAATTAACCATTAAGAATGGTTTAGACATGGAAGTGTAACATTTAAAGTCATACAAGATGTCCAGGGATCAAATACACAAAATGAGGGAAATTTACCTGTCCAGTTGGCAATGTACAACAGTAAACCATTGTTCACATTATATTTATTCCTTTAGTTAAGTATTTGAATTCAAAAATAGCACCTGTGCAAAAATAATATTCAAAGTGTATTTCATTCTCTCAGCACCAGCTTGTTTTCTTCAGGTGCTTATAGAACCTCCCTTAACCTGTGAAACCCAGGTTCTAGGATTTCAGCTGCAGGTACATACCTAGTACCCCCCATAACCAAACAACATCTTTGCTCATACTACACCATTTGCCTAAAAGTTAAAATCATAGAATCATAGAATCAACCAGGTTGGAAGAGACCTCCAAGATCAGCCAGGCCAACCTAGCACCCAGCCCTAGCCAGTCAACTAGAACATGGCACTAAGTGCCTCAGCCAGGCTTTTCTTGAACACCTCCAGGGATGTTGCCTCCACCACCTCCCTGGGCAGCCCATTCCAATGCCAATCACTCTCTCTGCCAACAACTTCCTCCTAACATCCAGCCTACACTTCCCCCAGCACAACTTGAGACTGTGTCCACTTCTTATGTTGCTGGTTGCCTGGCAGAAGAGACCAACCCCCACCTGGCTACAGCCTCCCTTCAGGTAGTTGTAGACAGCAATGAGGTCCCCCCTGAGCCTCCTCTTCTCCAGGCTAAACACCTCAGCCTCTCCTCATAGGCTTTGTGTTCCAGGCCCCTCACCAGCTTTGTTGCCCTTCTCTGGACGCCTTCCAGCACCTCAACATCTCTCTTGAACAGAGGAGTCCAGAACTGGACACAGCACTCAAGGTGTGGCCTGAGCAGTGCTGAGTACAGGGGCAGAATAACCTCCCTTGTCCTGCTGGCCACACTGTTCCTGCTCCAGGCCAGGATGCCATTGGCTCTCTTGGCCACCTGGGCACACTGCTGCCTCATCTTCAGCCTACTATCCACCTGTACCCCAGCTCTCTTTCTTCCTGGCTGCTTTCCAGTCACTCAGTCCCCAGCCTGTAGCACTGCTTGGGGTTGTTGTGGCCAAAGTGCAGAACCCTGCATTTGGCCTTGTTAAATGTCATCCCATTGGCCTCTGCCCACCCATCCAGCCTGTCCAGATTCCTCTCCGGGCTCTCCTACCTTCCAACAGAGGATGAGATGAGATTCAGGAAAGATCAGGAGAACAAAAGACTGAAGCAGAGAGAGAAGCAGTCAATAGGACTCAGGGACAGAAAATAGTTGTTGAGGAAAATGTTGTGATTGCTTGTTTTGCAGGAAAAATATGCTTCCAACACAACGTGGAAATGAAGCAACAACAAAACCCCAAATGGTTTAAATTGTGTGAATTGAGTGTTTTCACTGTTCAGAAAGTGAAGGATGTTAGACATTTTCTAGGAGCAGCAATAACAGCAGTATCACTACACTGAGAGATCTTTTCTCATGCGCAGAGCAAGAGAGAACAAGAGTCTAAAATGACCTCCACAGTTATGATATATGTCAATGAGTTTTGTTAGTGGCATTGGAAGGGAATTGGCAGCTGAGAGAGTAAGGAACTAGATTTTATTTCCACTACATTTAAGGGGAGGCAGAACGTACAGAAAGTCTTAAGGGAAACAAGGCAGTCAAGTTTGATGAAAGGAGAGATGACAATGAAAATGTTGATTTTAGAGTGATTGATGTAAAAATAGTAAATTAAGTTCTATCTTCAGATGATCTCTTAAAGAGATATTAGTCCCTAAGAAAATCCTGTGTCTAACAAAATAAAAGAGAAAGGATTTTATTTTCATTAAGAGAAGCAGTGAGAGAAGCAACTGGAAAGCCAACAGCGAACAATCAAAATACCCTGCAAAGGGAAAGAGCACTGAAAAGGAAAATGTGATCTGAAAAGTAATGAAGCTTTAGGAAGACTGTGAGGAATGGGGAGAAAAGAAGGAGGTCAAGGCAATCATACTTAATCTTCTGTTTGAAAAAGTAATTAAGATATTGCAGGGAGAAGGTGAAAGGCTGAAACTAAGGAGTGTTTTAAGGAGGTGTCAAAGGCTATAATTAAGCTAAGAACAAAGCTAGGCATGTAGCTCCACTTCAGAGTTCTCTGCTTACAGGGAGTGGCAAGGCAATAGATTTTTATTCTTTTTTATTACTATCCTGCTGACACAAATTTACTTTTTGTGTTTAAAAAGTGGCTCCATTAAATTTATCTACTCTTTCCAGGGCAGAGCACACCATATTTACATAAGTATATTCAGATTATTTAGCCAAATTTGCTGTGCCCCTGATATATTAGTACTTAGTATTAAATACTTTAGTGTTTAATAAACTCCTATCATTTTGATGCTACAGCTTACATGCCTATAGCTGGTTGAATATTCAATACGTAATGAAACTGAGTAGAAAAACTATCAAACTGATTTTTTTACTCTTTTTACTCAGTGAGTAACCATGTACAACTGAAAGTTACTGTGCAATGTGAAAACAAGAAGAAACTCAAGCCATTTGTACAGAAATGAGATTCCAAAAAACACAGGTACTCAACACTGTTCAGGCCACACCTTGAGTACTGTGTCCACTTCTGGGCTCCTCAGTTCCAGAGAGAGATGTTGAGGTGCTGGAAAGTGTCCAGAGAAGGGTGACAAAGCTGGTGAGGGGCCTGGAACACAAACCCTATGAGGACAAGCTGAGGGAGCTGGGGTTGTTTAGTCTGCAGAAGAGGAGGCTCAGGGGGGACCTCGTTGCTGTCTACAACTACCTGAAGGGAGGCTGTAGCCAGGTGGGGGTTGGCCTCTTCTCCCAGGCAACCAGCAACAGAACAAGGGGACACAGTCTCCAGTTGTGCTGGGGGAAGTCTAGGCTGGATGTGAGGATGAAGTTGTTGTCAGAGAGAGTGATTGGCATTGGAATGGGCTGCCCAGGGAGGTGGTGGAGTCACCGTCCCTGGAGGTGTTCAAGAGAAGCCTGGATGAGGCACTTAGTGCCATGGTCTAGTTGAGTGGCTAGGGCTGGGTGCTAGGCTGGACTGGCTGATCTTGGAGGTCTCTTCCAACCTGGTTGATTCTATGATTCCATGAATGGTAGGACTTTTAGTGCTGCACAGTTGCTTGATCTTGACATACTGGGACATAAAGCCATGAGTTCAGAAAGTATAAAGGGGGAAAGCACTGAGTTAAGTAAATAGAGGGTTGAAATGACCTTAGAGAGTGTTGCAGCAGATGAAACAATGTAAAGCATGAACTCGTGGATTTTTGTTAATCCTTGCTTATCTAATTGCTAATTTAGCTTAATGAGGTCTGTACTGAGGTCTGTCTTGATGACCAATTAGGATGTGGCATGATCTTTTAGCTTATATGTTAAGGTATATAACCAAGTGCTGAAAGTACAATAAACAGAACTTAGCTTGCATCAAGCTGCTCTCCCTGTCTCTCTCTTCATCACGACACAGCAGCTACATTTTTGAGATCATAGAATCATAGAATCAACCAGGTTGGAAGAGACCTCCAAGATCATCCAGTCCAATCTAGCACCCAGCCCTAGCCAGTCAACTAGACTATGATATAAAGGAAATTAAGAATAACGTAAATGTATTTTCACACTGCAGTTGACTGACATGAGCCAAAATAATTTTGCCCCTAGATCACAGAATCATTGAATCAACCAGGTTGGAAGATGTATTATTATGAGCAATTCACACTCTTGCAAAGGCTTACAAGAAGAGCTCAGCTGTTTATCTCCATCCCGATTCTTACAGGCTTCAGTCAGTGCAGTCAGATTCCAACTGTGGTGGTTTGGGTGTTTCCTGCCCCCCCACACTTTGGAAATCACCCAGACTAGACTCAGCCAGCTCTGGAAATTGGATGAATCTTATTAGTTACAGCTTAGCACAATATACAAGCAGATATTTACAGTATATGCAGTTATAGACAGAAATATGCAAGGGAAAAGGTAATGCAGAAACACAACAGCCCTCCCAGAAACCTGAGTCCCCAGGAGGGGCTCCCAACCACACCTTCACCTTCTCCCACCCCTCTACCTTACCCCAGATATTGCCTTGTGCCCCAAGGAAGAACGGAGGGTCGGCCAGGTGGGTTAGGAAGCAGGTGGATTAATCAGAGAGACGGAGGGTGAGATTAGAGAGAAATGCAGCTCAAAGCCCAGGCTACACCTGAATGCCGGATCTATGTTTATACTCTTTTTCTTATACCTCTCAGCAAGCCTATGAGTGAAGTAGACATCACCCTTGTTTCTCTTTCACAGCCTATGATCTAATCCTTCTCACCTAAACATTCTAGATAGCTTCAAACTAGCACACCAACTATCAGGCATTGAGAAGTGACAGCTTCACCTTGGGTACTCTTTACCCATCAGCTGCCTGCATTCTTGGAAGTCTGGTATGAAGATATCCAATTCTGTATGAGACCAAAAGAAAATGAAGCAATGCTGTCTCCCAACTTAAAATACCCCCCCACCATCACCAATTTCAACCTGACATTACACTGTTACAACTGCCAAATATTTCTTGTCTTAGAGTTTCAACAGCTGGATGATCATCCCTCCAGCAATATTGCTTCCTGTCACTCAGTTTGGCCAAAATAAAGTCCCCTAGCTCAATGTCTTTTTATCCTTTTTGCTTTTCTCTCTGCAAGCACCTGTTTTTAATGACTTTTTAGCTTCTGATGAAGCTGATAAGTCACTTTTAAGGAACTGCAAATCTGTGTGTAGCTATTTGGCAAGAGTAAATTATGTTTATTTCTTAGCGAGCAAAATAATGGCCAACGAATTCCACTGCCAGTGGCACTAGAAACTTCTCTAATACACTGTTATTTCTGCATTAGTTTAGAGTGAAACACAACCAAATCTCTTCGAGACAAAAGGCATTTCTGTCAGTGGACTGTTTCCCTGAGATAAGAATAAAGGGAAAATAAGTCTTTATGCTCTTAGCACAGATTGTTTACCTTGTGATAGATGTAGGGAAGTCTATCATTGGAGAAAGTTGCATTTCAGTTGAAATGATTGAAAAGTATATTAAATCTCTCTCTTCTTTTTCTTTTTAAGGCAACTATGAGCAAAATTAACTCCTTCTGTAAAATCCATATTTAGCCTTTTCCTGTTGTTTAGTGAGGGGTTCTTTTTTTGTTTGTTTTGGGTTTTTTTTTTTGTTGGGTTGGGTTGGTTTGATTGGTTAGTTGGTTTTGTCTTTGCTTTTGTTGGGTTTGGTTGGTTTGTTGGGGGAGTTTGTTGTTGTTGTTTCTAATAAAGCAAGTCCAAAACAAACCCCATCTCTGTTATGGTGAAATGCAGTCTTTTTGCTGCCAGCTCAGTATCAGATTTTAGCCATTGCACAGTCGTTTCTCTTCACTGACAGTTAAAGTCACAGGGCATAGCTGCCATTTACTTTATTGAGACCAGGATTTGAACTACTTGGAACTGATGCAGTCTGGAGAATCTTCTGTGCTGTCTCTGTTATTCACCTTTTGCAATCACAATAATACCATACTTCCACCCAAAGGAGGCCAGCACTCCCCTGGAGAGTCTCTGTTATTCCTGAGCACAAGCAGTACATCTAGCACCATTTCTATAGAAAATAAGGATAATCCATGCTTGAAAGGTCATGAAGCTCTTAGACTTCTGGATTCAAAGATCTCAGTTTTAAAGTTTAATACTTAATTCTGCAAACAAGATTCTACATACATAAGCTCTGCTGGCATCAGCAGCCTTACTGTTCTCAGGATAAGCAAATGAATATGGCTTTGCACAACCGCAGTTTAGAGAGATGAAGTGGAAAAGTTGAAACATTTTGGAAGCTGAAATGAAGCACAGGTTCTGAGTCACATGTGTGAGTACATAGGTGTCCATTCAAATATTATATTGGGTGACCACACACAAGTGTCTGAATGCTGACTGAAGTATGTCACAACATTGTCCAACTCCATTGACCAATCTGCCACTTCTAACTGCTAGGAGGGGCAGTTTCAGAACAAATCCAGCTCATCCTATGCGTATCTTGATCAGAAATGCTCACAAGATGTACATGCTTCATAGAATATGGGTCCAAATCTCTACCAAGTCTAAGCAGATGCCATTGGAATGGGCTGCCCAGGGAGGTGGTGGAGTCACCGTCCCTGGAGGTGTCCAAGAAAAGACTGGATGAGGCACTTAGTGCCATGGTCCAGTTGAGTGGATAGAGCTGGGTGCTAGGTTGGACTGGATGATCTTGGAGGTCTCTTCCAACCTGCTTGATTCTATGATTCTACAACACATTCCTAACATCTGCTATATTTCAAATCTTGACTTAAATGTAGTACTAGAATTCATCTGCTAAACTCCAGGAGAATTTAGAAATAAGAGGACAATATATTTTCCTAACCCTTTTGAGATTTTTTTTTGCTGTTGCTGCTGCTCTTTCCTCAAAATTCTTATTTATCATATAAATACTGAGGTCAAGCATCAGTTTGGTGAAGTTGCAAAGAAAAAAACTCCTCATGTTTAAAAAAGAATGCCAGGTAACTGTGATTATAGGCCATACCATCTGCATTATCTATAAATACTATATTTCTCTTTGGTTTCATAGATGAAAGAAATATCAAACTGGAACACCTTTAAGGAAATCTCTACCTTTATAAGATATTTGTCAAAACTTAAATTAATGGAGCTAGGAACTCACCCAATGATTTACAACTACAGCAATAACACAGATAAGCAGAAGAAAAATGAACATTTACATCAAAACCTTTGTTATCAGACCAATAGCAAGACTGGAAGTTTTAGCAATACAATGTCTCTATTTCTATGTAGGAAAAGTTGCTATTACAAATTGGAGAGCATTTTGCAAAGTCAACACACAAAGTCAATTCAGCTTTCTATTCTTAAGTTTTATCTGGGGTACATATTCAAGCAGGCAAAACTTCTGCTGATTTTGCAGACAGTTTTGCTTGACTAAGGTACTAGAAATTGTGCTATGCTGTTACTTGGATCTTAAATTATCACTGCCCTGAGCTGCTGTATCACTCGACTAGTTTTGTGGCTCTTGGACACTCATGTTACAGCTTGAATAATCTTCATATGGATTTGATATTGTGTCATAGTTAATACCATTTAATGCATTGGACGTGGCACTTGGTGCCATGGTCTAGCCTTGAGCTCTGTGGTAAAGGGTTGGAATTGATGATCTGTGAGGTCTCTTCCAACCCTGATGATACTGTGATACTGATACTGTGATACTTAAAATGTTTACCATCATTCAAAAGGAAAGGGAAGCAGTTTGTCATAGACATCTCATATGTCTGTGAACAGCAGGAGAAGAAAGGAAGTAGACACTTCCAATATCTTGCAACTGTCCATATTGTGGTGTGTGAGTTGTACAGTGTATACATTTCTTCAGTGAAACATGGGCCAGATAAAATCCTGCCTCTAATAAAATACCTTGTCCCCATACAAAATGTTTCTTAATGATAAAAGAGTAAGCTTCTGTGCATAGAGAAAATATTGGCTTACCAATCAACCATCTGGCATATAGTGGGAATGGTCTGAGCAGCTTTCTCAGTTGGAACATTTGGAAAATGAATCTACTGTTGCTACAGCTCAGACTGTTGGCCATGATGTTTGTGATAATGTTGTTGATTTACCAGATGTCCTGCAAATTCCTGGTGTGGTAGTGTTTCCTGCTCCTATTGAAGTCTTCATTATGCAGTGGGTTTATGATTGCAGTCATTTCTCACAAAGTAGGAGGGAGCTGGGAACTACGTCCAAGCTCAGCATGGAATCCATCATCCACTCACCTCTCAGTTTGAGCATCAAAATCTATACCAACACGTTGCTTCTATGGGAACACATGTAAAGACTTGACCAACACCACTGGCACAAGCTGGCATTTTCCTAAGTCACACACGATGCCCGATGCAGATGCTTACAGATCTGCCATCATGTAAACAGGCTCAGCCCTTTTTCCTACTTTCAAGCTAGCAGGCAGGAATACAAATGGGAGCAGTAAATGCTGCGGTTCAGTCATTCTGCCCAAGAAGCGTATCTGAGGGTTGAATAAGTATGCTCCACCACTCTGCTCCTTTTCCGTTACAGTAGATTAATGAAGATAATATATGATGTACAGCTAAGCACCTAGACTTTGACTTCAGAAATTAACTCATCTCTTTTACTTGCAAAATGAATGAGCACATGTGCTCCTTTCTCTTTTTTTTTTAGTTCATCAGTGAGCTGGGTGAGTAGCCCTAGAGCAGAACTGCAATGGAGACCAGGGAACATACACACCAAAATCAGCATGTTTCACAATATTAAGCTGTAGCCAAGTGGGGTTTGGTCTCTTCTGCCAGGCAACCAGCAACAGATCAAGGGGACACAGTCTCAAGTTGTGCCGGGGGAGGTCTAGGCTGGATGTTAGGAGGAAGTTGTTGGCAGAGAGAGTGATTGGCATTGGAATGGGCTGCCCAGGCAGGTGGTGGAGTCACCATCCCTGGAGGTGTTCAAGAAAAACCTGGCTGAGGCACTTAGTGCCATGCTCTAGTTGAGTGGCTAGGGCTGGGTGCTAGGTTGGACTGCATGGTCTTGGAGGTCTCTTCCAACCTGGTTGATTCTGTGATTTTTTTTGGCTAGGGAAGGGAATTCTATGCCACTGGGCAAAAAAAGAATCTCAAAAAGCAGCAAGATTATTCCTGTCTCATTCTTCATGCAAGAGGGCCTCTTTTTCTGTGCATAGGAACAGATTCTAGGCTACTTGTTGACTAGGGGCTATTAATCTCAAAACAGAAAATAGCATAGTGTATATTACTTGTGTCATTTCCACATTTAGAAGCAGGCAATCTTCCTGAGATATATCCAGATCTCTTATGAAGGAGCATAGGTTTTCTCATGAAAGTTTCACAAGTGTTTTATTCAGATGGATTGGGAAACTTTTCTTTCATATAATGTCTATCTCCAGGCTATCCAGATCCCACTACAGTGGGAAACTATAAACCAGGTTCCATCAGTGAAAGCAAATTTTACAAAGCCTCTCTTGTAAAGGAAAATGAAGACAGAAAATATTTAATTTGTACTGAAGAAATGGTGATTCCACATGGCTGATCCCACTGACTTTGCCCTGTGTGAGATCTCTCATTCCTCATCTCATTGCCAAGAGCTGTCTTTCAGCACATGTAATTTCAACCAATATTCTGGATTCTTCCCAGGTGAGCTGCACACAAAAATATGAAAGGCACAGTACAGATGGTACTGCTCAGAGTCTCTGATTAGTTAACCAGGAACATTCAGGTAGGAAACTTGCAAACAATAATGTATTTTATTAGGAGTCACTCTAGGTACCACTCTTGAAAGGTGTTTCAGCTCAGAGGCTCAGGGGTAGCACAATGAAACGGTCACTTGAAGACCTGTCCCATGCGAGCTGGAAAAGCAATGTGCATTAGCAAGGGCCTCTCAAAAGTCATGTTTACAAGACTGTTATGGTCAGCAATTTCCAAGCTGTTTCCTAGTGTGACTGTACTTCCAGTTGAGACACACTTGCAGAAACAATTTAATTTCTTTCAGATGAATGCTCCTTCTCACAACGATTATCTATGGAATTGCTGCCTCTGCTGTGTCCCACTCCATTACATTGTCAGTAGGCAAGACTGAGGCAAAAAAAAAACCCAAACCAACAAACCAAATACTGAAAAAAAGCTCAGGGGGTTTATATGCTAGCTCTTATAAGTCTGGCTGTGTTTAAAATGTTGTTGACTCAAATGGCTCCAATCCTCACCTAACTTCTGGCAGATATCTCAGTAATAAAACAAACAAACAAACAACCCAAAAAGTAGCACAGCCTAAATATCTTAACCCAACTGGTTTTAACTCACACTGCTGATGAAGGTGGATTTGGCTATAATGCAAAATGTAAAGCAGAGCAGCTGAAGGGCTGGCAATATCTTTATATCAGCTTCCATGGTATTCTCTGGCAGAGTGGTAGGGCAGACAACTGGGAACAGTAACATCTTAAGCTATCCCAGCATGACTTGCCAGAGTTTTTATGTCACAGTTCAACACAGTAGTTGTTTTCATTCAAAACCAATACCATCTAAAAAGTAAACACCCAGATGTCTCAGTGGCAACTCTGCTAACCTTCAACCTGCCTCTTCAATGGAAACAAAAAGATGAAGTAAAAATTTCAGCAGGCACCAAAATTGGGTTCAACCTAGTTTTATGAACCCAAATTGTTCCCTTAGTCAGATCCTGTTTAGAGAAAGCTTGCATCTCACTTTACTTCATCCCTAGTTTGGAGTCAGGTCCTTCTCTTCCTGCATTGACATGCTTGTTCCCAATGCTCTCCTCAGGAGCAATGAATTTCATGCTTATTTCCCAAATGACTTTTTTTCCCCCCAGAAACTGTATGTGCAGCAAATGGGCCATAATACAGCTATTAATTGTGTCCTCAGTTGGTCTTGAGGTAGTAAAGCATTTAAAAGCATTAAGTCTAATCATCCTGGGTAATTATAGGTTGTACATTATCTGCTGGGACTCTGAACTTTCAGATATATGATAAATCTTTCTCTGGGTACCGAAGTGTGTTGCCTTTTACTCTTCAGCATTAAGTGATGAGGCTGATGGAGATCAGCTGCTTCCCACTGTAAATGGTTAGCATTCCCCCACTTGCTCCACGTGGCTACTGAACTGAAGTATGTTGTGACAGTCTGTCCGCTCTTCCCTGTTCAGATTAATGAATACAGCTTTAACTGTTAATTCAAAGGCAGTCAAGCTTATATTCAACAATTAGAGTACAACTTCCCTATTCTGATAGTGCATGTGTAATTTGGCATGTCTTTTGTGCCAGTTTGGGGTTAAAGTGTGTTTCTGCTCTAAAGCTGATTTTGTAAAGGCAGCTTCAGGATTCACGTGGCTCTCTATTTGCTTTCCTCAGAGACACCCAAAGGAAATTCACTAATTTTATGCACAAAGATGTTTGTTTTCAACTGCCAGCCTGAAGATTTGACCTGAACTAGGAAAAAAATCATTGTTTGTTTTCCACAGCACATATAATTTCCAGTAACCAATATAGAATCATAGAATCAACCAGGTTGGAAGAGACCTCCAAGATCAGCCAGTCCAACCTAGCACCCAGCCCTGTCCAGTCAACCAGACCATGGCACTAAGTGCCTCAGCCAGGCTTTTCTTCAACACCTCTAGGGACAGTGACTCCACCACCTCCCTGGGCAGCCCATTCCAATGCCAATCTCTCTCTCTGCCAACAACTTCCTCCTAACATCCAGCCTATACCTCCCTGGCACAACTTGAGACTGTGTCCCCTTGTTCTATTGCTGGTTGCCTGGGAGAAGAGGCCAACCCCCACCTGGCTACAACCTCCCTGCACCTAAATTTTGTTCTTTGTTATGTCTGAGCATAGTAACCTGTTATGGTTGTACAGATCAATTCCAGAGGACAGCGCTTGCTTAGCCCTGCAGCAGGCAGGGACTTTGGCTGAGTGGTGTTGGCTGTAATGAAGCTCTCACAGATCTTGCCCCATCCTGAGCACATGTAGGGAACTACTCATTTCACCATACCCTGTGATACAAATAGGCTTCCCAACATTTGCCTAAATTATAAGCATTGATTAATTCATGACAGTGTTTGAGTCAGAAACAAGTTTCACAAATGTCAGAGGTAACTATTCCAATTAATATGACTTTTTTTTCCTCATTCTCTCCTCCTGTTAATCTCAGATTCATTCTGGAACGTGTAATCAGATTTGAAATACCAGCTTGCTTAAGGTTCTCAGAGAATTTAGCCATTGAATGGAAAGGGTTTATTTATACATCTGAACAGGAATAATTCTGCAAACCACGACTCAGAAGATTTGGGTTGAGTGCCTGGTTCTATCACTAACTTCTATGGGTTGAGTATTTTGCTATAAAATGGCAACAAATAACATTCTATTGTCATCAAATAAGTTTCTTCTCCAACAGATAAGTAGATGAGCTGTTACTGCAAATCCTCATCTCAGCTGATGTTTCTGAGGGGTAATATAATTATTATATGTGACAACTGAATACTTTATTACAGACCTATCTCATAAACTTTGTTGACCTATTCCCAAAATATACAATTTCTTTGTGTTGGAACCATGACCTTCATAAAATATGACTAAATTTGGTCAAATGAGAGACATATTTTAAAGTCTAGAGACCCCATACAAACAGTGTAAATATCTGAAAATCCAGCAACTTTGATATGTGACTGTCACATTCTGCCATCTCTTACATGGTGGAACTTAGGAGGAGGGCTTGGGTCAAAGACTCATTAAAACATTTCTATGACAAGATAATTAATCACAATTCTTTTCTTTTCCTCAAAGTTTTCTACTCCTTTAAATAACATTTAAAACAAGTTGATTCAGGTTATCTGTTTCAAATACTAGAAAACTTTGTATTTCAAAATGCATGTCCCAGGTGAGCTGAGCTGACTTCAGGGTTTGGCATATGGTTGAAGACTGCTGTTCTGAAGTGCCACCAGAGACAGATGCTTAAAGTCTGATGAAGTTTGAACTTGTTGGAATTAGGCAGTCCAAAATAAATCCAGTATTTTTAGGATGGCTTTGCTCTGGTTATTAAACCCTCCTTCCGTCTCCCTGCTGAGAGACATTAAAGCTTGAATCAGTACTAAGAAACATCTAAGAAATGGAAAAGGAACCATTTGAGGAACAAATCCTAACAGTTATTTGATTTTTTTTGTCAAACTTCAGAGGTAGTTACTAAGTAAAATGCAAAGCCACAGACATTCAAATGCATTCAGTGCCACTCACATATTAGGAGAGCAAGCAGCACCAGATCGAGATGCAAGAAGTCCCAGACCGAGCATGCTACATTTATACAATCCAAGTCCTTGTAGCATCGACGCTGCCTAATTAGCCAGATGCCATCATCCTGAACTGCCAAAAGGAAAACGTTTGATGCCAAAATCCCAACGCTGTCACCTGGATTTATTTCAGAAACCTCTTCCCTCTCCCCCCTCCATTCTCTATCCACGTCATAGCATGCAGGGCTCAGTTTTCAGTGGGGTACATACCTTTCTGAGCGAGACAAGCCCCTCAAATATCCACATTAAAAGGTAGAGAAGGACAGAGGACAGAAGTTGTCAGCTCCAGAGGGAAGGCTTGCACTCATGACATAACACCCTGACCTGAGACCTCCCAATCCGCCCCTATTTGCTCTCTCTTTCTCTGGCAGCCACAGGTTTAATGTCAAGTCTCTGTGGCATTCCAGAGGGGAAAAAAAATAGACTGTATTAGAAGTTAATAGTGCACTTTCACAGCTATGCTGCAACTAAATGTAATCTTTCTCCTCCTGTGTGACAGCCTTTTTGTGCATTAGATTGGAATAGACTGTTCCTGCCACTGTCCAACATCATGCTGACTTCAATGACTTTGTAAACACAGCCCAAGACATTAACAGCGAACACAAACGCTTGTGAGCAGGGGCAGCCCTTAGGGCACACGTATTGTTGCTAGCAGGTTACTGTCAAGGTTTAATAGGGTCAGGTCACTCTCTATTTCATCCCTGAACTGGTGCAGTGGATCTGAGTTGAGCAGTTGGGCATTCACAATGAGGATATCTGCCAAACGGTTTTCATTACAAGCCCTTGGAAGAGTCCTGTCTTTTTCACCTGGAATGGCTGCAGCACTGCCAGTCTGTTTGCTCTATTTGTCTTTAACAAGGTCTTTAAAACTTCATTCTTTGAGGTTTTGTAGAAAGAATAATCTAGGCAGTGAACACAACTGTTTACTAGAGCAAAATCCTCTTGAAACTCATGTTTTGCTTAATTCTAAGGGCGAGAGGGAAGGGGGAAAGGAAGAGATATACACATTTTTAATACAATAATATGTTTCCAATCAAGCTTTACAAGACCCTACACAGCATGATTTGCAGTGGAATGCTGAGTGCTGCTGCCTGAAAAGAAACATCTCTTTTGATTACTATTTATTCTTCCCTTTCTTTCTCTTTTTCCTTTCAGAGAATAACAAGACTTGTACAGAACAGAGAGGGAGCAAAGACAGAGTCTGCAAAATATTCCCCCAAACACACCAGCTAGTTAAAGTGCATGAATGTGGAAACAATAAAGTTCACACTAGACAGTTAATGAAGCTGGGGGAAAAAATGAGAATTGGAATGTAATGAAAAATTCATACTTTCAGTGCATGAAAAATAAGTGAATGCCCTTTAATTGTTCAGTTTACTTGCAGAGAGGACAGCTTGAATAAATTGAAAAAATATTCCAGGTTGTTAAAAAGGAGTAATGCTTGGTCCTCCTCACCTTAAGCTAAGTTTTTTCAACTCTACTGGACGTGTGAATTTGTGAAGAAGTCAACTGACAGTCCATCTGGTAGCCTACAGACCCGTGGAACAGACAGCTGTGTGAGCATCAACTGGACTCATCCTCCTTCAGTAAGGACTACAACAGAGAGTGAGGTGTGTTCTGCAGAGCAAGAAATTGGGATCTGCAGCTAGAGGGTAAGTTGTCACCACTGCTGAAGTGGCTGTAATGGAGGGGTAATTCGGTATCACAGTATCACCAAGGTTGGAAGAGACCTCACAGATTATCAAGTCCAACCCTTTACCACAGAGCTCAAGGCTAGACCATGGCACCAAGTGCCACGTCCAGTCCTGCCTTGAACAGCTCCAGCGACAGCAACTCAACCACCTCCCCGGGCAGCCCATTCCAGTGCCCAATGACTCTCTCAGCGAAGAACTTTCTCCTCATCTCGAGCTTAAATTTCTCCTGGTGCAGCCTGAGGCTGTGTCCTCTCGTTCTGGTGCTGGCCACCTGAGAGAACAGAGCAACCTCCTCCTGGCCACAACCTCCCTTCAGGTAGTTGTAGACAGCAATAAGGTCTCCCCTGAGCCTCCTCTTCTCCAGGCTAACCAATCCCAGCTCCCTCAGCCTCTCCTCCTAGGGCTGTGCTCAAGGCCTCTCCCCAGCCTCGTCACCCTTCTCTGGACCAAAAGTTCTGCTTTTAAAATACCAAACATGACTGGATGAGGCACATAGTGCCATGATCTACTTGACTGGCTAGGGCTGGGTGCTAGGTTGGACTGGATGATCTTGGAGGTCTCTTCCAACCTGGTTGATTCTATGATTCTATGATTAATCATGGAGTGGCTGAAATTAATTTACCTATTGTACTCCAAGTACAATAATTTGCCACAAAAGGTGTTTTACTATGAACAGTATAGCAAAGAAACTCTTTTAAGCAACTTGTAGTGACATAAATGAGCAAGAAATGTCTCCATTCTGGCATTCCTGGGCATTTTTTTTAACGACAGCCTAAAATGCCAAGTGAATTGTTTCAATTTCCCAGCCATTAGCAGAAGAAAAGACCAAGTAGGTCAATACTGTCACGTTAGAAGCACTTAAATAAATAATAGTAATAGTCTGACACCCGACCAAAGGAGGATTTTTCCCTTTAGCAAGTCTACTAGTTCTTTGTTGAGCCTCAGTTGAACATGTTATAATTAAAACACAGCACAGCCCGAAGTCAGTGGAGTTACAGCAAGGAAAATTTGCCCATTATTTTCCAAGCAGATAATCATCAGTTACCATTAGTCAACCTATTCAGGCAGTAGGCAGTATAGATGGATTGCTTTTAGATCATGTACATGCATTTGCTCTTTTTATTCCTGCAGAAGCACTAAAGAAACTAAATTCTGTGAACTGCTAGAGTCAAATTTCAGACGTGTACAGGACAGCAAAGCAGAGCTTTGTGAAAGCTGATATGAGGGAATTTTCTTTTAGAGAAACCTAAACTTTTTTTTTCCCCCTTCTGATTATAACATGACAGCATCTCCTTAGCTTCATACAACCCTATACAGAGAATAAAAGTATACAGCCTCATCAAGAGAATACACAAGATACACTGAACTGGCAATAGAAAAATGGGAATCTGCATATAGGCTTTTTTCACACACCATTATGTCTTTCAGCTGTCATCATTAACTGCAGTTCTATAAATGTCTTGTTGTTCTGTTGCCTTTGAAAAATTGATACCGTGATTAGGATAGATTTTACTTAAATATAGCCAAAAAAAATGTCCCTGACAGATCTATGCTGCTTTCAGTATGTTTCATCAGCACGTGTTCATCCTTATAATGACTGAATTTGAATATTTATACATCTCTGGAGGAAAAAAGACCAAAAAAAAAAACCCCTCACCCTAAAATCTGTAAATAGTTTTCCCAGGGAAATTAGAATGCAAGTCAAAACTGGAAGACTAGTGGCAACAGAGCTTTACATATTTGTATAAAAGATGAATCCCTCTGCCTGTTCACTATTTATCAGGAGAAAAGAAATCGAGAAAGATACAACACTGCAAACCAAGAAAGCTAATAATTAATTTTGCTTCACAATATCTGGTGGCTTTGGTAAAAATAACAGCAAAAAGCCAGGTAGGAAAGCATGGCAGCAGCAAGCTATACAGTAGAAATTTAGGTGGTATTGTTGGTACAAAAGGATAGCTGTCATCCACAAAGTGACTGATGAATTGTGTCAAGCAACAGTCAACTTTGTACTGATTTTCGTGACATATAAAAGGCAAAGACCTGGTGACTGCTGCCTAATGTGCATCTGTTTGGAAAGAATAGTAACATTCATCCACTTTGTGATAGGGATCCTGTTGTGAATAATATAATAAACATGTGAGAGATAAAACCCATTAAAGCTGAACATGTCAGTCAGGGTGGCAAATATGCTGATTTGCTGATTCCTCTCCACTTCCACCCAAACCAAGATACAGCACATTAAAAAGAAAAAAAAAAAAGGCAAATGATCTCACACCAGGTACCAAATTTGAAGATCACAATAAAATGAACAAAGAACAGTTTCCAGCTGAGATAAAATAGGTGCTCCTTCTGTATTAATCTACAGCGTGGCATCAGTGTTAACTGGCTGGTCTTTGGGGTAGGGTGCCATAAGATAACAGCAAAGTGTTTTACAAAGCCTAAATGGAATTGACCTCGCATTGGCAGGTAATTCCACCTGGAAAATGCAGTTAAAATGTATATATATATGTATTAAGTTGCCATGCATTTAGCCAATTGAATAAGCAGTTGAGAATTCATTCTTTTGCTGGCATCATACCAGATTCAAAATGGTAGTGATGGCACCATGGGGCTTGAAGTTCAGATTGTAAGATGAAAGACTTCCTGATGCAGATGACACCAAGCTAGGAGCAGGTGTTGATGTGCTGGAGGGTAGAAGAGCCCTGCAGAGGGACCTAGACAGGCTGGATGGGTGGGCAGAGGTCAATGGGATGAGATTGAACAAGGCCAAGTGCAGGGTTCTGCACTTTGGCCACAACAACCCCAAGCAGTGCTACAGGCTGGGGACTGAGTGGCTGGAGAGCAGGCAGGTAGAGAGGCACCTGGGGAAGCTGGTAGAGAGTAGGCTGAAGATGAGGCAGCAGTGTGCCCAGGTGGCCAAGAGAGCCAATGGCATCCTGGCCTGCATCAGGAACAGTGTGGCCAGTAGGAACAGGGAGGTTATTCTGCCCCTGTACTCAGCACTGCTCAGGCCACACCTTGAGTGCTGTGTCCAGTTCTGGGCTCCTCAATTCAAGAGAGATGTTGAGGTGCTGGAAGGTGTCCAGAGAAGGGCAACAAAGCTGGTGAGGGGTCTGGAACACAAAGCCTATGAGGAGAGGCTGAGGGAGCTGGGGGTGTGCAGCCTGCAGAAGAGGAGGCTCAGGGGGGACCTCATTGCTGTCTACAACTACCGGAAGGGAGGTTGTAGCCAGGTGGGGGTTGGTCTCTTCCCCCAGGCAACCAGCAATAGAACAAGGGGACACAGTCTCAAGTTGTGCCGGGGGAGGTCTAGGCTGGATGTTATGAGGAAGTTTGTGACAGAGAGAGTGATTGGCATTGGAATGGGCTGCCCAGGGAGGTGGTGGAGGCACCATCCCTGGAGGTGTTCAAGTAAAGCCTGGCTGAGGCACTTAGTGCCATGGTCTAGTTGAGTGGCTAGGGCTGGGTGCTAGGTTGGCCTGGATGATCTTGGAGGTCTCTTCCAACCTGACTGATTCTATAATTCTGTGATTCTGGTTTACTGTTTTGAGGTGGTGGTCTTTTCTGCTGGGCTGGATATAGGCTTGAGAGCATGTGGGTGGAACCATTTTATCTCTGATTTCTGCTGCTGCTTCTGTTTATGCTGTGCACAATAGGCTTAGGTAATCGTACAGTATATCATTTTATTAAACTCCTTATCTCAACCCAGCTTTGTTTTTTGTATGTGTCACCTTCCCTTCCATCTGGAGAGGGGGCTTTACTTGGAGGGCATACTCTGAAACCAGGACATTAATGTAATCTGTAAATAACAGTTGTGGCATAGGGTTTATATGTGCTGCATGCAAAGTTTCCAGAGAAAGAGAGATTAATGGCATGGAAATTGAGCAGAAACCATGACACTTTTCACTCTATCTGATGCCAAACAGAGGCACTTGGCTGAATGGCTGGGATTTGGTTGCATAAACACAGGCAGCCAATGCCATCTGAAACATCCTAACATCTCTAACATCCCTGCAGGGCTGGCAGGCAGGACTGGCAGATCAATACTCTCCTGAGCTTCAGCTGCTGCTCTGGAAATGCATGTGTCCCTCAGAGCTTGGGCCAATCTGCTAGCCCAGACTCAGATGCAGTGTTTCAAATGGCATGGAGTGTCAGTGTTTAGGCAACTGAACCCATCCTTGCTGCCTGAAATTAGCTCCCAACCACTGTAAACTGTCAGAAAGCTACCACATCCCACTAATACCTTCTAACCATACAATCATTCCATGTAAGACATGATGCTACTTTATTGTGATATTACATGATCAATGCTACTGATCCAGCTGGAGGCTTAAAGCAGTTTTGCTGCATATGACACTTCATTGTAAAGTAACTCTGATGAGATGTGTGTCTTACTAATCAAAATTATGTCATGTAGCCGTCCCTGGGGCAGTTCAAGGCAAGGTTGGACGTGGCACTTGGTGCCATGGTCTAGCCTTGAGCTCTGTGGTAAAGGGTTGGACTTGATGATCTGTGAGGTCTCTTCCAACCTTGGTGATACTGTGATATTGTGATACAGTCCTCAGTGCTACCCACAACTGACAGGCATGAATCTGTTTGCTTTTATTCACACAGATTTAACAAATCCATCTTCCAGTTTTAACAGCTGTCAGAATATGGACCTAAACTTCTGAGTCTTATACTCTTCTATGATACCTTCATTCCTCATTCCCAGGACCACAAGGTGAAGTCATGATGAAAAATAATCTATAATACTTAAGAGGATCTAGAGATCAGGGTAGCAGCAGACCCCCAATTCTTTATCACTAGGTGCCAGCAAAAGCCAGGGTCTTTCTCAATGGTTGCCGTTGGGTTTTTTCCTCCCTGCTGGAATTCTGGGGTACTGTATTTGCTCCTGCCTTTTACAAGAGTGATTACCTTCAGGCACTGCTGCTTGTGTGTTGTGCTTCCTGCCTGTTGCCCCATGATTTCACCTCTAAAAGCCTTAATTTGGTGTTTTAAGTACTCATATATTGCTTTACATCTTCAAAGCAGTCTATGTGTGTTAATTAGATTACATGCCTAGGAGATAACAAAAAAACAAGATACAAAAGCATTTTAAGCACACAAGACAGACTATCAAGTTCTAGTGAACAGGAATAAATTAATAATGGCCTTTTATAATGACTGAATTGTGTAGCTTTGTTTTTTTCTTGCAAGCAATAAGCCAAATAAAATTATTCTAAATGGAAATGTAACAGCTTTCCTGTCCAATGTCTAGACGATCTGCAGACCAAGAAACCAAGCTAGATGCCACTGAAAAATAATAAACAAAGAAACAAAATGAGGTCCCAAGCTCCCTGATGAAAAAGCATTTAATGGAAATCTTGGATTCCAAATAAAAGACATTTTTATGTATGAAAAGAGCTTTTTTTGCACAAGTGGGTACATTTACTCCATGTGAAGTCACAGATGAAAAAGGCAGCATTTTCATATATGCAGACATCTTCCTCTGGAGTCTTGGGTCACTTTTGAGCAGAGAATAGCTCTATAAGGAGATTTAGGAAAGTTATAAATATCTCATAGCATGCCCTGTGTCCAAATGCAAGTCTTCCAGCCTTCAAGCTAGTTGCTACCTAGACAGAGAGGTGCAGATACTCTTTAGGCTTTTGAGCCATCCATAATTTCATACACAAAGTTCCTTTGGCACCAAAAGTTCTGCTTCTAACATACCAAACATGACTGGATGAGGCACTTAATGCCATGGTCTAGTTGACTGGCCAGGGCTGGGTGCTAGGTTGGACTGGATGATCTTGGAGGTCTCTTCCAACCTGCTTGATTCTATGATTCTATTGATTGTGTCAAAGAGATTTCTGCCTGCCTCCCTTTATAATGATCTACAAGCTCTGCCAGGGACATCTCTTCAAGCTTTAGAGATTTTAATTCCATTCCTGCCCCTGACTAAGAAAACTTGAAATTATTCCAAAAATTGATTAGAATGGTAACTTCATACTAGACACTGAGAACAGAAAAGTGTCATGGCATCTCTTTGTTCTCCTGTGCTGCACCTGTAAAGGCCTGAACTTCTTTTAGTCCTTCAAAGATATTCTATTGGACTCACAGGAAGAGTATAGATCTGGATACCTTCCAGAGCAGGAAGCAATGCTGGGAGGGCTCAAGCAGCTTATTAAATGGAAAGGTGATTTAAAACGTCTTGTTGTTGTTGGGAGGGACAGGTTTTGCTCTTTGCTCTTTGTTTTTTTCTGGTGGTAGCCCAGGTGGGTTTTACTACTTGAGTCATCTAGTAACTCTCTCTGACAATAAGGAGTCCATGCGATGCCTTTGGTGCAATCTCTGCTTAATTGATTGTTCCTCTACATTTTCTAAGGGACCTAAAGTGGGTGATGCAAATTCCACTGGCTGGATGAATATGTAAAGATTAGTTCAGTTATTTTAACAACAAGGCATCAGCTCCATCAGACATTATTTACAACCCAATTACAAGATATAATTCCTCTTTCTGATTTCTGCAAATGGGATTTTTGGTAGCTAAGACATCTGGGTTCGCTGAGGCTGACCTATATAATTCATACATTGCCACTTGTGAGTAATACAACCACCCAAATCTAGGTCATTTTTTTTTTCCAATACTCTGCAGCTCTCACTGTATATAATTCCTTTATTCATATCAGAAAATTAGTTTTGACTCATGGGAAAGCAGTCTGTTGTTAGTCTTTTAAAACTGATTTCATTATCCCCACAAAAATGGAAAACGAGGACCTGAGAGATTATTTGCAGTGATGTCCATATTCATTTCAGTTTGTAAAAGCAGTGTGTGTCTGCATGCATGCATATGTGCATGAGAGAAAGAAAAAAAAGAAGGAAACAAATATTTTCATTTCTTCTCTTTCTTTGCCTCCTGTTTGTAAATATTTATTTGTTGCTTGAAGTAAAAAATGCATAAAACAAAACTAAAGCCCTCCAGGATTACCATGATTTCTCAGCATCTTTTCCAGCTTCTGAGTAGAAAGTCTAATCTCTTTAAGATGAACTAATTGTAACTTTATTTTTTTTACCTTGAAAAGAAGTAGAAGCAGGAGATAAAAGGCAGGGGTGGGGGGGAAGGACAATGGTATGGGCTGAGCTGTGCCATTCTTTCCTTGTACGGATCAATATGTGAAGCTCATTGTAGTACACTTCCAGCTTTGCCTTTGAAACACAGATCAAGCTGGGTCAATGAGACAATCTTTTGTATTAAACCTTCTTTCTTCTGTAGTCTACGGACAGCTTGTGAGCTGAGTCTTCTGCTGGCTAACTACAACAGCACCTGCTTTCAAATGAGGCCTGCCCATAAGCACTTCTTTGTGTCTTTTTTTCCTTTTGGTCCTACTCACTGACTGCCATCAGCGACTTAACAAGAGCAGAATATTTTTAAGCCTTTGATCCTAAGAGCTCTTACTCATGTAAGTTATCCTTAGTCACACCAGAAGTCTTACAGAAGTAGTGGATAAGAGAAATTAAATAGCATTATGTGCATGAAGTACAAGGATATAACATCCCACAAACAGAGTTTCTTTTTCTTCAAGGAGAACTACATTAGAGGGAGAGAATGAAACAGTTCAGAAGCACGAAAATACATTTCAGCAAATCTTTCATATTCAGTTTCAGAAGCTGGGGTTTAGAAGACAACCGTTGCCAAAGGAAGGGATGCATTCTACAACAGAGTTTCTCTGATGCCTTTATTACAACTGGCCTACCTTTGTATCCTATATGCAATATAAACTGAAGAGACAGTGCAGGTTTTGCAGCTCATGCAGGTTTTGCAGCTCACTTTTAATGTGCCCATAAGATAATCAAACCTCAGCCTAGTGCCAGTGACAAGTCTCCTGTTTTTCCAGCAGTAATTTTGCCTCTAGCACACCAGACAAACTTTCTACAGCTCCAGCAAACACCACACACCTTTTTGCTTTTTTGTTTTGTGCTGATTGACACAACAATTGTCATTACCTACATACAGTTAACTGGATTTGTTCGACTGAGAGGCATGAAACTTGTTTCTGCCTCTTTCTGTTTATGAGGTTCAAAGATACATCACTCACTAGCACCCTAAACTAGCCCCATTCTCATAAATCATGACTGGATAGACATCCCTGGAGATGTTACTGTCAGGGCCATTATGATGACATTCACTGTGCATGTCCACCTAATATCTACTGAAATTATCTATCAGAGGGTAAGAAACAGCTCTTCTCCCATGGTGAATACTCTATTCCCTTAAAAAAAACACATGCTGAAATACATGTAATAAGATGAACTATAAAGATGTCATTTCAAAACAAGTTTGGGTGTTGTTTGCTAGTCTAGCTTAAGGAGTGGGAACATAGATTTTTTTTTTCAATGTATTCTATAACATTGACATTTTCTTGAAAAAATTCAAAGTACTTTTTTTTTCTTCTCTGTTGTTAGAAAAAAATTTACTCCAAAGGGAAGAGTTAAAAACTCTTTTCCAGAAGTCCTCTCTAGGCCCTGTGAAGGGTAGGTTTCCTAAGGAAAGAGCCTACCCTCACTGGGCTGGAATCTGAGCACCACCTCAGTACTCATAATGTGCACTATTGAGGGGGTGGGTAGATGGAGTTCTGACTCTTACTCTGAGAGATGCCTATCACCTCCTACACCTCCTTACTACGAAATGCACAAATTCAAACCTTCACTGTGTGAATACATAGACTGAGTTAGCTCCCCCTGGCCACCCTAGTCACATTAATGCAAGTGACTGCCAGGTGTTATTAGGGGCAGAGCTGACCCACCAGGCAGGTCATTTACAACAATGATTGCATATCCAGGTGCAGCCCCAGAAGGGGTCCAGGCAGTGGGCTTTTGCCCCTCGCTTCAGTGCACATCCAGGCAAACTAACTGAGCAGCTGCTGTCAGGGGCTGGGGGCAGGGAACAAAGATCATCTTTATCTTTGTTGATTTACATGTACAAGAGAGACAAGATTTAGTCTCTCAGACTCAGGATTCTTAAAAATTCTAATGGCACCAAAAGAGTCACTTCTCCAGCCAGGACCCACGCTGCGCTGATTCAGGGCTGTGAGCTACCCAATACCAGAGGACAGTAATGATATTTACTCTTTTGGGGGGAATAAAAATAGAAACATTGACTGAAAGTTTAAAAGTGGCTTCTATTTACAAGGACATAAGTAGAGAGAGCATTCAGAGAGGATGGATACATTCACAAATAAAACAATAAAACAAACAGATTCGTTGGGAGTTGGACAGGCAACCAGCAACAGAACAAGGGGACACAGTCTCAAGTTGTGCTGGGGGAAGTCTAGGCTGGATGTTAGGAGGAAGTTGTTGGCAGAGAGAGTGATTGGCATTGGAATGGGCTGCCCAGGGAGGTGGTGGAGTCACCATCCCTGGAGGTGTTCAAGCAAAGCCTGGCTGAGGCACTTAGTGCCATGGTCTGGTTGAGTGGCTAGGGCTGGGTGCTAGGTTGGACTGGCTGAGCTTGGAGGTCTCTTCCAACCTGCTTGATTCTATGATTCTATGATCTCCTTGGGTCCCTTCCAGTCTCTAACATCCTGTGATCCTGTGAACTAGGCCAAGCTTACCAGATCAAAACCTTCTTTTTTTTTGGATGACTTTGTCTCTGTGGGCTTTCTTAGAGGCACCTGAGCCCCAAAACCACCACACACACACATATATCCCAAAAAGTCAAACCCATGCTCAGAGGTGTGAAAATTTATTGTGAAAATTAATTACTTCTCAACAGAAGTGAGAAGTAAAAAGCTTAAGACTATTCTAGATAAAACATACCCTAGATAGGACTTTTGTGCCTAGACAAAGGCTTGAAATGCCTGCTGTAACCAAGAGGGTGACATGGAGCAAGCAGAGGCCAGAAAGAATCTAAAGTGGGACTGCATTTTTGTGTTTAGGTGTTTGAATTGAGCCAGCATACCTAGTTACCAAAGTAAAAATGGGGAATGTTCCCCTAAAATGGGAATGTTCCCTAAAAATATTTTTCCTTTCTCTTTCAAAGATTCAGCAAATCAGCTCTGAAGTAAATGCATTTGATTTGAATTTGGTATTGCTACCAAGAACAAGCATGAGTTGCTTCTCCCTTCTATGTGTGACTTGGTGCTGCTGTCTCTGCCTTGATTCTCTCTGGATGCTGAGTTACTATTTTTAGTGGCCTTGCAGGACAATAGAATGCAACAAAAGCAGTGTAAAACACATACTAATCAAAAATGTAATGTGGTATCCATAATTGTCATCTGTTCCTTCCAATATATATGCCATTCCCTTGTTCTCCCTTTCTTTTTTCTTCTCATAATTGTACTCATTAACTTCATGGTAAAAGAATGCCAATTCTTCTATAAATTCAAGCAACAGAGATTTCATTCACAAGTGTTTGTAAACAGAGATGCAGAAATCTTCCATAAGATTTTAGTCTGTCTTGGCAATAAATATGGTGGGTTGGGGTTTTAATTTCACTTTTTTTTAGCTACATAGCACAAGTACTATTGTGCAGATCTCTGTTTTGTGTTTTATTGGCTAACATTACAAAAATTGATGAGCTGAAGAAACAAAGCTACTCTAAAGGCAGATTAACCAGGAATACTGGTGAAAACATTGTCTCCTAAGATTCAAAGAGAAGTAAAGAAAAATGCTGTAATTACAAGTAACACAGCCCTTTGAGATTCCAACAACATTAAAAATCAAGTGATTACCATTTAACTGCTTTCAATCAACTTTGATGTAATAACTTAACATCAGGGACTCAGAAAAACAGCAGTTAAGAAAAGCAGAGAATTATGTGGCTAATAACCACTTCATCACAAAAGTGATTTTTACACTTGAAAGATGACTGATTGACAGCCTCAAAATGAAGTCCTCAGTGCAGCACAGAGAAAGTTCATTGTGTCCACCACTGAAACTAATACCCTCCCTGCATCACTAGTGTCTTAGGTTAGGTTACAAGGTTATCTCTCAGATGACTGGATTTACAGGTTTCATAGAATCATAGAATCATAGAATCAATCAGGTTGGAAGAGACCTCCAAGATCATCCAGTCCAACCGAGCACCTAGCCCTAGCCACTCAACCAGACCATGGCACTAAGTGCCTCATCCAGGCTTTTCTTGAACACCCGCAGGGATGGTGACTCCACCACCTCCCTGGGCAGCCCATTCCAATGCCAATCACTCTCTCTGACAACAACTTCCTCCTAACATCCAGCCTAGACTCCCCCCAGCACAACTTGAGATTGTGTCCCCTTGTTCTATTGCAGAGGAAAGTTCAGTGACATGTGAAGGTAAGCAAGTTCTAACAAGGGTGAGAAGAGTGATGGTAGGGACATTAGCTTGTTTGGGGTTTAAAAGAAGCAAGCTCAAAATGGCCCTAAGTGGAAAAGTTGCTTTGCCCAAGAATCTCCCTCAGTAAATACTGAGGGATAATTCCTTCCAGAGGATAGTTCTGCCCATTTGAGTGCTGAATCACCCTCTGGAAGTTGCTGTCTTTCTCCATTGACTCTGGAGTTCAGAGTGACCAGGGTGACCCTAGCCATATGCTTTTTTTAACCTTCACATCTTTATTTTGCAGGACATTTGGAGTTTTGGTCAGATATATTGCTTTCAGGCTGCAAAGACTCTGCAAATCCAACTAACTTGCCAGATAACCTGCAGTCAGCTCAGAGCTTGTGTAGGACAGTTAGCTAGTGTAACTGCAGGTGTATGTCCTATATGTAACTTGGTCTATAAGCTTGTAGTTAGCAAATGCAAAGAAAGATTTGATCTTCACAGCAGTGAGAAAAAACAGAATGTGATATTATTATTTTCCTGCTATTATTTATTATTAATGACTTGATTCCTCTGAGAAGGGTTGACATCAATGTCAGTTGCCACTGCTAAGGAACAAGCCCATTATTAATTAATCATTATTATTGTATTACTGCACCAGCTGTGTGATAGGTGATTTACAGACATACACAGACAGGATCCCTACAAGAAATGTTTAAAATCTAAAACATGAAAATTACAAACAGCATTACAGACATATGAGTGGGGGAAAGAGTCAAAATGACAGCAGTGAATATGTTTGTTTCAGGGTCACTGAGCAAAACCCTGGGCTCAGGGGAGTCCATGGAAACTTGGCTGTTGAGCCTACAGGCTTAGGAGTTTGTTGCTCAGTTTTGTTTCACAGAGTGCTCTCTTCTTGCTGGGAAGAGATAAAGGGTTGGAATCTATCTTCAGATGTCATTGCAACATCATTTCAGTTACTGGTTAGGGAAATGAGATGTAACATCAAGGCACTTGGGGCTCAGACATAAAATATTGTCAGAATGAGCTTTTGGAACAATGTGAAGATGACCACAAAGAAGTAGTTGGCAAATGATCAGAACACTCAAATTATCATGTCCACTGAACACGTTTTTTTCCCCCTCTGTCTAGTCCTCAGCAGCTAAAAGGAACAACCTATTCATGGTTATGTCAGTCTCAAGTTGTGCTGGGGAAAGTATAGGCTGGATGTTAGGAGGAAGTTGTTGGCAGAGAGAGTGATTGGCATTGGAATGGGCTGCCCAGGGAGGTGGTGGAGTCACCATCCCTGGAGGTGTTCAAGAAAAGCCTGGATGAGGCACTTAGTGCCATGGTCTGGTTGAGTGGCTAGGGCTGGGTGCTAGGTTGGACTGGATGATGTTGGAGGTCTCTTCCAGCCTGGTTGATTCTATGATTCTATGTCCACTTCCTAAAATAGATGGAGCTGCTTTTCCCTCACTTATTATGCATTTTAACTCAGTGCAAACTCAACTATTTCAGTGAACTTACTTGTGAATTACAGGAGAAAAATGTTGTCTTTGGATTAATCCAACCTGACAGAGGCCTCTAAGTGAAAAAGTTGCTTTGCCCAAGAATCTCTCTCAGTAAATACTGAGTGATAATTACCTCCAGAGGACAGTTCTGCCCATTTGAAAGCTGAATCACCCTCTGGAAGTTGCTGTCTTTCTCCATTGACTCTGGAGTTCAGAGTGACCAGAATCTCAACTCTAGCATCTCAGCAAGGTATCTAAGTTGAGTAGAATGAATCCACACCTCTATGTCTATGTATAATTCAAATCTACACCTCCCAGTAGCTCTGCTGCAGACCAAGTAATTGCTGAGATCTAAGTGACAGCAAAAGATAGTCAATACATAGGAAGACCATTAAGGACTGCTCGGATTACTTGCGCTTTGCAGGGCTCTTCAAAGAATACCTTCTGCCTGTTAATATTTCACTTACAATATTCTCTAATGTCAGAACCTGACTGGACTTGTCTCTTCATGAAAGGAAAATAGCCAAGTTTTGTATCCTGCATCATGCTTACTTATTTACAGCCTATTTTGGGAAAAAAAAAAAAAAGGAAAGGTTACTTCAGCCAATCAAGGATTTTAATACATTTATATGGTGCAATGGTGTATAAGTTTATTAACTATGATTTCATGATGTGGAATAGGGAGAAAGCTATCTTGGAAAAATGTATTGTTATTTTATATGAAATTCACAATGCTATTAAGGTTTTGGTCTCGTATACTGTGAAGTGTAGCATTTCAGAGATAAACTATCTTGATGTATTCATTTCAAAGACAGGTAATAAGTGGAATACAACCATTTCCTGGAAACCCCAGACAGGAATAATCTGCTTTATGCAACCAGCCACTATCCTGAGGCTCTTTAAAGAGTTTTACTTTATAGCCATTTTGAGAACCTGTAGGACTTGAAATCCTGGCACTGGCTGTTTGGTAAAGATGGATTATGTGATTAATAAAAACAAGGAGTGGGACTGAAGAGAGGAATATATCATGGAAGCAAATGGCACTGGCATTAAGAGGGAAAAGTAGGGAACTGCTGTAAATGGAAGCCAATAAAAATAAGGAATTTCAATTTTCAGTGTTACTTTATGGATCATTCTGTCCAAGACAGTCCATAGTGACACCACACATTCTTCCTCCTGTGACAGCATGGTCCTTCCGTAATCTCACAGAGGTGGAAAGCATCTTGGCTTCCATGCTGAGTGTCTCTGCTTCAGTGTGCATTCTCTTTCTTTGATGGGTGCAGAGATCTGATCTTTTTTGGCCATACTCCAAACTGGCAGGATGTCATAAGAGATGTGAGCATGTTGGGACAGCATTGTGTCCACAGGGCATCCACAGGCACAGTGTCATTTTAGCATTGCTATGTATTTCTGGACAGAAAAAGAGATATTTATGTGTACTTAGGACTAATATCAACAGATACATAGATTGTAATTTGTTTTTTTTTTCTCTTAAGCCATATATTTTCCATAGTAGAGATCTGTTTTGTGTTTGTACAGTGCCTAGCACTGGGCACGCTGGTCTGTAAAACAAGCTTCTGGGAAATAAGCCAATGCTAGGAGCAATAAAGAAGAAATTAACCAGCCAAGAATGGTTTAAATAAAGGAAAATGTGATATCTGAGTCTAATTACATGGTCACTCAACCCCCAACGTGGATTTGACTTTGAGATACACTCCTTCATCTTTGTTTAAAATACACATACAATAGCACTTTCTGAGATACATGCTCAAATTAGTCTCAAATAAACAATTAGATCTCCACTAGTAATGTCATCAAATTCACTACCAAACCCCTCCTGATTTACAGCAAGATGACAGGATGCATAGACCTCCATTGCAAAATAGATTTTGATTTCATTTGGAAATACTGCATTAATTTTTTACCATTTGTCTTTACAGTTTCAATAACATAAGTCTGAAGTGGAGTTGCCGTCCCTGGGGCTGTTCAAGGCAGGATTGGACGTGGCACTTGGTGCCATGGTGTAGCCTTGAGCTCTGTGGTAAAGGGTTGGACTTGATGATCTGTGAGGTCTCTTCCAACCCTGATGATACTGTGATACAGTGATACTGTGTGAAATGCAGGATTTGGCTTATTGGCAATGATTTGTGCCATGGAGCTACCTATTTGGTAAATGGAGAGAGAAAGATAACTCCAGAGAAAGAAATTAACTCCAAAGTGAACTAAGTGAACCTTAACAGGTATTACCTTCACAGTAGTTTGGGAGTAACTCCATTTCCATATTACAGACCTTCAGGTTCTTCCCAAAAAGCTTTTCCTTTTTTCATACCCTGAGCTGATCAGTCAACAGAATTCTTCAGTGAATGCAGAATTCTCCCCAAATACAGCCCTGAACAAGGTTTTTGAATGAGGTGCACAGACAGGCAGTTTAGAGATGGCTTAGAGTCTAGCCTTGAGCTCTGTGGTAGAGGGCTGGACTTGATGATCTATGAGGTCTCTTCCAACCTTGGTGATGCTGTGATACTGTGATACTGTGATACTTTCTAGTTGATTGGATAGGGCTGGGTGCTAGGTTGGACTAGATGACCTTGGAGGTCTCTTCCAACCTGGTTGATTCTATGATTCTATGATTCTATGATTTCCACATGTAGAAAATACAGTCTTAGGACTACTGGGAAGATCTGTGGATACACTAGATGCACCTCATAATTCTCCCCAAATACAGCCCTGAACAAGGTTTTTGAATGAGGTGCACAGACAGGCAGTTTAGAGATGGCTTAGAGTCTAGCCTTGAGCTCTGTGGTAAAGGGTTGGACTTGATGATCTATGAGGTCTCTTCCAACCTTGGTGATACTGTGATACTGTGATACTGTGTGAAATGCAGGATTTGGCTTATTGGCAATGATTTGTGCCATGGAGCTACCTATTTGGTAAATGGAGAGAGAAAGATAACTCCAGAGAAAGAAATTAACTCCAAAGTGAACTAAGTTCAAGGCAAGTTTGGATGTGGCACTTGGTGATGCTGTGATACTGTGATACTTTCCAGGTGTAGAAAATACAATCTTAGGACTACTGGGAAGATCTGTGGATACACTAGATGCACCTCAGAATTCTCCCCAAATACAGCCCTGAACAAGGTTTTTGAATGAGGTGTACAGACAGGCAGTTTAGAGATTGCTTAGAGTCTAGCCTTGAGCTCTGTGGTAAAGGGTTGGACTTGATGATCTATGAGGTCTCTTCCAACCTTGGTGATACTGTGATACTGTGTGAAATGCAGGATTTGGCTTATTGGCAATGATTTGTGCCATGGAGCTACCTATTTGGTAAATGGAGAGAGAAAGATAACTCCAGAGAAAGAAATTAACTCCAAAGTGAACGAAGTGAACCTTAACAGGTATTACCTTCACAGTAGTTTGGGAGTAACTCCATTTCCATATTACAGACCTACTGTGATAGGACTTAGGACTATTGGGAAGATCTGTGGATACACTAGACACACCCCAGGCACACTAGAAGACAAAATTGTAAAGGAAAAAGCAAACACACAAAGAAAAATTTAAAGGATTCTATTTCAAAAGATTGTACATTAGATTTTGTTAAGAGTCTTCTCATTTTCTCTTGGCTTTGCAGGGGCCAGGCATGCCTCAGCATTCACCGCAGTCCATTTCTGCAGTAATTCTAGGACAATTGCTTATTTATTCCAGGGCTGAACTTCTCTATCTCACTAAATGATCAAGTAGGCTTCTGGAGTTCAGAAATTAATACAAACTTAGCAGTCAGGTGTGTTTTCTGCACAGACAATATATAGGCTAGAATTTTCTGCTCCCCTAGAAACTGTTCCAACAACCTTTCTGCAGGAAGATGCACTTATGTTTCTTAGTATGGAAAAGGTGTTTCTAACCATCTGTTCCATATTTATAATTCTTTAGTTTATATTAAAGGAAACAGTAAACTACAGGGACATTATGCATGCTATTGAGGATTTTATAAGGTTCAATAAATTCCCTCTTAACAATCAGCTTTAAACCCACATAAATTCCAATCTTTCACCTGCTCTACATTTTACTTTCTCAGTTCCTCAATCAGTTTTGTTGCTCAGTTCTCTACTTTAAGATCACACATCAATTTTATGACAAGGTAAGAGGCTAAACTCCCTTTTCTAAGAGAGTCTGTGTGGAAGAATTGTAACACCTAATCAGAATTAAAGACATAAAAATCACCAATCTTTATATTTTGCTGGCAAACTGAAGACTTTGAAAGGATATTCCCAGTGAAACAGATTTAAAATAGTTTGGGGGTTCTTGACAATTTATCTTTTCATTGACACCACGAAGCTCATTCCCAGAGTAAAGGTGATGATGTCCCACGTTTAGAAACTGGTTAGAAAAAATTGTCATCTCCCAAGTTTTGTGAGCGTAGATCTAGAATGTGGGTGGTGACTCAGCTCCCATCTGAGTGGGCTAGAAACATCATAATCTACCATCCATGAGATTGGACAAATATTGGACTGTCTTGTTGCCCTTGCAGAGTCAAGTAACCATACACTGGAGTAAAACTAACTCCTCTCAGCTGAATGTCTTTCATGAGCACCATCCCTGGAGGTGTTCAGGAAAAGACTGGATGAGGCACTTGGTGCCATGGTCTGGTTGAGTGGCTAGGGCTGGGTGCTAGGTTGGAGCGGATGATCTTGGAGGTCTCTTCCAACCTGGTTGATGCTATGATTCTATGATTCTATGACTAGACTGTTATACTAGGTAACTGGTGATGTATTTTACGTAGTTGAGTTTTATCTTCAGTACCCAACAATTATGATCTCTTCCTGATTGAGAATCTCTTCCTGAAAGAAGATCTGAATGAAGCTATCCCATAGAAAAGTTCTCAACTACTAGGAGGAAGCATTCACTGATACACAGCTTCCTCTTCCCTCTTATTGGTGCTCTTCTACTTCATAAACCATATATAAACAATTACTGAGAGAAACAGCAAAGCAATGCATCTAGATGTTCAGGCAGAGAGCAGCTTTCCAGCATGGGAGACAGATTCCAAACCCTTCTCCAACCTGTATATCATTATTTTTATAGGACAAAACTTCATCTGGAAATCTCCAGTGGAGTGGCATTCAGGAATCATAGAATCACAGAATCAACCAGGTTGGAAGAGACCTCCAAGATCATCCACTCCAACCTAGCACCCAGCCCTAGCGACTCAACTAGACCATGGCACTAAGTGCCTCATTGAGTCTTCTCTTGAACACCCCCAGGGATGGCGACTCCACCACCTCCCTGGGCAGCCCATTCCAATGCCAATCACTCTCTCTGACAACAACTTCCTCCTAACATCCAGCCTAGACTTCCCCTGGCACAGCTTGAGACTGTGTCTCCTTGTTCTCTTGCTGGTTGCCTGGGAGAAGAGACCACCCCCCACCTGGCTACAGTGCCCCTTCAGGTAGTTGTAGACAGCAATGGGGTCACCCTGATAAGGATTCAATCCTTTCAGACAGAAGAAGGAAACAAATTTTCTTCTACACTCCACTCAACTGCTCCAAGTTCTGCACTACTGATAAATGACAACAAATATTTTGTAACTTTACAATATTTTCTTAAGCCAAAAGAGTTTCTCACAATCTGGCCGTGTCTTTAGGACAATGAGAATCACATTACTTAGTGAATTTCCTGTCTGCTGGAAAAGTGTTGATCCAGTCAATACCACCTGAGAATCAGTATTGTTCATAACAGCGAGGGTTTGTTGCTTCAGATGCTTGTTTAAATGTGGTTCTGTGTCTCATCAGGTCATAAACTGTTGTCATCACACATCTGCATACTTTGTAAATCTACAACTTTCTACTCTTCATCTCAGTTTCAAGAATCCCTCTGACTTCATTTGACGTTTCTCATATTGATGACAGATTATGACTCACTACTCTCCCTGTCATCTAGGAAGACATATGAAAAAGGTTAGCATTTGGATTCTTTCAACTTCACTGTTTTTCTAGTGACACATTCCCTGGCCTCTGGAAATTATACTGAGATTCCCCATGAAAAGCCTTGGCATCCAATGAGAGCCTCATTGACACTAATAATGATGCCCTTTGGCACAGTCTTCAACTTGTACTGCTTCTGGCTCAAGCTTGTGTCCTAAATCAGTAGTTCACTCACTGTAGCAAATGGAGAGGCTCAGTATTTGCATCATTACAAGTGAGAGCAGGACCAGTTCTGATGCATTTTTATGGTTTCATTTCCCTGTAGCTGTGCTGTCACTATTGTCTTTTTCATCAGAGCACACAAACATAAAGCAAAAAGGAATAATGTCTATATTATGCAAGGAAATTTCTGTTCAAGGGACGTAGGCAAAGAAGGGTGAGGAGGTGTACATCTGTTTTCTTGCAAGTTACCAAAGGACCCAGGAGCTTTAACATATATCCCCCAGAAAATAAATACAGGTTTTATAGAAAGATTGACAGTTTCTAGGAAGAGTTACAGGCTGGGGACTGAGTGGCTGGAAAGCAGCCAAGAGGAAAGGGACCTGGGGGTACTGATAGAGAGTAGGCTAAAGATGAGGCAGCAGTGTGCCCAGGTGGCCAAGAGAGCCAATGGCATCCTGGCCTGCATCAGGAACAGTGTGGCCAGTAGGACAAGGGAGGTTATTCTGCCCCTGTGCTCAGCACTGGTCAGGCCACACCTTGAGTGCTGTGTCCAGTTCTGGGCCCCTCAGTTCAAGAGAGATGTTGAGGTGCTGGAAGGTGTCCAGAGAAGGGCAACAAAGCTGGTGAGGGGCCTGGAACACAAAGCCTATGAGGAGAGGCTGAGGGAGCTGGGGTTGTTTAGCCTGGAGAAGAGGAGGCTCAGGGGGGACCTCATTGCTGTCTACAACTACCTGAAGGGAGGTTGTAGCCAGGTAAGTCCTGGAAGGAAAGGCATGGGATTTCTTCTTTCGTATGTGGACACTTAACCCATGAGTTACAAGACACACAGGGACCAAAGAATTTTCAGGTTCTTGCAAGTCTTTTTCTGGTGATGTGAGTAACCTAAGCTATTAATGACTCCCGTGAGCTAACATAGGAACGTGTGCATGCACCTCCTTAACAAAAACAAGGGCAGTTTTCTCTCGGCTTGCATTCGGTGAACAGCACCTTCAACATTCTTCCATCGGTGTTGTGAGAGCTCCCTCTCCTGTTGCAAAGAACTCCATCAGCTGCTTCAGAATCGGTTTTGGTTTACAGGGCTGAACCACGTATGAGCTGGCAGGCTGGCAGAGGAGACAATGCTATGATTAGCTACAGCATGGTCTCCTGAAAGAGTGCCATGCAGGAGAATGTCCCTGATGACGGCGGCAGAAGGATGGTTTTAGCCCCTTGCCACTTCTTGAATCATCTTCACAGTATCACAGTATCACAGTATCATCAGGGTTGGAAGAGACCTCACAGATCATCAAGTCCAACCCTTTACCACAGAGCTCAAGGCCAGACCATGGCACCAAGTGCCACGTCCAACCCTGCCTTGAACAGGTCCAGGGACGGCGACTCCACCACCTCCCCGGGCAGCCCATTCCAGTGTCCAATGACTCTCTCAGTGAAGAACTTTCTCCTCACCTCCAGCCTAAATCTCCCCTGGCGCAGCCTGAGGCTGTGTCCTCTTGTTCTGGTGCTGGCCACCTGAGAGAAGAGAGCAACCTCCTCCTGGCCACAACCTCCCCTCAGGTAGTTGTAGACAGCATCTTGTGTTGCTTTGGTCATATTCTGTCCTGAGGTTACTGTCTGGCTTTGGTCAGGTAGAGAAGTGAAATCATGCCCTTCCAGAAAAAGCCCTGGAAGTACTAATGAACACCTCATATTCTGGAAGACTTGATCCATTGTAAGGCATAGGTGGTGGCAGGGCCAAATGTAAAGAGGTAGAATAGGGCTTTTAGGCTGTTCAGTGACAGATTCTTATTCAGTAATCAGGTATTGCTTATTTTATTTAATTATTTGATACCAAATAACAAGTTAAATTGGTACCATTGCATATGGTGACCAAAAAAACACCAGCCATACACACACATCTTCCATCTTCCAAGAGAGCCAATGGCATCCTGGCATGGATCAGGAACAGTGTGGCCAGTAGGACAAGGGAGGTTATTCTGCCCCTGTACTCAGCACTGGTCAGGCCACACCTTGAGTGCTGTGTCCAGTTCTGGGCTCCTCTGTTCAAGAGAGATGTTGAGGTGCTGGAAGGTGTCTAGAGAAGGGCAACAAGGCTGATGAAGGGCCTGGAACACAAAGCCTATGAGGAGAGGCTGAGGGAGCTGGGGGTGTGCAGCCTGGAGAAGAGGAGGCTCAGGGGGGACCTCATTGCTGTCTACAACTACCTGAAGGGAGGCTGTAGCCAGGTGGGGGTTGGTCTCTTCTCCCAGGCAACCAACAATAGAACAAGGGGACACAGTCTCAAGTTCTGCTGGGGGAAGTCTAGGCTGGATGTTAGGAGGAAGTTCTTGCCAGAGAGAGTGATTGGCATTGGAATGGGCAATGGAGGCACCATCCCTGGAGGTGTTCAAGAAAAGCCTGTCTGAGGCACTTAGTGCCATGGTCTGGTTGAGTGGCTAGGGCTGGGTGCTAGGTTGGACTGGCTGATCTTGGAGGTCTCTTCCAACCTGGTTGATTCTATGACCTTCTCCAGACATTATTCATTAGTTCCCACAGAAAAAAAAGAAACCAACAACAACATCAAAAACAAAACACCAAAGGGAGGAGTTCATTATCCCCAAATAGCCCTTTTTCTCTCCAAAATGAATGCCTATAGTTGTCCACTCCAAAGTCATTTTACATTCTGAATGTCAACCTTTCCAGTGCCTACAGATGCAGTCATGAGTACTTAACTCATATCTTCACTCAAGAAAGTTTTGTTTAGCTTGACAGAGAGAATCTGAAATCAAAAATGTCTGTAAGAGAAATGATCTACCATATAGGCAATCCTTCAACTGTTTTAAATGGACTGTCAAAATTAATTAGGACCAAAATGCAAGTAAATAATCCATGTGGTAATCAAGCATCCCTCTGCCTTTGTTTGTCATTGATTTCAACTTTCAGTCCTACACTCCAAATGAGATTTTAGTATCTTAAACAGGCCTTCAGTCATGCCTGGATGCCAGAGGTAAGCTGATACCAAGAACTGTCATTATTGCAGGGGGTAGAGAAGGATGTGCTTCAACTGCTTCAGTCAGGGAAGAAAATTGTCTTGGGTTCAAATGCAGGTTCCCAGAGACTCTTATAAATTTGGTAGACCCAATGACAATTTATAGGATTTATAGAGTTTATAGAGTGCCCTCCTCCTCCTCCCCCTCCTTTCCCCAAAAGACAGGGAGAGAGAGATAAAGGTAGGGACACCCCGAATAAATCAAATCTCACTCGATTTGGAAGTTAAAAAGGAAAAGTTTAACAATAACTTAGAAAAAAGGGATTGGAGGTAGGGGAGTTTACAAAGGATGAGGAAGGGAAAACAGCAAAATACAAAACAGGGATGGATACAACCCGAGTAGTGTGATGGTGTCTCTGCCTCGTGGCTGGTATACAGTATCAGTGTGTGTGTGCGGTCATGAACGCAGGTAGTGAGCAAGAGGGCGAAAAGAGGAAGAGACAGGAGAACTCCTGTCTTTTATACCACAGGAAGTGGGGGGAGTGGGCTAACCATCACCTGGAGTGTGGCCCACCCCTGAGGAGGGGCCGAGACCCCTAGGGTCAGGTTCAGGGTCACTCCCCCAGGAGTGTTAACCCTATACATTCCACCCCTTGGTTAGACCACTTCCACCTTCCTAAGAACAGTCTTCTTCTCCAAAGATGGGAAAAGTGTCCATGGGTTAAGAGTTCGTGAAGTCCTTCTTGGTCCCCGGCTGTATCTCAAGGCGATGTGCTCCTCTGGCCCGGTGCAGGTTGCTGAGATGTGAGCAGGGCAGGAACGGAAGAAAAGTCAGTGAAACAGGAACAGTTCTTGTTGGAACTCAGGAAAGTCTTTTTCCTCTGTGAAGAAAAAAAACATCAGGAACAGTCTCTCTTGGTGTCTGGCATCAGGGGAACAGGTGTAGATGAGATGGCTGTAGACATCCTCTGGAGGGAAGTCAGGAACAGTCTCTCACTGCAGGGCATCAGTGACGAATCAGATGCAGGGTTCTGGTTGGACGCCGTGGTGTGATGCGATGTTGTAGGACTCTGGATAGCTGCTGCTGTGATGTAGGTTCTGTTGGACGCCGTGTAGTGGTGAGGGTATAACTACAAAAACAACTTGTAACCCCTTATGAACTATAATACAAGTATTGCACAACTATGATACAAGTATTGCACAACTATGATACAACTATTATACAACTATAATACAAGATAACCTGAAAGTATCTGGAACACATGGAATCAACTCTGAGATTTCAAAACCTTTTCAGCTAAAGAGAGGTTTCTCTGAGGGACACACTCGATAACACCAGTTTCCATCATCACCCAGTATGTGTGACCAGGACCCTCTGCAGATACCACCCCTTTGATGGGTTTTCCCCCACCAGAGGCAGGAGCAACCCACACAGTCTTTCCCAGTAGATTCCTTTCACAGACTACAGGAACTCCATCTCCCTCAACTATGGGCAGTAGGGCAGACTGAGCAGGACCAGCTCTGTTAACTGATCCCCTGCTGTTCACCAGCCAAGTGGCTTCTGCAAGGTGCTTCTCCCAGTTTCTGAGAGTTCCACCTCCCATAGCCTTCAGGGTGGTTTTCAGCAGGCCATTGTGTCGCTCAATCTTTCCTGCAGCTTGTGGGTAGTATGGGATGTGATAAACCCATTCTATCCCATGCTCTTTTGCCCAGTTGCTTACAAGGTGGTTCTTGAAATGGGTCCCATTGTCTGACTCAATTCTCTCTGGGGTTCCGTGTCTCCACAGGATGTGGCTCTGCAGGCCCAGAATGGTGTTACGGGCAGTAGCATGAGGTACTGGGTAGGTTTCCAGCCACCCCGTGCTTCCCTCCACCATGGTTAACACATACTGCTTGCCACTACGAGACCGAGGCAGAGTGATGTAATCAATCTGCCAGGCCTCCCCATACCTGTACTTTGACCACCTTCCCCCGTACCACAAAGGCTTCATGCGCTTGGCTTGCTTTATGGTGGCACAGATGTCACATTCATGGATAACCTGAGTTATGGCCTCCATGGATATGTCCACGGACCTGTCTCGGGCCCATTGGTATGTGGCATCTCTTCCTTGGTGACCAGAAGAGTCATGTGCCCACCGAGCTAAGAACAGTTCACCTTTGTGTTTCCAGTCCAGGTCAATCTGGCAGATGTGGGCAGCCTGGTCAGCTTGGTGGTTATGCTGCTGTTCTTCAGTGGCTCTACTCTTTGGGATGTGAGCACTGATGTGTCGGATTTTAACTGGCAGTTTGTCCAGGCGTGCAGAAATGTCTTGCCAGAGATCAGCAGCCCAAATAGGCTTCCCTTTTCTCTGCCAATCATTTCTCTTCCACTCCTTCAGCCACCCCCATAAGGCATTTGCTACCATCCATGAGTCGGTGTAGATGTATAGCATTGGCCACTGCTCTCGTTCTGCAATGTCCAGGGCCAGCTGGATGGCTTTCACCTCAGCATACTGGCTGGATTCGCCTTCTCCATCTCTTGCCTCTGCAACCCTGCGTGTGGGGTTCCAGACGGCAGCCTTCCATCTCCGCTTGCTGCCTACCAGGCGGCAGGATCCATCTGTGAAGAGAGCATATGCCTTTTCCTCCTCAGGAAGGTCACTGTATGGGGGGGCTTCCTCAGCCCGGGTCACTGCCTTCTCTTCTGCTGGCTTTCCAAAGTCAGTGCCCTCTGGCCAGTTGGTGATGACCTCCACAATGCCTGGACGCTCGAGAGTCCCCATCCTAGCCCTCTGAGTTATCAGAGCCATCCACTTACTCCAAGTGGCATCTGTGGCATGGTGCGGAGTCGAACCCTTCCCTTTAAACATCCAAGTCAGGACTGGAAGCCTTGGAGCTAAAAGGAGTGGTGACTCCGTCCCAATCACCTCAGAGGCAGCTCTGACTCCCTCATAGGCAGCTAGGATTTCTTTCTCTGTGGGGGTATACTTGGTCTCTGAGCCTTTGTACGCCTTGCTCCAGAACCCGAGTGGGCGGCCTCTTGTCTCATCAGGAGCTTTCTGCCATAGGCTCCAGCTAGGACCATTCTCACCGGCTGCTGTGTAGAGAATGTTCTTAATCTCTGGGCCGGTTCGAACTGGTCCCAAGGCCATGGCATGGACCACCTCTCGTTTGATCTGGTCAAATGCCACCTGCTGCTCAGGTCCCCACTCAAAGTTATTCCTCTTTCTTGTAACGTCAAAGAGGGGTTTCACAATTTGACTGTACCCGGGAATGTGCATCTTCCAAAAGCCCACAAACCCCAGGAAGGATTGTGTCTCCTTCCGGTTAGTGGGTTCCACCATAGTGGCCACTTTATTCACCACATCCATAGGGATGTGGCGTCGGCCATCCTGCCATCGAACTCCCAGGAACTGGATCTCTCTGGCAGGCCCTTTCACTTTGCTTCTCTTAATGGCAAAACCAGCATCCAACAGGATATTAATGATCTTCTCACCCTTCTGGAAGACCTCCTCTGCTGTCTCACCCCATACAATGATGTCATCGATGTACTGCAGATGTTCCGGAGCTCCACCCTTCTCCAGTGCAGTCTGGATGATGCTGTGGCAGATTGTAGGGCTGTGCTTCCACCCTTGAGGCAGTCTGTTCCAGTGGTACTGGACCCCTCTCCAGGTGAAGGCAAACTGCGGCCTACATTCTTCTGCAATGGGGATGGAGAAGAAAGCATTAGCAATGTCAATTGTGGCATACCATTTGGCCTCCTTTGTTTCCAGTTCATACTGCAGCTCCAACATGTCAGGCACGGCTGCGCTGATTGGAGGAGTCACTTCATTCAGGCCTCGGAAATCCACCGTGAGTCTCCACTCCCCTGTCTCCTTTCGCACTGGCCATATCGGGCTGTTGAAGGGCGAGTGGCTCTTGCTGATGACAAGCTGCTGCTCCAGGCGGCGAATCAGCTGCTGTATGGGTAGCAGGGAGTCTCTGTTGGTGCGGTATTGCCTGCGATGAACTACACGAGAAGCAATAGGTAACTTGACATCTTCCACCTTGTGGGTACCAACCACGGAAGGGTCATCTGACAAGCCAGGCATGATAGACAGCTGCTCTTTGTCTGCAGTCTCTACAGCTGCTATGCCAAATGCCCACTTGTTCCCCTTCGGATCTTTAAAGTACCCTTCCCGGAGAAAGTCAATCCCCAGGATGCAAGGTGCATCAGGGCCAGTTACTATGGAGTGCTTCTCCCACACATTCCCGGTGAGGCTTATCTCAGCCTGCAGCACAGTCAACTCCTGAGACCCCCCTGTGACTCCTGCAATTGTAACAGTATCTGTCCCCCTGTGGCTGGAGGGGATCAGAGTGCATTGGGCACCGGTGTCTACCAACGCTCTGTACTTCTCGGCTTCAGAAGTGCCAGGCCATTTCACAAACACGTCCCAATATACTCTGTTATCCCTGGCCTCCGCCTGGCTGGAGACAGGGCACCTCTAATTCTGAGCAGTGTGACTGCATGAGGCACATGGACCTGAGTTACTGGCTTCACCACCCCTTGAGCGTGAGCGCTGCCTGCGGGACACTGGGGCAACCCCTCTTCTGGAGGAGTTATTCCCTGTGTTTGTCCCCTGCAGTTCCCTTACCCTGGCCGATAGAGCTGAGGTGGGCTGGCCATGCCATCTATCCATGTTTTCCCCATGGTCACACAGTGTTCTCCAGAGTGACCCCCTGTGTGTACCCTGTCTGCTCTGGGCTGGTCTCCTGCGGGGAGGAGGAGGAGCACGGCGGCGTGTGTTCCTTACAGCTGAGACTTGCACCCATTCTGAAGGTGAGGAGCAGTCATCCTCTGCCTTCTGCATTTCAGAGAAAGAGGCTTTCAGCTCGTTCATTTCTTGGGTGAGGGTCTCTACAGTGGCAATTAAGGTTTTCCTCGACAAACTGTCTTCAAACTGTCTTAGGTCATTCACAAACTCCCTGATTGTGGGAAGGTTGTTGGGGTCTCTGCCCAGCAGCAGTGCTCCCAATGTGGGGGCATATGTGGAAGGGGCACACTGAGTCAGTTTCTTTAAGAGGGCTGGCTTCATGCGGACATCATCAGGGTCCGAGGGCCTCTGGTCGGCTCCATAAATTATCTCTTGAACCGCCATTTGCCTCAGGTATGAGATCCCCTGTTCCATATCTGTCCATCTAAGGGGATGGAAAATCATGTCATCCTTAGTCGGGTACCTGTACCTCACAGCTATCAGAAGCCTGGCCCAAAGTGAGTGGGTACCATCGAGCCTTCCCAGCTCCTTATCCACACCTCCATCCCTCGACAAGGATCCCAGCTGTTTCGCCTCCCTGTGATCTAGGTCCACTGTTTCTGCTCCTGCATCCCAGCATTTCAAAAGCCAGGCTAAAAGGGACTGTCCGTTTGCCCTTGCATACTCCTGCCTTATGTGCCTGATTTCCTTTCTGGGCGTGGAGCTGATAAGGATCACTCCATTATCAGGTCCATTTCCAGCTGGTTGCTGTTGCTGGGGGGTGCTGGTTCCCGAAGAGGTCCCTTGCCCTGGATCGGCATCTGCGGGAGGGTTTTGATTTGATCTTGCTGGCCGCGTGGTTATTGGCACTAGGTGAAGGGGGCTGGGCTGAGGGGGCAGGGTCCGGGGGGCTGCCCTGGGCGGGACCGGAGGCGGAGTTCGGGGCGGAGCCGCGCTAGGGGCGGTCTGCCCTGTCGCCCATCCCCCGCAGTTGCAGCTGGGGCAGTGAGGACCACCCCTCCCCCTAAGCACCCTAATGGCGGCGCCCACTCGATATTTCCACGTGTCCCAGTTCACCGCTATCTTATTAATTCCCAAACCCAAATTTACACACAGTGAAATAACAGCTATCCAGTACCATTTTTCCCCCAAAATATCTGGAGCTTCTGTGCTCCAATGCATATACTCAGATTGATTCCATGTTCCAGAAACATTTCTAAACACAGTGATATTACTAACAGAATTCAGGAAATAGGCATAGACTCGGGCAGGCAAATGCTTAGAATATTCCCAGAGCATATCAATGACAATCCAGAAGACATGGTAACTTATAAACTTTAACAGCCAGCCCCACAACAGCCATGCAAAAGCGTTAATGATTAAGACTTTCAGAATATCCATTTTTTAACTTCCAAATCTTCTCTGAAAGAATTCTACCTAGCCCCACGTTGAGACGCCAAATAAATTGTCTTGGGTTCAAATGCAGGTTCCCAGAGACTCTTATAAATTTGGTAGACCCAATGACAATTTATAGGATTTATAGAGTTTATAGAGTGCCCTCCTCCTCCTCCCCCTCCTTTCCCCAAAAGACAGGGAGAGAGAGATAAAGGTAGGGACACCCCGAATAAATCAAATCTCACTCGATTTGGAAGTTAAAAAGGAAAAGTTTAACAATAACTTAGAAAAAAGGGATTGGAGGTAGGGGAGTTTACAAAGGATGAGGAAGGGAAAACAGCAAAATACAAAACAGGGATGGATACAACCCGAGTAGTGTGATGGTGTCTCTGCCTCGTGGCTGGTATACAGTATCAGTGTGTGTGTGCGGTCATGAACGCAGGTAGTGAGCAAGAGGGCGAAAAGAGGAAGAGACAGGAGAACTCCTGTCTTTTATACCACAGGAAGTGGGGGGAGTGGGCTAACCATCACCTGGAGTGTGGCCCACCCCTGAGGAGGGGCCGAGACCCCTAGGGTCAGGTTCAGGGTCACTCCCCCAGGAGTGTTAACCCTATACAAAAATTGAGCCTGTTTGCTCTGCAGTTGTATGAATGCTCAGGTGTGAGGCCATTCTGTGCAGGTTTTCAGCCAAAGGAGAAGCCACTGTACTTTTGTCATAGGTATCTCTTAGGTGTGCCATGAGCAGTTTCTGAAAACACCTGATCAGACAGAGACCCTTCCTTGTGGGGGACTGTCTATGTGGACTTAGAATCATAGAATCATAGAATCAACCAGGTTGGAAGAGACCTCCAAGATCATCCAGTCCAACCTAGCACCCAGCCCTAGCCACTCAACCAGACCATGGTACTAAGTGCCTCAGCCAGGCTTTGCTTCAACACCTCCAGACACGGTGCCTCCACCACCTCCCTGGGCAGCCCATTCCAATGCCAATCACTCTCTCTGCCAACAACCTCCTCCTAACATCCAGCCTAGACCTCCCCTGGCACAACTTGAGACTGTGTCCCCTTGTTCTGTTGCTGATTGCCTGGCAGAAGAGACCAACCTCCACCTGGCTACAATGTCCCTTCAGGTAGTTGTAGACAGCAATGAGGTCACCCCTGAGCCTCCTCTTCTCCAGGCTAAACACCCCCAGCTCCCTCAGCCTCTCCTCATAGGCTTTGTGTTCCAGGCCCCTCACCAGCTTTGTTGCCCTTCTCTGGACACCTTCCAGCACCTCAACATCTCTCTTGAATTGAGGAGCCCAGAACTGGACACAGCACTCAAGGTGTGGCCTGACCAGTGCTGAGTACAGGGGAAGAATAACCTCCCTTGTCCTACTGTCCACATTGTTCCTGCTCCAGGCCAGGATGCCATTGGCTCTCTTGGCCACCTGGGCACACTGCTGCCTCATCTTCAGTCTACTCTCTATCAGTACCCCCAGCTCCCTTTCCTCCTGGCTACTTTCCAGCCACTCAGTCCCCAGCCTGTAGCACTGTTTGGGGTTATTGTGGCCAAAGTGCAGAGCCCTGCTGTAAGTAAGAACTTAAGCATCTTAAGCATTCTTAAGTAAGAACTAAGCACTTCTCATCCATCCTCTCCAGACAGAGCACTTCTGGAAAAGCACAGAAGTAGAACACGAGGTTCTCAGGAAGTTTAATGGTTAAAATCTGAGGCATCTGTAGAGGCAGCTTGTGAGACTTTAAGGTTTGGGTGAGAGCCGATGAGGAATTTTCAAGTTGTTCTGCCCCATTCTCCGTAGAGGTACCAGGATCTTCTTGATTTGCAGGATGTGAAAGCTGAGACTTTCCCTGCCCATGGTGGCACTTTGCACTTAAGCACCTGTCTAACCACTTTAGAAAATGCAATTCATAGGTCATGATCAATGCTATTCCTTCCACTTCTCTGCTACACAATGCTTGCAATTAACAGCTAGGTAATGAGGAATGTAAAACCTGTTTCTGCTGGGTTTGAAGGGTTTTCTTTAGATGCAGCCCCACAGTAGAGAGCATTCCAGTAATCTAATCCATATGTTTGTGGAGATAGCATAAACAAGCATATTTGGAAGATATAGGCTACTTTTGCCTTATGTTAGCTTTTGTGGGGGGAAAATAAGATGATTTTTTTTGCCACCTGATCTTTTTCATGGGTAATTGTCAGGTTAAACTGGGGCTCTTCTGTCTTTTCCAGACAGTTGAAATAACAGCATAGTTCCTTACCCACAATAGTTAATTATCAAATACAACCAGTTGTGAAGCCATTAAATAATTATAACACATTTTACTGCTGCTAAAGACATATACAGATTTTACATGGTGATATTATCACATCCCTTGTTAATATTCCTCAACACTTTAAGAGAATGACTTAGGACAATTAAGTGCAGCAAACAGTATTTATTACAGTTTTAACACGATTTTGCACTATATTTTCTACATGCTAAATCTCAGCTTTAGTGGAATCAGAGGGAAACATTAAAATGCCAGTCATCTTGGGATCCTGGAGGGGAAATGGTGAGGACTGTACTTAATGCTAGTAAAGCTGGACAGATTGATCTCTGGGGATGGTGCTTCCTTCACTCAAGATGCTTCACAGGCCTTGAGAAGAGCCCTTAAGGAGCTGAGGATAAATTCTTGGTGCAAGCAAATTGAGGTGGAAAATACTACCATAGATCAAATTTATTGCTTTAAAGTCATTCTACACAACAGCATGGAATCTTATCCCTCTACTTTATACCACAGCAACAATTCCCCCAGTACCATGGCATCCCAAAAGCATGCAGGGGGAATATTTTGAACGTTTTTCCTCTATTTCTGCTGTACTTTCTCAAAAGCAGAACATCAGCCTTGAGTTTGTTTCCTAGCCCTTTTTTGCCCTGTAGCATCAGGCAAGCCGTGAAACTTGTCGGCAACTTGTTGGCAACAAGAAGTCTTGCTCCGAGGAGCTGCAGCATATAGCATGAGTTGGGACTAAGCAGAAGAGCTGTTAGCAAGATTTAACTTTCTGCTTCAGAAGATGAGACCCCCTGTTCAAAAAAAATAAACCAAACTAGCAAACAAACAAAATCATAAAAGCCCAATTCAAACACAACAAAACAAACACCTCCCTTGAACGCTGGGGTGTGAGGAAAGAGGGAGAGGGTTGTTCTCGAAGGAAAAAAGCAAGCCACACAACCTGTTGCAAATCACAAAAGTTCAGGTGTGTCTCAAATAGTACCAACAGCAGGAGCTGATTGTGAGTGCTAGCAGAGTTTGCAGCAAGTCAGAAATAGACAGCGATGTTTGTAGGGATGAGTCACGAGTTTCCAGCCCTGTAACTAGGGAACATCAAGAATTTACAGAGAGACTCCAGAAGCACAGACCCCAGAGGGAAACCAGGACCACTGCAGTGAATAGAGCTCCTAAGAAGCAGGGAAGTAATATGATTCATAAAAATACATATGTCTGTCATTATAAATCCATCTCCATACTGTCCTTTGAGCTTTATTTGCAGCAGGACTCACCGGAAAAAAAATGTGTGTAGCATTGCAAAGGGGCTACATAGTGCTGGCTAAAACCACACCTAAAAATCACACTTCAGAAGCATCTAGGAACTCAGGGGAGGTGGTAGATACATTAAGAAATGTATATGGAAAGAAAAATGGTGATTTAGTCGTATTCCACAAACTGATAATCATTGGTAAATGAAAAAGGAAAAAATCCACTGTGGTGTTAAATCATGGACAAAGTGGCACAGACCATGGCAGGGGTGTTGGAACTAGATGGTCCTCGTGGTCCCTTCCAACCCTGACAGATTCTATGATTCTATAAAAGTATTCTTCAGATTCCAAATGCAGAAGCCTAAGACCCATGACCATAGCAGCCACTGTTAGTTAAGGAATCTCAGAATCACAGAGTCTATCTGGTTGGAAGAGACCTCAAAGGTCATCCAGAACAACTCAGCACTGAAGGGTCAACACTAAATCATGTCCCTAAGCGCCAGGTCCACCTACTGCTTGACCACCCCCAAGGATGGTGATTCCAACACTGCTCTGGGGAGACCATTTCAATGTTTGATAACCTTTTAACTGAAGTAGTATTTTCTAACATCTAGCCTAAAACTCCCCTGAAGCAGCTCATATCCATTTTTCACAGTATCACAGCATCACAGTATCACCAAAGTGGGAAGAGACCTCACAGATCATCAAGTCCAACCCTTTACCACAGAGATCAAGGCCAGACCATGGCACCAAGTGTCACGTCCAATCCTGCCTTGAACAGCTCCAGGGACGGCGACTCCACCACCTCCCCGGGCAGCCCATTCCAGTGTCCAATGACTCTCTCAGGGAAGAACTTTCTCCTCACCTCATTTCCTCTACTCCTGTTGCTTGTCATCAAGAAGAGGCTGGCCTCTCCTTGCTCCAACATCCTTTCAGGAAGTTATAGAGAGCAATAAGGTCTCTTCTCAGCCTTCTCTTCTCCAGCTTAACAGTGATGAGAAAAAAAGAAAAGGCACAACAATTAGCATGATAGGATTCTCTAGAAAATGCATTAAGATTCTGTAGGAGCTGCTCTGAAGATCTCTATCATTAAACAGTAATAATCAATAATTACATGAATTATTCATTATTTTGAATTGGCCATTTCAGCAACATAATCATTGGTTACATGCCACTGGATGATAAAAAAGGGGGGAAAAAACAGTGTTAAATTTAGGATTTTTCTTACTGGAATAGCTGGATGATTCTCCACCCATCTTACAAAGAGAAATCAGAAAGACTGTTGTAAGAGACCCTGTGAACTACAGCTGTGTGCTGCTAAACATTGGATATCTACTGGTACATAGAAAAATATTTAATCAGATGATTCTGCATTTGATCATTCCAGATATACACTACTACCATAGAAACAGGTGTCTCTATTGAACTAAATCAGTGTAGACCAGAGCTGTAATTTCTACAGAAGACAGATTTTGCTCAAATATTCAAGCCATACTCCAGTCTGTAATGTTGTTCCCAATTTCCAGGGAAATATTTGGACTTGCTATAAAGAGATGGAGTTATTTGGTATAGAATCATAGAATCATAGAATCAACCAGGTTGGAAGAGACTTTCAACATCATCCAGTCCAACCTAGCACCCAGCCCTAGCCAATCAACTAGACCATGGCACTAAGTGCCTCAGCCAGGCTTTTCTTCAACACTTCCAGGGACGATGACTCCACCACCTCCCTGGGCAGCCCATTCCAATGCCAATCTCTCTCTCTGCCAACAACTTCCTCCTAACATCCAGCCTAGACTTCACCCAGCACAACTTGAGACTCTGTCTCCTTGTTCTATTGCTGGTTGCCTGGCAGAAGAGGCCACCTCCTTCCTGGCTAGAATGTCCCTTCAGGTAGGTTCAACTGAACCTAATACAGATGAGAGATCTGAGATGGAGACTGAATGCTGGCTCTGTGATCACCTCCAAGTGGTTAGTTTGTTCTTTTTTTCTGTTTTGTAGGACTAGGACTACCCAAGGAATTTGACGCTAAGAAGCATGACTGGAAAGCGGTAGGTGTCAGCTGACCTTAGGAGTCTGGATTTACTTCCACCAGTGATACTGCCATAACTCAAAAGTTCTTACTTTGAGAGAGTGATTGGCATTGGAATAGGCTGCCCAGGGAGGTGGTGGAGTCACCATCCCTGGAGGTGTTCAAGCAAAGACTGGCTGAGGCACTTAGTGCCATGGTCTAGTTGAGTGGCTAGGGCTGGGTGCTAGGTTGGACTGGATGATCTTGGAGGTCTCTCAACCAGGTTGATTCTATGATTCTATGACTTGTTGGTGGGTTTTAAAGCTATCTTGTATAGGCTGGGAATGTTTGCCTTCTTGTCATATCCTCCTCAGCATCTCCAAGTAATGGGGTATTTTGAGCTTGTTTTCAGTAGCTATACCTGCAAAACTGCACTGATCTCTCTAGTTGCACTAGTTAGAAACTCAAATGTCATTTTACAGACACAAGGTGCTCACATGGTTATTCCAAGGCTAATGGGTATATCCCCATGATCACTTATCACAGTATCACAGTATCACCAAGGTTGGAAGAGACCTCATAGATCATCAAGTCCAACCCTTTACCACAGAGATCAAGGCTAGACCATGGCACCAAGTGCCACGTCCAACCTTGCCTTGAACAGCTCCAGGGACAGCAACTCAACCACCTCCCCAGGCAGCCCATTCCAGTGTCCAATGACTCTCTCAGGGAAGAACTTTCTCCTCACCTTGAGCCTAAATTCCCCTGGCGCAGCCTGAGGCTGTGTCCTCTTGTTCTGGTGCTGGCCACCTGAGAGAAGAGAGCAACCTCCTCCTGGCCACAACCTCCCCTCAGGTAGTTGTAGACAGCAATAAGGTCTCCCCTGAGCCTCCTCTTCTCCAGGCTAACCAATCCCAGCTCCCTCAGCCTCTCCTCGTAGGGCTGTGCTCAAGGCCTCTCCCCAGCCTCGTCGCCCCTCTCTGGACATGCTCAAGCAGTGTCCTACATAGGCACTTACAATGTCTGCGTGCTGGCTGCCCAGCTTCCAAAAAATTATTCCTTCTGGAAGAAAAGCTGTTCAGGTAGTCAGCAAGGCTCGGAAGAAAGAGCATCTCTTGCACCCTTGAGAGGCCCAGAGGCTATACTGATTGTCTATCCTCACCACATGCAAGAGGTCTGCAAAGAGACATCCCAAAAATGACAGCCAATTCCCCACAGTGAGCGAGTTGGACCAATCTGTCAAATGACTGATAAGCATCTATTAAACTGTCTTTTGTAACTCCCTGTAAGATAGACTAACAAGATAACACTGTGAATAATGCATCTCAGGATAGGAAAATTATGAAACACAGATGCTTCACTGTCTTAAAATCATATGTCATTCTTCTGTCCTGCTTTATCTGCCTTTGACAAGCTGTGGTAGTGGTAGGATAGTTAGTTACATGGGTTCTTTGTTGCCTCATCTGCATTTACTGGAACACAAAGCCTATGAGGAGAGGTTGAGGGAGCTGGGGGTGTTTAGCCTGCGGAAGAGGAGGCTCAGGGGTGATCTTATTACTGTCTGCAACTACCTGAAGGGAGGTTGCAGTCCGGTAGGGGTTGGCCTCTTCTCCCAGACAACCAGCAACAGAACAAGGGGACACAGTCTCAAGTTGTGCAGGGTTGGGTCTAGGCTGGATGTTAGGAGGAAGTTGTTGTCAGAGAGAGTGATTGGCATTGGAATGGGCTGCCCAGGGAGGTGGTGGAGTCACCATCCCTGGAGGTGTTGAAGAAAAGCCTGGCTGAGGCACTTAGTGCCATGGTCTAGTTGAGTGGCTAGGGCTGGGTGCTAGGTTGGAGTGGCTGATCTTGGAGGTCTCTTCCAACCTGCTTGATTCTATGATTCTATGAGACTGAACAGTAATATGGGTTTCAGTCAGGTTATAAAAACTGTTTGCCCCTACAGCAGGCACATGCTTATTGACCAAGCCTATCTCTTCTACTGGGAGACTGAGCACAAATATGGTGTGTACTAGAATCCTTTTCAAGGATAATCTTGACATCCAGCCTCTGATGTAATTAGCACAATAGCAAATTTTCACAAGGGATTCTCTGTTCTTGTCAAAATCTTTACCATAACACCCTTTGAATTACAATACAGCAGTAAGTGTACTACAGTGTTCAGCAGAGGAAAAAAAAAGATACAGTAGGAACATTTCTAAATGAAATTAATTAGAATGGTTAATGTTCGTGAAGCACTTTGAAGATGGAAAGAGCTATAGGGGTGTTAAATTACAATCATTAGCATGCCAGATCCTGAAGGTCTTATTCATTTATTACCCATTTGTTACACAGGCTAAACTTCCAGTCACTTCCACTGAAGATTTATCTGAGAGACTATTTCAAAATTCATAAAATAATAACTGTACATATGGATTAATGCACCAGTCAGGATGTAAGAAGTCCCTGGCTGGGATTAGAAATGCTATGCCCAGCAGGTACAGGGAGGTCACTGTCCCCTTGGACTTGGGTTTGGTGAGGCCATACCCCGAGTACTGTGTTCAGGTTGGGCACAAGAGGGATGTGGAGGTGCTGGAGCCAGTGTGGAGGAAGGCAAGGAAGCTGGGGAAGGGCCTGGAGAGTAAATCTGATGAAGAGTGACTGTGGAAGCTGGGGCTGGTTAGTGTGAAGAGAAGGATGCTGAGGGGAGACCTCATCACTGTCTACAGCTGCAGGAAAGGATGTTGTGGAGAGGTTAGTGCTGGTCTCTTTTCACAGGTAATTAGTGATAGAGCAAGAGGGAATGGTCTCAAGCTGCAACTGGGCAGGTTTAGACTGGACATTAGGAAACATTTTTTCCCAGCAAGAGTGGTCAGGCATTGGAATGAGCTGCCCAGGGAGGTAGTGGAGTCACCAACTCTGGATGTGTTTAAAAGCTGTTTGGATGTGGTGCCTGAGGATATGGTTTAAGGGTCAGCCTTATAGACTAGGGATATTGGTTAGATTTGGTGATCCTGAGGGTCTTTTCCAACCTGAATGACTCTGTGAAGTCTGTCTTTATAGGCCCTGCTAGTCAGGTATGCTTAGGAAAGACTTTGTTGGAAAATTCTTTGGCCAAACAGCTCCACTGTTCATGAAATCTGCAAAAATGAATTGTATAAGCAAACCAAACTCATGTTCTACATTGGATTAAATACAGTAGTTCTGGGAGGGGAAGGGAAGGGAAGGGAAGGGAAGGGAAGGGAAGGGAAGGGAAGGGAAGGGAAGGGAAGGGAAGGGAAGGGAAGGGAAGGGAAGGGAAGGGAAGGGAAGGGAAGGGAAGGGAAGGGAAGGGAAGGGAAGGGAAGGGAAGGGAAGGGAAGGTAAGGGAAGGGAAGGGAAGGGAAGGGAAGGGAAGGGAAGGGAAGGGAAGGGAAGGGAAGGGAAGGGAAGGGAAGGGAAGGGAAGGGAAGGGAAGGGAAGGGAAGGGAAGGGAAGGGAAGGGAGGTAAAGGAAGGGAAGGGAAGGGAGGTAAAGGAAGGGAAAGGAAGGGGCCAATAGAGGAAAAACCTTTAGTGGACCTTCTGTTACAAGTAAAGAAGGGCTGGCAGATGATGTAAAGGTCAGAAGCAACTTTGTCTGCAGTAAAGGTGACATGGGTGTCCTGACAAGAGGAAGTAAAGCAAATAACAGTATCACAATCCTGAAATGCAGGAGAGAACACTTCAGACTGTTCAGAGATGATGTTGGAAGAATCTCATGGGGGACCATCCTGGAAAGAAGAGGAATCCAGGAGAGATATCTGATTTTCACCAGCAAGAGGCCTGCCTGAATAAGCAAGGAGTCCCTAAAATTTAGACATACAGAGGAAACACTGAAGTGGAAGCAGGGCAATTGACTCAGGAGGAGTTTAAAGATACTCTCCAGTCATGCAGAGAGGAGCCAGTGAAAACCAAAGCCCAACAGTATTTGAACCTGGCAAGGTCTAAGAATGCCAGAAAGAAAGATTTCCACAGCAGCAAAAGGAAACATAGCATCATAAATAGTAAGAGTTGGAAGTGACCTCTGAAGATCATTGACTCCAACCCCTCCTGCCAAAGGAGGATCACCTAGGGCAGGTCACACAGGAACACATCCACACGAGGCTTGAGAGCCTCTAGACAAAGAGACTCCACAACCTTTCTGAGCAGCCTCTCCCAGTGCTCTGTCAGCCTTACAGTAAAGAAAAAAAGTTTTCACTCATGCTGAGCTGGAACCCCTTATGGTTTAAGTTGTATCCGTTGCTTTAATGTACCCACTGTCCTTAATGAGATGCACCTACAAGTGCTGGCAAAGTTAGTCTGGATATCTCACTGTAATGTCACTCTGAATTGTCTCTGTAAGGTCATCAAGATTTGGAGAGACTCCTTGGGCCTGGAAGAAAGCAAATGTCACATCAAGAAAGGCAAAAGTAGATTCCAGGGTGTGATGGTTTGGGTGTTCCCTGTCCCCCCCACACTTTGGAAATACCCAGACTAGACTCAGCCAGCTCTGGGAATATAAATGAAGCTAAGTATTTACAGCTAGCACAATATACAAGCAGATATTTACAGCAGATACAGTTATAGACAGAAATAGACAAGATAAAAGGTGATACAGAAACACAACTCCCCTCCCAGAAACCTGAGTCCCCAGGAGGGGCTCCCAACCACCCCTCACCTTCCCCCTGCCCCTCTCAACCTTACCCCAGTCCTAAAGAAAAATAGAGGTCCGGCCAAGAGGTTAAGAAGCAAAGGTTAGGCCAAATGGAAAGTGAGGTTAGGGAGTAAGATGTTGCTCAGCTAGCAGCCCAAGGCAGAGAATGAGACAAAATTGGCCAGAGTGTTATCTAATGTTTTCATTTCTTCTTCAGCAAGACTCTGAGGGGAGCAGACATCACCATTGTTTTCCTTTCACAGCCTATGATCTAGTTCTTCTCACCAAAACATTCTACCCTGCTTCAAACTGACACACAGGAGGTCAGCCTCACCTCAGTTCTTGAGAAGGTGAGGAAGCAAATAATCTCAGAAACCATTTCCAAAAGTATTAGGGTGGCTTGAAGCAACCAGCAAGGATTTAGAAAGGATAATTCATGTCTGACCAACCTAATAGCCTTCTACATCACTAATTTGGTGGATGAAGTGTGAGTAGACAGTGCTGTTTACCTTGAGGCATTCAACATTGTGTTTCATAATATCATCACTGACAAACTGATACAGCACAGGCTAGATAAATGGATAATGAGGTAGACTGAGAATCAACTGATCTGATTCAAAGTGCATTAATGACTGACACAAAGTCTGTCTGTAAGCCAGCCAATAGCATTGTGTCCCGGGGGTCAATACAGGATCCAAAACTATGTAACATCTTTGTTAATGGCCTGGACAATGAGACAGAACACACCCCCCTTAAGACTGCAGAGGGTACAAAACTGGAAGCTGTGGTTGATGCACCAAATGGCTGTGCCATCACCCAGGGGAACCTCAGCAAACTGAAGAAGTGGGCCAGCAAGAGTCTCATGAATTTCAGCAAAGACAATTGCCATGTCCTGCATCTGGAATGGAATAGCCCTGTGCACTAATGCATACTGAGGGACAACTGGATGCAAAGTAGCTCAGAGAAGAACATAGATGTGCAACAGGTAGACCGTGAGTTAGCAATATGCCCTTGGAACAAAGAAGCATAGTGTCATAGAATCACAGAATCAGAGAATCAACCAGGTTGGAAGAGACCTCCAACATCATCTAGTCCAACCTAGCACCCAGCCCTAGCCAGTCAACCAGACCATGGCACTAAGTGCCTCAGCCAGGCTTTGCTTCAACACCTCCAGAGACGGTGCCTCCACCACCTCCCTGGGCAGCCCATTCCAATGCCAATCACTCTCTCTGCCAACAACTTCCTCCTAACATCCAGCCTAGACTTCCCCCAGCACAACTTGAGACTGTGTCCCCTTATTCTGTTGCTGATTGCCTGGCAGAAGAGGCCACCCCCCCACCTGCCTACAATGCCCCTTCAGGTAGTTGTAGACAGCAACGAGGTCCCCCCTGAGCCTCCTCTTCTCCAGGCTAAACACCCCCAGCTCCCTCAGCCTCTCCTCATAGGCTTTGTGTTCCAGGCCCCTCACCAGCTTTGTTGTCAAACTGGATTGAGTGAGGAAGAGCACTGCCAGCAGGCCAAGTCAGATGATCATTCCTCTCTATTCATCATTGATGAGACACATCTGAAATGCTGGGTCCAGACCTGATACAAGACAGAAAGGAACATACTGAAGTTCAGCAAAAGGTCACAAAGATGACTAAGCACCTGGAGAAACTCTGATACAAGGAGAGGCTAGAGAGATAGGACTGTTCAGCCTAGAGAAGAGAAGGCTTTGCATGGGATCTTATCAACTCTTCACTGAGAGAGTCATTGGACACTGGAATGGGCTGCCCGGGGAGGTGGTGGAGTCGCCGTCCCTGGGGCTGTTCAAGGCAGGATTGGACGTGGCACTTGGTGCCATGGTCTAGCCTTGAGCTCTGTGGTAAAGGGTTGGACTTGATGATCTATGAGATCTCTTCCAACCTTGGTGATACTCTGATACTGGGTGATACTGTGAAATAGTACACAGCCCACCCAAAATTTCTTCAGTGAGAAGCCACCCACAGGGAGCACACATCAAATTGTGAGTTACAGTAATGTCCAACTTTTCCAGGTCCTGCTGCTACCTCAGCAGGTCCTTCAGTACTCCAAGGGTTTGTTAAGCAGTAAACAGAAGCTACAGTTGGCCAGGATGCTAGGAGAAGAAAACAGATTTAAAACAAGATCTGTTTTTTTTTGTTCTTGCTTAGAGTCATGTTAACAGTGAAGATCTGTGTGACAGGGATGAGAGTACCTGTGAGAAGAAGCTGTGTGCAGGCTTCCTATGGAGAACTTCAAATACTGGTTAGAAGCATCAACATATTTCGGTTGCATGCAGGTCCTTGCACATTATTACAGCACCAGGAAAGTACATGGCACCTCTGAGCCAAATAAAAGTTCTGGTTCCTGCACATAATCTGCATTTAGGCAGAAGATAATAAGTCAGGGTGGGAAAGAGCATATAACAGTTCCCCCAATAGTATCACATGACAATTTGAGTTGACTTTAACTCTGTTGTGGCCCTGTACAGATATATAGCAAATGTGGCTTGTAAGCACGTTGGAAACCCAAATTCCTGGAGAATTGGATAACTCCAGCACAGTGTGCCATTGTAAGCTTCTTTGTGAGCCCTAGTAGAGCATATAAGTGCTTTAATCACACAGATAACTCAGTCTGGGCATTTAAATTATGCCATCTCATGCTCAGGTGGGACTTGTGAAGTCTCTATGCAGCTGACAGAGAGGCACAGACTCCTAACTCAGGCTTCTGTCTCCTGCCTCTTCATTGACTGTGCATCAAGCCTGAGCTCCTGCAGTGGGATTTATCTCACCTAATTTTAGCAATCCAAATGTTTAGCTTTTGGCTGATCCAGTCTCCAAGCTGCTTCTACATTCTATGGAGAGAGATGGGTATTTTGATATAAAAGTTAGTGTTCTTAACTTAGACACTTATCTTGAGGTGGGATGACTTGCTTTCTCTCAAGGGGTCCCTGACAATACTTAGTAGCAGTGGCCCATGGGAATATCTCAGAGCAGATGCCTGTGATCTATATGCTATATTACCCAAAATGATCCACAAGAATTTGAAAACATGGTAATCATTAAGCAGTGTAAAAATTGATCTGTAATCCCCATAGCTCCAGCACGTTTCTAACTACCTTCAGCAACAGGAAAATTTCATCAGTACTGGCATAATGTCTATTTTATTCTTAAATCTCTTAGAGGCATAAACCTTCTGGAAAGCATGGTACTGTTGAATTCAGTGGTATAATACAGAGGAGGGTTCAGAGACATTTCAAAGATGCTTAGCAACTCTTCTCGTCAGTATCCCATTGTCTCTACTCTATTAAATTAAGAAGGAAGTTTTATTTTAGAGAGAAGGAGTAGCCCATCCAAAGCTACAACCAATAACAATTTACTGAGGAAAAAAAAAAAACTTGGCAAATTGTAACATTTGTGAAATATTATGAAGATATTTTGTTGGAAAATGTTAAACTTTTCCACTGAGCTAAACTGGCAAAAAAGGGACTGAAAATGCACACATTGATGTATCTCTCTTTAATAATTTAATATAAAAAGAGAATACAATGAACTGAACTGTCAAGTATAAAAATCCTTTTAGTATTCTCTTTTCATGTTCCAAGTCTTTGTTGTGTTTGAGCATCCATAATTGCTTTGTGTCAAGTTCCCTAAGACATTTCCGTCTGTCTTTCAGAGAACTTGGAAATGTTCTTTTGTGCTTTTGGCTTTAGTAGAAATCAGACATTTCTTTCAGCCAGCAAGGCTACTTCTGGTGGTTGTTTATCCTCTGCCTCTCTGTTGCCATCACTGGGACCACCTTTCACTTCGGCATGATACATGTATATTACTGTTTGCTCCATCACTCACGATTCATAACTTGGGATAATGCAGAAGGGCATTGTACACATCGTTCCTTCTGTTTAGCCACTGAAATAACTTTACTCAGAATCAAAAAGCTGAATGAAACAGCTGAGCCCAACAAACAGAACAGCTAACATGGGAGCTCTGAAGGGTTAGCTGCAGGCCCTGTGCTCAGAGGTAGTGCAGTTGCTGATGGCGAGTGGAGAGCGTGATTGCATGCATGTATGTGTGTGCATTCAAGTTTTGTCCTGTGGAGTGGCTATGGGGCCAGTACCTTGATTTTCCTAGCAGGCCTACCATTCAGCTTGTCAGTGCTTCTGTGAGACACATCTAGTCATGCCTAGCAGCTCTTTCATCAGAATCACGGCTTGAAATCATCAAATAGTTAATCCCTCCCAGATTACTGAGGGAATGAGACTCTGCAGTGAGAATTTATATATAAATCACTTGTCTGGCATGCTTTGGAAGCAGGCAGATGAAGGAAGAATGGAAAGAAAGACAGTGACTTTACATAACATAGAGAAGAGATGTCTGGAAAAAACACATCTGCAAAACAGCACCGTTGCAGATTCAAGTCAGCAGGGACCCATCACTAAGGAACAAGCTATATGACATATCAGGGTTTGTAGCACAAAGGACAAGTGTAACATTTCATACACCTGCACAAATACCACAAAATACTGATGTCTGAGCCACAGACAAAGCTCTCTGCAAGTGATCTGCAAGGTTTATGAATCCATTTTCTAACCAATATAGCGTAAGGTGGGGCAGAAGCCACACTCAGCTCCCACCATCACATCAGGTTTCAAAATTACAGCTCCTTAAAAACTTGCCTGTCCTACATAAGGAGAAAAGAAGTGAGAAGTTGACATCTTGACGTGACTGATATATATCAGAGATCTGTCAGCAGAAAAACTACCTTGGAATTTCAGGGACAATAAAAAAAATCACAGTTTCCTAACTCAAAAAAATAGTGTCATGGAATGAGAAATTTGATTACCTCTTGGCAGATAAAAAGGCACTGATCTAAGAACTTAAAAACAAAGTTGGTTGGTTTTTTTTTTAGGAGCAAGTCATCATGACTTAATTACATTCATTATGTGCAGACTTGGAAAGAAAACCCTGGAAATGGTAATAAATATAGTTGGTGATTTAAAAGAGACAGGTTCATAAAGCTGAAAAACAACTATAGGCTGATAGAACTGGGGGGAAAAAATATGAATAATTTGGGAGAACTGATTAAATATTTTATTTGATGGCCAAAAATCGACCATCCCACTCTTGAAGAATTAGGTGATGTTAGTTATAAAATGACTTCAGTAGAGAGAATAAAAGCACCTACAAAAGCTAAAATGTATTTGTGATGTGTCTGTGCACACAACAGTTAGGGGGGTGGGGGGAGAGGGGTGTGCTAAAGAAAAAGAAAGGACAGCATGATAGAAATTAATATAAATTTAGGAGCCAAAAAGTTTGAGGAGGTGATTAAGGGAAGGAAGGGAGGAGAGAAAGGAGGAAGGGAGGAAGGGAGAAAGAAAGAGAGAAAGAGAGAAAGAGAGAAAGAGAGAAAGAGAGAAAGAGAGAAAGAGAGAGAGAAAGAGAGAAAGAGAGAAAGAGAGAAAGAGAGAAAGAGAGAGAGAGAGAGAGAGAGAGAGAGAGAGAAAGAAAGAAAGAAAGAAAGAAAGAAAGAAAGAAAGAAAGAAAGAAAGAAAGAAAGAAAGAAAGAAAGAAAGAAAGAAAGAAAGAAAGAAAGAAAGAAAGAAAGAAGATGGAAGAAAGGAGGGAAGAAAGAAGGAAAGAAGAAAAGAAGGAAAGAAGGAAGGAAGGAAAAAGAGGGAAGAAAGAAGGGAGGATGGGAGGATGGGAGGAAGAAAGAAAGGAAGGCAGAAAGAAAGAAAGAAAGAAAGAAAGAAAGAAAGAAAGAAAGAAAGAAAGAAAGAAAGAAAGAAAGAAAGAGAAAAGAAAAGAAAAGAAAAGAAAAGAAAAGAAAAGAAAAGAAAAGAAAAGAAAAGAAAAGAAAAGAAAAGAAAAGAAAAGAAAAGAAAAGAAAAGAAAAGAAAAGAAAAGAAAAGAAAAGAAAAGAAAAGAAAAGAGAAGAGAAGAGAAGAAAAGAAAAGAAAAGGAAAAGAAAAGAAAAGAAAAGAAAAGAAAAGAAAAGAAAAGAAAAGAAAAGAAAAGAAAAGAAAAGAAAAGAAAAGAAAAGAAAAGAAAAGAAAAGAAAGAAGATGGAAGAAAGGAGGGAAGAAAGAAGGAAAGAAGGAAAGAAGGAAGGAAGAAAAAAGAGGGAAGAAGGAAGGAAGAAAAAAGAGGGAAGAAGGAAGGGAGGAAGGGGGGAAGGGAGGAAGAAAGAGAAAGAAAGAAAGAAAGAAAGAAAGAAAGAAAGAAAGAAAGAAAGAAAGAAAGAAAGAAAGAAAGAAAGAAAGAAAGAAAGAAAGAAAGAAAGAAAGAAAGAAAGAAAGAAAGAAAGAAAGAAAGAAAGAAAGAAAGAAAGAAAGAAGATGGAAGAAAGGAGGGAAGAAGGAAGGAAGGAAGGAAGGAAGGAAGGAAGGAAGGAAGGAAGGAAGGAAGGAAGGAAGGAAGGAAGGAAGGAAGGAAGGAAGGAAGGAAGGAAGGAAGGAAGGAAGGAAGGAAGGAAGGAAGGAAGGAAGGAAGGAAGGAAGGAAGGAAGGAAGGGAGGGAGGGAGGGAAGAAAGAAGGAAAGCAAACAATGATGTGAAGGACATTACAGGCACAGGTAATGAAAACTCCATGTGTAAGAAATCTTGCCAGAGGTGTTATTTTTCTCCTAGAGGAACAAGGTAGGCATGTCAAAAATAGTGCAGAAAACGCTGAAGCCTTTTTTTCCATGTGGAAAAAGGATGAGATGCTCAGATTACACGAAAATTATGAGTGCATTCTCTTCTTTTTTTTTTTCCAGAGGCTTTCTTTGCATACAAAGAACTGCAACAAAGAGCAATAAGGTTTTTATTATCTTTGTTTAGAAATGCAGTGGGGTTTTGAATGAGATTTAATCTGAGTTACCTGGTTCTATATTTAGAACTGGTATAAACAAGTCATTTGTTAGCCAGAGGGTTCCAGAGGAAACATTAGGCTGGGAGTCTACATTTTTTAAAGAAGTCACTTTAAACTCTTAAAGTCTCTCCAAACTCCTAAAGCACTGAAGAGATTTACTTCTTCATCTTGAAATGCCAGTGCTGCCTTCAGTAGAATGCCTGCTATCTGTTAGGCACTTCACAAAGTCTCATATAAATTCTATCTGAGCATCTGATGGGATGTTGTGTTTTTGGCAAGAGAGGGTGGCAGCACCTGCTGCTTTTGAAGGCAGACTTTCTGTGGAAGGTTGTATATAAATACATAGTAAAGAAGAATGTTTTAACATAACATTTGAGACATAAATATTCATTTCCTGCTGCAAACTACAGATGAACAAAGTATTGTAATTCCTTCTGATTCCAGAGCACTTATTTTTGGAATGTTTGCTCCTTCTCCCGTCTGTTACTCCTTGATCTCAAGCTTTCTGTACGAAACAAAAGACCTCCTTTACTGCACGTTTCCTGGCTTTCAGAAAGCAAAACATGCAATGGTGAAGCTGGCCAGAATAGCAACCTCCTGTGCTCCGCTGTCACGGATGGGGTTATCACACAGTATCACACAGTATCACACAGTATCACAGTATCACCAAGGTTGGAAGAGACCCCACAGAGCTCAAGGCCAGACCATGGCACCAAGTGCCACGTCCAGTCCTGCCTTGAACAGCTCCAGGGACGGCGACTCCACCACCTCCCCGGGCAGCCCATTCCAGTGTCCAATGACTCTCTCAGTGAAGAACTTTCTCCTCACCTCCAGCCTAAATTTCCCCTGGCGTAGCTTGAGGCTGTGTCCTCTCGTTCTGGTGCTGGCCACCTGAGAGAAGAGAGCAACCTCCTCCTGGCCACAACCTCCCCTCAGGTAGTTGTAGACAGCAATGAGGTCTCCCCTGAGCCTCCTCTTCTCCAGGCTAACCAATCCCAGCTCCCTCAGCCTCTCCTCGTAGGGCTGTGCTCAAGCCCTCTCCCCAGCCTCGTCGCCCTTCTCTGGACATGCTCAAGCATCTCAATGTCCCTCCTAAACTGGGGGGCCCAGAACTGAACACAGTACTCAAGGTGTGGTGTAACCAGTGCAGAGGACAGGGGCAGAATGACCTCCCTGCTCCTGCTGGCCACACCATTCCTGATGCAGGCCAGGATGCCACTGGCTCTCTTGGCCACCTGGGCACACTGCTGGCTCATGTTCAGGTGGGTATCAATCAGCACCCCCAGATCCCTCTCTGTCTGGCTGCTCTCCAGCCACTCCGACCCCAGCCTGTATCTCTGCATGGGGTTGTTGTGGCCAAAGTGCAGCACCCTGCACTTGGAGCTATTGAACGCCATCCCCTTGGACTCTGCCCATCTGTCCAGGCGGTCAAGGTCCCTCTGCAGAGCCCTTCTGCCCTCCAACCCAGCCACATCTGCCCCCAGCTTGGTGTCATCTGCAAACTTGCTGATGACTGACTCAGTGCCTGCGCCGATTTGGTGGAGGGGAGAAATTAATTAATGAGTGAGGCTATTTATAAAAATAAGTATTTATTAACTTCCAATATTTCAACTCTTACCACCCCCAACCACTGAACTTTAATATTACAGGGTTCTTTACACTGTTATGAAGACATTCTAGGATATATATCTACAGAAAACTTATTCTTAACTATCAAACTATTAACAGAGAGAGAGAGTTTCCCCGTGGCTCAATGCCACCTGAGGACTTATACTGTTTGCCCAGCAGAGCTGAGCTGAAAACTGCTCTCTGCTTTATGGCAGAGGTAATAGAAATTACAGAGGCATCTACTCACAATTCTTATCAATTATTAATCACCCTCCGGGGCTGTGTCAGCCTATTGCAAGTGTCCAATTCTTCAGAATCTCTGCCTGTGGACTTCTAGGCTGGAATCCTCCAGTGTCAGGGGAAATGGCAGGCTCTGTCCTCACTGCTGCTGGCTCCTGCTGGCTGCTCTCTCCAGGGGTACGCAGGATCTCCAGGTGCAGAGGCAGGGTTCCGTGCAGTCTGAGCAGGGGTCCAACGCTTGCTCCTCATGCCGACTGAACACAGACAGCTGGGCCTGCTCCCGGCAACCCACGGCAGTGTGCACACCAGGCACTCATACAAAGGCAGGCATAAAGCTGCAAGGAAGCACACAGGCAGGCATGCAAGCATGTGGCAGAGCCGCAAGTAATGTGGGGCAGGCTGCACGTGAGCCTGTGCACCCCTATTTATCAACTGTGGGCCGAGAGTTGATGGCCTCATTGGCCACTCGAATGAACCAATCGGGTTGGCAGCCAGCCCAACCCTACCACACTGGGTAAAACCCACGGGCCTGGACTCCAGGTGTGGGAATCACATGGGCCCAGCACCAGGCAGGCCCGAGCTGGGCGTGTGGGGACTTACACAATCAGGTGTCCTTTTGTGCTTCTTTACCCCTGGTGCAGGCAGAGACATGTCCAGGCAGAGCAGGCATAAATATGTCTCTTTTCGGCCCTACAGGCCCTCCACGACATCCACATATGAAGGTGTGATGGTTTGGGCTCTTACCCGCCCCCCCCCCCCACACTTTTGTAATTGCCCCAGCTAACTCAGAAGGGACTCCAGGAATATAAATGAAGCTATTTATTTTACAGCAGCAAATATACAGGCAGCTATTTACAGTATATACAGTTATATACAGAAATATACAAAGGATAAACAATACAGAAGCACAACTCCCCTCCCAGAAACCTGAGTCCCCAGGAGGGGCTCTCAAACCACCCCAACACCTTCCCCGGCCCCTCTCAACCTTACCCCAGTTCCCAGGAAGAAGAGAGGTGCAGCCAAGAGGTTAAGAAGGAAGGTTAGTGGCAGTGGGGTTAAGGAGATGTGGCTAGGTCTGAAGGCAAAGGCAGAATGAGAGACAAAATGGAGAATGTTATCAAATGTTTTCTTCTTCTTCCTAGAACTCTCAGCGAGACTGTGAGAGGAGTAGACACAACCATGTTTACCTTTCATAGCCTATTATCTAGTTCTCCTTACCAAAACATTCCAGCTTGCTTCAAACTAGCACAGAAGGTTACTGAGAATGTGACATTTCAAGGGTTCCTCTCTCTGCCAGCCTGAAATCCTTCTGGAATTCCTGTAGTTTACAAAAGCAAACAGACAAACAACAAAGCATCATCAGATGAGGACCGATCCCTTTAGGTGTTATTTGCTTAAAGTGGGCAGGGTGAAGGGGCTCTCTGACTGCCAAACATCCCACCTGAAGTGCCGCACATGGCACTGCAGTACCGGTGCTTGATAGTGTGCACAGCAGAGGTCAATGAGGCAACCAGCAATAGAACAAGGGGACACAGTCTCAAGGTGTGCTGGGGGAAGTCTAGGCTGGATGTTAGGAGGAAGTTGTTGCCAGAGAGAGTGATTGGCATTGGAATGGGCTGCCCAGGGAGGTGGTGGAGTCACCATCCCTGGACGTGTTCAAGAAAAGCCTGGCTGAGGCACTTAGTGCCATGGTCTAGTTGAGTGGCTAGGGCTGGGTGCTAGGTTGGTCTGGCTGATCTTGGAGGTCTCTTCCAACCTGGTTGATTCTATGATTCTATGATGTACTCAAAGCAAGCCTGAGCAGAAACCAGGCATAAGGCTAAGCTCTAAGCACAAGCCACTGCATCAAACTGAGGTAAATACCAAGGTCTCTATTCACTTCAGCTGGCAGGAAAACAGTCATTTTTGGGGGGGGGAGGAGCATTTTATGTCTTCTATCAAACCCACACAGCTATTTTCAGGTTTTACCAAATTAAAAACAAAAATCAGACCTGGAACCGTTTTCTTCCTCTTGTTAATGTTTGAAACACAGACAAAAGGCATGTTTTCTTACACCTAAGCAAAGGAAGCAAACATTTGCTTGCGAATTTTGCATCTAAAAGAAAAAAATGCAAAAGCATTTGCATGTTAATAAAAGCAACTCCTTCTCCTGGTTATTATCCTCTTTTCTCACTCATGCATATTACTGCGATCCAAGCAGAGAAGAAGCAGGCTTTCAGACCTTCCTTAGCATGCAAATGAAGCATCAGCTCATATATTAGCCCTTGCATCTGAAAGCAACTTGTGTATCACAACATACAATCATAGAATCATAGAATCAGCCAGTTTGGAAGAGACCTCCAAGATCAGCCACTCCAACCTAGCACCCAGCCCTAACCAATCAACCAGACCATGGCACTAAGTGCCTCAGCCAGGCTTTTCTTCAACACCTCCAGGGACGGTGCCTCCACCACCTCCCTAGGCAGCCCATTCCAATGCCAATCACTCTCTCTGGGAAGAACTTCCTCCTAACATCCAGCCTATACCTACCCTGGCACAACTTGAGACTGTGTCCCCTTGTTCTGTTGCTGGTTGCCTGGGAGAAGAGGCCACCCCACACCTGGCTACAACCTCCCTTCAGGTAGTTGTAGACAGTAATAAGATCACCCCTGAGCCTCCTCTTCTCCAGGCTAAACACCCCCAGCTCCCTCAGCCTCTCCTCATAGGATTTGTGCTCCAGGCCCCTCACCAGCTTTGTTGCCCTTCTCTGGACATGTTCCAGCACCTCAACATCTTTCTTGAATTGAGGGGCCCAACATAATCTTGTTTGGAAAAAGAGTGTTTTCCCCCTATTCCTGCAGCACAGCCAGGCATCCATCCCTGATGCACAGGACTAAATCTAATCCAAACAGCAGCAAAGCTCAGACAGAAAACCAGGTGAAGATAAGGAAGTAAATTAAAATAGATGGTGATTTTTATCAATATGTGTTTCAAAAAGTAGGAATTGCAGCATTACTCTCCATGTGTTCACTCAAAATCAGATAGGAAGGACTATCTGATTGCTTCCTAAAGTGTTTCTGAGCACAGACAGTGGAGCAGCTCCTCTGCATAGGCAAATCACTGTATGCTTTTACACCAGCTGAAAGACAGTTTCTTTGCCATCCCATCTGTCACACATACAGGGATGCAAAATAGGTGCCTTCAGTCCTCCGGAACAGGTACATCCCCCTTCTCCCAGAGTTTTTTCTACACCCAGTGAGTTTCAGTACTCAATTTAGCTCTTTCCAGCTTCATTTCATAGAGAACAGAGGATAGGTTTTGGCAGTGACACTTAGCTGAACTCTGCTTTGTGTGCAGTTAGATTTAATTCTAACGCTTCTGAATGTCGTTGCCCACATTGTTGCTTTTGTCCCAAACACTCTTTTTGTTGGTCGGTTCTGTATTGCAATCACAGTTAAGCCATTCAGCTTGGTATTTTCTCCACACAGTGAAAAGTGTGTGAAAGCAGTTGAAGGTCACACGTGTTATAACAAAACAAAAGCCAGAAATAATAGGGCAGCCATTCTGAAGTCCTCAGACATCCAACACCTTATTGCCTCCGTGATTTCAGTGGGGATAAGACTTGCAGAGGAAAGGAAGCATCTTAATCCAGCTGCTCCTTTCAGCATACACAATGAGAGGGATGTGGGGGTCCTGTTCTCCAGCCCCTTCCTGCCACTCCATGTCACACGCCTGGAGTGACCTCTAAAGAATATATCTCTGTGTCACTGTACCATGGAGGCAAAGGTTCAATTTGTGGGTATCAGCAGAGACACTTCTGGTAGAGACCTCAACCAGAAGGACTGAACTCCTCAGTTCATCTTCTCCTAAGCCAGAGTCTGGGCGCTGCAGTCTTCAATTCCCGTTTTAACTGTACTTAAATTTTCACCTGAGGCTAATTTAAGTGGCTGAGCAGCCAGATTCTTCCAGTAAAGACAAAGCTGCTTCCTCCAACCCAAATTTAAAAATTAAGAGAAGGAGAGTAGTATCATCATAGTTCCTTCCCCTTTCCAAGTGCCCAGCAGCTTAGTCAGGAAGAACAGCCTGCAGTGTTTGAAGTGTCACTGATTTATTTCTGCACGGATCTTCTCAGCCTGCCAGGGTACCTGAACCCTTTTCTCTTAGTAGTCTTCAGATTTTACTGCTGTATTTATCTTTCAGTAGAATATGACAAGGGGAAATGGTTTTAAATTAAAAAGATTTAGCCTAGAGATTAGGAAGACTCTTTTTTTTCAAATGGTTGTGGTGAAACACTGAAGTAGGTTGCTCAGAGAAGTGGTAGATGCCCCATCTCTGGAAACATTCAAGATTAGGTTGTACAATGCTCCAAGCAACCTGAACTAGTTGAAGATACCCTTGTTCATTGCAGAGGAGTTGGAGTAAATGACCTTTAAAGGTCCCTTCCAACCCAAACTATTCTATGATTCCACAATTCTATGACTCTATGGTTTGGAAGCAGATTTAACATCCTCAAAGCTGTGAGCAGCACAGATTTTTGAGCATTGCCTTTACATCTCCTTGTGATTATAGTGACTTCTGTACTGCGCTTAGCAACTGGTGCTAGTACATCAACACGTAAGGATGCTGTGGTACAAGTCAGGAAGAAAACAGCCTGCTGAGGTCTGGTTGTTTGTGGTGGTAGGCAGTCTATTCAAAGCAGCTGTGCAGAACCCTTGGGATCTCGTAGCTGTAAGACATACAAAGTACTTACACTGTTCAGAAACCCTCCAAGAGCACAACCCTACAGTTCAAAACAGAAAGGGAAAGGAGGGTTGAGCCCCCTCTTTGTTCCACCTGCCACAGGGAGGGGACACAGCACTTGTCAGTCACTACAGTTCATTTAGTAACATGTTCCCAAGCAGTCCTGGCTTTCTAAGTCCTTGTCTGAGTTTTCACCTGTGATGGGCACCAATTTGCTCCTCTGCCTGAAACTGAACACTGGCAACAAAACCCTAACTAAACATCCAAGTGGTTGAGAAGTCATTGGCCCCAGATAATTTTTTTCCCCAGGCCAGACATACCCTTGGAATATAAAATACAATCTTAAGCCATGACACAGCTCACAGGTCAGGAGAATTAAAGCCACTTCTCTATCTATACAGTTCCATATATATTACATTAGTGCCGTGCTTTACATAGGCTAATAAACCCAGCTCTGTGATGGAGGTAAGAAACCCACCGGCTGGACTGCAGCCAGACTCATGTTGTAGTTAACCTAAAAGTATCCAACCTAGCTGGTGGAAGAGCAGACAGCGTAAATATCTGGGTGCTCAGCCTCTATTGAACTCTATGCCACTGCAGCTCTGCTGCTCTCAACACCTAAGTTAGCACATTTAAAGCTTATTCAGATATGTATTATCAGATGTATTATCAGCCATCTGTATTATCTGATACTAGGGAAATCTTCATTATGACCTCATGCAAAGCAAGAGAGAATAAGATTCTCCTCCTTATTGTGTCCCAGAAGTATAGTTATGTATGAGACCATTTGTCTGAATATATATGGTGTTGCTGTCAGGGCTGCCTGGCAGAGTGGCATTGTTCTTCCACAGAGCCCTAAATCATCAATCCTGGGTCCACAGACTGAGGGGATTTCAAACAGAAAGTGTCAATATGAATATCTCATTACATTGTTTTTAATCAGCTAAAATTGTTCAGTTGGGGCAAATTCTGTTCTCTGTTATTCTGGTGTGTTCCATTGATTTTGCAATGGTCAAGTGTAATTGTGTGCAGAATCAGGCTATTAATGTGATTTTAATACCAGTTTCTTCATGTCTATTTCATAAATCTATTATTTTACAGGGAGAGTTTTCTAATCAGAGAGAAGACATCTCTAGAGATTGCTGCTCGTTGGGTAAGGTAGGCAATAGGTACTAAATACCACTGCATTAGAAATGTAAGTGAAAGTGAAAATTGGAAGTTTCTTTTAAGATGGGAGTAGATTAAATATGCTACATTTGCTTAAGTATCTTTATCATGTAACTTGGCTTTTCATTTTGATCTTTGGTTAAAATTACTTTCTTTGGATTTAACTCTTCATACCTGCTAGAACGCCTCTGCGCAACTGGAATAAACGAGGCTCTTAAATGAAAGGTGTATTGTACCAAACCCTTCCCTGAGCAATATCTGTGTATGGGAATTTATAATGAGATTTGAAATCAGAATTGAAGGTCACCTCTTTTGTATTACATTTCTCCCCTGTAAGCAAATCCAGTAACTTTACTCAAATTAAAAGATTTCAGCCCCCCCTTGAGACCTAACTGTTAAGTGCTTCAGACAGAGATCATCTGAAACAGAGCTACCACAAATGCCCAAGGCCTTTGCAGTGCTGCATAGCAAAGAGCTGCAGTAGTCTTATAAAAACCCAGAGTTCCTGATGCTCTGGATTAGGGAGAAGCCACCTTTACCTCTGAGTATGTGAGCCTGGCATAGCAGGCAAGGACCCAAACCATCACACTAAGACATTGGGTCTCTGTTGCAGCTGCTGTCTGTGCTTTCTCCCTGGGCTGATGCTTCTGTGTAACTAAGCCTTCTGCTTTCTAACCCCCCTTGCCAATCCTCCAAGCTCACTTTGCACATAAGACAAACTCTGGGATAAGGTACAGGGGTGGAAAGAAGGTGGAAGGGTGGTTGGGAGCCCCTCCTGGCAACTCTGATTTCTGTGAGGGGTGTTGTCTTTCTGTATTACCTTTAACTTCTATATTTCTGCATATATAGCTGTATGTATTTGTGATATGTATATTGTGCTAAGCTGTGAACATAGCTTCATTCCTTAATTTCCAGCTCAGCTGAGTCTAGTCTGGGTGATTCCATTAAAGTTGGGGGATCAGGTAACACCCAATCCACCACAATCAGAAATTGAAATGAAACTGCAATAACCATCTTTCACAGTGATACTGTGACCAAACCATGAAGGTAACCTGTACCAAAAAGGAGCAATGTCTAGTTCTGCCCTAAGGGGAAGTTTTCCTGGCATTAAAGACAAAAATCTGTTTGCTTGTCATCTCTGTCTTAACACAGAGTTGGAAATGTTAGTTGAAATGCCCAGTGTCTTCTCCCTATGGCCCCAGCAGAGATGGATTGAATGGGAATTTGTCCATGCTTTTTGGTATTTCTCTAGTTTGATGCTCTCCCCAGGTGCTAGTAATCTGTGGAACTAGTCTGTAGTCCCTGTCTGTAGTTAGAAATTTCCCTAATCTTATTTACAATCGATTGCTGCAAAGTCACATTTTGCTATTTATGGATGAGGTCTTCTATCTTTGCCATCCAGATGCAATGTTTCATTTGGTGGGGGCCAGCAAACTGAGCCTTTCTCCATCACTCCCACCTGGCTATAAGAACTCTTCCTTTGTAGAGAAACAACTACAGTGAAAGTAAACAAATCCAGTGCTGGTCTCTCAAATACCTTTTTAGCAAGTAGAAGAGTATTAGCTCTGCAGTTATCCCTGTTAGATTTTCCACATTCTTCTTGAGCTGAAAACATTTTTTGGTAGTGTCCCTAACAATGTTGTGTGCTGGTTCTGCTCAGTTGTTTCTTTTTATATTGACAAATTCATCTTGGTTTTCCCCACATCATTGCTTGTTATTCTGTAAATATTCAGAGTAATGCCTTTTAAGCATCTTGGAGCACTTAGGCTCATGTAGTCCCAATGGCATTTGTTTTTCAGGAGCCTGTATTACATCTGATAGATTTTATTTGCTTTTTGACAGGTAGGAGTCTAACTCCAAATGTGAAAGACAAAAACACGTGGTTTTGGGGATTCATTTTTCACTGAAATATTGCAGTCACTTTCCTGGAGATGCTGAGAACTCCAGAAATAACCTTGCTTAATGTAATTTGGGATTTGAGAGAGCTTCCTCAGCTCAGAAGAGGATGCCTTTTCTTTGGTGTTAGGTAATAGGGTGGTCTTGATGACCTCCTTGCTGTCTACAACTACATAAAGGGAGGTTGTAGCCAGGTGTGGGTTGGTCTCTTCTCCCAGGCAACCAGCAATAGAACAAGGGGACACAGTCTCAAGTTGTGCTGGAGGAAATATAGGCTGGATGTTAGGAGGAAGTTCTTGCCAGAGAGAGTGATTTGCCATTGGAATGGGCTGCCCAGGGAGAGTCACCATCCCTGGAGGTGTTCAAGAGAAGACTGGATGAGGCACTTAGTGCCATGGTCTGGTTGATTGTCTAGGGCTGGGTGCTAGGCTGGACTGGATGATCTTGGAGGTCTATTCCAACCTGGTTGATTCTATGATTCTATGAAGTAACCTCAAAGGTCTTTTCAGCCTGGTTAATTCTTTGATCCTGAGTGAGTCTGTTTTGCAAAAGGGTTACAAACAAGGGCTAATGGAAAAAAATAGTCTTTGAATACTCACAATTGCAGTGCTGAGACACAACCTAGGCACTTTACATCATCCATATGATAGATATTCAAGCCTGTTCTGAGGTATCATCCAGAAAAGCCTGTAGTTTTGTGACCTAGGGAAATGGCAACAGTTTACATTACCAAATTGTCATACAGATAGCTCAATTAGGGCAACAGAACCTGCACACTTAGAAAGTGAAGGGCATGTAAGCATAAGAGAAACCTTGAAAAAAGGGCATTTGTACTGGATCTAGCAGCATGACTTACCACAATTAGCTTAGCAGAGTAGCATATATCACACAAAATGCCATACTGATAGGAAAAAAAGTACTCAAATGTGTCATGTACTGCACGGGAAAGGTGGAACCAAACTGTGAAGTGCTGTGAGATATAATGTTCAAGGTGCAATACATGATGAGCCAGAACAGAAAGAGATGTCAGCAACCAGACAGCAGACCAAGCTATAATAAAATTAAGAAGTGACATGCTCTCTTTGATCCTGTTTACAAGAGGAAAGCAACTGCACTGCACGGGAACACTTTCATGGTATCACAGAATCTGCAAGTGCAGGAGTGATTGCTTGCAAGACAGGGCTTGAACTTGGAAGTTTGCATGCAGCTCTGCTATTAACTTCAGCTAAAGTTCAAAGCACAGAGCCCCAGAAAGATTAGGGTCGAGATAACTCAGTAAGTGGCTTGAGGACAAGAAAGACATATGCAAAGAAAAACACCATTGATCAATAACACCCTGCACTGTCCTTCTTTATACTGTATTGGCTCACAAGCTTTGGAGATAAAGTACATTTTTAATGAGGCTTGAGTATTATATGAGGCTTTATCATCTTCCTAAAGCAGACACATCCACGCAAAAGGGGTTTAGGATTGCTAGGGAGGTATCAATCCAGACGTCTCTAAGAGGCAGAGGAAGAGAAGCAGTAATCTTGTACATGGAAAGCAAGTTTTAGAGGGATCAGCACTGCTTGTTACTTCTCAATAGAGAAATTCTTTACCAAGAAAAAAAAATCAGTTGTATTAAACATCTCTCATAGACTTTGCAGTACCTGTGCATGGGGCAGGGAAGAAGAATGAAGGATAAGCATTAAAATACACATTTTCTAATGTTTTGCAGCTTCTGTAGCTGAGCTAGCAGCCCATATTTTTGCTAGTGCTGATGTAAATGCATGCTGCACAACCAACTTTTAAATAAAAAGTAGGAATTGTCCTGGAACCTGTGAATTGATGAGTTATATGTAAAGTGTATGGAGTAAACCTCTTACTCTGCTTAGCATGTGGTAAAGAAAGCATTGTGAAAGGTGTGAAAAACAAAGTCCTCTGGGAAATCAGAGAATCACAGAATTCAGAGGTTGGAAGGGACCTCTAGAGATTATCAAGTCCAATTCCACTGCCAAGGCAGGATCCCCTAGGGTAGTTCATTCAGGAATGCATCCAGGCAGGTTTTGAAAGTCTCCAGAGAAGGAGACTCCACAACCACTCTGGGCAGCCTCTTCCAGTGCTCTGTCACTCTCACTGTAAAGAAGTTTCTTCTCACGTTGAGGTGAAACCTTCTCTGTTCTGACTTGTAGCTGTTGTTCCTTGTCTTATTGCTGCTGACCAGTGCAAAGAGATTGGCACTTGACACTCACCCCTCAGATATTTGTATGCATTGATCAAATCTCATTGGAGTCTTTTCTTCTCCAGGCTAAACAGGCCCAAGTCTCTCAATCTCTCTTCACAGGGGAGATGCTCAAGTTCTCTAGTCATCCTCATGGCTCTCCACTGGACTCCTCCAGCAGGTCTCTGTCTCTCTTGAACTGGGAAGCCCAAAACTAGACACAGTATTCCAGGTGTGGTCTCACCAGTGAAGAATAGAGGGGGGAGGAGAACCTCCCTAGACCTGCTAGACACACTTCTCCTGATGCATCCCAGGATGCCATTGGCTCTCTTGGCCACAAAGGCACATTGCTGGCCCATGAAGAAATTTCTGTCCAATAGGACTCCAAAGTCTTTGTCCATGAAGCTGCTTTCTTGCATGGCAGCCCCCAGGCTGTACTGGTGCCTGTTGTCATTCCTCCCCAGTTGCAGGACCCTGCATTTGTCCTTATTTGACTTCATAAGGTTTGCCTCCACTCTGCTCTCTGGCCAGTCCAGATCTCATTGGATGGCAGCACATCTTGACAGGCTGTCAGCCACACACACACACACACAGTTTTGTATCACCAATGATCTTGCTGAGAATACACTCAGTTCCCTCATCTGAGGGAATTTCCTGCAGGAGAGCTGAGATTTCCTTCAGGAGCTCCTTGCTCAGCCATGCAGGTATCCTGGCACGTCTACCCATTTTTCTACTCAAGGGAACACACCTAGCTTGGGCCTGGAGGAAGTGGTCTTTAAGAATTAACCAACTTCCTTGGGTTTCTTTACCCTCCAGGGTCTTAGCCCATGGGATTTCTGCAAACACACCTCTGAAGAGTACAAAGTTAGCTCTGCAGAAGTCCAGGGTTGTAATTCTGCTTGTTGACCTGCTTCTACCCTGTATAACACTAAACTCCACCATGTCATGATCACTGTCACCAAGGCTGTTCCTGACCTTAATGTCCTCAACCAGTCCCTCTTTATTAGTTAATACAAGGTTCAGCAGTGCACTTCTCCTTGTTGGTTCCTCCTCTACCTGCATCAAGAAGTTATCAGTGATACACTGCAAGAGCCTTTTGGAGTGACTATGCCTGGCTGTGTGAGCTTCCTAGTAAGTATAAGGATGGTTGAAATCGAGGGAGATTTAGATGAGACAAGAGGAAAACCATCCTAATTTTAAGGGCAGGATGAGGTATACGAGGGAGTCTCCCTACCAGGATTTTTCAAAGGGACTATGTTCACTCATGGTCAGTTCTGCCTGGAGGCTGAAAGTGGCTGAAATGGCCTGCCTTGGTCATTTGAGTCTAGATCTATGAGCCAAGATGCTACCTCTGAAGTGAAATATGACTTGCCTATTTTAAAACCATGCTGCAAAGTATAAGGAGAAAAACTTAACTTCTCTAATTAAAACTCCAGGAATAGCTTTCATAGGAAACATATTTGAAGATTTGGCTTATGTGAAAACAAACTCTTTAGTGCATCCTTCAAGGGGGTTTTTAATGACTATCAACAGTAAATATTTTGACCACTGTCTGTCTTTTGAATGTGGAAGAGATGCAGAAAACCTCATTCTCCTCGAGGCATTTATGGGGCACTGTTTCATCCCTGTTTACTGGACAGAGGGCCATGTGTTGAGTCTCTAAACAGTAGTTTATTCTGCTGTATTAATGGATTAGCCTTCAGAAGCAGTTCTTTGGAGAGGGGGGAAATTTGTGCTGAAGCATTTTCTCTGTTTATAGGGACTTACTGTTCCAAATGGCTTGCAGCTTTTCTCTCCATATAATGATTACAGAGTTAAATGTTAGTGAATCTATATAAGTAGAATAATGACAATAACTAGAGCAAGGAATGAAAACGTTAGACTAACAAATAAAGAGGTCAATTACTGAAACAGATGAGAAGACAGAGGGCAAATTCTAATAGCAAGACATAGTTTGCACAATGATTACACCACAGGCAAAGCTTGCTGAGTTTGGATCCAGAATGCCTAAGCAGTAACAGCAGAAAACAGAGGGCTCATGACACAGAAAAGCACCAAAACAAAAACCCCAAACCCAAAAAACAAAACAAACCTGCAGGACATATGTGAAAACAGAAGAGAATCAATGGAAGTGAAAAACATTGTAAGACAGAAAGCCCAGGAAGGACAAGTTTACCTGAGGAATTGAAATGAATAGCTGCACTTCTGCAGCACCATGAAGTTATTTCTAAGGCAGAATTCCACTCAGTCTTTGCAACTGGCTTCAGCTTACTAAGTCCCTGAAGCATAAGCATGGCACAGTTCCATAGTTCCTCTAAGCACCCAGCAAAATGAATCTCTGTGCATCTACATTTTCTTCAGAGAGGATGACAGTTTGCATGTAGCACAAATGTCACTGCTATTAGATCCAGATCTGATGGCTCCCAGATCACCCTCTGGTCTCAAAAGAAATCCCAGGACTTTTAAGACACAGTCTCATGGCAGGAAAGGAAAAATGACTGCTGTTGATAATAACATGGTGAGGCTCATGCCGTGCAGGTTTTATTGATCCAAATTCAGCTGGTAATGGAGGGGAGCTTAATAGACAAAGCCTTTCTATGGTTAAAATTGACCGCTGAGTTGTGGTAGCAGGGATGAAGTGAAGTCCTCTGGTTTTATTTAGGTTAGAACAAGCAAGATAGAGAATGACTGAAGGGCTTGAGTAGGAAGTTAGTTTCTGTTTATTTTTACCATCTAGCATCTAATGTTTCATAGCTCTTGTGACATTTCAGACACATGCGACAATTGCACAAAAATCTAAGGCCATAGCAGACCAATTTACAGCAGCTGAAGTGCTCAGTCTTCTAGGGACTACTACTGAGACAAATCATTTTGATTTTTAGGCTTTCCTCCACCAATCAATATTTTTATTGCTTTGCTTGAGATAGAAAACAGTCACATAACAACAAAAGTTGTTGGGTTTTCTTGCAACTTTTTTGTTTCACTTTTTATTGTTTTATTTCCAGCACAATGGGGTAGCCTCTTATAGAAAATATGAAGAAGGGTGAAAAAAAAAACAAACCTCATACTCTACTTTGAAGGAAAAGAAGGGAAAGTACTTCAGTGCACTGCAGATAGGCTAAGGCTCATGCTGGCTGTTTATTCAGCCTTCAGAGGCTCATTCGTGCTGCTGTTTAGGTGTAAGGATTTGTATTCCTGCACAGTCATATGCTACTGCTGATGAGTCTCATTTTGCTCTCTGCTCCTGCTGTTAATTCATCTCATATAAGAATTTGTGTTCCAAATCAATTGCATAGATATATCTATAGCTGTTACAAGCTAGGCTGCTTTCCATCACAAAATTAATATAAGCCATCCAGCAAGAGTAGAAAGCACAGTGGCATGTTCACTGGAGCCAGCTACTCAAATTGCCTTATCCACAAATTCTTGGGTTTGCACTTTCTATGTTGCAAGAAGAGGAGGGGTTGAAGTAAGGGGAAAGTAAAACTCACAGCACTCTGTCCTGGGGGCCACGGCCCCATCTTAATAATTTTTGTTGCCCTTTTTGTCACCAATCTAAAACTATTCTCTTTGTCAAACCTGTTCTTTGAGAAGGATATTCAACACAAGATGGGCAAAGCTTCTTTTTCCAAGTATTATTCATTTTGCCAGCATCACAGGCATCAATGTCTGGTTTGCAGCATCTGAAGGAAGATTTAATTCATTTATCCATTCAGCTATCAAATTCTTTGGAAGGCAATAGAACTTTGTGTTCAGAACCCTAGAAAAATATTCCCAGTTATTGTTCCATTACATTTGTAATTCGTGGAAAGAAAATCTTAGCACAAGAGAATGGATGTTTCTCCAATGTTTATAAAGATTAGCTAAACTAGCCTTGCCTACAGAGCCACATGTCCAGTAAAACTGGCTTAAAATGTTGTGCAGTTAAATCATTATAGACATAATGAGTTTGGTCTCTTCCTGGTGTACTTCCTTATCATAGAATCATAGAATCAACCAGGCTGGAAGAGACCTCCAAGATCAGCCAATCCAACCTAGCACCCAGCCCTAGCCACTCAACCAGACCATGGCACTAAGTGCCTCAGCCAGGCTTTTCTTCAACACCTCCAGGGATGGTGACTCCACCACCTCCCTGGGCAGCCCATTCCAATGCCAATCACTCTCTCTGGCAACAACTTCCTCCTAACATCCAGCCTAGACTTCCCCTGGCACAACTTGAGACTGTGTCCCCTTGTTCTATTGCTGGTTGCCTGGGAGAAAAGACCAATCCCCACCTGGCTACAACCTCCCTTCAGGTAGTTGTAGACAGCAATGAGGTGTTTACATTTCTGTGGAAGAAAAGGAATTAAATTATACTTGTGAAAGACTGAAAACCATTAGGCATTACAAACATTCTTGTGTTTTGCACTTACTTCTTATCAAACATTTCATCTGCTAAGATGTTGCTCTGACAGCCTTAGCCATTCCCCAGTTTGATGTCCCTTTTGTAAGGGCTGTGCTATTGACACGGAGTCATCTTTTCTCCCTTCATAATAATATTTCCATGAATTGTGTCATTCCCACCTGTGGCTTTTTAGTAATTAATGATGTTACAATGCAAATTCTAATCAAGCCTCACATGTATTTTGTTCATTTGTTTCCTTATGGGAAACATTTTAATTTCCCCTGGCCTTTCCGCAGCTGCTGCATGTCCTTCTGATTATTTCTTCTGTTGAAAAGTGGTCAAAGTGTTGTTCAGGCCAAAAATCAGCCCAAATGGAAGCACATGAAATTCTTTTGGCCCAGAGTGTTCTAACCCACATTCCATCTAATTTTATGTGGTGGAGAGTACCAAAGGTCACAAAATGGGCTTGAGCATGTCCTGTCTTGTCTGGACATGTTTACCTGCCTGTCTGCATTGCAGCAGAGGTGGGAAAACAGGACAGAAGGAACCCAGACAGCCTAGCCTGGTTTAGTCTGGTTGCATAAGAGGGGTTTCATAAGACCCACGCCCCTGTCGCATGCAAGGCGTATGCACCCCCCAGTTTTGGAGGAGAACAGCCTGTGGGTTCTTCCTTTTTTGGGTATATTTGGGTATATTGGTTGATTGCCAAAGGTGATTGGGTGATAGTGTGGCCAAAGACACCATTAGCCTCAGCCATTGTCCTATAAAAGGGGGTAAACAGGTGAAGAAGGTGCTTGCCTGCTTGTTCGTTAGTTCCTTCCTCACTCGCCCACCACCTCAGCCTGCCGTGCCAGCAGCCGAGCCACGTCGCAGCTGTGACGAGTAAATTGGGATCATTTAATAACTCCCTGTACCAGAAACGAGAATTAGATCCTATGGCAAAAGCAGACATTCCTCTCGAGGCCGCCGCTGAAGCGGCATCCCGGTTTGAGATGGCTGGGGGGAGGGATTACCAGGGAAGAGCGGGCCATGCTGTTCTAACTGGAAAGATCTTTGGTCCTGTTATTCTGGTTAGAATTTGCTTGGCCTGTGATTGGTGCATACACCTGTGTGATGGTTTGGGTGTTCCCTGCCCCCCCCACACAGTTTAGAAGTCACCCAGACTAGACTCAGTCAGGCTCTGGGAATATAAATGAAGCTATTTATTTACAGCTAGCACAATACACAAGCAGATATTTGCAGTATATACAGTTATAGACAGACATAGACAAGGTAAAAGGTGATACAGAAACACAACAGCCCTCCCAGAAACCTGAGTCCCCAGAAGGGGCTCTCAACCACCCCTGCACCTTCCCCCTGCCCCTCTCAACCTTACACCAGTCCTAAGGAAGAATGGAGGTTCAGCCAAGAGGTTAAGAAGCAAAGGTGAGTGGAAGGTGAGGTTAGGGAGCTGCAGCTCAGCCAGAAGCCCAAAGCAGAGAGTGACAAAATGGTGAAAGTGTTATCTAATGTTTACATTTCTTGTTCAGCAAGACTCTGAGGGGAGCAGACATCACCATTGTTTTCCTTTCACAGCCTATGATCTAGTTCTTCTCACCAAAACATTCTACCCTGCTTCAAACTAGCACAACCTGTTACAATTTCTGCCTGGCAACACCCCTTGACCTCCTTTAGACCTGCATGTAAGACGATGGAAAGTTACTGCCTCGTGGCAGTTGCATATATAAAGGGGTTGGGAAGCTCAGACATGTTGCAAGCCGTTGGTGGGCAGGAGACTCCCTGGCTGCCCAGCGCTGCTTTTGCTTATTTTACCTAAATCAAGTTGATTTTCTCGTATTCAGTCTCAAAGTGTGCAAGAACAGTGTGCCCAGGCTGCTGTCTACAATTACCCTCAGGTAGTTGTAGACAGCAATAAGGTCACCCCTGAGCCTCCTCTTCTCCAGGCTAACCAATCCCAGCTCCCTCAGCCTCTCCTCGTAGGGCTGTGCTCAAGGCCTCTCCCCAGCCTCATCGCCCTTCTCTGGACACGCTCAAGCATCTCAATGTCCCTCCTAAACTGGGGGGCCCAGAACTGAACACAGCACTCAAGGTGAGGTCTAACCAGTGCACAGTACAGGGGCAGAATGACCTCCCTGCTCCTGCTGACCACACCATTCCTGATGCAGGCCAGGGTGCCACTGGCTCTCTTGGCCACCTGGGCACACTGCTGGCTCAAATGATGACCTTGCTTTATAAATATATGATGTGCATTTCTTCTGCTTCTCTATGATCTCTGCTGATTTCTACTTTGTTCAGTGTTCTTGAAAACTTCTGCCCTGCTGGGAGACCCAGAGGAACAAAACTTTAGCTTAGTAGCTCTAAACTCCAAAATCTGGACTCAGGCAGGCACACATGTACATACAGACACAAGAGCTCACATTATGAAAGAGGTTTTATTCATTTTCCAGCAAAGCTCTGTCATCATAAATGATGGCTAGCACTTAAAAGCTCCACTCACTTTGTGTATAGATACACAGAAAAAGTCTTGGGACAGCAAGATCAATTAACTTAAAATAATACAATGACTTTTTTTTTTTGAGTTGTCACCTCTTTTTAAACTGAAAATAGGACTTTAAGAAAAGCACTTAATTTCTGTGTCATCATTTCTCCCAGCTGTACAATGGGATAACAACATTGCTTTATCTCACTGGGATTCTCTGAAGAAAATTCATTATTCTTGTGAGAGCCTCTACTACCAGAGATAAGGGTTGTGGAAAAGCCTTTCAAAAACTAGTTGTGTTTGGGCTTATCGTTGGTCACACGAGTAAGACTGAATATGTTCATAAGTGCTTCCTGGTTTTGGACCTAGGTCAAGGCAGGTGCAATTAGGGCAAAGAAAAAAATCAGCTTTGAATTCCTAAAACGATTTTTTTTCCAATTTGAAAAATCAGTAATTTTGAGGCTAGGAAACATTGCTTACATTTTCAGAATCTGCCTCTCTTTCTGCATCACAGAAGTGTTTTCTGGCACAAAGGGAGAAAGCCTATTCAGAAAAGTCAGTCTATAGCATTTCCATGGTGCTGCATAGACTTATTATTTGGGTTGTTTAGCCTGGAGAAGAAGAGGCTAAGGGGGATCTCATTGCTGTCTACAACTACCTGCAGGAAGGTTGTAGCCAGGTGGGGGGTGGCCTCTTCTCCCAGGCAGCCAGCAATAGAACAAGGGGACACAGTCTCAAGTTGTGCCAGGGTAGGTCTAGGATGGATGTTAGGAGGAAGTTGTTGCCAGAGAGAGTGATTGGCATTGGAATGGGCTGCCCAGGGAGGTGGTGGAGGCATCGTCCCTTGAGGTCTTCAAGAGAAGACTGGCTGAGGCACTTAGTGCCATGACCTATCTGACTGGATTGGGCTGGGTGATAGGTTGAACTGGCTGATCTTGGAGGTCTCTTCCAACCTGGTTGATTCTGTGATTAGATCATTGTGAGGAATTCTGTCAGTGCTAAAGCAGGGAAACTGTTCAGTGCTTTGCTTCATGGTTTTGCTACACACTGGCAAGGACAGGTCCTGCCTCAGGCAGCTTCAGAGATACAGAGCCCTTCACTTGAAGATGCAGTTAAAGTCTCTATCTGACCCTCTGGGAAGTATATGGTTACTACTTCTTCTTTTTTACTAATATTTTTTTAACATAAGTAGGGGCTGTATCAATGTGCTCCAGCGATATTCATCACACAGCTTTTCATGGGGAGAACAAAAGGTAGAACAAAAAGTACAGGTTGTCAAAGATGCTGTCACTTGGAACGTATTTCTCCTGAGCTGTATCTGAAAGGGGAGATAAAAGAAAAGATACTAAAATATTTTATGTGTGTTTGAGATGAGCTCAATGCAATTCCTGTTGTTTCTCTGCTAAAACACATCACCGACTAAAGCAACATAAAGCTCAAAATGCCATCTTTGGAAACAGTTAGACAAACACTACTTAGAGTCTTGGTTGTTTGGTTGTTTTTTAACTTTGCTTTAGCTTATCAAACCCAAGAAGTGTATTTTTCTCTGCCATTTGCAGACTCTGCCTCTGCCCCCTTGCCATTTACAAGGATTTAGACAGCTACTGCAAGCCCTCTTCTCCTTGAGTTCTTTTGTGATGAATAGCAAGATGTGGAGCAATGAACGTCCACAAATGTCACTGTAACACAACACAGTAATGCATGAGGACTGTATAGCTTACAGAAGAACAGAGCCTATCATCTTACAAACACTGTAACGTCTGTGCATCCGATGGGCTGGTCACACCATAGTCACTGCTACTCAAATCTGATTTCACCCAAGCTGTATATAGATTGAGCTAACCCTAATGGAACACAAACCCTATGAGGAGAGGCTGAGGGAGCTGGGGTTGTTTAGCCTGGAGAAGAGGAGGCTCAGGGGGGACCTCACTGCTGTCTACAACTACCTGAAGGGTGGTTGTAGCCAGGTGGGGGGTGGTCTCTTCTCCCAGACAACCAGCAATAGAACAAGGGGACACAGTCTCAAGTTGTGCCAGAGGAAGTAAAGGCTGGATGTTAGGAGGAAGTCTGTGACAAAGAGAGTGATTTGCCATTGGAATGGGCTGCCCAGGGAGATGGTGGAGTCAACATCCCTGGGGGTGTTCAAGAAAAGACTAGATGAGGCACTTGGTGCCATGGTCTGGTTGACTGGCTAGGGCTGGGTGCTAGGTTGGAGTGGATGATCTTGGAAGTCTCTTCCAACCTGGTTGATTCTATGATCTATGAGCTTCATATGGGTGTTATGTTTATGTCTTCTCTTTATGGGCAGCAGTTTGATCTATAGGCTAAACTTCCACATAATAATCACAGTGACAGAGTGTGGTGACCACTGCAAGAGGCACTACTGGTTACAACTTGTTGCATCTGTGGTTTATGTCTGTAGTCTAATGTGTGCCTTACTCCACACCAGACCACTCACTACAGTTACACAGCTAAGGACAGCATTTTGCAATCAGTAAGGGGCAATTTTACTTCCAAACATTGATTCCCTTTTTAATCAAAAGGAGCAAGAAAGAAAGGATGCTCCAGGAGTTTGTACTTACACCCACAGGCAGGACACCACACAGCTAACGAGAATCCTATTCACGTCCCTAACTGGCAACATCTGGTCTGAGGTAGTTGTTTGGCACCCACCTGTAGTCAGAGAAGAAAGGAAAACACTGAAGAGACTGGCTGATCCGTTGCAAAAGCAGTTGTCTCAGAAAAGCAGCATGAACTGCCCTCTGGAGCTTATCTCCTCCCGTTAATTATAAGGGTAGCCTGGAAAACTGCTTTAGACTAGATACAAGACTTCCAGGCAGCTTAAGTTAGATGAGCTGACTTCCAGCACTGGTAGAGAAGAGACTACATCAGAATTCTCTCCTCTGCCTGTAGCAGGCTTCTGCTGTGAAGAAACTTCAGGCAATGCCCTAGCTTATTTTAAGTCCACAACAAGACTCCAACCGGACCAGGATTTTCCCCATCATACCTGTTTCTGATTCCTGCACTGCCATAGCTTCACAAAACTACCGAGTGGGAACTGCTGCAGTAAAACCCTGGCCCAAATATTTCACAGCATAAAACACCAAGCATGTTGCAGAGGTGCAGAAATTCTCTTTCAAAGCTTTTCTTCACCATGCCTTCATTTTGTAAAATGTTATTTTTGCTTACCATAAAAATAATGCTTTGAGTGTTAAAGTGGCTGGGTTTTGGTGGATACTCCACTCCACTTCTTGTGGCATCCAGTGGAAAAGAAGAGCCACTGTTTTTTTTTAACACTTAAACCAGGCTGTGTCAGAAATGGGGTGACTCTGGGTTAGCTCTCACTTTTGATCCTGTTAATCCCTGGTTTACTGGGAGAAGCTGTTGTATAAAATCAACATGGAAATTGGGAAACCAGAAGGGAAGCCAAGAAACAACCTCAGACAAAAATCTCCCTCCACAGACACATAGGGGATTTACAAAGGCAGGAAAGGGAGAGGACGAACGATTTCTGTGATAAAATAGGACTCTGCAGAAGAGAGAAGGCATTTCACAGGCAGGTAAGGAAGAGACAGAGGTTATAGCTCTAACCACAGCCATTAGGGCTGACACTCAACAAGGAAGTCTATTGAGTGTCTGTCAGCATTTGGCAGCACTCCAGGTAAGATAGACATGCAAATTGGCCTTTGTTGTTTTCAAATCCTTTTTTCTTATGTTGCCTCCTGTGTTCATTGATTTACTGCAGCCAGGCACTAGTTTAACCATGAGTGCCTAGCCCAGCTCCAGCCTTGCTGCACAAGATGCACCCACACGGTGTTATGGGAGCTGCAGGTGGGATCCTACCTCCAGAGGAGCCTCCGCTGGGTCCTCATCACTGCCATGCTGCAGCACACTCCATATTTTGGTCACCCTGGGGTGTGAACAGACCTTGCATCAACCCTCAATACACTGTGCAGGGCATGCTTAGAGGAAAAGGGGTGACAGATTCAACTAACTACAAGGAAATGTTTTGTAAATATAAATGGATATATATAAATGCATCAATCATACATATTGTATAAATACATTCCTGTGTGGCTGGAATTACCATAAACATCAATTTCAACCTGCCTTTATCTGCCCCCACCACCACATTAGAATCATAGAATCAACCAGGTTGGAAGAGACCTCCAAGTTCAGCCACTCCAACCTAGCACCCAGCCCTATCCAGTCAACCAGACCATGGCACTAAGTGCCTCAGCCAGGCTTTGCTTGAACACCTCCAGGGATGGTGACTCCACCACCTCCCTGGGCAGCCCATTCCAATGCCAATCACTCTCTCTGTCAACAACTTCCTCCTGACATCCAGCCTAGACTTCCCCTGGCACAACTTGAGACTGTGTCCTCTTGATCTGTTGCTGGTTGCCTGGGAGAAGAGACCAACCCCCACCTGGCTACAACCTCCTTTTACGTAGTTGTAAACAGCAATAAGACAGCATTGCTGTAGACAGCAGTGAGGTCACCCCTGAGCCTCCTCTTCTCCAGGCTAAACACCCCCAGCCTCCTCAGCCTCTCCTCACAGGGTTTGTGTTCCAGGCCCCTCACCAGCTTTGTCACCCTTCTCTGGACACTTTCCAGTATCTCAACATCTCTCTTGAATTGAGGAGCCCAGAACTGGACACAGCACTCAAGGTGTGGCCTGACCAGCGCTGAGTACAGGGGCAGAATAACCTCCCTTGTCCTACTGGCCACACTGTTCCTGATCCAGGCCAGGATGCCATTGGCTCTCTTGGCCATTCATAGTAACTGAATACATTTAAACCATTAATGAGTCAATGATCAAAATAGCAAAGGTCAAAATAATATCAACCCCATCTTGTTGTGGCAGAGATGAAGTCACACATGTGTTGTCCATAGTAACTGTGACATCCTGGAAGATATCTGTGGTCTCAGTCTTTCTTTTGTCCATGCCTGGATAGCCAAAGTCCTCTCTCTGTAGAAAAGCTGCTACTAGGAATATGTAACAGGGGCTTCTCTGAGCTTTGAGCACAAACCAGTCAGAGGAATACTTTACTGTCAACAGAGGCAAATAGTTCTTCCTTATTAATGACTCAGCACTGCCATCCACATACATCCAAAAGTCACAAATTATCTCTACTGCACTTTCCAGGGAATAATACCATTAAAACCTTTGAATTTTTATCAACCTCATGAATGCTTATTTCTTTTACTTAACTCTGAGTTTCTGAGACCTTAGGTTGAACTCAGGTGAAGTTATCAATGATTTCTGAAGTACCACAAGAAATACAAACCTATGCTTTTAAAATTGAAATACAATATATACCCCTGGAAACTGTGACTTCAAGGGGAAAAAAACAACAAATATCATGAGACTCCATTAAAAGCAGGAGCTGGCAACACTGTGACCCAGAAGTGACATCGAAGAGTCAGCACTATTTCTAGGCATGTTGAGACTCACAAGATTCTGCATCTGGGTTGAGGCAATCCCCAGCACAAATCCAGGCTGGGCAGTGACTGGCTGGAGAGCAGCCCTGAGGAGAGGGACTTGGGGGTGCTGATGGACAAGAAGCTCAACATGAGCCAGCAGTGTGCACTTGCAACCCAGAGGGCCAACCAGATCCTGGGCTGCATCAGGAGAAGTGTGGCCAGCAGGTCCAGGGAGGTGATTCTCCCCCTCTACTCTGCTCTGGTGAGAGCCCACCTGCAGTACTGCATCTAGTTCTGGAGCCCATATTACAGGAGGGATGTGGAGATGCTGGAGCATGTCCAGCAAAGGGCCACGGGGATGCTCAGAGGGCTGGAGCAGCTCTCCTATGAGGACAGACTGAAAGAGTTGGGGCTGTTCAGTCTGGAGAAGAGGAGGCTCCCAGGTGACCTTCTTGTGGCCTTCCAGTATCTGAAGGGAGCCTACAAAAAAAATGGGGAGGGACTTTTCAGGATATCAGGGAGTGACAGGACTAGGGGGAATGGAGCAAAGCTGGAGATGGGTAGGTTCAGACTGGACATGAGGAGGAAGTTCTTCAGCACGAGAGTGTAAAGACCCTGGAATGGTTTTCCCAGGGAGGTGGTTGAGGCCCCATCCCTGGAAGTGTTTAAGGCCAGGCTGGATGAGGCTGTGGGCAGCCTGCTCTAGGGTAGGGTGTCCCTGCCCATGGCAGGGGGGGATTGGAGCTAGCTGATCCTTGTGGTCCCTTCCAACCCTGCCTGATTCTGTGATTCTATGCTTCTATGCTTCTAATTTCCAAAATATCTTGCAGAACAATCTGGGACCAAATTAACAGATGATGTAAGTAATCCCTCCTGAATCAGGTGAAAATTCACTTGGATAAGGAACATCACCAGGCAGATTTATGAAAACCTTTGATCCTGAGTAGGGCTTTGGGGTTTTTTTTTTGGTGTCCATTTGAGCAGAGCAGAGGCAATTTTCATATCAGCAGGGCATCTTTTCTGGGGAGAAAGAAAAAAAATAGGAACCAATAGATTCTGGAAACAAAATTATTACTTGCAACTGTGACAGATACCATGGTGATGCTTACAAGAATTTTTCCTATTAAGCTTTAGCAAGTGCTCATGCCACAATAAATAACCTTTCATTCATGGAGGCCTGAGAAGGAGCAAAAGTGGAATAACAGAAGCAGTTATAGAAGAAGTTTTAAAAAGCATTAGAGCACTTCAAACTTAAACCCACACTGTGATAGGGGGAAAAAAATGTAGCTGAACTATATGGGATTACTTATCAGGGTATCCTCATTCCTAATCTATAATTTATATGCATGTTTATTTTACATTTCTGTAAAACTAGTTAGGTGCACTTGGAATCCAAATGAAAAATATCAGCTTTTATATATAAGTTCACACAGAAGCATCTGAGGTTAAATACCATTCCCAGTGAGATGCCTATGAAGCTTTTTAATACCCAGTCGTCAATAGGGGATTTAGCTCCCAATCTCATATTCTACTGAGGCTTCAATCCCTCTTCCCCTGAGAAGTTTAACTTTTTGTGGAGAGGAACAAAGAATGTTGAAGGTGGGAAAAATTGTCAAGTCAACAACCTAAGTGTTTTCTGTACAGATGAAATGTTTGTGCAGCTGAGTCTACAGGTTGTTTAGCCTGGAGAAGAGGAGGCTCAGGGGGGACCTCATTCCTGTCTACAGCTACCTGAAGGGACATTGTAGCCAGGTGGGGGGGGCCACTTCTGCCAGGCAATCAGCAATAGAACAAGGGGACACAGTCTCAAGTTGTGCCAGGGTAGGGATAGGCTGGATGTTAGGAGGAAGTTGTTGGCAGAGAGAGTGATTGGCATTGGAATGGGCTGCCCAGGGAGGTGGTGGAGTCACCATCAGTGGAATTGTTCAAGAAAAGCCTGGCTGAGGCACTTAGTGCCATGGTCTAGTTGAGTGGCTAGGGCTGGGTGCTAGGTTGGAGTGGCTGATCTTGGAGGTCTCTTCCAACCTGGTTGATTCTATGATTCTATGACCTACAAAGATCAAAAGTAATAATAAGGAATGTCTCAGAGTCTGTGGTAGCATGAAACAATCATGCATTTAGGAGAAAATTTGCATTCTATTTGTTGACATCTCACAGATTGAGCTGTGCCAAATGGATATCCAGCTCACAGCATCATAGAAACTCTTAGGTTCAAGATCATCAAGTCCAAACATTAGTTTCACACTAACAAGTCCTCGACTAAACCATGGCTCTCAGCACAACCTCTAATCACTATGAATGGCTATGGATGGAAAGGACTACCAGGATCATCCAGTCCAACCTTCATCCCAGCATCCTTCATCACTAGACCATAGCCTCTAGCATCACATCCACTCTCCTTTTAAACACCTCCAGGGATGGCGACTCCATCACCCCCCTGGGCAGCCTGTTCCAGTGCCTGACCACCTGCTCAGTAAAGAACTTCCTCCCAACATCCAACCTAAACCTCCCCTGACACAACTTGAGGCCATTTCCTCTTGGCCTATCATTAGTATTTCAGGAGAAGAGACCTGAAATCAATGAAGCTGCTACTCTACTATTTGAGTCCACCATTAATATAATCCAGTATATTTCTGTAAGAACATGATTTTCAAATGTAGAAAGCATATTTAGCTCTTTTAAAATCTTTGAGACATGTTCCATTTCCTACAGTACACACACATGTACTTTTTGCAATCCAAACAGTGTCCATTTTCAGCTGGTCCTACTCAGGCATAGAAATGTAAATAAACATTATAAGTTTTCCCTAGTGAATATGAAGAAATCTTGTTAGGATGGCAACTATAAGTATCACACAGTATCACAGTATCATCAGGGTTGGAAGAGACCTCACAGATCATCAAGTCCAACCCTTTACTACAGAGCTCAAGGCCAGACCATGGCACCAAGTGCCACGTCCAATCCTGCCTTGAACTGCCCCAGGGATGGCGACTCCACCACCTCCCCGGGCAGCCCATTCCAGTGTCCAATGACTCTCTCAGTGAAGAACTTTCTCCTCACCTCCAGCCTAAATTTCCCCTGGCACAGCCTGAGGCTGTGTCCTCTCGTTCTGGTGCTGGCCACCTGAGAGAAGAGAGCAACCTCCTCCTGGCCACAACCTCCCCTCAGGTAGTTGTAGACAGCAATAAGGTCACCCCTGAGCCTCCTCTTGAATTTCCCTACACAAGAATGTAGATTCCCTGGCCTCAGTCATCATTTCATCCTAAACACTGCACTCCAAGACCAAGACAGAAAAATAAGGAGGAGCCATGTTGTGTTGTGGTGCAGGAAATATTTGCTACCCTAAAATAAACTATAGTTCTACACTGAAGACACAAGCTGAGATTCAGAGACAGGAAAAGAATGCAGATTCAAAGCATGCAAAAGGAAAAGCATAACTTATTCCTGGGCTAAAAGATCTCATCGGGGTGCATCAGGAAAAGTGTACCCAGCAGGTCTAGGGAGGTTCTTCTCTTCCTCTATTCTGCTCTGGTGAAACCCAGTCCTCACTAACCTAGCCCACATCAACCAAGGAAGCCTCCTCCTTAACCTTGTCTTCCTCCGTCACTTCAGGGGCAAAGAAGGCTCTAAGTAAAGCAGAGTTCAGTTTTAAAGGCAGAACTTTAATGGAAATGAAGGAAGGCCTAGCACATAGAACACTTACAAAACTGAGAAGCTACCAGGCAATAATAGAAGAGATCATTAAAATCCACCACATTTTCCACCTCCAATGTGATTAAGATCCTGCAGGCTTACATTTTAAAAGGGAGGAATATGGAGAAGTAATTGTAAGATGGATCAAAGAATTAGAAAAGCAAATTATCCATTATGTGAGCAAAACAACAATAATTGTGTGGAATGATAAGCAAACCAGCAACAACAATAACAAATTGAGTCAAATTATTGTGTAGAACACACACAAATCAGAGGAGTTAAAAAGCAGATGATCAGAAAAGGAAAAAAATAGCTTTACAAATACACTGGGTGATGGAGAATCATAGAATCATAGAATCAAGCAGGTTGGAAGAGACCTCCAAGATCATCCAGTCCAGCCTAGAATCCAGCCCTGTCTAATCAATTAGACCATGGCACTAAGTGCCTCAGCCAGGCTTTTCCTGAACACCTCCAGGGATGGTGACTCCACCACCTCCCTGGGCAGCCCATTCCAATGCCAATCACTCTCTCTGCCAACAACTTCCTCCTAACATCCAGCCTAGACTTCCCCCAGCACACCTTGAGGCTGTGTCCCCTTGTTCTGGTGCTGGTTGCCTGGGAGAAGAGACCAACCCCTGGTTGAAATACTGCTTTCTCCTTATGTCTGTGCAGCTCTGTACCTGGTGCTCCAATTTGTAACAAAACCTTTCTCCTGATGGACAGTCCAATATTTTCATTTTCCTTTGCAGCTTCTTGCTTCTGCCTGTTTCAGCCCAACCTAATGATACAACATAATTAGTTTTTCATATCAGATGTTACAGGCACTTCACGCACCTGACTGGGTTTTCTCATCGCGTTCCCCTGCTCTTTCTCCTTTTTCATTCTTCCTCAGTCCAATTTGTTTTATGTCCTTTTCTAATCTGAATCTCTCTCTTATTTCATGGGGTTGGGTTTTTTTTTTGTGTGTGGCCAGTGTCCTCTTTTAAATTTCTCCATAAAAGAAAAGTAATTTATTTTCCTTCCCAGGTTTGTGCATATCAGACACTCACATTTCATGCTGCATAAAGTGCCCTCGCAAGTCTGTGGACAATTTTCTCCTTTGTGTAGTGGTCTTTGACTGAGGTCCCATGGGTTTTATTAGCCCTTAGGTAGGGTGTGCCCTACTCTATGCAAATAAGTACAGAAAGAACACAAAGCCTGTGAGGAGAGGCTGAGGGAGCTGGGGATGTGCAGCCTGCAGAAGAGGAGGCTCAGGGGGGACCTCATTGCTGTCTACAAGTACCTGAAGGGAGGCTGTAGCCAGGTGGGGGGTGGTCTCTTCTGCCAGGCAACCAGGAATAGAACAAGGGGACACAGTCTCAAGTTGTACTGGGGGAAGTCTAGGCTGGATGTTAGGAGGAAGTTGTTGGCAGAGAGAGTGATTGGCATTGGAATGGGCTGCCCAGGGAGGTGGTGGAGTCACCATCCCTGGAGGTGTTCAAGAGAAGCCTGGCTGAGGCACTTAGTGCCATGGTCTAATTGATTAGACAGGGCTGGATGCTAGGCTGGACTGGATGATCTTGGAGGTCTCTTCCAGCCTGGTTGATTCTCTGATTCCATGACTGTTGTACAAAGGCAGAACTACACTAACCCAGGCCACAGAACATGGGCACGCTTTACAGTAGATGCTAAGATTTCATCATACATTGTGCTTATATTAACTGTTATGAACCTTCTCATGTATAAAATGCATTATTGAATGTTGATCAAGTAATGAACCTTCTGGATTTTCCTTCAGGGATTAATTGTCAGATTAGATTACGTGGAGATCTGAAATGAATTGTTTCCCTTTCTCCCTCAGAGAAAATCAGGGAAAGCAGGTTTCCCTAGCTAACTTCTGCTATATCAGAACCCAGGATTCACATGACAAATATTCCCCTGAGCTCTGCTATTACTGCTTGTCCTCTTTCTAACGTTTCTGTAATGTTGTAAAAGGAAGAAATGCAGTAGATGTAGCCAATAAAAAGTAATAAAATCTGCCATGAGAAATTGCATAGCAAGCCTCAGCTTCCAGAACTTGGGTTTTGATGCTGCTGCATGGAGGAAGGCTAAGAAGCTCCACTGTTCCAGTAGCTCATCTGTACAAACCTGTATGTGATTTAAAAGGGAACAGGATAAATGTATGAAATATTCAATAAACCAAAGAGTCACTTGTGCTAAGGAATGGGTGCAAGAAATTGGATCTATTGCAACTACATTGAAGTCTTTTGCAATGACCAGGTAAGTAATCGATCTAACGTCTACAAGACCTTAAAACACAATGGAGAAGAGATAGTGTTATGTACCAAATTAAGTGAATTCTGAACTCTAACTGTTAATTGGAACAAATTCATAGGGGAGCTTTATCCTTGAATCTATCATGGCATTTCTGCAGACATAGGGACTTTTTCACAAGATCAGTGCTGGGCCCAGACCTGTTCAATATCTTTACTGATGATCTGGATGAGGGGATTGAGTCCTGCATCAGTAAGTTTGCAGATGACACCAAGCTAGGAGCAGGTGTGGATCTGTTGGAAGGTAGGAGATCCCTGCAGAGGCACCTGGACAGGCTGCATGGGTGGGCAGAGGCCAATGGGATGAGATTTAACAAGGCCAAGTGCAGAGTTCTGCACTTTGGCCACAACAACCCCAAGCAGCACTACAGGCTGGGGACAGAGTGGCTGGAGAGCAGCCAGGAAGAAAGAGACCTGGGGGTACTGGTGGATAGTAGGCTGAAGATGAGCCAGAAGTGTGCCCAGGTGGCCAAGAGAGCCAATGGCATCCTGGGCTGCATCAGGAACAGTGTGGCCAGTAGGACAAGGGAGGTTATTCTGCCCCTGTACTCAGCACTGGTCAGGCCACACCTTGAGTGCTGTGTCCAGTTCTGGGCTCCTCAATTCAAGAGAGATGTTGAGGTGCTGGAAGGTGTCCAGAGAAGAGTGACAAAGCTGGTGAGGGGCCTGGAACACAAACCCTATGAGGAGAGGCTGAGGGAGCTGGGGGTGTTTAGCCTGGAGAAGAGGAGGCTCAGGGGGGACCTCATTGCTGTCTACAACTACCTGAGGGGAGGCTGTAGCCAGGTGGGAGTCGGTCTCTTCTGCCAAGCAACCAGCAATAGAACAAAGGGACACAGTCTCAAGTTGTGCTGGGGGAAGTCTAGGCTGGATGTTAGGAGGAAGCTCTTGACACAGAGAGAGATTTGCCGTTGGAGAGAGAGTGATTGGCATTGGAATGGGCTGCCCAGGGAGGTGGTGGAGTCACCATCCCTGGAGGTGTCCAAGAGAAGCCTGGCTGAGGCACTTAGTGCCATGGTCTAATTGATTAGACAGGGCTGAGTGCTAGGTTGGACTGGATGATGTTGGAGGTTGATTCTATGATTCTATGATTTCTTGCACCCATACCTTGTCCCAAGTGACTCTTTGCTTTACTGAGTATTTCACATATTTATTTGCTATCATTTCCCAGATCCTCATTTCCAGGACTTTGTATAGTTATAACCCCTGTGACCCTTCATAGATATTTTGGCAGTGCCACAACTGACACTGCATTTTCAAGGTTTTGCCCACACTGTGTTTGTTAGAGTTGTTTAATTGTTAGCGCTGCTGCAAGGCTCGAAACGCAGCTGTAGTTAAATGCTTCCCTCCCCCTTTTATTTCTCATTTTTAAACCTTATTTTCCAAGAAACACTTGGGCAATGCAGGTCTGATCACATGTGAGGGACAGCTCAGGCTGGAGGGATGCGATAATAGAGAACAGCAACAACAGAAAATTCCCCTCCAGAACTTACTCTGCCTGTTCAATTTCTATTCTGTCCAAAAGAGCTATAAAAATGGAGAAAGGTGAATAACAGATTTGAGAGTCATCAGAAATATAAATTATAGCTAGACATTTCCTATCAGCAGCCCATGCAGCTAATGATAAACAGTCAATGAGATGTATGCACTTCTAGCATTTTTATAATGAATCTATTTCTTCTGTGACAGCTTACTGTCAAACATTTTGCTTTGGGATTTATAACTTTTGATGCCATTTTAATAGATGGACTAGATGTGCTAAGATCTATTCTTTTCCTTTTTGAGACCATGACACTTTCACCTGATGAACCTAATGAAAACACCTAATGAAGTCCAAATGGCTCTGCAAACACAAGCACTTCCACACACGATGAGGACTTTCTTTCTTTCTTCTTTGTCTGCCTCTCCCTTTCTTTCACTTTCCTTGTTTCCTGCCTTTTAAATGTCTGCTAATAAAAAGAGAACAACAATATTCTTAGTAGCTAACTGTTCACTTATGTACTTAAGATGATTTCTTATTAATCTTCCTACTAGTTCTTTGTCTGCTTACAATATTATCACAGTATCATCAGGGCTGGAAGAGACCTCATAGATCATCAAGTCCAACCCTTTACCACAGAGCTCAAGGCTAGACCATGGCACCAAGTGCCACGTCCAATCCTGCCTTGAACAGCCCCAGGGACGGCGACTCCACCACCTCCCTGGGCAGCCCATTCCAGTGTCCAATGACTCTCTCAGTGAAGAACTTTCTCCTCACCTCCAGCCTAAATTTCCCCTGGCGTAGCTTGAGGCTGTGTCCTCTTGTTCTGGTGCTGGCCACCTGAGAGAAGAGAGCAACCTCCTCCTGGCCACAACCACCCCTCAGGTAGTTGCAGACAGCAATAAGGTCTGCCCTGAGCCTCCTCCTCTCCAGGCTAACCAATCCCAGCTCCCTCAGCCTCTCCTCGTAGGGCTGTGCTCAAGGCCTCTCCCCAGCCTCGTCGCCCTTCTCTGGACACGCTGAAGCATCTCAATGTCCTTCCTAAACTGGGGGATATCTGTGCTGGATATCTTCGAATCTGGATATCTGGACTGTGCTGGATATCTTTGAAAGCATTGAAATCATGACTGCTATGCAAGCCTGGTTCCCCTTTGCATCACCCCAACATCGTTTGCATGGGAATCAGTGATCAGAACAGATTCAAGAGGCAGAGAAATCGTAGAATCATAGAATCAAGCAGGTTGGAAGAGACCTCCAACATCATCCAGTCCAACCTAGTACCCAGCCCTAGCCAGTCAACTAGACCATGGCACTAAGTGCCTCAGCCAGGCTTTTCTTCAACACCTCCAGGGATGGTGACTCCACCACCTCCCTGGGCATCCCATTCCAATGCCAATCACTCTCTCTGCCAACAACTTCCTCCTAACATCCAGCCTAGACTTCCCCCAGCACAACTTGAGACTGTGTCCCCTTGTTCTGTTGCTGGTTGCCTGGCAGAAGAGACCAACCCCACCTGGCTACAGCCTCCCTTCAGGTAGTCTAGTAAAGCAGATTTCACCTTTGAAATTATGCTCAAACATCAACCTTTTCACTCATTGTTGTTTTGATTCTGATTGTTTGTAAAGCAAATATTTACATTGAAACTTTCCTGCCCTTTGCACCCAGCCTAGCCCTAAGGAGACCATGATTTTAGATGACAAGAAATGTACCAGCTTTCATCAAGTTGAACACAGTTTTATTTCTGCTGCAAAGGTCTGGTTTTCCCCATGCTACTTTTATGCCAGTTTAACTTTACTGATTTTATTAGCTGCCAAGGTAGGTAAGCTGTTCATGAAACACTTTTCTTTCCCCATGCTGCCTGCCAGGCAGTCACAGTCTCCCTGCCCTCAGACTTCTCCACGCTGATGGCTTTCAAAGGTGGGTCAGGCTTCTTTTCCTGGCTTTATTGCTAGCCTGATTCTTCCTCTCAAGCTTTTCTTCCTTTTGTTACCATGGGAGGGATGAGGACTCTCTTGTAGCAGAAAAAAAAGAATAGATGACATATTCAAGTCATGTCTGGAGGTGAGTTGCTTATTGCAAGATAAATAGCACTGAAGATCAAAATGTATGAAAATGGCAGGCTAGGCCTTTTGTTTATCTTTGTACCTTAGAATCTGAATATTTTTATAGCTGTAGGGAGGGTATTTTTACATACTGTCTTCTAACAGGATTCTACTCAGTTGACAATAAGCCTGATGTTTTTTAAACACATCCATGCTGCAGTCAAAAGAAAGCCCAACTTTTGCCTTCTAATAGAAGAGCTGACACTTTAGTAACACCTCAGATAAAGTGCAGAACTCACATATGTTTGTTACCTACAGTCTAGGAACTGCTACCTAAATGCATAACCAGACTAGCAGTTTATTAGCTAACATAGCTAATTTCTAGGCTCTCAGGTTAGTTAAAGGTTGCATATAAATAGGACAGCAATATAGGAGGCTATCTTGCTTACAAAGTTAGGATAGGAACACAAAAACAGAGCTCCACAGAGATGTGTGTAAAGCACAATCATAGAATCATAGAATCAAGCAGGTTGGAAGAGACCTCCAAGATCAGCCACTCCAACCTAGCACCCAGCCCTAGCCACTCAACCAGACCATGGCACTGAGTGCCTCAGCCAAGCTTTTCTTGAACACCTCCAGGGATGGTGACTCCACCACCTCCCTGGGCAGCCCATTCCAATGCCAATCACTCTCTCTGCCAACAACTTCCTCCTAACATCCAGCCTAGACCTCCCCTGGCACAACTTGAGACTGTGTCCCCTTGTTCTGTTGCTGGTTGCCTGGCAGAAGAAACCAACCCCACCTGGCTACAGCCTCCCTTCAGGTAGCTGTAGACAGTAATAAGATCACCCCTGAGCTTCCTCTTCTGCAGGCTGAACACCCCCAGCTCCCTCAGCCTCTCCTCATAGGCTTTGTGTTCCAGGCCCCTCACCAGCTTTGTTGCCCTTCTCTGGACACCTTCCAGCACCTCAACATCTCTCTTGAATTGAGGGGCCCAGAACTGGACACAGTACTCAAGGTGTGGCCTGAGTGACTGGATGTGGCACCATTCACCACCACTCTCTGGGCTCTGCCATCCAGCCAGTTCTTGATCCAGCACAGAGTGAATCTGTCCAAACCATGAGCTGCCAGCTTGGCTAGGAGCTTCTTGTGGCAGACAGTGTCAAAGGCTTCGCACCTGCAGCAGGGATTTGAACAACTAATAATGGCTGTGAACAAATTAGGGTGGGAGTTCCACTGGGATAGGTGAGTTGTGATACAGTCTAATTTTCTAGAAGATAAAGCTGTTGCTAGCAATCTCAGAGACTAGTATAGGCAAGATGGTTGTGAAAGGATGTATGGAAAGGGAAGCTGATAAGGAAACCAGAAGTGTGGATAAGAGAGAATATAAAAGACAGAGAAGATAACATTAAGAAAGCTCTGGTAGCTGTCCTGGAGAGGGATGAGGAGGTGAATGGAGAGGATGTGTGCTACCTAACCCCACATTGCAGGGAGAGAACATACTTCAATACAGCCACGTGTAAAGGTTTGTTTTTCCCCCCTCATAGCTCACTCACAGGGACAACTACAGCCTCAGTTCTGTAATTTTGTCTTTTGCTACATTCTCTTGAAGCAAATTACTTTAAAGTCATCTTTCTGGTAAGTATCTGAACAGTTCATAACAAATCATCCCTTCCAGGAGATCACTCATTATTAGACATATTGATGGCATGTTTGAATCTCTAAAATAGTAATTTATGCTATTAGCTGAGTTGTCTTTATGACCTTCACTACAGTAGTGTTTTACTCATTCTTTCATATTCCTGTGCTTCATACATACCAGAGAATAATTCATATCCTTGGTAACCTTTGCAAAAGATTTCCCTAGAGAGTTTTCTTCATCAATACCAGAGAAAACTAACCCATTGTCATCATCCTCTAAAAAGTAATTAGCCATGAATAATTGCTCCTTCCTGACATCTTTCTAACTTTCCACTGAATTGATTTTTTTTTTTTTTTTTAAGTAGATCTATTAATTGTGGAAGCATTAGGGCTGCCTTCACACTTTCATTCTCCCATTCCTTATTCCATGCTGGCTTTTTTGTTGTTTTTTACAAGTGCTCTGGGTTACATTTTGCTTGTCTTGTTTAATGTTGCTTGCACAGTTTCCTAGCTTGGCAGCACTTTGAATTCCAGGCTGGTAGAATAGATTTTTCTATGCAGTGTTATTGGATTCGATTTTGGAATACTTTTAGTTGGTGAGTTATTTCTGTAGAAGTCTTCTACCACTTCCACAGGATATTTTACCTCATACTTGCCCAGTAGAATTCTCACTTTGGCTCTGCCCAAGCGAGATCCAGGGAAGAAATATTAATCAGGGTTGTGGACTCTCTCTGAGCCTCATTTGATGTATGTGGCAAACTTTGTGCTTCATTGGGTATAAGCTAAGCTACTGTCCAGGGCTTGGGAACATTGCCTACCCGTGAGAAACTTAGGTCTCATTCTTAATCCCTTAATAAAAGATCATAGAAACATAGAATCATAGAATCAATCAGGTTGGAAGAGACCTCCAACATCATCCACTCCAACCTAGCACCCAGCCCTAGCCACTCAACTAGACCATGGCACTAAGTGCCTCAGCCAGGCTTTACTTCAACACCTCCAGGGATGGTGACTCCACCACCTCCCTGGGCAGCCCATTCCAATGCCAATCACTCTCTCTGCCAACAACTTCCTCCTAACATCCAGCCTAGACTTCCCCCAGCACAACTTGAGACTGTGTCCCCTTGTTCTGTTGCTGGTTGTCTGGGAGAAGAGACCAACCCCCACCTGGCTACAGCCTCCCTTCAGGTAGTTGTAGACAGCAGTGAGGTCTCCCTGAGCCTCCTCTTCTCTAGGCTGCACACCCCCAGCTCCCTCAGCCTCTCCTCATAGGGTTTGTGTGCCAGGCCTCTCATCAGCTTCTTCACCCTTCTCTGGACACCTTCCAGCACCTCAACATCTGTCTTGAATTGAGGAGCCCAGAACTGGACACAGCACTCAAGGTGTGGCCTGAGCAGTGCTGAGCACAGGGGCAGAATAACCTCCCTTGTCCTACTGGCCACACTGTTCCTGATGCAGGCCAGGAAGTCATTGGCTCTCTTGGCCACCTGGGCACACTGCTGGCTCATCTTCAGCTACTATCTACCAGTACCCCCAGCTCCCTTTCTTCCTGGCTGCTCTCCAGCCACTCTGTCTCCAGCCTGTAGCACTGCTTGGGGTTGTTGTGGCCAAAGTGTAGAACCCTGCACTTGGCCTTGTTCAATCTCATCCCATTGGCCTCTGCCCACCCATCCAGCCTGCCCAGGACCCTCTGCAGGGCTCTCCCTACCTTCTAACAAATCAATACCTGCTCCTAGCTTGGTGTCATCTGCAAACTTACTGATGCAGGACTCAATCCCCTCATCCAAATATATGAGACTAGAAGAAACATGCATTCACATGCCTGCTGAAGGCATTGCCCTGAAGGGACAACCTCTATTTGTCAGTTAAAACTAAGTTTCTCCACTTTCCATGGAGGTTTTCTTAGAAAGGTAGTTCTTCTGGAAATGTTTCTTCAATGGACTATGAAGGAGAAATGTGTTTTCCTGCAGCTTCAGGGATGCCTTCAACCATACAGCTACACAGGGAGAAAAACTCTGTTTTAAACTGCTGCAGCTCCATTGACTTTAATAGAGCTATGCTTTTTTTAATAACAAGCAGTGGCACAGGCAATGTAGTGTTTTGTGTTCCACATACCTGCTGCTCTACTTTTGCATATCAGTAGGAAACCACCTTATTTTTCCCTCCTGGCCTATCTGAAACCTTCCTCATACTGCACTCCAAGACCACATGTATAATGCAGCATGGTCAATGTATTCTTCAGAAAGCTTGACATCCATTTTAATAATTAAACCAGACTTCTGTTTTCTAAAGAGATATGCCCTTGGACATCTCTACACATTCACTGCTCTGTTTGTGGGCCATTTTCTCTGCAGTGTAAGGAGAGGCTGAGGGAGCTGGGGGTGTTCAGCCTGCAGAAGAGGAGGCTCAGGGGTGATCTTATTACTGTCTACAGCTACCTGAAGGGAGGCTGTAGCCAGGTGGGGTTGGTCTCTTTTCCCAGGCAACCAGCAACAGAACAAGAGGACACAGTCTCAAGTTGTGCTGGGGGAAGTCTAGGCTGGATGTTAGGAGGAAGTTGTTGGCAGAGAGAGTGATTGGCATTGGAATGGGCTGCCCAAGGAGGTGGTGGAGTCACCATCCCAGGAGGTGTTCAAGAAAAGCCTGGCTGAGGCACTTAGTGCCATGGTCTGGTTGACTGAATAGGACTGGGTGCTAGGTTGGACTGGCTGATCTTGGAGGTCTCTTCCCACCTGCTTGATTCTATGATTCTATGGTGCTCCGAGAACCACTCCAGCTGTGGGTATTATTGGGCAGTAATTTTTAACTCTCCTGCTTATGTTATCAGCCTGTCAAAACTGTTTCCTAACCTCTAAGGGGAGTCTTGGTCAGGTAAGACCCTACCAAAAGCATGAAGTTTCTGTTAACACGTCTTCTGGGTCCAGGAAAAAGGACCACATATGCCTTGCATATATGCCTCTTATCTCTCTATATATATGCCTCTTATCTATCTATATATATTTTTTTTACCATCATAGAGGTTAAGAGGTCAGCAGCATACTTGAAAAAAAATGGGAGTTTTATTTTGATACCAAAAAATGCAACAAAATTTTACAACCCTGGCATTTTTCACAGGATTGAATTTTTGTCAGCCAGGAGCCTCTGTGCTGGAGAGGAAAACTGTGTGTATCAGTGGTTTGCTGGGGAAAGAGGATGGCTTCAGGTGCAAGAGAGAATTGGGTATCATTCCTAGAGGTCTCGCCTGGGTTTCATCTTGGGTAATTGGACATTTGCTGTGATGATTTTGGGTTTTTTTCTCTTTTCATCAGAGCAGAACCTATTACAATGATATTTGGAGGGGGGGGGAGAGGGGAAGGAAAAAGCAATAAAAAAAAGAAACTCTCCAGGTCACTGTGTTTTGCAGGACTAATCATTACAAATTACCACCACCCCTATATCAAATAGACTATCTGGTCTGCCTCTGAATACCTGCCACAGAGCCACTGTGCAATGCCATTGTAAATTCCCCTCCTGCACAAGAAATATTTTTTCCTCTCTAACCTGCAGGGAAATAGCAGAAATTCCAGACAATAAAAGCACAGGGTTTTTAAAAGGTCAAAGGATTCCAGTAAAATATTACATTTCATGTTGTGTACAAACTGTGAAAATGTTGAGATTTCATTATTGAGGGGAAAAATTGTAACAAAAACAGATTCTGACAAGTTGGTTTGGTTTTGTTTTTTTTCTCTAGGATTTGGGACAAAAACTGCAGCAAAATAGAAACAGGCAGCCAGCTAACATTATCTGTGATGGTTTGGGTGTAACACTTAAGAAAATCACCCAGACTAGACTCAGGTGAGCTGGAAATTAAAGAATGAAGCTTTATATTTACAGCTTAGCACAATACACGAGCAGAGATTTACAGTATAGACAGCTATATACAAGTTATAAAGGTAATACAGAAACACAACAGCCCTCACAGAAACCTGAGTCCCCAGCAGGGGCTCCCAACTGCCCTTCCACCTTCTTCTCACCCCTCTATCTTATCCCACACTTTGCCTTACATTCAAGGTGAGTTTAGAGGATCAGCCAAGGGGTTTAGGAAGCAAAAGGATTAGTCACACAGACAGCAGGTTAGGGAGAGAGAAGTGCAGCCCAAAGCTCCCTTGTCTATATTTATGTACTTGCTTTTATACACCTCAGCAAGCCTATGAAGTGACACCACCACTGTTTTCCTCTTCCCAGCCTATGATCTAATGCTTCTCACCAAAATATTCCAGCTAGGCTCAAACTGGCACATTCTGTGAGTACACATCCCATGTAAAAGCCTTTACACCACCTGAATCTTTAGTTTGTGTCATGGCTTAACTTCAGCTGCTTATTAGGCACGATGCAGCCACTTGCTCCCTCCCCCTGGGGAATAAAATTCAACAACAAAAGCAACAAAAAGGTAAAACTCATGGGCTGAGGGACAAAACAGGACAAAAAATGAAAGCAATCACAGAATCACAGAATGTCCATTGTTCTCAAGTGTCTGCCTTCTGAGACAAACTTTGTTGCTGCTAAGTGTCTAGGCTTCTTATAGGCTGGATGTTAGGAGGAAGTTCTTGCCAGAGAGAGTGATTGGCATTGGAATGGGCTGCCCAGGGAGGTGGTGGAGTCACCGTCCCTGGAGGTGTTCAAGCAAAGCCTGGATGAGGCAATTAGTGCCATGGTCTGGTTGATTGGACAGGACTGGGTGCTAGGAGATGCTGAGGGAGCTGGGGTTGTTTAGCCTAGAGAGAAGGAGTCTCAGGGGAGACCTTATTGCTGTCTACAACTACCTGAAGGGTGGTTGTAGCCAGGGGGAGGTTGCTCTCTTCTCTCAGGTGGCCAGCACCAGAACAAGGGGACACAGTCTCAAGTTGTGCCACTGGAAGTCTAGGCTGGATGTTAGGAGGAAGTTGTTGGCAGAGAGAGTGATTGGCATTGGAATGGGCTGCCCAGGGAGGTGGTGGAGGCACCAGCCCTGGAGGTGTCCAAGAAAAGCCTGGCTGAGGCACTTAGTGCCATGGTCTAGTTGAGTGGCTAGGGCTGGGTGCTAGGTTGGACTGGCTGATCTTGGAGGTCTCTTCCAACCTGCTTGATTCTATGATTGTATGATTCATATTGCTGCTGCAGCAAGGCTACTAAGCTCACTTATTCCCATGTAGTTCTCACTACAGAAGTAGTGCACTCTACAAGTCATTGAGCTTGTTAATCAGAAGAGCTCTCAGAGCCTCCTTAGTTCTAACAGTTTTATTGCAGGTACATAAGCAGCTGAAACTGCATAAGTCAGGAGCTGCAGTAACTCAAACAGCCAATCTGGAGTAGGAGAAAATTGAATGCACAATTCTCCACAGCTTTGTTTCGATGGGGAGGGCAGAGATGATTCTTCAAGTATTGCCATGTGCTGGAAGAAAACATTATTTAGGGCTGACTATCAGATGCCTAATTGCAGCACTGAAGCAAATTATTTGAAATGATAGTGATCTAAAGCCAGCTTTTAAAGTGAGTAATGAACAAAGTAATAAATAATAAAGTTACACATGCTATATGTGATTGCTCATTGAATCAGATTGCCAGTCATAATAAAAGCCTCATTCCTTCACAAAAGAAGAAATGCCATCAAGTATTTCTAACCCTTGTTATCAACAGATGTTATGAAAGCAACATGGTAAATCTGCTTTTGATTAAACTGGACCTAACCTTAACCTTATTTCCTTCTTATTTCTAAGGGTGGAGAATTTCTCATACTTTAAAGATGGCTTTGTGGCTCCATTGATTGTGCCTGCAGTTCCTTAGGTCTCTTGTAACACTGGCTGCTTTCACTCTGGAAACAAGCTGCAAAATGGGACTAAAGGCCCTGGGAAAGAGAAGCATAACTTGGGATCAGGGAAGGTGCTCTCAACTTGTTAAGGTAAACAAACTGGGAGCCAACAGTGTGCCCAGGTGGCCAAGAGAGCCAGTGGCATCCTGGCCTGCATCAGGAATGGTGTGGTCAGCAGGAGCAGGGAGGTCATTCTGCCCCTGTCCTCTGCACTGGTTAGAACTCACCTTGAGTGCTGTGTTCAGTTCTGGGCCCCCCAGTTTAGGAGGGACATTGAGATGCTTGAGTGCGTCCAGAGAAGGGCGACGAGGCTGGGGAGAGGCCTTGAGCACAGCCCTACGAGGAGAGGCTGAGGGAGCTGGGATTGGTTAGCCTGGAGAAGAGGAGGCTCAGGGGAGACCTTATTGCTGTCTACAACTACCTGAGGGGAGGTTGTGGCCAGGAGGAGGTTGCTCTCTTCTCTCAGGTGGCCAGCACCAGAACGAGAGGACACAGCCTCAAGCTACACCAGGGGAAATTTAGGCTGGAGGTGAGGAGAAAGTTCTTCACTGAGAGAGTCATTGGACACTGGAATGGGCTGCCCGGGGAGGTGGTGGAGTCGCCGTCCCTGGAGCTGTTCAAGGCAAGATTGGACGTGGCACTTGGTGCCATGGTCTGGCCTTGAGCTCTGTGGTAAAGGGTTGGACTTGATGATCTGTGAGGTCTCTTCCAACCTTGGTGATACTGTGTGATACTGTGAATAGGACTGCAAGGCTCCAGTGAGATGCTCCCCAAGCACTAGGATGAGCTAGAGATATTTGGCCACTATTTGCAGTGTATGTACAGTTACATATTTCTTTATGTATGCATATATAAATATGTGTGTGTGTGTACAGACATAAGGAACACAAACTCTGTCTCAGTTTGAAGGTCATACTTCATTTGTGTTAGGATTGACAATGCCTGTTTCTAATGCCACACAAAGTAAATAGACCAGAGATACAGTTCTCACTTTGCAGCATGTGCAAACGGAATGCAAGTTTATTTAAGCCTTGCCAGGACAGCATCAGGGTAACTTGTACGAGGCTAATTTGGCATTTTGCTGTCTGAGGGCCTTTTCTGTGTAATGGTTAGGCTGTGTGTCAGCTGACACTACCAGCACTGCGAGTCTACTCCTTTCCACTGTTACAAGCAATGTCAGAGAAGGTTCATATGTACCTTTCCTTGTTCTCACTGCATTATTTATCAAATGAATATGAAATCAAAATGTTGATGCAGAGAACAGTATGGTAAATACTCTAATGTGCAATGCCAGCTTAACCTTGTCAACCCTCCACCATGGGTCGAAGTTCAGTTTCCTACAGTTTTAATCAGCATTTACCTGGCTTTCTTGCCCTATGGGATTTTTTTTTGAGCTTTCCCAATCTCTGTTTTTTTTTTTTCTCATACCCTTCATGTTCAGTCAATAAAACTATCCACGTAAGGCCTTAGTCATACATTTTATTTTATAGCTGAAGACAACCAGACCCAAGAGATTTCAGCACACAGGCCTTGCTCTCAGCAAACCCAGAGGCACATTGAATCTGTATTTCCTTCTAACCTTGCCTGAAAACTGTGTTTTTAATGAAGTGCTTTCTCTAACTCTCTAATACTTATCTACCTGTTCCTTGCCGTCCCTGGAGCTGTTCAAGGCAGGATTGGACGTGGCACTTGGTGCCATGGTCTAGCCTTGAGCTCTGTGGTAAAAGGGTTGGACTTGATGATCTGTGAGGTCTCTTCCAACCCTGATGATACTGTGATACTGTGATCATAGAATCATATAATCATAGAATCAACCAGGTTGGAAGAGACCTCCAAGATCATCCAGTCCAACCTAGCACCCAGCCCTATCCAATCAACTAGGATTTACTACTGACTTAGCTTCATGTTCAGGTTACTTTTTGAGCAGGTCAGCAGCAATTACTTGTCAGGGCTAGCTTAAAAAGGTTACAAGGACTTAATGGACACCTTAACTGACAAATCAGATTCTCACTACATTAAGCATATCCTACAACCAGGCTTTTTTAAGTAGTTTAAGGACATTAATTTCTCATGCAATATAGGTTAAAGAACATATCCCAGTCATAGACTCATAGAATCATAGAATCAACCAGGTTGAAAGAGACCTTTAAGATCATCCAGGCCAACCTAGCACCCAATCTCAGCCAGTCAAGTAGACCATGGCAACAAGTGCCTCAGCCAGTCTCTTCTTGAACACCTCCAGGGACAGTGACTCCACCACCTCCCTGGGCAGCCATGAGTTCAGCAACCTGGATCATTCCAGTAGTTGTTGAACAATTCCTCTTTCTCATCTCAAGGGCTCAAGGCTGTAAATTTTTGGATAGACGGAAAAGCCTGACTGTACTCTATGCCTTCATCACCTCACAGTGTAGCACAGCAATGTCAAAGTCACAAGCTACTGCCCAAGTTTTGGATTAAAGACAAGTCATGTCCAGTCATCTCCAAAGAAGACAAGACTTTCTCATCCTGCTCTGGCAGGGAGGTGGGGGATCGATGATCTATGGAGGTCCCTTCTAACCCCTAACATCCTGTGATCCTGTGATCTGACCCTGCTTTGCCAATTCCTTATACCATCAAGGTGAAAATTCATAAGGATCAGTGCCTCACTATTTCAGGTCAGGGAAATGAATCACTGGCCCAAAGACTACATTGCAGAGGGCAGCTGCATTTAAAGCCCCACAAGAAGGCAGAGAAAATCCATGATTGTCGCCATAGTCAATGATTTCCAATGGTTTCTCTAACAATATAGTGGGTTTTGAGGCCTTAAAGGCAAATTAAGAATGAGTGGGATGAAAAACAAATGCCTGGGCATTTTGAAAGAATCATTTCCTTTTCACTTGTAATCTAATTTCTCCCACTAAAATAGTCCAGTTAGCCTCAAACTAGCTCATGCAGGAAAAATTAGATACATACAAGTGGCCTTAGAAAACATGGATAGAAAAATCCCATGGGAATCTGTTGCACCACTCAGGTTTCAAAATAACTCATGAAACAGCTACCACTTGTCCTGTCACTAACAGTGTGGAAGTGGATAATGGTCTAAATGTGTCTGCTTTCAGCACATATTCTCCTACTTACCACAGTTTGTAACATGAGCTATGCACAGGAAGCATTTTGCAGTCTCTCATTGCTATCTTATCAATACCACCACAAAACTAAGGAAGTAGATGGAGAACAAATAATCACATCAGTCTACAGGTATAGTTGAAAGCATAATGCTTCTGTCTAGCAGACAATAATATTTGCCCTATAATCCTACATGACTGGGGAAAACAGAACCTTAATAATCAGGTTGAGACATGCCATTTAAGTTTACAGCATAAAATCTGTCATATTTGCTGTTAACATTCTGAGTAATCCTTAAAACCAGGGATCTGTTTATCATTTATCTTTTCATGCAGCATTGTTATTTCAGGAAAGCATGCAATGTAGCTGAAATGGCCTTATTCCAACAACAACAATAAAATCAATCCCTTTCTACAAATGTGACACAGGCAGGCTGTGTGCTATCTGGAAAAGTTCACTGAACCATGAAGACTGGCATTTGCATCACAAAATTCAAGCTTTATTTGATGAAGTTATTGAACATTGCATTTATCTCAACCAAGGTTTAAAGTAATCATACATATTTCCACTGTCCTCTGTCCTGGTAGGGCATAAATCCTGCCAGGATGGTTTAGCATTTGCTCTCCTCCTTCTGTTGTGGGGAATCCCAGGGAAGTTGAGTCAGATGAGCAAAGTCTTGAGGGCTAAGGGCTTAGCACCACGTGTCAGGTGTCTTGTGTTGTCCTCAACATGCTTGCAGTCTCAAGTTGTGCCAGGGGAAGTATAAGCTGGACGTTAGGAGGAAGTTCTTGACAGAGAGAGTGATTGGCATTGGAATGGGCTGCCCAGGGAGGTGGTGGAGTCACCATCCCTGGAGGTATCACAGTATCACAGTATTATTAGGATTGGAAGAGACCTCACAGATCATCAAGTCCAACCCTTTACCACAGAGCTCAAGGCTAGACCATAGCACCAAGTGCCACGTCCAATCTTGCCTTGAAGGTGTTCAAGAGAAGCCTGGATGAGGCACTTAGTGCCATGGTCTGGCTGAGCGGCTAGGGCTGGGTGCTAGGTTGGAGTGGATGATGTTGGAGGTCTCTTCCAACCTGCTTGATTCTATGAGTCTATGGTCAGTGGAGGCATAAAGCTTTGAATTCATTGGCCAGAACAATGGTGCTAGTGCCTACTGACCAGTTTGATTTTCAAACTGAAGTAGTTAAAGGGCAGTGATTTAGAAACCATGACTTGCTGCATCCTGCCTTTCCACATTGAGCCTCTCTGCCTTTCTGCCATTTGCATCTCCTTAACCAGGAATCAAGGCAACCACATGTATGCAGCTCACACCCATCAGCTTAGCAGCAACTCAGCTCTCCTTCCCTCTGTCTGGAATATTGTGTGTTTTACCCCAGGATCATTATCATGAGTTTGAAAGCATCTTTGATACAGGAGACTTAGGGACCAAAAGTGTTGCGAGTGCATATGCTGGAGTGAATGCCAAGACTCCATAAGCATAGTTAGAATTTGTCCTGGTTTTGTGTTCCTATTTTCCAAGTTCTGCTTGTTTAAACTGTTTGATTCTGTGCAATTACTTCCTGTCGACTGAAAAGCCAAAGAATCTCAGGGAATTTCCCCAAATTTTGAATAGTAATAATGAAAAAATAATATTCCTACAGAAATTAATATTAATATTTAATAACAGATTATTAATTTCTAATACATCCTCTCAAGAAAGGAACTTTGAATACAAAGCAAATCAGATTGCTGCTTCTGGGAATTTCAAAGGGATGTGAAGATGGACACAGAAAAGATGCATGGTGCTTAATGAAAAGTATCTGTTCTGTTCAATTGTGATGCTAGAGGCTCAGCACAGTAACAACAACCACCCAAAAAAGAGATTTAAAAGGAAAAAAAAAGATTAAAAAAAACATAGTGCAATAATAACATGAAAGAATTTTGTTCTCTAGCTTTCTGATTAAAAGTGTATTTTCATGTCAGCTTTAGGAGAAATTATGTACAAAGCCTGTTTGTAACAGAGTCTGTTTTAATTTGTCAAAGGTTTACACTGCCTAGCTCAATGACATTAATTGCAAAGATTGCCTCCTCTATTGTTTCATTCTACTCTTGGAAGGCAAACAAGGAGAATCCAGCTCCTGTACTAGCAGGTGTGACAAGATGGTTTTTTTTAGACCAACATCTGACCACCACAACTAGTCTAAATGGGAGCTTGATAGAACTCAATGCTTTCACTATTGCTAGTGTCATTTCAAACATTGGAAGTATCAGTTTAAGAATCAAATTCAAAAGTTCAGAGGGGTTGGAACTGGATGATCCTTGTGGTCCCTTCCAACCCTGACTGATTCTATGATTCTATGATTCCTCTTCCACATGACATTGACACCAACCTGACTGAGAGTGTATTACCCTACATCAAGCAGAGTGCCATACAAAAGACTCCTCTGTCACATGGTTACAAATAATCTTATATTGAGTCTTGCACAGTTTTGAATTCAACACAGTGCATCAGGGTAGAACAAGAGCAATGTTGATCCCAATACCCCACTCAAAAGCAAATTAAGCATGTTTAAGGAGACCATGCCTAACACTCTCTGCCAGAACTGATCAAGTATCACCAATTATGGTGAAAACTTCTATTCAGTAATTTGGTCATTTTAGCCTAGTTTAAATTTACTGCTCTACCAAAAGAGATTCTTGGTCACTTCTACCTTCTTACAAGCCTGTCCTAACCACCAAATGACCAGCAACAGAACAAGGGGACACAGTCTCAAGTTGTGCTGGGGGAGGTCTAGGCTGGATGTTAGGAGGAAGTTGTTGGCAGAGAGAGTGATTGGCATTGGAATGGGCTGCACAGGGAGGTGGTGGAGTCACCATCCCTGAAGGTGTTCAAGAAAAGCCTGGCTGAGGCACTTAGTGCCATGGTCTGGTTGACTGGACAGGGTTGGGTGATAGCTTGGATTGGATGATCTTGGAAGTCTCTTCCAACCTGGTTGATTCTATGACACATCAAGCTGAGAAGGGCTGGGACCACTAGACTTTCTATTGACCACCATATAGCTAAGAAGAAGCATTACAGAGATCTAAATGGAGTAAAATATAGGAGTGTGGAACTCCTAATATAGAGGCTAGAGACGTGCAGTAGATAAGAACTCTTTTTGTTTACCTCTTCCCATGTGCCATAATAAAATGCTCAGTTTTTCAGCAGAGACCAAAACTCAGGACTCCTGCTCTGTATTCAAAATGCTTAAGCAGGCATTTCAGTACTAGCAAAGTCCCAGCACCCCAGTTAACAATTTGGCCTCTGGAATTTGTCACAATATCACAGCAGTAATGATTCATCACACAGCAATGTATTTTGTTGTTAAGAGTGGAAAAGATCTAGCCTGTTCAAGTCCCTGTGAATGGCATCCCTTCCCTCCAGTGTGCCAGCTGCACCACAAAGCTTGGAGTCATTTGCAAACTTGATGAGGGTGCACTCAGTGCCACTGTCCATGTCACTGACAAAGATGTTAAACAGCACTAGTCCTAGTACTGACCCCTGAGAGATACCTCTTGTCACTGGTCTGCATTTGGACATTGAGCCACTGACCACAACATGCTGAGTGCAGCTGTCCAGCCAATTCCTTATCCAGCAAGTAGTCCACCTCTTAAGTCCATGCTTTTCCAATTTGGTCACTAGGATGTCATGCAGGACAGTGTCAAACACTTTACACAAGTCCAATTAGATGACATCAGTTGCTCTTTCTTTATTAACTGATACTGTAACTCCATCATAAAAAGCCACCAAGAATTTGCTGTAGTCCTAAAAAGAGTTTCTTAGACAATTTGCTTCCATGGTAGAGATCCAAGCAGGCAGACATAAGCACCACCCTCACTCAAAGGCTTTGTCCACTCTGCTGAGATGAAGAGGTCTGAGCCTGAGCATTCAAGTAATTGTACACACTAAACTGCTACTCACTGCTTTGTGCTGTGCCATAGCAAGTAACTCCAAGAGGAATTTTCTCCTAAATCTTAAACAGTGTTGACAGAAACTGGTCAATGACTCTTGCCTTCTAGGTCAACATTCAGTCCCTGATCCTCTTTCATGCTTGTTGATGTACCCAAGTACCTATCAGTGACTGTAAGAGCAAGATCCTGTTTTCCTAGAGCAGTGCAGCAGTATGAACTTTCCAGGTGAGGCAGGGAGTGTGAATGTGCAGACTCCAGAGAACTAACAGGGATTAAGTAGGTGGCAAAAAGAGATTCAATTAAAAAAATCAGTAAGTAAATAAATGGAGCTGCCTGGAAACAGAGCTGTACATTTGATGGTCAACATCACAAAGTGCAATGCCCTCCCTCAGTGTAGAGTGAATAAAGAGTTTCTTCTAGCTCTGATTGGTGAGTAATCAGCTGACAAAAGCAGGCAAACTCAGAAGCAGGTCATGACCATAGGTACTTTGGGACTCAGCTAATTTTCTGTCCTGTAAGCTTGCAGAATATGGTAGCAGAAGCCCTACGAGGAGAGGCTGAGGGAGCTGGGATTGGTTAGCCTGGAGAAGAGGAGGCTCAGGGGAGACCTTATTGCTGTCTACAGCTACCTGAGGGGTGGTTGTGGCCAGGAGGAGGTTGCTCTCTTCTCTCAGGTGGCCAGCACCAGAACAAGAGGACACAGCCTCAAGCTACGCCCGGGGAAATTTAGGCTGGAGGTGAGGAGAAAGTTCTTCCCTGAGAGAGTCATTGGACACTGGAATGGGCTGCCCGGGGAGGTGGTGGAGTCGCCGTCCCTGGGGCTGTTCAAGGCAGGATTGGACGTGGCACTTGGTGCCATGGTCTGGCCTTGAGCTCTGTGGTAAAGGGTTGGACTTGATGATCTGTGAGGTCTCTTTCAACCCTGATGATACTGTGATACTGTGATACTGTGATGTTACTCCTAGATAGATAGATGGATAGATGGATGTTCTTTTTCTGCCTGCAGCTAGTTGGAGAAACAGTGTTTTGATGTTGCAGTACCACCATGAATTTAAAGGATATGGATAATTTACAACCTTGATTAACAATCTCAGAGCTGCAGTAGCTCATCCTCTTCACATCCCATCCTTTTTATTGAACGTGCTTAAGTATTCATGAACACATGATGGTAATCTTGTTAACACTATGAAAAGCAATGACATCCTCATTATAAACTGCTTGCAAATGCTCATGATCCTTTCACCAGAATGAGCTTTGTACAATTAGAAGCCTGAAAAAGTCACAGGTGCATAACACACAAGGTAATAAAATGGTGATTGTAAAATACAATGGCATTGTAACATCCAGGGCAGTAGATTTTGCAGCTACAGGCAGAGGGCAGGACACACTCATGCACTTTGTGACACTAAATTCTTTTAGGTTTTGTGCAACTGCATCTTGCTTACCTATACAGGCTGAAAAGAATCACAGGTTCAGGGGCATATAGGTGTTTCCATCCCCATCTGAGAGATCAGAGCTATTTAAGGCTCATTACCTTTCTCATGGTAATGAAAGGTTTGTTTTCTGAGATCAAAAGAGACCATGGAATGTTTGACCATGATCTCCCTTGGCTTCTCCAGAAACTTATTACACCATTCATGATCTCTTTATTAGAGGTTTAAGAGTTTGCTATGGAATTGGGTGTGGTGATGGTTTTGCTATGTACATTCCTTTTATTTTTGCTACAGGTAACAGGATGCTCCAGTGGACTTGGCACCCTGTTGGCTGCTCTGAAAATCTCTCACATTGTTCTGGAGCTTCAAAATATTTTCCTTTCCTTTTCCTTCCTTTCATTTTCTTACCTTCACACATCAGATATGCCCAGGTGGCCAAGAGAGCCAGTGGCATCCTGGCCTGCATCAGGAATGGTGTAGTCAGCAGGAGCAGGGAGGTCATTCTGCCCTGTACTCTGCACTGGTCAGACCTCACCTTGAGTACTGTGTTCAGTTCTGGGCCCCCAGTTTAGGAGGGACACTGAGATGCTTGAGCATGTCCAGAGAAGGGCGACGAGGCTGGGGAGAGGCCTTGAGCACAGCCCTACGAGGAGAGGCTGAGGGAGCTGGGATTGGTTAGCCTGGAGAAGAGGAGGCTCAGGGGAGACCTTATTGCTGTCTACAACTACCTGAGGGGAGGTTGTGGCCAGGAGGAGGTTGCTCTCTTCTCTCAGGTGGCCAGCACCAGAACAAGAGGACACAGCCTCAAGCTGTGCCAGGGGAAATTTAGGCTGGAGGTGAGGAGAAAGTTCTTCCCTGAGAGAGTCATTGGACACTGGAATGGGCTGCCCGGGGAGGTGGTGGAGTCGCCGTCCCTGGGGCTGTTCAAGGCAGGATTGGACGTGGCACTTGGTGCCATGGTCTAGCCTTGAGCTCTGTGGTAAAGGGTTGGACTTGATGATCTGTGAGGTCTCTTCCAACCTTGGTGATACTGTGATACTGTGATACTGTGATACTGTGATACTGTGAGATTTTGGTATTGCTGGACATTGAGGAGTAAGAGAGGCTCAAGATATGTATTAAAATCTGTCACATTCTCTGTACTTACAATTCAAGGCAATCAGAGACTGGCCCTTAAACACATGCATGCGTTGCTGCCTCATGCACATATGAAGAAGTATAGGAAGTTAGAAGCAGCAGGCAGGGAGTAGATTTTCAGAAACACTGAACCCAGACAAAGTGGTTGGTTTGACATTTTGTGATGCAAGTGAGGCTCTGAGATCTGAATCCCATTTATCATTCTGGCCTTTCAAGACTGATAAGGAAGGAGAGAATTTCAGCTACAGTTCAGCATTTCCACTTAGCCAGCTAATCAAGCCACCGTTAAGTGGGATAAGTGGCAATGAAGGAAGAAAAGGTACAGCAGATGTGTCACATTCAGACTGGAAGAGTCATATTTGACTTAAATACCTTCACTGCCCTGATGTGCAAAGGAACAGTTAGCGAAAGATTTGATTTACCTCACTAGAGACTTTCTGTTTAACAGTCTCTGCAGGCAAACTGAATGAGACAGAGTGATATAAAAAATGTGGTCTCTTAGAAAACTTAGGCTCTCTCCTCTGCTGTCAGAACAACCTGCATAAGCATAAACATTTCTGGGGGGAAAAAAAGGTGGAGATGTGGCAAACGCTTCTACAAACATGTTGCATATTGCCCCACTCCCCCCCCCCCCCCCCCCCCCCCCTTTTTTTTTCACTTTGCCAGCCTGGATGTATGTGAGCACACAAAGCAACGCAGAGTTCAACCCAGCACTTCCAGTAACAGGAGTATACTCTGCATTCAGGGAAGCTTTTAAGTGCATGCTTAAGGTTAACTGTGAGATTCGTCACCGTTCCTCAGCCTAGAAGTAATTTCCAGCAACGTTTGGGTGCATCTCTGCCAATATAATCTGCTGGAGCTGGGCACATTTTTCTTCCTGTGAATGCACTATTCATATCCCCCCCAAAAAAGCAATTTCATCCATTCCAAAACAATTTATGAATTCAACATTAATTTAATAGTTTCAGCTGGGAAGGCTTTCTCAAACTTAGATTGGCATTTAAAAAACCCACCTGAAAGAACCACTTCTTTCCTCCAGTTGTCACAAACCCAGATAGAGAAAATGTGGAGTTCTTAAACTGGCTGGGTGCTAGGTTGGACTGGATGATCTGGGAGTCTCTTCCAACCTGCTTGGTTCTATGATTCAATGACTGGCTAGGTCTGGGTGCTAGGCTGGACTGGATGATCTGGGAGGTCTCTTCCAACCTGCTTGATTATATGATTCAATGACTGGCTAGGTCTGGGTGCTAGGTTGGACTGGATGATCTGAGAGGTCTCTTCCAACCTGCTTGATTCTATGATTCAATGACTGGCTAGGGCTGGGTGCTAGGTTGGACTGGATGATCTGGGAGGTCTCTTCCAACCTGGTTGATTCTATGATTCTATGACTCAAACTCCCAGCTTCTACCTCAAAAGAAAGGCTCCTAAACAGCATGAGAGAAATGATCTCAAATAATGGGCTCAATACGTCTTCTTGATACTGTTCAGTTTTGCATAGATTGTTTGTGAAATTCCCTGGAATAGGGGGCTGGAAGCCAGGTGTCAGGACTTCTGCTGGCTCAAAACTGCTGCCCAGTGGTCTGCTGCAAACAAACATCCAGAGAAGGAAATTAAAAAAGAAGAATGAATGCTTCAGTCTACCACTGCCTTCGTTCCTAAAATTAGCCTTCTTAGTTATGTAGATGATTCAGGCCTTCTGTCAGGACCATCTCCAAATAATCTAATTGAATTCTGTGATCTCCTTTGTTTCTCACATCTGTCTTCATCTTTAGTTATTTATTTATATTCTTTTTATCTGACTTGGCAAGCTCAGAACGCAACACAAACGCTGCTGTCACTGATTCTTGAGAGGGGAGGAGAGGGAGATCCGTATAATCAAACAGAACTAAACAAAAAGCTTGAGTAAGAGCAGTAATTTGCCAAGGTAGTCACTAGACCCACAGGGAATTGAGCAATGTTGTTGTTAACCATTAAACAGCTGTCTCCTTCACTCTGAAGGTACTCTTACAGTTCCAGACCAGTGTCTTAATTGTAAATTGTACATAAACAGTTTTCCAGAGAATTCAAGAGAGAATGCAGGGAATGGACTCAAGTTGTGCTGGGGGAGGTATAGGCTGGAGGTTAGGAGGAAGTTGTTGGCAGAGAGAGTGATTGGCATTGGAATGGGCTGCCCAGGGAGGTGGTGGAGTCACCATCCCTGGAGGTGTTGAAGAAAAGACTGGATGAGGCACTTAGTGCCATGGTCTAGTTGACTGGATAAGGCTGGGTGCCAGGTTGGACTGGATGATCTTGGAGGTCTCTTCCAACCTGATTGATTCTATGATTCTATGATTCATTTAGAAGACAACAAAACACTTTGAGCATGGAGCTGGAAGGAAATGTACAATAGCTACAGAATATCAAAGGGTTAGAGAATTTGTGTTTAATATGTGAACCAAGAGATCAGATATTAATGTCTTCAAGTAACCATTTTTAAACTGTGTCTTTCTTATGGTTTGTTTTATTGGCTGGCTTAGGAGTTTTATTCAATAAGGAAAAAAAAATTAAGACATAAAAATGTCTTTCTTACAAGTAGAAGCGAGGGAAATATTTCCTCTGAGCTAATTCAGGGTCACATTACAAGCACCCACAGCAGCTGCTGTGGAGAAAAGCCTCTATTAACAGAAGGTGTCGTGTCCAAAGCAGAACCTTTTCTAATCATCAGTTAACGTTGGACCTAAGATCTCGTGCAACAGCCACATCTCATCTCAGGCTTAAGGTCAGAATGGACAGGATCATAGAATCATAGAATCAACCAGGTTGGAAGAGACCTCTAAGATCATCCATCTGCTCAAAATCTTTTGAAAGAAAAACAAAATGGGGATTTATAAACATGCCTGTTTGCTGCTTTTTTTTTGTCTCTTCCTCTTTAAATCGAGCATCCCTTTCTATGCAAACTTGGAGTTGAAGGGAAGATGCATTTCAGATGTAACAAAGCCAGCAGGCTGAGGCTCAAGAAGCTTCTCAGGTGAAGAAACCAAATCTGCTTATATAAAGAAAAAACTCTTATCCTGCGGCGACAGAGGAAAATGTTCCTCAAGTCCTGACCATTATGCATTCCATTTATACCACTTCTTTAATCAAAGCTGAACTTGGTGAATTGCAAATAAGAACAAAAAAAAAACATTAAATGTGAAAGGCCAACTCGTTCATCTGTATTTTTTGTCAAAATGACAGGTTTAAAATGACATAGGTAAAATACTTCACTAAATAGGGTTATAAATGCAGAATTCATCGTGGCGAAGCATTTTTATGTGTTTTAAAACTATTCCTTTATTTTAAGAGGTGAGGATGCAAAATGCTAGGTTCATTCTTCTTCCCTCTCCCCCCCCTCCCCCCCTCCTATTTTGCAGTTTATTTTTGACATAGCAAAGATGCAGAAAAGATGATGCAGAAAAGCTCTTGGAGTGGCATTTGTACCCCTTCTAAGTTGTCGCTTACTGCAGTGTATTTCAAAGGCAAAGGTAAGTTCCTACCTCATACATAGACACAGCAAACGTTTGCTGGATAAAACCTGCATTGTTTTGCAAAGGCCATGCATTGTTAAAATGGAGATACTTCATTCCCCACTCCCAGTCTGCTGCTAAGGTAATGTGTAGCTGAAGCAGGACAGTCAGATTGATGGGAATCCCTGAGTAATCGGTTTGCAGCATAGTGTCAGGTATACAGTTCCCCAGTGGCAATGGATTTCTTACCCTGTTAAACATGAATCATAGAAAAACTTAGAGGGAAAGGTAAGCATTAAAGCTGGAGAAATAAGGCAAACACTTTACTAGAAACTCCCTTTGCTTCACTGTAATTTGTCTGAAATCCCTCTTCCTTGCAAGTGTGAATTCACATGCTGAGACTGCAACAAAGGACTGAGATAAAACTCCTGGTACAGAGTTGGGAACAATAACATCATTGCAAGGTCACATAGAGAAGATCACTGCATCCAGGTACTCTGCTGCATGTGATGTTTTTGAGAGGCTGGCAAGCACAGAGCTTGAGGCAGGATAAGGAACTGCCATAGAGAGAAAGAAGGGAGAAAGGAAAATGTGATGTGAATCCTGTTACATCCGGGGGAGATTGTCTCCAAATTCCACAGCAGGACTGGGTCAATCACAAAGACACTGACCCAGAATAATGTACCCCGGGTCTAACATTAACCTCAGTGCCTAGTGGGTCACAGTTCAGAGCATTTCACCCATGTAATTCCAAACATCTGTCAAGGAAGCTATTTCATCCTCCCACTAAGTTACCTGGGCATGAGATCGAGGCCACCATCAAGACCCAAGTTAATCAACAGCTGCACTTGGATGTTAAGACTTTTCAGCTGCATATTCAGTCCCAGATGGCCTCACTCCCAGGGGGCATTCACCAAAAATACCCTCTAGTGTAAGCCCACTGTGAATCACAGTGTCACAGTAACACCCAGGTTGGAAGAGACCTCACAGATCATCAAGTCCAACCCTTTACCACAGAGCTCAAGGCTAGATCATGGCACCAAGTGCCACGTCCAATCCTGCCTTGAACAGCTCCAGGGACGGCGACTCCACCACCTCCCCAGGCAGCCCATTCCAGTGCCCAATGACTCTCTCAGTGAAGAACTTTCTCCTCACCTCAAGCCTAAATCTCCCCTGGTGCAGCTTGCGGCTGTGTCCTCTTGTTCTGGTGCTGGCCACCTGAGAGAAGAGAGCAACCTCCTCCTCGCCACAACCACCCCTCAGGTAGTTGTAGACAGCAATAAGGTCTCCCCTGAGCCTCCTCTTCTCCAGGCTAACCAATCCCAGCTCCCTCAGCCTCTCCTCGTAGGGCTGTGCTCAAGGCCTCTCCCCAGCCTCGTTGCCCTTCTCTGGACACGCTCAAGCATCTCAATGTCCCTCCTAAACTGGGGGGCCCAGAACTGAGCACAGCACTCAAGGTGAGGTCTAACCAGTGCGAAATACAGGGGCAGAATGTCCTCCCTGCTCCTGCTGACCACACCATTCCTGATGCAGGCCAGGATGCTACTGGCCCTCTTGGCCATCTTTGTACCCCTTGCCACACAGTCAGAGGCAGATGATCTCAGTGATGCTTCTCTGAACCCTCTGCAGGAGGATTTGATGGCCAGGTCTTTGAAGAACCTACTGTCATTCCTGAACCACACCATAGTTGTCTGCTGGTGACCATGCTCTTTGCCTCAGTTTCCCTTTAGTCAGGATTTGATGACATGAGTGGCTTCCATCTCCCTGTGGAAGCAACCCCTGGTTGGACAGGCAATCTCAGGTGGACAGGGTTTGCACTGCAGGCTGCAAGAGGTTTCAAAGCAGATCAGTTGACATCACATGTTTTACTATGAAAGGAAAACAAAAATATTTTTTTCATGCATTTTCTGCTGCTTTTTTAGTTACCTCTGGTAAGAAAGCAAAACAAGCTGCGACAAGGGAGTTGCATAAACCCATAATTTGGCAGCCAATTAGTCTTTGATTTAGACAGTTGCTTTTTGGATCTGTTTTTTTTTTTTCAATGTGATTCCTTGCAGCTGAGAAATTTACATTTTAAAAAGTGCTTAATGCCAAGGCAGTAGTGGAATCCCACATTTGTCAAAGAAGTAAACTGAAATGAAACCAGGTCCTTATTAACATCCTAGGTTTTAACGGCAAATGAAGAAGAGGAGGGGAAGAATTTTCCTCCTGCTGATAAGGGGCTTGTGGAAGGAAGCAGGGGAGCCAGATTGCTTGTTGTATTTTTGCCCCAGCTAGGATGGGATGTACGCAGATGTGCAGAGGGATACCTCCCATATGTCTTAACAGCAGCTGTGCAAATTTGTTACCAAAGCTGAAGACAGGACAGTCTAGAGCAGAACAGAAAGGAGGACAGTGCAACGGTTACATCCAAGTGACTGTGACCAGAGAGGCTGCAGGTGCAGGTGTGACACTTGAGCTGTCTCTGCCATCCATAGAAAAACCAGAGTAGCCCCTAAATTGAAATACTACCTATACAGGCACCTTGGTTGCAGTCTGGCTACAGTCAGCTCTTTCAGGTGTGTACAGATCTCGTGGCAAGAACAAACTGCAGCTTCTTTCCTAAATGCAGATGCTGAAGCTTGCTTCATTTTAAACACAGTCATGTCAGAACCACACTGCTTTGTAATGAATGCAAAAAGGAAAGGAAGACAATACTCCCGTTCACTGGAATGAGAGCAGTTGCTGGAAGAAACATCAGCCTTACTTAAACACAGGAGAAACACCCTTCATGTTAAACCCCACTGTAGCCAAATGGGGTCAGTTTCTTCTCCCAGGCAATCAGCAACAGAACAAGGGGACACAGTCTCAAGTTGTGCCACTGGAAGTCTAGGCTGGATGTTAGGAGGAAGTTGTTGGCAGAGAGAGTGATTGGCATTGGAATGGGCTGCCCAGGGAGGTGGTGGAGTCACCATCCCTGGAGGTGTTCAAGCAAAGCCTGGCTGAGGCACTTAGTGCCATGGTCTAGTTGACTGGACAGGGCTGGGTGCTAGGTCGGACTGGATGATCTTGGAGGTCTCTTCCAACCTGGTTGACTCTATGATTCTATGATCCAGAGCCAACAAAACTTTGTACATGGGTGTATAGTTTGGTGAGGAATGGAGTTAGGAGCCACTTGAGTTATACTGCTGATCTTGCACAGCTCCTCTGTGAGACCAAGGGGGAGATCTTAGGCACCCACAGCACCTGGATGGGATTACTGGGAGTCCAGTTTTAAGGCACCTCATATTGTGGCATGTGAGTAATATCTTGAAGGCTGATCATGGAAACCACTAATCGACTCCCATTGTGCTGCTCAGTAAAGACTGAGGCTGATTGAGGCTGAAGCATTTGCTCTGTGAGGAGAGGCCAGGGGAGCAGGGCTTGTTCAGCCGGGAGAAGAGACAGCATCAAAGAAGCTATGCAGCAGACCCCAGCACTTCTGAGGAGGTCATTAAAAAGTTGGAGACTATCTGCTCACAGCAGTGCATGACTTGAGAGCAAAGAAATTCTCGGTAGGTATGATGAAAGCACTTTTCACTCTCAGGCAAATTAAGCAGTGAAACAGGTTGCCAACTGTGTTGTTTCAGAATCCAGATGGGCAAAGCCCTGTGCAACCTTGTCTGAACTCATAACTGTCCCTGCTTTGATCAATATGTTGGACTAGAGACCTTAGGGGTTCATCTCAATCTGAATAACCTACTCACAAAATTCCAGGAGGATTTGCTGTTGTGGTGCTTTAGGAAGCAGAGGGCAGCACCACAGAAGTTCTAACAGCCCTGGAGTACAGCTATCAGCTAGAGGGGAGGCAGAGGTTGGGTTTGTTTGTTGGTTTGGATTGGGATTTTTTGTAGTTTTTTTGTTTTGTTTTGGGTTTGGGTTTGGTTTGGTTGGTTTGGTTCCAAATTCCTTCACAAAACAGTGTAGGATTATTCACCTCAACTAGCAATGAGGTCTTCAAAGTTAGACATCCAGTCTTGGCCAGGAGAAGAATAGGAAATTCATCTTGTCATAAGACAGAGCCTGGAATGGGGGAATAGATAGACAGCATCACTTTGGAGGTGGCAATGTCTCTTGACTAGAGAGAAGATGCTCAGATGCACACTTTGACAGGAATTGCAGGGAGCTCAGAGCCACTCTTAGACAGGGACAGTGTTTTCCAGAAGTTTAAAAACCTCAGTGTGCAAGGCTATGACTCCTGCTATGATCCTCTCCAGCAATTTTGTGCAGAGCAATACCCTGGTTAAGCTCCCAGAATCAGGCATGGGAACATCTATGAGACAAGCACAGGGAGAGCTGGAGAATGCAATTTCAGTGAATTGGCTGGGATGGGATTTGCTGGATTAACACAGCAGGTATAACTAATTGTGTTTATCCTGCCCAGGCAGCAGGCATCAGTGTAATGTGCCTGGAGCTGTTGTGCACTGCATGTTTCTCATCCAGGTTTACTCAATCCAACCTATACACACATACCTTGGGGAATCTGTCTGCCCCAGGTATAATATGCTGGTCTAATCTCGACAATCCTTCTGCCAGACCATGGAACTCATCCCCACTGGAGTCCTCTGTAGACTCATGAGTTTCCAGAGGTATAGGAAGGGAAAAAGTATGTCTGCTCAGTCCTGCTTATGCATATAAACCTATGTCTTCTGACTTCTTATGCTGACCATTTGGGGCTGATCCAAGAGAGCTGCTGAGTGTCTGCAAGAAGCAGAATAGGAGCTGTAGGATCCAAACACAAAGCTTTCCCTCAGATTCTTATGGTCTTGAAAGTACCCACATGCACTTTTTACATCAAACCCCTTTCAGTGCCTAGATCTTCTGGGTACACAAAGATAAAACTTCACTTCTGACAGCCTTGATGAGCTCCATCTCACGCCCAAGCCCAATTAGCATTCAGAAACCCACTCTAACTCCCCTTCAGTTGCATATTTTTCACCTAACACACCTACACAATCAGAGCCTTTATCAAACACCGTGTTTTTCACAGCTTGCTTTGGAAAAAGCAACTAGGAGAAAAGGTTTAAGTCTCTGTCTTTGTCGAGTACTAACAGCAGACCTAGATCACAGAGGGGACCTATATTCAATCCCCACCTCTGCCCGAGGGGATTCAAGACTACAGTGGCCTCCCGAAGGAGGCACTGAGAAAATGCTCTTTAATACTTAGGTGGTTGGCAGTTTGTAGTCCTCAACCTCTGGATGGAGGTTTTCTACTACACAGGAAACAGTTCACTTCATAGGTCCTGGGAGCAGAAAGAAAAAGAAAGCAAGAAGCAGCCTTGCATGCACCCACTTAGAAGTGCACCAGAATGCACATCTCTCTGGGGATGCACTCATGTTTCTGCTCTGACCCAAGTGGTGTCTTTACTGTACACCAAGTGAGAAAAAGAACTCCCACACTCCAGCATTCCACAGCCAGGTGTTTGTAATACTTTCAGAGGAAGGAGAGAAGCTGACAAGGGGTTGTTGCATCTTGGGTGATTTCACTGGTCTGTTACATAAGACAGTGCCATGGTTTAGGCAGTAAATCAGGGTTTAGTAAAATTCAATTACATTGAAAATTATTTGAAAACTCAAAGAAAGAAAGAGTGAAAGCTGTACACCACTTTGGGAGAGAAAGGTAAAACCAGTGTGGGAGTAAGAGACTGAGCTCTGGATTCAAACTAGATGGAGGCAGTTGATACCACGGAAGCATACAAGCGAGGAAGAATGATTCCCGTCCTAACATTGTCTCTGCTGGCCAGCCCACAGCTTGTAGAGATAACATCTCAGGTCATGGGAGCAACATCGACAACCAATCCTTTGAAAGCTAACTCACCCAGAGAAAGCATCACATGAACTGTGGCCACTCTGCTGTTACTTTGGAGTTCACAGTATCACAGTATCACCAAGGTTGGAAGAGACCTCACAGATCATCAAGTCCAACCCTTTACCACAGTGCCCAAGGCTAGACCATGGCACCAAGTGCCACATCCAACCTTGCCTTGAACTGCCCCAGGGAGTTCACCCAGGTTTCTCTAGCAGGAAGTCTACCTCTATCATTGAAATACTCCTTCCTGGAAAATAAGTTTGGGATGTGGTTGTAGGATCTTCAAGATAGCTAGATTAAAAATGGGTGCAACAACTACCTGAAGGGAGGTTGTAGCCAGGTGGGGGTTGGTCTCTTTTCCCAGGCAACCAGCAACAGAACAAGGGGACACAGTCTCAAGTTGTGCTGGGGGAAGTCTAGGCTGGATGTTAGGAGGAAGTTGTTGGCAGAGAGAGTGATTGGCATTGGAATGGGCTGCCCAGGGAGGTGGTGGAGTCACCATCCCTGGAGGTGTTCAAGCAAAGCCTGGATGAGGCACTTAGTGCCATGGTCTAGTTGAGTGGATATGGCTGGGTGCTAGGTTGGAGTGGATGATCTTGCAGGTCTCTTCCAACCTGGCTGATTCTATGATAATGTTCTCTGATAATGTTGCTCCATGAAAAACGGTTTCCATTGATTTCAGGGAAGCTAAGCCTACTTTCCTGATCTCTTGCACAACAGAATACAGAAGCAGCCAAAAACAAAATCACTGTCACCGGGTGATCATTTTCCTTGCACCCTTTTCTTCTGCAAATGTCTCTAAAAGAGCTTGCAGAGACCAAAAACTAAAATGATGGGCTTGTGATCTTAGGCTGAAAACCACACAGAATTGAAAAGCATCCCTGCCATATATTTTTAAATCAAGAGACATTCCTCTGGTTTTGCCTTTTAAGTATTCTTCCCTGTTAGAATATTGTTTTTATTACCATTGAAACTCTGACTGGAAATTGGTTTTTTTAGAACTGCCTTCTCACTCATTTATGGTTTGATTTCCTTTTTTATTAATGGTTTTAATAGGCTCTTACTTTCTAGTGTGTTTCTGCTTGCAATTTGAAAAGATGAAAGAAGCATTTTAAGTAAAAATCCTCTTTTATTCAGAGAATCATTTTTATTTTTATATTGTATTTCACATGAAGAAGACTTAAGACAAAATAAATGAAAATAGTTTTGCAAGAAGCAGCAGGGCAGAACATTAAAGCTTTTGGGTGGGTTTTTTTTTTCCCCATAAATAGCCCAAATCTGCCATCTACTGATAATAAGCAGAAGTTAATGGAACCAGCCAGTTCGATTTTCCGCTGGCAAGAGCTGCTTTGTTTTCCAGCTGTGTAAAACCAGTGCCATCTCGTGGCGATGTTCAAGACTACTCGGAGGAAAGGGAAAGGAAAGGAGAGGAAAGGAGAGGAAAGGAGAGGGAAGGAGAGGGAAGGAGAGGGAAGGAGAGGGAAGGAGAGGGAAGGAGAGGGAAGGAGAGGGAAGGAGAGGGAAGGAGAGGGAAGGAGAGGGAAGGAGAGGGAAGGAGAGGGAAGGAGAGGAAAGGAGAGGAAAGGAGAGGAAAGGAGAGGAAAGGAGAGGAAAGGAGAGGAAAGGAGAGGAAAGGAGAGGAAAGGAGAGGAAAGGAGAGGAAAGGAGAGGAAAGGAAAGGAAAGGAAAGGAAAGGAAAGGAAAGGAAAGGAAAGGAAAGGAAAGGAAAGGAAAGGAAAGGAAAGGAAAGGAAAGGAAAGGAAAGGAAAGGAAAGGAAAGGAAAGGAAAGGAAAGGAAAGGAAAGGAAAGGAAAGGAAAGGAAAGGAAAGGAAAGGAAAGGAAAGGAAAGGAAAGGAAAGGAAAGGAAAGGAAAGGAAAGGAGAAAGAAAACGAAAGGCAAAAGAAAGAAAACAAAAGAAAGAGAAAGAAAGAAAGAAAGAAAGAAAGAAAGAAAGAAAGAAAGAAAGAAAGAAAGAAAGAAAGCCCCCCCCAAAAAAAAAAGAAAGAGAGAAAGAGAACAAAATAGATAGAAAGAAAGAAAGAAAGAGAAAGAAAGAAAGAAAGAAAGAGAGAGAGAGAAAGAGAGAGAGAGAGAAAGAGAGAAAGAGAGAAAGAGAGAAAGAGAGAGAAAGAAAGAAAGAGAAAGAAAGAAAGAAAAAAGAAAGAAAGAAAGTGAGAGAGAAAGAGAGAGAGAGAGAAAGAAAGAAAGAGAAAGAGAGAAAGAGAGAAAGAGAGAAAGAGAGAAAGAAAGAAAGAAAGAAAGAAAGAAAGAAAGAAAGAAAGAAAGAAAGAAAGAAAGAGAAAGAAAGAAAGAAAGAAAGAAAGAAAGAAAGAAAGAAAGAAAGAAAGAAAGAAAGAAAGAAAGAAAGAAAGAAAGAAAGAAAGAAAGCCCCCCCAAAAAAAAAAAGAGAGAAAGAGAACAAAATAGATAGAAAGAAAGAAAGAGAAAGAAAGAAAGAAAGAAAGAGAGAGAGAGAAAGAGAGAGAGAGAGAAAGAGAGAAAGAGAGAAAGAGAGAGAAAGAAAGAGAAAGAAAGAAAGAAAAAAGAAAGAAAGAAAGTGAGAGAGAAAGAGAGAGAGAGAGAAAGAAAGAAAGAGAAAGAGAGAAAGAGAGAAAGAGAGAAAGAGAGAAAGAGAGAAAGAGAGAAAGAGAGAAAGAGAGAAAGAGAGAAAGAGAGAAAGAAAGAAAGAAAGAAAGAAAGAAAGAAAGAAAGAAAGAAAGAAAGAAAGAAAGAAAGAAAGAAAGAAAGAAAGAAAGAAAGAAAGAAAGAAAGAAAGAAAGAAAGAAAGAGAAAGGCAGAAAGAAAGGCAGAAAGGCAGAAAGAAAGGCAGAAAAAAGAAAGAAAGGCAGAAAGAAAGGCAGAAAGAAAGGCAGAAAGAAAGGCAGAAAGAAAGAAAGAAAGAAAGAAAGAAAGAAAGAAAGAAAGAAAGAAAGAAAGAAAGAAAGAAAGAAAGAAAGAAAGAAAGAAAGAAAGAAAGAAAGAAAGAAAGAAAGAAAGAAAGAAACCAATCTTTATCAAAATATCTCTTGCTGCTGGCTGCACAAGAAGCTACTTAGCCATTGTGGAATGGATTCAATAGGCTTGGCGTCCAGCGACTCATTACAAACCTTTGCAGCTACCCTCTGAGGTGCCTGTGTGTTCAGTTGCAGTTTATTTTAGCAGGGGTGGGGAGGAACAACAAAAAAACAGCCAACCCAAAAAAAAAAAACCAAACCCCAAACCAAGCCGCGGTGCAAATTGCTTTTCAGGTTAAATGCACCTTTCTTTCTCTCTTGTTTATTTCATGCTTTCGGGGTTGTTTGGGTTGGGTTTTGTTTTTTTTTCTACTTTTATCTGTCCCTTATTGGATCATCTAAATTATCAGGGATTCTGCGAGGCTAAAACCGTATTGATTGTTTTAAGGTTGCTTTTAGAAGAAGAGAGAGCCGGCTCCTCTTTACAAAAGCAAACGCAATTTGCGAAGCCGAACGAGCTGAGCTTTGTAGGATGCCACAATAACAAAGAAAAGACATCAAAACTAGATATGGTGCTGCTCGGTTTCATATTTCTTCCACCGTTTGACAGGTATTGCTTCCAAATCATAATTTCACCCTGTTGAGCTTGCTAAACATGGGAAAGAGTCGGGTTTTATTTACACAGGAGTCTCACACTCTCGGAGGCGTTGCTAAACAGAGGGAAAAGAGCTATTGCCATGGACAAAGACTGCCCCTGGGACTCGATGCCTAAGTACCCGAAGAATCAGCTGCTCATTCCCCGGGATTTTCAGATACTCACCTTCAAAATGGCTTTGAACATTGAGGCCACCTTGCTTAAGGGCAAACAAATTCAGCTTCAGCTCTGATGATACAAGCCTTTTAAATGTGCTTTGGTAATGCTCCCTCATGGAATCAAATTTGAAGGCAGCTTTCTCTACGCGTGTTGATTTAGAGGCGTAGCAAGCACTCGCACGACTCCGCAGGGTGCCTCTGATCAGAAAGAGAGGCTCACTGCTAACAAAAGGATGGTGAGAGCTCCGTTCATACGCTGGAGACAAGAAAGGACCTTTCTTCAGTTGGCTTATCTTTCCCAGCTCTAGCTTTGCAAAGAGCCAGATGCTGACATCTGATGGGACCACCTGAGGGTTCTTTTCACAGTTAAGAAAATAAACAAGTGGGTTTGAGGCATTTTTTTCTTTTAGAATTCGGATACCTTCTCCTTCAAGTGAATTGAACCACGAAGGTGCTTTGCTACTACCTCCCATCCACTACAAGACTGCGTAAAGGCAGTAGCAGCTCAGGGGTAAACATCTCTAGGTGGCCACAAGCAATGAGGTGAATCACTTTCTGCATAGAGCTGGGCACAGATCTAAATGTTGTCAGGAATTAACAATATGCATTTTTCTGCAAATAGATTCTCAGCATTAGTGGATCTCTCTGTGGCTGTGATGGTTTGGGTGTTCCCTGCGCCTCCACACTTTAGAAATCACCCAGACTAGACTAAGCTGGCTCTGGAAATTGAATGAAGCTTGTATTTACAGCTAGCACAATGTACAAGCAGATATTTACAGTATATACAGTTATAGACAGAAATAGACAAGGTAAAAGGTAATATAGAAACACAACAGCCCTCCCAGAAACCTGAGTCCCCAGAAGGGGCTCTCAACCGCCCCTTCACCTTCCCCCTACCCCTCTCAACCTTACCCCAGTCCCAAGGAAGAATGGAGGTTTGGCCAGGGGGTCAGGAGGCACACTGAATTAGAAAAGAAAATGGAGGGTGAGGCTACAGAGTGAGATCCAGCTCAGAGCTTGCCAGCAGCAGAGAAGACTTCCCCTGTCTGTGTTTTGCTTTTATCCTTATACATCTCAGCAAGCCTATGAGTGAAGTAGACATCACCCTCGCTTTCCTTCCACAGCCTGTAATCCAGTTCTTCTCACCACAACGTTCTAGCTTGCTTCAAACTAGCACAGTGGCTTTCCAAAATCTTCCAGTGTTGTATATGAGGGACTGATATTCCTGGGAATGACTCCTTTGGGACAAACACAGTTAAATGACAGACTGAAAATGTGAAGTACACACATCAGTTTGCCAGGAGTGCTAGTTTGAAGCAGGGTAGAATGTTTTGGTGAGAAGAACTAGATCATAGGCTGCAAAAGGAAAACAATGGTGATGTCTGCTCCCCTCAGAGTCTCGCTGAGATGTATGGGAACAAGAAGGGTAAACATTAGATAACACTCTCACCATTTTTTGTCTGCACTCTCTGGCTCTGGCTGAGCTGCATCTCCCTAACCTCACCTGCCACTCACCTTTGCCTCTTAACCTCTTGGCTGAACCTCCATTCTTCCTTAGGACTGGGGTAAGGTTGAGAGGGGCAGGGGGAAGGTGCAGAGGTGGTTGAGAGCCCCTCCTGGGGACTCAGGTTTCTGGGAGGGCTGTTGTGTTTCTGTATTACTTTTACCTTGTCTATTTCTGTCTATAACTGTATGTACTGCAAATATCTGCTTGTATATTGTGCTAGCTGTAAATAAATAGCTCCATTTATATTCCCAGAGCCTGACTGAGTGTAGCTGGGTACTTCTATAAGTGTGTGTGGAGGGGTGGGGAACACCCAAACCACCACACCAGGATAGAGAGGGTATGGGTGAAACATGATAGGTCCCTCAGTAGGAATCAGCCAATGTATTGAATGTGCCCTGGAGCTCACTGGGAAAGACAAAGAGGCCTACCCCCCCAAAAAATCAATATTATCCTACCATTAAAATCATCTTGTGCAACAAAAAGCAAACATGTCTTTTTAACTCTACCATCAAAAAGAAAGATGTTACAGAATCACAGAATCAACCAGGTTGGAAGAGACCTCCAAAATCATCCAGTCCAACCTAGCACCCAGCCCTAGCCACTCAACTAGACCATGGCACCAAGTGCCTCATCCAGTCTTTTCTTGAACACCCCCAGGGATGGTGACTCCACCTGGGCAGCCCATTCCAACAGCAAATCACTCTCTCTGTGAAGAACTTCCAAGACCTGACTCAACTGTATGTCATTTAATCTTACAAAGTCTCAGTAACACAGAAGGAGGTATGCAGGGCAAGAGATTATGTGGCCATGTGCCTTCGTTCCCATGGAAAGCCTATCAGCATTTGCAGAATCCAAGCTGCATAAGCAATGGAATTAGTCTGTTCTGCCTCAAGCAGCAAAGGAAACCTTCCAAAGATGACCTTGGTAGAAAACAGGTCTTCACTGAACTCACACCGAGCAAGCTAACACAGCTGCAGTATGGGGGTGAGGAGCCTTTTTATCCATCTCACAAGTCCTATCCTAGGAAACACTTTCACCCTGAGTGACAGACACTCACTTGATACCTGTCGTGCATTTGTTGACACCAGTGACAACAGTGTCAGAGACATGATATTGAAAATGTTGTTGCACAAAGGTACAGCCCACAGGCAAAATTATTCAGAGTGAAGTGGTGAAACATACTGATGAAGCAACAGGAAAGGTGAACTGCATTGGCAGCTCCTAGTTTGAGGAGAAGGAATGTCCATACATATAAGAGCAATACCAAAAATCTGAAGGAAAAAAAACCCACAGAATCACAGAATATTAGAGGTTGGAAGGGACCTTCAGAGATCATCGAGTCCAACCCCCCCCTGCCAAGGCAGGATCACCTAGGATAGTTCACTCAGGAATGCATCCAGGTGGGTTTTGAAAGTCTCCAGAGAAGAAGACTCTGTCACCTTTCTGGGCAGCCTGTTCCAGCGCTCTGTCACCATCACTGTAAAGAAGTTTCTTCCCATGTTGCTTGGCAATCCCAAGCACAAATCCAGGCTGGGCAGTGACTGGCTGGAGAGCAGCTCTGAGGAGAGGGACTTGGGGGTGCTGATGGACAAGAAGCTCAACATGAGCCAGCAGTGTGCACTTGCAACCCAGAGGGCCAACCAGATCCTGGGTGGCATCAGGAGAAGTGTGGCCAGCAGGGCGAGGGAGGTGATTCTCCCCTCTACTCCTCTCTGGTGAGACCCCACCTGGAGTACTGCATCCAGTTCTGGAGCCCCTATGACAAGAGGGACGTGAAGATGCTGGAGCACGTCCAGAGAAAGTCCACAAGGATGCTCAGAGGGCTGGAGCAGCTCTCTTACAAGGACAGACTGAAAGAGTTGGGGCTGTTCAGTCTGGAGAAGAGGAGGCTCCCAGGTGACCTTCTTGTGGCTGTTCAGTATCTGAAGGGGGCCTACAAAAAAGCTAGGGAGGGACTTTTTAGGCTATCAGGGAGTGACAGGACTAGGGGGAATGGAGCAAAGCTGGAGATAGGTAGGTTCAGCCTGAACATGAGGAGGAAGTTCTTCACCATGAGTGGTGAGAGGCTGGAATGGGTTACCCATCCAACCTGTCCAGATCTCGTTGGATAGCAGCACAACCTGATGGGCTGTCAGCCACCCCCACACACAGAGAGTTTTGTATAATCAGATAATTTGCTGATAATAAGTGTTGAAATTGCACCACTGGATGGGTAGAAATCCATCTCTTCAGACCAGAAAGAGAGCAAGGAATAAAAAGTCTGAGTTTCATTTGAGAAGGGATATAGTTGGAGTAAACCAGTCCTTTTCATACCTCTGCACTTCCTTTTTCACCAGCCACCACCAACATCCTGTCTGATGCTCAGTTTCAGAGCTACCACTACAGTTTTGCTGCATTTCCAAGCTGCAGTTGTCACACTTGCACCTGTACTTCCCCTAGGACTGTGAAATGATCCCAATAAACTTTAGCAAGATTTCTCTGCAGCTCATCTTCAAGGTCCCTCAAGCTTAACATATTGCCCCTTTGTGCTTACCACTTTATCCACCTCTTTGTTTTTTAGATCAGAAAGTACTTGGGGGGAGGGCTGTCTTTCTGCTCTGCACTTGTGTTGCAGGCAGTATGTGTGAGTCCAAGCCCCTGAAAAGAGCTCCCACGAGGGGAGCATTTGATGAATCAGTAGATATAAAATTGTCATTCTGGACATTATGGAAGCATCAAGTTCATCCATATCTGTTGAATACCCTGAAATGAAAAGAACATTGGCACACAACCAAAGATGCAGATAGTCTTCTTTGGAAAATGGATGTTATCATCCCTCTTGTCTTCAAAGTAGTTTTGTATGCAGTGGAGAGGATCAGCAATGGACTCCACACAATTTTGCTTGGGGCCAGCTTACAAAATAAAAAGGTGAAACATTACAAAGCCGAGTGAGTCAGAGTAAAGACAAATCATTCCTGTGGTGAGCAGCTCCTTGCAGAATCAAAATTCATTTGGAAAGCATCTTAGCATTGAGTTTTCAGGGCCTCATGTTGACAAATGAGACTACCACCAACAGACCCAGGGCAGGAGTGTTATAAATGTTCGCTGCTCCTTCTGTTTATTGAAGCTTTGCTCATGCATCTAAATGACAGAACTAGAACTTGCTTGCCATTTTAGGACACTGCTGCCTGCATTTCAAAAAACACTTCTACAGTGACCTTGATCAATCAGTCTGCCACTACTCAGTGCTTTCATCTGATGATAAGTATCGTGGAGAAAATGTAATGGCACTGAATCAGTGACAAAATTACCACTGCTTTGCAGTGACAGGATTTTTTAACATACCTCCTCTGAATTCACTAGGGAGAGCAGTAGTGGAAAACAAAAGAGACTATGGCAAATTCACTGTGACCTTATCTTTTGGCTTCCTATGTCAACATGAGAAGGGCAATGAAGCTGGTGAGGGGCCTGGAACACAAAGCTTATGAGGAGAGGCTGAGGGAGCTGGGGGTGTGCAGCCTGGAGAAGAGGAGGCTCAGGGGGGACCTCACTGCTGCCTACAACTACCTGAAGGGAGGCTGTAGCCAGGTGGGGTTGGTCTCTTCTCCCAGGCAACCAGCAGTAGAACAAGGGGACACAGTCTCAAGTTGTGCCAGGGGAAGTCTAGGCTGGATGTTAGGATGTTGTTGGCAGAGAGAGTGATTGGCATTGGAATGGGCTGCCCAGGGAGGTGGTGGAGGCACCATCCCTGGGAGTGCTCAGGAAAAGGCTAGATGAGGCACTTAGTGCCATGCTCTAGTTGATTGGACAGGGCTGGGTGCTAGGTTGGACTGGATGATCTTGGAGGTCTCTTCCAACCTGGTTGATTCTATGAAGTAGGACTGTATGAAGATGATGGCAGTCTAATAGAAACACCTGTGAGAGCTAGTGATCACAAAACAATAGTTTAAACTGTGTTGAGTTTTAACTTTGACAAATCACACCTTTTTTGGAAGATCTCTTAATTAAAACAGTGTCTTTTACATTCTTAGTTAAATCATAGCATAGTCAAAGTGTACTTTTTTGAATTTGTATTATAACATTGAGTTCATAAACAACAAAACCAACTTAAAAACTATCATTCCTGTCATTTTTTTTTTTCATTTCAATGCAAAATTAATAATGAAGCCAGTGAAGAATGTTTGTTATACCTGAAGCTGAGATGATGGATTTGGGTGTGTTTTTATTAAACATCTTCAGTCAATTTCTATTCTACCTTCAGGAAAGGTAGGGAACAACTGCAAATATCTCCTCAGACCTCTCTAGTGCAAATGTGGTCTAGCAAGCAGGTGATGGAGGTCCCAAACAGAAATCCATCACCTTCAGTTGCCACTGACTGACTTGTGCTACTCTCTGCAAAAGCACATGAAACTCTATGCATGAATGTACATGCAACTAAAAGCCCAAATAGATTAACACCCTGAGAGATGGTTTCTGAGTCTTAAGCATTTATCTCTGTCTGTCCAGCAGTGATTCTCAGTTTTCACCAGGCCATTTGAAGTTATTCTGGAGATCTCTACTTCTGAGGAACTTCTGCATCTGCAGTACTAAAATCATAGAGAGACCTAGAAAACCTCCCTGCAGAATTTGGACAATTCTGTCTAAATCAAGACACTGCTAGGAATATCCTACAGGGCCTCACACAGTTCATTCTCTGCTCCTTGTCAGGGAGCACCTGCACATTTTACAAGGATGAATAGGACATTTCTCCTAGTGCCTGTAAGAATCCTTGCTCTGGAAGAGTTTGCTCAGAACTCTAGGTTATGTCTGTAATACCAAACTAAAAAGGAACAGGAAGCACTCCTGACCCCAAGGTAATAGATGGAGTTCACACTGCTTTGGATTAGCCTCTTACAGATCAATCCTGCAGAGAACCAGCTGGAGCAATTTGACACAGAGACAGGGAGTAGGCTAATAAGTGTGTATAATCAAGGTTCACTTCCTTAATTTGTTCTCAGACACTCTTTTTTATACCAATTTAAACTCAGCCCTAAAAGCTGTTCTTATGCTTTTATCAAGCAGACTTGAAGGACAAGCGTCTTACCCAAATTAGTTTCAGGGTCAGGTTGTATTCCCACTTATTCAATCTGAATAACCACACCAGAAGCACATGGTTTGGCTTTTTTTTCATGTGTGAGACCATGTTCAGAAGTGCTTTGAGGCACTCACAAGAGCAAGGCCAGCTCCCAAGTGTGAGGTTGGCAGAATCCGTCTCTTTGCAGGTCCCGCAGAAGTCCTGTCTCACAATATATTCTGAGACATCCAGAACTTGAGCAACTCCACAGATGCTCACCAGCAAAAAATTTACATAACACCAGATTTCAAGAGAGGAAGAAAAAAAATCTAAACTGCAGATTTGAGTGCATGTGTCCCCTCTGTGAAGCTGTCCCTACGCTTTCATATTGCGAGTACTGTAACCTTCTTCCTGATCTGCCTATTAAGATATCTAATTATATTAAAACCCATCATCACTTATTCATAAAAGCATCTCTTTAGCACATCCAAAGTGACTGATCCCCAAGGTTAGAGTTGCAATGACAGAGAGGGACGTGTGTGTTTTCACAGAAGCACTCTTCAAACGAGTTTTCTTTGGTAACTTTTCCAGTGAGCAAGGTCAGTTCTATTGGTTTTGTTCAGCTGGAACTTCCCAGCACCAGAAAATTAGATGGTGTAATCTATATACTTTGCCACCTGATCTCCAACCTAAGTATGCTACCTAGCTCCAGTGGTTTCCTTTGATGAAGTGAAACTGTTTATAACATTTTTAATATGCAGGCTAACATTTTCCTCCATCTATAATTGCACAAATCATTGTATACTTGTCTCTGCATGACAGAAATAATAACATCTTATAGAGACCCTGTTAAAACTCACTGAAATCATCCACACAGATGGATATGATTTTATACAAAGTAAAGCAGAGACACATTAATTAGTTACAAGCCACTACTACCATCTCCTAACAAGCTAAGTGACACAGGCTAAAGCATGTACTGCACAATAGCATAATTTTGTTTTGTTTTGCTTGCAGTAGATAAACACTTTCAAACAGTTAATGGGATCAAATGTAACAAGAAAGTCACAAGCTGTTGCTATTTTCCAAGCTCTAGAAACACCATATATATTTCACACAGGCTCCTAATTTTAAGACAACAGTAATGTATCCATCCTTTAACATTTTCTGTTATGTCTGCTTTTCATGTCTCCTTTCCTTGCTTCCTTTCCTTCAGCAACAGTGTTGGAGGCAGTCAATTCATTCCCATTTTGCATCCATCTGTAACTCCTAAACTGATGGCTAGTTATCTAGGATTTAGGTACAGTTTCCTGTGCAAGCACAGTATATAGAATCATAGAATCAACCAAGTTGGAAGAGACCTCCAAGATCATCCAGTCCAACCTAGCACCCAGCCCTAGCCAATCAACTAGACCATGGCACCAAGTGTCTCATCCAGGCTTTGCTTGAACACCTCCAGGGATGGTGCCTCCACCACCTCCCTGGGCAGCCCATTCCAATGCCAATCACTCTCTCTGCCAACAACTTCCTCCTAACATCCAGCCTAGACTTCCCCCAGCACAACTTGAGACTGTGTCCCCTTGTTCTGTTGCTGGTTGCCTGGCAGAAGAGACCAACCTCCACCTGGCTACTGACCTTTGCCAAGACAGGCACACAACCAGAGGACAGAAGTTTTGATACCTCTATTTTTACCTGCACATTTTGAGCATTCTTTAAGATGTGAGGGCAACATCCCAAGCTCCCATGCAGATAGTATATATATAGATACATCTTTTATATTTATATATATATATATATATATATATAATTTTTAAAAGAAGCAACTCCATTTAAAGAAAATCTACTTGCTTTTAATTTAATGGTAACAATTTAGGAAAAAAAATATTGACAGAAACATTTTTATAAACACTGGCATGGAAAGAGAAAGAAAAAAGCCATTCAGAATTTGGAAGTAGGTCCCACTAGCCTCATTTCCAGCTTACAGGAGGTGTGAGATGGTACTTCACACCTCTTCTAAGTCTTGCTTTATTTCTTTTTCTTTTCTATGGAGCAACTCGTGGTCCTTCACAGACTTTTAACAAGTCCTAAATCAAAGTCTTCTGTTGTCAATGTTAAGGAAGAAGAGACCTACAACTGTCACTTCTTGACAATAGAAGAAACAAGATCTTGCAAGGAGCAGGGATAGAAAAAATAGCCACAGGAGAACCTGCCTTTTCACCACGCTGCCAGTGATTATTTTTCCCACTCTACCCTTTTCAGAGTTTTTAGCCACATTTTCCCATTAAGGAGAAATCCCAAAGGTTTCTGGAAAAAAAGAGCACTGGCAGCAGTTCAGACCTTCCTTCTGCCCCATGTCCTGTCTGTGCATCCTCTCACCTGTGAGGAAACTATAAAGCTTCTTATGGTGGGTTTGAGAAATTACCCCTGAGATAACACTTTCCAGAGCAGTCCAGAAGGCTTGGAAATAAGATAAAGCTATATTTTACAGCAACCTAAATTTACATCTATTTGCATGTATTTACAATTATACAGCATTTAGAAATAGTAGAGAAATCAAATCCTCCCCACTCCCAGACAAAGACAGCCCAGAAGGGGCCAATGCCACCTTCTTCTCTCCCCCCAGATAGAGAACCAGCAAGGTCTCACGTTTTATCAGGAAAAGTTATCAGTCTCAAGTTGTGCCGGGGAAAGTATAGGCTGGATGTTAGGAGGAAGTTCTTCACAGAGAGAGTGATTGGCATTGGAATGGGCTGCCCAGGGAGGTGGTGGAGGCACCGTCCCTGGAGGTGTTCAAGCAAAGCCTGGCTGAGGCACTTAGTGCCATGGTCTAGTTGAGTGGCTAGGGCTGGGTGCTCGGTTGGACTGGATGATCTTGGAGGTCTCTTCCAACCTGCTTGATTCTATGATTCTATGAAAGATTAGTACACAGTGTGAAGGAGTCAGAGAGGTGAAGGAATAGTGCCCACAAGCCAAGAAAGCAAGACTGTTTATATATTGGCTTCTTATACCAATCAGCAAACCAATGACTGATACAGACTTTACCATTATTTCCCTTTCACAACCAATGCCTTGCTTATTCACTCTATATTCACAAGAATGTCCAGAAAGTTCCTCTTCTCATTTATCATTTAGAACCCAAGTAAAGTGTTAGCTCTTAAACTGCTATACTTCTTCTTCATTAAAGCCATTCATTTCTGTTATGAGAAGACAAATTCACAGATTCTCTCACCCTGTCCCTTGGCCTCCTGTCTCCTTTAGCCATCATGAAGTTGCACAAGCTTTATTCTTTACCATACGACCCCATGTATTTCAGAGACCTTAATCCTCTGCTTCTCCCCTTCTTTTCCATTTCACATTTTCTTTTCCAGCACATACCTCCCCTAGCCCATCACAAGTCTGACTGGTGAACTCTGAGGCCACTTAATTTCACAGCTGCCTCCAAAGGAAGAGCTATTTAAATGAATACGACATGCCTATCCATGCGACAAATGCTCACACAAGCACAAATACAGATCAAGCATGCAAATGACCTCAAAATGCATGCAAATAATTTCTACATTGACTCAATTTTACCTGCACAGTTTTCACAGCCATTCAGTAAGCTCCAAGCTGTGAGGAAATCTGCACACTTGGAAGAAGGAACGTGCTCCTTGTACTCCCACCAATTCAAAGAGAAACATGAGCAGATTTAACAGGAGACATGAGCAGTGGATAGAGGTAGGACACTAATGTCTGAGGACAGGCTGTTTCTGAGGTTGAGATGTGAGAAATCTCTGGAAAAGGAGAGAGTCTGCACAGCAGGTGCTTGTCTTGCTCTCCATATGACAGAACAGATGCTGAATATTCAATGGATGAGATTCTTAAACATGAATCCCCTTGATCCCTAAATTAACCTGGCAACTGAATCAGCTCCTCTGGTTTAGTAAGAAAAAAACTAACTGTTTTTACCATTTTAAAGGCACTTTCCCTGGGAAAACAAGAAAGAGAAAGACCTATGTATATTTCAAAAAGGGCAGATATTTATCTTCAAATTCCCTAACTGCCTTATTGTCCACTCACACAGATGGGATGTGGAAAACACTTTGGAAAGAGACAGTTCTGTTTGTTTTTCATAAGGCACAAAATTTCATGGGACAGGAAAATCATTTCTTCCAAAGACATATTCAAGCTGCCCTTTGTGGAGCATAAAAATAAAATACCCTGGAGGTCAAGCATAAGAGAATATGCCTCTAGCATCAAGGGAAAAAAAAGGAAGGAAGGAAGGAAGGAAGGAAGGAAGGAAGGAAGGAAGGAAGGAAGGAAGGAAGGAAGGAAGGAAGGAAGGAAGGAAGGAAGGAAGGAAGGAAGGAAGGAAGGAAGGAAGGAAGGAAGGAAGGAAGGAAGGAAGGAAGGAAGGAAGGAAGGAAGGAAGAAAGAAAGAAAGAAAGAAAGAAAGAAAAAGAAAGAAAGAAAGAAAGAAAGAAAGAAAGAAAGAAAGAAAGAAAGAAAGAAAGAAAGAAAGAAAGAAAGAAAGAAAGAAAGAAAGAAAGAAAGAAAGAAAGAAAGAGAAAGAGAGGCAGAAAGAAAGAAAGAGAGAGAAAGAGAGGAAGAAAGGAAGAAAGGAAGAAAGGAAGAAAGGAAGAAAGGAAGAAAGAAAGAAAGAAAGAAAGGCAGAAAGAAAGGCAGAAAGGCAGAAAGAAAGGAAGAAAGAAAGAAAGGAAGAAAGAAAGAAAGAAAGAAAGAAAGAAAGAAAGAAAGAAAGAAAGAAAGAAAGAAAGAAAGAAAGAAAGAAAGAAAGGCAGAAAGGCAGAAAGGCAGAAAGAAAGAAAGGCAGGAAGGCAGAAAGAAAGAAAGAAAGAAAGAAAGAAAGAAAGAAAGAAAGAAAGAAAGAAAGAAAGAAAGAAAGAAAGAAAGAAAGAAAGAAAGAAAGAAAGAAAGAAAGAAAGAAAGAAAGAAAGAAAGAAAGAAAGGAAGGCAGAAAGAAAGGAAGGCAGAAAGGCAGAAAGGCAGAAAGAAAGAAAGGCAGAAAGAAAGAAAGGCAGAAAGAAAGAAAGAAAGGCAGAAAGAAAGAAAGAAAGGCAGAAAGAAAGAAAGAAAGAAAGAAAGAAAGAAAGAAAGAAAGGCAGAAAGAAAGAAAGGCAGAAAGAAAGAAAGAAAGAAAGAAAGAAAGAAAGAAAGAAAGAAAGAAAGAAAGAAAGAAAGAAAGAAAGAAAGAAAGAAAGGCAGAAAGAAAGAAAGGCAGAAAGAAAGAAAGAAAGGCAGAAAGAAAGAAAGAAAGAAAGAAAGAAAGAAAGAAAGAAAGAAAGAAAGAAAGAAAGAAAGAAAGAAAGAAAGAAAGAAAGAAAGAAAGAAAGAAAGAAAGAAAGAAAGAAAGAAAGAAAGAAAGAAAGAAAGAAAGAAAGAAAGAAAGAAAGAAAGAAAGAAAGAAAGAAAGAAAGAAAGAAACCAACCCAGCCAATTTGATGGAGATCTATCAGAGGACACCATAGTCTGCTTCAAAGAGACAAAAGGTATAAAGAAAGAGTAGCCTTTATAATGAGGAACCTCTGTTCATTCTCCAAGTGTCAGGGACTTTGCCATTGACAAGCTATTCCTCTGCCTTCTGCTCATTCAGGCCAAGTCTATTGTGCTGCTGTTCACAGCTCTAATAGGTATCTGCTTCGGACATCATTAAAAGTGCTGTGGCTTGAGGGATTATTAAGTCTCTGACCTGTTTATTAACGGCAGGAATCTATAAACAAATAAGTTTCATTTTGCCTGGAGCCTTGTTGTGTCTTCAAAACGCATCTGAGGACCATTTCTGCTTTAAGTTTCTGATTATGCCGAGACTCATTAAGTCACAGGAAAATACAGCTTGCACAGCACGGTGGCTATTTGGTGGTTAATGGGTCCCTCACTGTCGGTGAGAAGCCTTTCTATAAGTATCTTCTTCACTGTAAAACTTACATAGCTCCAAATTTACTGAGGCAGCCAGCTGCAGTAGCAGGCTCCTGAAACGTGACAGAATTAGAGGAAGAAATAGTGTGTGGTTTGCTAGAGGCAAGTTATTTTAATACAATGCAGAAGTGACAACTCTCTAAGTTTAATCATCAGGCTCCTGATTTTCTCCTCAGCACTTGAATTTCACGTGATATAGGGAACTGGGTAGACTGGGGGTGTTTAGCCTGGAGAAGAGGAGGCTCAGGGGTGATATTATTACTGGCTACAACTACCTGAAGGGGCATTGTAGCCAGGTGGGGGGTGGCCTCTTCTCCCAGGCAAGCAGCAATAGAACAAGGGGACACAGTCTCAAGTTGTGCCAGGGTAGGTATAGGCTGGATATTAGGAAGAAGTTCTTCACAGAGAGAGTGATTGGCACTGGAATGGGCTGCCCAGGGAGGTGGTGGAGGCACCATCCCTGGGGGTCTTCAAGCAAAGCCTGGCTGAGGCACTTAGTGCCATGGTCTAGTTGATTGGTTAGGGCTGGGTGCTAGGTTGGACTGGATGATCTTGGAGGTCTCTTCCAACCTGGTTGATTCTATGATTCTATGATTTCCTCCTCCCAGCTCTTGCGTGTACCTGCCAGATTCATGTTGGGAGCCATGTTTTCAAGTTTCAACCCCTTAAATAATTGCATTTGTGCAAGACAGGCCTCAAAGAGGAGTTGATACGGGTTTTCCAAGACATTTGGCTGCTCTGGCATATTCAGCATGGCTGAGACACATAATTAGCACATTGTTGGCTTTGCCTGTCCAATAAATCATTTTACTTCTTTCAAATACTTCTGTGATGCCTTTCAAATAGAAGCATGTCTATTTACCTAATTTAACTGCTGCTAAGAGCAAAAGGGACATAAGAGTGGAAATTTTCTGTTCTTGACTTCTCCCAGATTTATACTGCTAATCACTGAACTTCATCATGATCTGCTATGCCAAGTAAAAATGAGTATTGAGGCTTGCACACCAGTGCATATATGTTTGTGGATTTCTGGATGAACAGCACATGTATGGAATCATAGAATCAAGCAGGTTGGAAGAGACCTCCAAGATCAGCCAGGCCAACCTAGCACCCAGCCCTAGCCACTCAACTAGACCATGGCACTAAGTGCCTCAGCCAGTCTTTGCTTGAACACCTCCAGGGATGGTGACTCCACCACCTCCCTGGGCAGCCCATTCCAATGCCAATCACTCTCTCTGCCAACAACTTCCTCCTAACATCCAGCCTAGACTTCCCCCAGCACAACTTGAGACTGTGTCCCCATGTTCTGTTGCTGGTTGCCTGGCAGAAGAGATCAACCCCACCTGGCTACAACCTCCCTTCAGGTAGTTGCAGACTGCAATGAGGTCCCCCCCGAGCCTCCTCTTCTCCAGGCTAAACACCCCCAGCTCCCTCAGCCTCTCCTCATAGGATTTGTGCTCCAGGCCCCTCCCCAGCCTTGTTGCCCTTCTCTGGACACCTTCCAGCACCTCAACATCTCTCTTGAATTCAGGGGCCCAGAACTGAACACAGCACTCAAGGTGTAGGTACATGAAAACATTAAATTTCCTCACTTTTGAGTGGCTAATAAGAACAAAAGCATTTTTTTCCCCTTGGGGGGGGGTGGTGAATCTGTGAAGCTCTTTCTACTGTGTTATTTTGGCTCAATCTCAAGCTAAACCAAACCAAGATGGTAATTAACACAGAATAAAACACTACGATGCTTTCAAATATCACATGAATGCATCTCAAACTCTCAAAGTCTCGAATTCATGTCTTTGAGGTAGATCAGTAAGCAATGCACTCAAGCCAGACAGTGGTAGTCTGCCTCTCCTCTGCAGACCCCTGGTATCCACGGACCAGTTCTCAGCAGGGATCAGTTCTCAGCAGGGACCAATCATCCAGTATGACATAACCATTTATCTTTGTGATTGATCATGCTCCAAGACAAGGACATTTCTAATTTGCTTTAGGTTGATTCTATCACTTCTTTGAGAGGCAGCACTTCCAGACAAGTCATGAAGCTCTCTGTTGTTCTCAACAAGCACAGACTCCTAGACTACTAGATGTGTTTTCTACCTGCCTTTCTGATTACAAGGCTGTCAGTTCTTTATTGCTATTTCAACTCAGAACTCTCTTAAATCAATGGCTATACTTTTCATTGGAAGTAACATCACAGCATCTATATTGCTTCATCCTCTCACCTCTCTCATTAAAAAAATTAATTAAAGAAAAAATGTTCTGATAATTCCTGCTATCTCCCCTCTACATCTAATAGCAAAGAGAAAAATTATGACCTAGAAGCCTTGCAGCTTAGAAAGGTGGGGTCCATATTGCCTGTCCTTAGACTTTTGCAGTGCAGACCTGTTCATTTCATTCCAGTATCTGAAAGGGGCCTACAGGAAGGCTGGGGAGGAACTATTTACAAGGTCTTGTAATGACAGGATGAGGGGAAATGGGTTTAAACTGGCAGAGGGGAGATTTAGACTACATGTTAGGAGGAAGCTCTTTATAATGAGGGTGGTGAGACACTGGCACAGGTTGCCCAGGGAGGTTGTGGATGCTTCCTCCCTGGGGGTTTTTAAGGCCAGGTTGGATGAGATCTTGACCATCCTGCTCTAGTGGGAGGTGTCCCTGCCTATGGCAAGTGGATTGGAGCTGGATGATCCTTGAGGTCCCTTCCAATCCAGACCATTCTATGATTTGAACCTGTCACTCTGGGCTTTCTTAGTAGATGATTCCAGGAATATATTTTTTTACTGGACAAGACTCATATGACCTATTTTTGCTATCAAGTTGTGGATGAGAGGTAGTTTGTATTTCTCTCTATTGTTTTGAAAGGTCAGGGAGGGTAACTACCTTCAGTTCCAACACATACATACATTGTTACATACATACATTTGCTGCTGGTTAGACAAATCCCAGACTGGGTGATCAGAACATCCAGGGCAAAACGGGTTTGAAATGGAAGTACAATTTCACTGATCAGTGCTGGGCTCAGCACTGGTCAGGCCATACCTTGAGTCCTGTGTCCAGTTCTGGGCTCCTCAATTCAAGAGAGATGTTGAGGTGCTGGAAGGTGTCCAGAGAAGGGCAACAAAGCTGGTGAAGGGCCTGGAGCACAAAGCCTATGAGGAGAGGCTGAGGGAGCTGGGGGTGTTTAGCCTGGAGAAGAGAAGGCTCAGGGGGGACCTCATTGCTGTCTACAACTACCTGAGGGGAGGCTGTAGCCAGGTGGGGGGTTGGTCTCTTCTGCCAGGCAACCAGCAATAGAACAAGGGGACACAGTCTCAAGTTGTGCTGGGGGAGGTCTAGGCTGGATGTTAGGAGGAAGTTGTTGGCAGAGAGAGTGATTGGCATTGGAATGGGCTGCCCAGGGAGGTGGTGGAGTCACCATCCCTGGAGGTGTTCAAGCAAAGCCTGGATGAGGCACTTAGTGCCATGGTCTAGTTGAGTGGCTAGGGCTGGGTGCTAGGTTGGACTGGCTGATCTTGGAGGTCTCTTCCAACCTGGTTGATTCTATGATTCTATGATGGGGGGGCGGTGGCCATTTGAGCTAGATTTCTAGCTCAGACATAAAAATATTCAGCAGAGAAATTTAGAAGTAGAAGCTCTGAGGGGAGAGGTGAACGTTCTAGGGATAGGCCATATAATGGCAACAATGGATAAGTTAATATCATTTCATTGGAGCATCAAGAGCTTTATGTCTAGAAGCACAGCTTGTACCTTCCCCTTGCTGCTTCTGCTGCTTCAGCTGCACCTGCTGCTATCTTCCCCCACCGCTGCTGTTTTGGCTGTGCTGATTTTGCTGCTTTGCCACTACTTGACCCCTTCCCCATCCTCATTAGAATCATAGAATCATAGAATCAACCAGGTTGGAAGAGACCTCCAACATCATCCAGTTCAACCTAGCACCCAGCCCTAACCAATCAACTAGACCATGGCACTAAGTGCCTCAGCCAGGCTTTTCTTGAAGACCCCCAGGGACGGTGCCTCCACCACCTCCCTGGGCAGCCCATTCCAATGGGAAATCACTCTCTCTGTGAAGAACTTCTTCCTAATATCCAGCCTATACCTACCCTGGCACAACTTGAGACTGTGTTCCCTTGTTCTATTGCTGGTTGCCTGGGTTATTATATTTCTCTAGTAGTTTATTTTCTCCTTTTGCTGTTATATTTAAACTATAAGAAATACAATTTCATCTTTCCCTGACTTTACAAAAACATCTATGTTGTAGCAAGTTTATTTTACCAGGGAGAGGGATCCACCCTAACCCAGAACATGGGACAGACAAAAATGGAGAGCTGAACAAAACATATGACTTGAGCATACAATTCCCAGACAGAGTGTGGGGTAGAGGATGTAAGGGTAGAAACAGAATGACTGGAAGAAGTGAGTGTGAAAGAGTAAGCAAACTCACAACTGATGCTGAACATTCACCACTGTGATTGGCCAACAGCCTTTCTCTGAGGATAAAAAGAAAAGAAAATCAGAAGTCAATACAAAAGTATAATGAAATGCAGCAAAATACAATAAGAATATAATACAAGGCTTTTATCTTAATGAATTCTTACAGGGTTTGAAGTCTGACTTGCAAATTACTCTTTTCAGTTTTTGAGGCTGGTTAACACTGACATCTCTAATAGCAAACTCATTCAATTTAAATAAAGCAATATGTTATTGACAGTTGTTGAGAAATGGGAAGGAAAAATAAAACCAAAGGCAAACAAAAGAAAAGAAAATAGACATGCTGAGAAGGAAGCTATGCAAAACATTGCTTGGCTGTCACTGAGCTCAGATGGCAAAATATCAGTGAGAAAGGCCTAAACTCACTCTGCTTCTAGCCCTCTGTGTTCCATCATATAACAGAGAAATCTGTCCACATCTCAGCATGGGACTCAGCACATTTGACATATGATCATGTACGCTTGTAAGCTCCTATCTTCTGTTCAAGACTCAGATAAAATATCTCCTTGCCCTGCTGCCCTAAAAATGGAGATTACCACCACAGCCTTTTTTTTTCCTTAGCACACTTCAAGCTTGTATATGTGGTGCCAAATCCATTCTAAGGAATAGAATAGGAGGGAGACTGTACATGGCAAATGTGAGGCTTATTGATTTGTCTCTCACCTCCTCTTGCTGCTGTAAAACCTGACAAGGAAAATAGCAAATTCTTTTGTGTTCAGCTCTGCATTCTGCTCTATTAAAACTTAGCTGTATGACTACTCCTTGCCCTGCTACTGCATGACAATAATGGAAATTACACTTGAATATCCTGAGTTAGTGTCTAGTTCATGCAATTTCATAATTAACACCTGGTAAAACAGCAGCCTCTAAAATGTTCTCACACTATAAATAAGAAAAGGATATTTAGATACTAGACCCTAAATAATTAAACACCATCCACCTTAATGTCAACATTTTTTACCTGGGGGTGCTGGTAGAGAGTAGCTGAAGATGAGGCAGCAGTGTGCCCAGGTGGCCAAGTGAGCCAATGGCATCCTGGCCTGCATCAGGAACAGTGTGGCCAGTAGGACGAGGGAGGTTATTCTGCCCCTGTACTCAGCACTGCTCAGGCCACACCTTGAGTGCTGTGTCCAGTTCTGGGCTCCTCAATTCAAGAGAGATGTTGAGGTGCTGGAGCATGTCCAGAGAAGGGTGACGAAGCTGGTGAGGGGCCTGGAACACAAAGCCTATGAGGAGAGGCTGAGGGAGCTGGGGGTGTGCAGCCTAGAAAAGAAGAGGCTCGGGGGGACCTCATTGCTGTCTACAACTACCTGAAGGGAGGTTGTAGCCAGGTGGGGGTTGGCCTCTTCTCCCAGGCAACCAGCAACAGAACAAGGGGACACAGTCTCAAGTTGTGCCAGGGGAGGTCTAGGCTGGATGTTAGGAGGAAGTTGTTGTCAGAGAGAGTGATTGGCATTGGAATGGGCTGTCCAGAGAGGTGGGGTGGTGGAGTCACCATCCCTCTAGGTTTTCTAGAAAAGACTGGATGAGGTACTCAGTGCCATGGTCTAGTTGACTGGATAGGGCTGGGTGCTAGGTTGGACTGGATGATGTTGGAGGTCTCTTCCAACCTGCTTGATTCTATGATTCTATGATTTCTTTTGAGATAAATAGGCTGACACAGAAAGCACCCATTCACTTATGCTCTGTTAATGTCACAGGTAGGACCCATTTCACCTGACTTTGGCTATGTAAGTTATGCAGCTAGTCTGAGATAGCTACCACAGTTTCATCAGTGGGGGATCTGGAAGATTCATCTCATCTGTCTTCAATATTTATGTACTGTCCTTTTGAAGGATCTCCCCTTCCTTGAGAGGGGGCATGCATGACTACATAAAATTAAGCTAATCATAAGGTGAGTCATGTTACCTGAGACTAATCCTTCTGTACTTAAAACAATGTGCTTAACACCTGTAAGATTCTCACATACTCAGTTTCTCCCTTCAAAGACAGTGTGCAGTGAGCATTTTTAAAGCAAGCCAAGGTGATACAGCAGACTGTGCTTCACTACTAAATAAGAAATTAGGTAATCTGGAATGCATCACAAATCTCTAGCCACAGCTATGCCTGATCTTTCATTCATATCCTTTAATGATCTTATTCTTGGCAGCTACAGCAAGCATAGCCTCTGCTCTCACTCAGCTCTAGCGACACACTGGTTGGGGCTGTGGTGTAAGTGGCAGCTGACGAGCATGGGGCAGCTCTTGATATTTTTAAAGCACAGAAAGAATCCCAAATGAAAGTTAATACTTTTCAGAATGTTTTCTAATACTTGCTACACTGCTGGGGAAGTCAGCCTGGCAGTTTCTTTGCTCACACCACACAGGAGGATTGCTGGCCACTTGGTTTGTTTGTAGACATTGAGAACTTGATTTAGTTACCTGGAGATAGGGGCTGGTGTCAACTGAGACAACTTAGCATATCCACAGCATCTAGATGCAGCTCACAGATGTGACACAGGATTTGTAGTAGACCCTCTGTTATCAATACAGGGAGCTAGATAACACCCAAGACATGCAATAACATATTAAATGGCACTGGGCATCCACGTTTCAGCAGCTGAATTCATCATCAGGAATTGAATTTAACTCAAGTCCATCACACTTAAATCTAGGTATGCAAATGTGAGACGTGTCTAAGCTTCTATTAGAGCCACTGCAAAGTGGTCAGTGGAGCCCAGAAAACTGGTGTCTCACCTTAATGTAGGAGCTGGAATTCAGTTCCCTCTATCTTCAAAAGATATTGAAAGCCTTTCTGAAATGGCCTTCGTTGTGGAGCTGTTTGTCATGGTGCCTTTGTGCATATTTCAAAACTTGTTCAGCCTTTGGAAAGCCTGAAATGTTTTGGATGTCCAAAAAACCTGCATTCTGTACAGAAAACAGCAGGACAGCTGTGACAGCTAAAGGCAGTAGAGTGTGAGAAGGTTGACTTTCAAGTTTGAGTGTTTTAGCTGAATACAATGAGCGGTTCTCACTTTAAAGATAGTGCAGTCCAGTCTCACCAGCCATCAGAGGCTGAAATAGAGAGGTCCTGAGGCCATTCCCAAGCTGACTTATCCTTCGATTTTGTGGTTTAGTGACACTGTCAAATTCTCAGCTCTTGGCTTAAGACCAAATTCAACATCACACTCTGGACAATCCTGTGTCTTTGACACCTCTCCCTTTTTGGTTCTGTGTCTATGCATGGAATGAATGCTTTAACATTTATCTACTTGCCAATATAGAGAAAGACATTAAGAATCACTAAAGCCTTCAGAAGTCAGGTTATGTATTTAAATGCTTTCAACTCCATGACCAACTGCACTCATGTTCACTGTACTGAAGCTCGATATGCAACCAGTAGGCTACCTCACCAAATGAACAACTGTGAGAAGCAATCACACATTCAAAGCTTCCACACACTTCCAAGAGAAAGTTATTTAGCACACTTGTCAGTGTAATTTTGATGCATTAGGAAAAGTCATTGTTCAGTGGAGCTCAGACTGTTGCCTTCACCTCCAGAGACAGATGGCCTGCTGCCAGCTTCTCTCTGTTGCCTGTTGAATGATACAGAAATGCTGACTGACTCACAGCCTTTTTTTTCCCCCTAACCTTGCCTTTTCTTATTTAGCTAAATGCTTTCTTTAATTGTTCCTATCATTTGAAAATAAAGACAAAAAGGAAACTAACAAAAGTTCCCTACATGGCTAACTTTGTAAGGATGCATTGGGACATAGTCAGGGATTGTTTTAAATAAATTCATATATTCTGGCTGTATTTACAACTCAGCTAGGCATGGATTAATGCTATTTTATTCATACACTGTAGTGTCTCCCTGGAATTCTGAAACATTATTTAAATGTATCTTGCTAAGTAGATGAGGTTTGTAAGTTTTCAGCTAAAGCTCTGTAATACACATTAATTATGCAATTACTGTCTTGGGTCTGAATTTATATAGGCAATCAATTTACTTAGTTCTTTCTGCAGCATTATTGACCAATACACCACAGATGTACATTACATATGCATGCAAAGTGATACATTAAAGGCAGAGATTGCAGCTTCTCCTATTCTACATTCACAACACTTTCTAATATTAAGACTTACTTTATTCAACTTAAAAAATGTTGTTTAAAAATTCCTCTACTGTCTTAGCATAAAATATTCCAGAAAATATGACAACATAAAATAGGCTTAGAATTAATATCTTAACTTAGATCTGTTGGAAGGTAGGAGAGCCCTGCAGAGGGACCTGGACAGGCTGGATGGGTGGGCAGAGGCCAATGGGATGAGACTGAACAAGGACAAGTGCAGGGTTCTGCACTTTGGCCACAACAAACCCAAGCAGCGCTACAGGCTGGGGACTGAGTGGCTGGAGAGCAGCCAGGAAGAAAGGGACCTGGGGGTACTGGTGCATAGTAGGCTGAAGATGAGGCAGCAGTGTGCCCAGGTGGCCAAGAGAGCCAGTGGCATCCTGGGCTGCATGAGGAACAGTGTGGCCAGTAGGACAAGGGAGGTTATTCTGCCCCTGTACTCAGCACTGCTCAGGCCACACCTTGAGTGCTGTGTCCAGTTCTGGGCCCCTCAATTCAAGAGAGATGCTGAGGTGCTGGAAGGTGTCCAGAGAAGGGCAACGAAGCTGGGGAGAGGCCTGGAACACAAACCCTATGAGGAGAGGCTGAGGGAGCTGGGGGTGTTTAGCCTGGAGAAGAGGAGGCTCAGGGGGGACCTCATTGCTGTCTACAACTACCTGAAGGGAGGTTGTAGCCAGGTGGGGGTTGGTCTCTTCTGCCAGGCAACCAGCAACAGAACAAGGGGACACAGTCTCAAGTTGTGCCAGGGGAGGCATAGGCTGGATGTTAGGAGGAAGTTCTTGCCAGAGAGAGTGATTGGCATTGGAATGGGCTGCCCAGGGAGGTGGTGGAGTCACCATCCCTCTAGGTGTTCTAGAAAAGCCTGGCTGAGGCACTTAGTGCCATGGTCTAGTTGATTGGACAGGGCTGGATGATAGGTTGGACTGGATGATAGGTTGGGCTGGCTGATCTTGGAGGTCTCTTCCAACCTGGTTGATTCTATGATTCTATGATGTTAAAGGCCTTTTTCCAACTTTAATGATTCTATGATTCTAACAGGAATCAGTAGAGTTGTGGAAAACCTACTCTAGACAGATGAGAGAAGAGCTTATTCAAAGGGTGGAGAAAGGGCATGAAGGTACTAACAGAATAGCATTTTTGCACAGACATGGTTGCTGAGATTGAATTTCATGTGAATAAAACATGATCTACAGATGAGCTGGTTTAGGACTGAAATCCCAGATGATTTTGAAGGCACAGAGGAAGTCCAGCAGGGGTTTGTACTCCAGACTTAACCTCAAGCCAATGATTCACACAGGGCCACAGTCATAGAATCATAAAATCATAGAATATCTTACATTGTAAGGGGCCCATAATGAGTGTTAATTCCAGCTCCTTGTTCCTTACTCCCTAATACTAAACCATATGGTTATAGTGTCATCCAGATGCCCCTTGAAGTCTGACAAGCTTTGTGCCATGGATCCTAAGCTCTGGCTTTAAATTTTGATAATGCAAAAGACCCTGGAGGTAAAGGTTAGGTCACAAGGGCATTGGCTAAGCCTTTCTTAAGGAACTTTTTAGAGTTCAGTTAAGCTGCCAACACAGATGTAGCCTTGAGAGATGGGAAGAGAAACAGAGAAAAAGAGGAAGAATATGTATGCAACTAAAATTCAGGGTTTAGTCACTCTATTGTGGTCAGATTTCCTATCTCTGTTTTTTTTTGTTTTGTTTTACTTGGTTGGGTTTGGTTTTTTTGTTTAGAAGGAAAGGGGACAAATAAGGATATCTGAACACTAGCAAATTCCAGTGTGAACAGAAATGCTGCTATTTTTTGCTTCCTATTAGGATAGCAATCAAGGTCTGCATTCCTAAGAATCATTAAAAACAAATTCTCTGCTAGAGAAGATCCTTGCCTCCTTGTTGCCATGCAGCACATGGCATAATGAGGCCCATGCTCACAGAGCCACACTTTCTAAAACTAGATTACTTACAAAATCCATAGCTCCCTCAGGTAAGGAAAATTTTAAAGCTTTTCAAGTGGCAGAATTAGCAAAGCTATTTGGTGGTGTTTCTCCTCCTAGGAGACTTCTCTTCTCAGCTGTTGCTTCAGCCTGGCAGCCCAGATGAAAGAACAGCCTAGGAAAGAACAGATGAGGTACTCTGCAGGCAGGGGTAAAAAGATCATTTTCACACCAGTCACAAGAATTGGATCCCTCTGCTGCATAGGGAGCTAAAATTAGCCCTCTCTACATGCCTTCAACTTTTCAAGCATTTCTAACAGCTCACAGACTAGAACTGTGCTCTATGGAGCTACAAGAACCACCCCTACTGAAATTTTAGTTGCATTGCTAAAGAAAGAATTAGAAGGGTGTTAGAATGCTAGCTCTTCCTCTGCTTGTTTCTTTTCCACTTGAAGAAGTGCCCTCACAGCAAAGCAAAGATTTGATTTGTCCCTTTCTCCCTGCTTCTCATTGCCCTGACTCATGGCTGCTCTGTGCATGTGAGATATGGAAAAAATCAGGAAGATTTGTTGGAGTAAGTTGTGATCAAACAACCACATTTTGGATTTTGGCAAAGATGAACTGAAGATCCCATTCAAAAAGACATTTGCCCAGTCTTAAAAGAGTCTTAATGAGGAGTTCTATTAATCAGCAGTTAACAAACATTACCATAAATATTTCTGACAAAATGTTATGCTTGAAAGTTCATCTGCTCTAGCAGCAGAAGCAAAATCAGACTAAAATCTTAATTAAAATATGAAGAAGAGGCTTGTCATGATCTTCAACACAGTGGAAGATTCCTTTTTTGCAAATCAAGCCCTCTCTTGCTGTCACATTACACTGTATTGTTAATGAGCCCTTTCATTTCTCCATGCATAGCAAGACATTTAATCTTAGCCATGTATTTGAAATGATTGATGCTCCTCTAATTACATTTTATGATGTATTGTGCTGCGCCACCTCTAATGAGTAGCAAACATGGCATTACCTCACCAGTCCTCAACCACAGAAATCAATAACTGACATTTATTCAATGAACTGCAAATTGGGATTCACTAACTTCTCTTTGTGATGAGGAAATCCAAACTGTAATTAATTTTCAGGCATACCACAAACAGCAAATTCACGTATGGACTAACTTTTAAAGTGATTTGCTCCTTCTCTGGCTAATTACAGCATAGCAAAACTCTCAAGTTATCATTCAAAGGGCTGAGAAAAGTCAATGGCTTGACAGAAGTAGTCTCCTTCAATGAGTAGAGCATCATCCCAGTTGTAAGTTTCTGAGACTACTTCAGAGCCATTTCCAAAGGCATGAAGTTGTTCCTGTCTTAGTGAATGAAGGTGGCAGCATTCACAGTCTTACCTACATACATTTACATGCACAAGAGTACAAAAGAAACTCTGTGTTGAGGTTGCCTATTAGGAAACAAATATCCTACTGTAAAAAAAAGACATAATTACCCTTTTTGAAAAACAAACATTGTATCAAGCCCTACGAGGAGAGGCTGAGGGAGCTGGGATTGGTTAGCCTGGAGAAGAGGAGGCTCAGGGGTGACCTTATTGCTGTCTACAACTATCTGAGGGGTGGTTGTGGCCAGGAGGAGGTTGCTCTCTTCTCTCAGGTGGCCAGCACCAGAACGAGAGGACACAGCCTCAAGCTATGCCAGGGGAAATTTAGGCTGGAGGTGAGGAGAAAGTTCTTCACTGAGAGAGTCATTGGACACTGGAATGGGCTGCCCGGGGAGGTGGTGGAGTCGCCGTCCCTGGAGCTGTTCAAGGCAGGATTGGACGTGGCACTTGGTGCCATGGTCTAGCCTTGAGCTCTGTGGTAAAGGGTTGGACTTGAGGATCTATGAGGTCTCTTCCAACCCTGATGATACTGTGATACTGTCATACTGTAAACTGATCATTTCTAAGGCTTCCATCAAGTTCAGTGATGTAAAAGAGGCTTCAGCCTCAGGACTCTATCTGTAAATAAACCATGTTTATTTTCTTAGATTATACAGCAGAGAGTTATTCTTACCTCCAGGAAAGATGCTCTTGGCTCCTCTTGGCATCCTTTGTGAAGAAAGGAATCAAGAAAGACTGATGGAGAGGTCAAACTAGTGGTAAAATAGGGTTATCACTATGATTTGCAGTTAATTGCTTTGAGTTTCTTTTCAACCTTGCCTCCCTCTTTAGCTTCTTTTGTAAGTGTCTCAAAGACAAGGATGTCTCAAGGTTGACTCTAGAGCAGCTACTAGAATCCAAGTATAGATCTTCTTTACTGAGTGTGTGGTCAGGCACCGGAATGGCCTGCCCAGGGAGGTGGTGGAGTCACCATCCCTGGGAGTGATTAAAAGCAGAGTGGATGTGGCACTTGAGGCTATGGTCTAGTGATGAAGGATGCTGGGATGAAGGTTGGACTGGATGATCCTCGTGATCCTTTCAACCATAGCAATTCACAGTGATTAGATGTTGTGCTGAGGGATTTGGTTTGGTCAAGGACTTGTCAGTGTGAAACTAATGATTGGACTCGATGAGCTCGAAGTGCTTTTCCAATCTAAGAAATTCTGTGACTCTGTGACCTGACAAATGGCAGAAGAGGAATCACCTTATATAATGTTTCCAGACTGTCATTGGATTTTCCATCAATATCTAAGGCAGGTGGACAAAAGGGCAAAACTACAAACCTCAATTTGCATATCTGAGTTTTTCAAAAGAAAATTCACTTAAAAGCCAGGCTTGACACATTTATTAAGCCACAGTAAAAACCCTTCTTTACCTCCTAAAACCTGGTTGAACCCTGATAGAAGAAAATTACAGAAATGTATTTCCAAATGTGCTTTGGCTTCTATATAATGTAAAGCTGATGTGAATGTATGGAGTTAATTTAACCTAACCTCAATAAATACAGGTCTCTATCAGCCGTGAATGGTTAATCCATAGACAAGCCTGCTAATGAGTCTGCTATTCTGTTGAGGTTAATGAGCCCTTGAGCATCTGGTGGAGGCACAAACACTCAGCAATTAGTGTCTTTTATTCAAATCAGCTGACAGGCTAGGCAGCAGCTGATTGCCTGCTTCTATTACATTGTTGCCATAGTACCAAGCATGCCAGTTTTGAGCCTGCACGCGCTGGTTATGTTGGTTAAGAAAAAACTCCTTCACCTTATCACAGAATCAAGCAGGTTGGAAGACACCTCCAAGGTCTCTTCCAACCTGGTTGATTCTATGATTCTATGATTCCAAGATCATCCAGGCCAACCTAGCACCCAGCCCTAGCCACTCAACCAGACCATGGCACTAAGTGCCTCAGCCAGGCTTCTCTTGAACACCTCTAGGGACAATAACTCCACCACCTCTCTGGGCAGCCCATTCCAATGCCAATCACTCTCACTGGCAACAACTTCCTCCTAACATCCAGCCTAGACTTTCCCCAGCACAACTTGAGATTGTGTCCCCTTGTTCTATTGCTGGTTGCCTGGGTGAAGAGACCAACCCCCACCTGGCTACAGCCTCCCTTCAGGTAGGTGTAGACAGCAATGAGGTCCCCCCTGAGCCTCCTCTTCTCCAGGCTGCACACCCCCAGCCCCCTCAGCCTCTCCTCATAGGCTTTGTGTTCCAGGCCCCTCACCAGCTTTGTTGCCCTTCTCTGGACACCTTCCAGCACCTCAACATCTCTCTTGAATTGAGGGGCCCAGAACTGGACACAGTACTCAAGGTGTGGCCTGAGCAGTGCTGAGTACAGGGGCAGAATAACCTCCCTTGTCCTGCTGGCCACACTGTTCCTGATGCAGGCCAGGATGCCATTGGCTCTCTTGGCCACCTGGACACACTGCTGCCTCATCTTCAGCCTACTATCCACCAGTACCCCCAGGTCCCTTTCTTGCTGGCTGCTCTCCAGCCACTCTGTCCCCAGCCTGTAGCACTGCTTGGGGTTATTGTGGCTGAGCCAAATCATATGGCTTCACGGAGTGGATTTGAATTGCTAAGTCTCATTTCAGGTCTTTGTGGCTTCTATGCATGGTCAACAAATCTGGAAACGAACTCCTCTTCAAGACAGTTTGGCTCAACCACCAAAGGTGAAACTGAATAGTTACTGTATCAATACAGGAGGAAGCAGAAAATTATTTTCTATTCCCTGTTAGCAATACTAAGATTTACAGAGGCATGCATACTAAAGCAGTATTCCTTCCCAACATTCACTGCTCAGAGGATATGATGGTTCCTAGAAAACAAAGTTCATGTGGGAAATGCAGGGTTTTAAATTGCCTTTGTGCCACTGGAGGAACCTGTACCTGCAAAACAATTCATTTACAAGGAAAGAGTAGGGGAAGAGGAGAAAAGGAAAGTAAAGAAATACTATTATTCAGCCTTAATAGATAAAGAAAATGAGGTACAGAAGGAAGTAACCACATCATCCATTTTCAGCTACTTTAGCACCTAACTTGCATGCTTTGAAATGTACCCCAGAGAATCCTACTTCTTGTCACTGGGCACATGTGGAAATTGCAAAACTTATTGATTACCCTTGGTCTCTCAATTGTAGCTAAGGTAAATCACCACAGCAGCCTAAAGTAAATGTTATATATATGCTTCAAACAAGCCAAGGATCCTGTTCCAGTGACAGCTGCTTCCCCTGGGTTGATTGTAGTGGCTCTTAATCCTAGTTATTCATCCCACCCTTCTCTCAACATAGGAATGTCTCAGCTGGGACACTGCAACTGCAAATGAGGCAGCAATTAAACTGCCATACTTCACAGGCTGGTTCAGGTGAACTGGCTTCCCTTAATAAACTAGGCTGACACTTGTGACAATCCAGTCTTAGTTAATGTTGATATTGCAGTAGAACACACACATCAGCCAAGCCACATTGTCCTTGCCCTGGTCTCTGTTGTGCCATACAGGTTGCTAACATTCAGATAGCCTATCAAAAAGGGTTCATATATACACATCTGGAAGAAGACTGAAAATACTAAAACAGTCAGTCATCAGCAAGTTTGCAGATGACACCAAGCTGGGGGGAGATGTGGCTGGGTTGGAGGGCAGAAGGGTTCTGCAGCAGGACCTTGACTGCCTGGACAGATGGGCAGAGTCCAAGGGGATGGTGTTCAATAGCTCCAAGTGCTGGTGCTGCACTTTGGCCACAACAACCCCATGCAGAGATACAGGCTGGGGTCGGAGTGGCTGGAGAGCAGCCAGACAGAGAGGGATCTGGGGGTGCTGATTGATACCCACCTGAACATGAGCCAGCAGTGTGCCCAGGTGGCCAAGAGAGCCAGTGGCATCCTGGCCTGCATCAGGAATGGTGTGGTCAGCAGGAGCAGGGAGGTCATTCTGCCCCTGTACTCTGCACTGGTTAGACCACACCTTGAGTGCTGTGTCCAGTTCTGGGCTCCCCGGTTTAGGAGGGACATTGAGATGCTTGAGCGTGTCCAGAGAAGGGCAACGAGGCTGGGGAGAGGCCTTGAGCACAGCCCTACGAGGAGAGGCTGAGGGAGCTGGGATTGGTTAGCCTGGAGAAGAGGAGGCTCAGGGGTGACCTTATTGCTGTCTACAACTACCTGAGGGGAGGTTGTGGCCAGGAGGAGGTTGCTCTCTTCTCTCAGGTGGCCAGCACCAGAACGAGAGGACACAGAGGAACAAGTTACACCAGGGGAAATTTAGGCTGGAGGTGAGGAGAAAGTTCTTCACTGAGAGAGTCATTGGACACTGGAATGGGCTGCCCGGGGAGGTGGTGGAGTCGCCGTCCCTGGGGCTGTTCAAGGCAAGGTTGGACGTGGCACTTGGTGCCATGGTCTGGCCTTGAGCTCTGTGGTAAAGAGTTGGGCTTGATGATCTGTGAGGTCTCTTCCAACCTTGGTGATACTGTGATACTGTGATATACTGTGACACTGTGAAAAGAAACAACAAAAAAAGGGTACTCAATTAAGAGCTAATTTTCACAGTAATTTGGGGGGGAAAGCATGTTTAGTGGGGAATATGCACCACACTTCTGACTCTAGACTAAGATTTGGGTAGGTATATATTCTCCATGAGAAGCAGACTTCAAACTGCTTTGGTGTTTGAGGAAGTTTTGGTTAGGAGCTCAATCTCAAATTTCCTGACACTGTATATTACCCCACTAAACACTTTTGAAGTTAAGAACCAGCATTTAACTCCATACTTTTAATTCAATAACCATCTCCATTTTCAAAGAAGACATTCTAAAGTGCCTGTTTTAAGTAAGTACATACAATGCAGCTAAAAGATAAAAAAAAAGAGTATCACTTAGAAGAATATGCAGCCAAAATGTAGCTACCTCCTGGAATGCTTTAAGCTATCCAAGTAGTCCATAAATAGCACCCCAACTCATCCACTAAAATAATTTACTGGTCCCAGATCACTTATCATTTATATTATACTTTGAGTATTTTTTCTGGGTTTTTTTGATGTTGTGAAGTGCTTGAATTACTCATTTTTACTGTGAAAAGCAATTCTTTATAAATGATCCAGGAAACCACCAGGAAGAAATGAGCATTTTCAAACAGAAAATCTTTGCTCTATTCATTCTTTATTTAGCTCAACTGTAGAAGACCCCAAGAATGTCCTCAAATGATCTTAATCTGAGTCAGCTGGCCTAATAACAGCAGTTTGCTGCCCAGTATCCAATTTTAATTAATCTTCTTTAACTAAAATCCCTATTAAATAGTGCTCAAATTTTGCTTTTCATTGGAAAGAGGGTTAACTGTATCTGAAATGACCACAAATGAGTGCTAAGTTAGTCCTTCAGTATTTTCTGTAGGCAAACATTTTGAGATAGGACTGATATTATATGGTATAGAATGTACCTTTGAGAATTCCCTTTGGGGAGCTCAAGCTAGGAGCAGGTGTTGATCTGTTGGAAGGTAGGAGAGCCCTGCAGAGGGACCTAGACAGGCCTGATGGGTGGGCAGAGGCCAATGGGATGAGATTGAACAAGGCCAAGTGCAGGGTTCTGCTCTTTGGCCACAACAACCCCAAGCAGTGCTACAGGCTGGGGACAGAGTGGCTAAGAGCAGCCAGGAAGAAAGGGACCAGGGGGTAAGATGAGGCAGCAGTGTGCCCAGGTGGCCAAGAGAGCCAATGGCATCCTGGCCTGCATCAGGAACAGTGTGGCCAGTAGGATGAAGGAGGTTATTCTTCCCCTGTACTCAGCACTGCTCAGGCCACACCTTGAGTGCTGTGTGCAGGTCTGGACCCCTCAATTCAAGAGAGATGTTGAGGTGCTGGAAGGTGTCCAGAGAAGGGCAACAAAGCTGGTGAGGGGCCTGGAACACAAAGCCTATGAGGAGAGGCTGAGGGAGCTGGGGGTGTGCAGCCTGGAGAAGAGGAGGCTCAGGGGGGACCTCATTGCTGTCTGCAACTACCTGAAGGGAGGCTGTAGCCAGGTGGGGGTTGGTCTCCTCTCTTAGGCAACCAGCAATAGAACAAGGGGACACAGTCTCAAGTTGTGCTGGGGAAGGTCTAGGCTGGATGTTAGGAGGAAGTTGTTGGCAGAGAGAGTGATTGGCACTGGAATGGGCTGCCCAGGGAGGTGGTGGAGTCACCATCCCTGGAGGTGTTGAAGAAAAGCCTGGCTGAGGCACTTAGTGCCATGGTCTAGTTGAGTGGCTAGGGCTGGGTGCTAGGTTGGACTGGATGATCTTAGAGGTCTCTTCCAAAGTGCTTGATTCTATGATAAGTCAGTTGTCCTGTCTGTGCCCTCTACCAGGCTCTTGCTCACCACCATCTTAATCATAGCGTGACAAAAGAAAAAGAGAAAGCTCTGAGGCTGTGCAAGTACTCTTCAGTAATTGACAAAACACTGCTGCATTTTCAGTACTATTTTATTCACAAAACCAGAGCCCAGCACCATATGGTTTACTGCAACAAATGTGAACTCCACCCCAGCCAGTCAATAAAAGGAACATTAAAAAGTTTTCTATATATATATACACAGATGTATTTATAAACATGTCTGTGTACAATAGTTTCCTAAATAACCTGCATTCCTCATCTCTATTTTAAGAGTCATCGTGTAGGAGCCTTTACTCATACAGTAGCACAGAACTCAACCAGCCATATGGGTGTAAAAGCCTACCTGCACTCTTTTGGATGCAAAATTGAGGCCAATTTGGTGCCATTTTTAAATAGCAAAAGAAGTCTAGATAGGCAAACTGATATATCAGACAATAAGTAATACAGGATGTGTTTGACTGTAGATGTGCAATTAGATCATAGAATCAGAATAAACAAAGTTGGAAGAGACCTCCATGATCAGACAGTCCAACCTAGCACACAACCCTATCCAGTCAATAGAGCATGCCACCATGTGCCTCATCCAGGCTTTGCTTGAACACCTCCAGGCACAGTGACTCCACCACCTCCCTGGGCAGCCCATTCCAATGCCAATCACTCTCTCTGTGAACAACCTCCTCCTAACATCCAGCCTAGACCTCCACCAGCACAACTTGAGACTGTGTCCCCTTGTTCTGTTGCTGGTTGCCTTATTTATTTACAAATTCATTTCAGTATAAAAACATGACTTGGGTTCATTTTCTAACTCCTAGCAGCACTAATTACATGCTTCCACATGGTTTTGACTTAGATTCACAGACAAAGTATATAGGATGATTTTTTAAGAGGTGATTTCTCTAGATAGAGATTGTTTTTCTTATTATTTTTTCCATAATTGGGATTTTGTTTACACATCTCATCTGGCAACTCTTTCTCATAAACATAGACAGAAGTACACAGTACATTTTTATCATACTCTATGGTATCTTTTCACTGCTCTTTCAGCATGTTGTCCCCATTTCAGAGGCACTTAGGGGCAACGTGTTCTGTGAAAGGTGATTTAATCCTCTGTGCTGTCTTGACAGGTCAGTTGCTGGGTTAGTCTGTCCATCATTTACAAATCTTTCAGATACAGTCTGCAGTCTTTCAGCTTTAGGAATACTCACTTGACAATAACACACTTTCAGCTTTGGTTGCCAGGGATGAAAATTAGACTTTCCAAACTGATGTATGTGCTAATAAAGTGTCATTGCAGAATGTGTGATTGTACAATCATTTTCATAATGCAAGGGAAGTGTTTTCCTTATTTGTAGCTGCTGGGCATAAGAACTGTGATAGCTCTCTGCATCCTTACATGTCTTTTCCTCTGTAGAGGATATGTTCAAGTCCTCCAAATGAATACCTGCATTGGAATTCAACAATCTGATATGTTTTACTAAATTACAAATAATATATTCTCCTAACGACAGCTTCTAACCCCCACTGTTCTGTGACTGTGTGACTCTGACTTTTGCAACCTTATGTTTGGATCAGCAATATCACACTCACAATGGGAAGATCTTAGATAGAATCATAGAATCAACCAGGTTGGAAGAGACCCCCAAGATCATCCAGTCCAACCTAGCACCCAGCCCTAGCCACTCAACTAGACCATGGCACTAAGTGCCTCATCCAGGCTTTTCTTGATGTTTATACTCTCTTCAAAAAGCAGCTGTATTTTCAAATAAGCATATTTCTTCTTCTTTTTGCTGATACATAAGATACGTCCTAAAATCATGCTAGGATACTACATATCGTGATAGGATCCTACAAGCACCTGTATGAAGTGAGCTGAAATAAACTTATACCTGTGTAATAGATATGATTTAATGCTCACCAGTTCAATTGTTCATGCATCCCATTTGTATTTTTACAGTGCACACATGTGATAGACACTTGGCAACCCACATGGGCCAACATAAACAGACACTTCAAAAGTATTCAATGATTTTAGTGTCTGTATTTTATGCTGCTCAGCTTCAAGAAACCTTAACAAAGCAATGCTCAGCACTTGCTCACTCTTAAGTCTTTCTCCAGTGTGCTAAACCAAGCATCCAAAAATGAAGAACTCAGAAGCTAGTCACTTTGGGATTTGGCAGTGTTTAACATGAGACTGAGCCTCCACAGCCATCATATCTGTGTAATATCAGTGAGATGTTTCACTGGTGATTCAAGGACATGGGTTACTAGTGGATCAGACATCTCTACTTGTCAATGTATTTTTGCCTTTCTTCATACAAGGGTTTTGGAAAGGAGAATGATAAAGTTTGTTTCAGTTCACTTCCACCTTGCCTACAAAACTGAGCTGCTAAATTTTATGCTTTCCAAACTCATTTTGATTCATCTCTGAAGACAGCTTCTTTAGCCTTTCTCCACTGATATCTGAATGCCTGTCATTAAATTCACTGCTTCCTCTCCCACTGTCCCTCGTATTCAACTGATCTGAAGCCACACATACACTAAAAAGGAAAACACTGAAACTTTCTTTTCCATGCAACACAAGAATATGAAGTACAATATATCAAACTGTTCATTTGGAGAAACAGGCATATCTATCTTAAACTGGAAGTAGGTTTTTCCTCCAGATGAAGAGATGAAGGATGAAAAGAAACAAAAACCTGACTTTCCTAAGGGAGAAGAATGCCTTTGCTTACTCCTTTGCATAGATTTAAATATCATCACGGCACAAACAGATTTTCAGATTAAAAACAACAAAAAAAAAAGACTCAAGTGCAAGAACTGAAGAAAAGTTCAACATAAATACGGCACAAAGATCTGCATAATGCTTATCTGCAGTACAACCTGCAAATTTAGAGGATGAACAGACCTGGGTTTCTCAGTTTACAGCTGAATCACAGAAGAATTGGTTATCTGGGTGCTCAGCAGCTTTCTCATTAAGGCCATTCTCCAGGTCAAGCAGCAGGCAGCTGAGCAGCACACACTCAGGTTGCTCCACCATGATGGAGCTCTGAGCAGGGCAGGGCTGCTGTCATTGGTGTCAAGGATGAGAATGGTGACTGTATGGCCACCAGCTCCAGCATGTAGGTGGGCTGGAGCTCTCAATCCAGCTGCTGGAGCAGCACGAGGTAAGCATGGTGCAGCTCTGCATCTCCACACCAAAGTGGCTATTGAGGGCCACTCAGGAGAGCAGGGAAGAGAGAAGCGTGGCCCAAAGTCAATCACACAAGAGCTGCCTGTTTTGAGCATACCCAGAGCAGACTGTTTAAAGCAAAGAAGGTACAAATGATGAGTCCTCCTGCTCCCCCTCAGCTCGACAGGCCAGCAATAATCTCTTGGCCAAATCTTGCCAGGTTAAACAACATCAGTTAGTGGCAGTACTGCTGATGGAGGATATAGCTGAAAGAGATTTGCAGAGGTTCCAAGGAATAGGGGTGAAGGATATGTTATGGGGTCATTTCTTTAATTTGCTCTGAGCAACAGCTTTTATCTATGATCACAGAGAAGAAGGCATACAGAGGTGGTTTTGACAGCTACGAGCTGTCTCACCTACCCAAACAGCATGTGCCAGTGTCCTCTTTCTGAGGCCATCACCAAATTCACCTTGATCAACCCTCTTTTTAGAAAATAGTAAAGATTAAGGTCCATGGAAAGAGCACAAAAACTGCAGAGCAGCTTTGGCCTACTGTGATTTCAGAGAAGACTCTCCTGCTTATACCAAAGCACAAATGACCAACGGGACTGGAGAAACTGGTCACAGGTAGAAAGTGGCAGAAACTGAGTTTTATGAAGTGATGCCAAAAGGAGTTGTGCAGCCCTTCTGTGTTTGTCTGGCTGTTTCTGAGTCACCCTGATTTTATGCACTAGCAATTGCTCTGCTCCACATGTCAGTCTCTGGTCCTAGCAACAGTGGCAAAATTATCTTTGAATAAAGCCTTTTCATGAGAACCATGAATATTTCTTTATCCTCTAAGCTTTATACAGAAAATCTCCCATCTGTGAATGATTTGATTTTCCAATATGTCTTTTTCACTTGAAAAAGGCAGGGAGGTTCTTTTTGCCCACCAGAGCTGACAACTACAGTACCACTTCAGGATATGCTTTTGACAATGATGTTTTAACAACCAGAGGCCAACAGTGCATGACTTATCTCTGAGTCTTACTTATTCATAATCAAGCCTGAGGTAGCAATGTTTTCTGCTAGGTTGTCTAGGACTTTCTTTGTTTCTGTCTAGGATCACTCTTGTTCTGGCCATCATGTACCCACAAGCTGACTGCCATGGGTGTAGTGTCACCCTGTTGTTTTCTTGCATGCCCTGTGGCCCACCATCTCTGAACAAAGCAGCTTCTGGAGTTTAAAGGAAGGCATCTTCTGAGGCAAGATCAGCACCTCGAGTACTGTGTTCAGTTCTGGGCCCCCCAGTTTAGGAGGCACACTGAGATGCTTGAGCGTGTCCAGAGAAGGGCAACGAGGCTGGGGAGAGGCCTTGAGCACAGCCCTACGAGGAGAGGCTGAGGGAGCTGGGATTGGTTAGCCTGGAGAAGAGGAGGCTCAGGGGTGACCTAATTGCTGTCTACAACTACCTGAGGGGAGGTTGTGGCCAGGAGGAGGTTGCTCTCTTCTCTCAGGTGGCCAGCACCAGAACAAGAGGACACAGCCTCAGGCTGCACCAGGAGAAATTTAAGCTCGAGGTGAGGAGAAAGTTCTTCCCTGAGAGAGTCATTGGACACTGGAATGGGCTGCCTGGGGAGGTGGTGGAGTCGCCGTCCCTGGAGCTGTTCAAGGCAGGATTGGACGTGGCTCTTGGTGCCATGGTCTGGCCTTGAGCTCTGTGGTAAAGGGTTGGACTTGATGATCTGTGAGGTCTCTTCCCACCTTGGTGATACTGTGATACACCCATGAAGTGACAGCTAGGCTAGACCAGACACTCGTAGATGTACGCCCTGGGCAGCCAGGGATTGGAGGGTTATACCCACTACGGTTTACCAAGCCCTCTGTAGTCTTCAGGGTGGATCTCCCCTGCAGAGCTCTGGAGAATACATACCTGCTGCCTCTCCGCTTCGGGTATCACAGTATTATCAGGGTTGGAAGAGACCTCACAGATCATCAAGTCCAACCCTTTACCACAGAGCTCAAGGCTAGACCATGGCACCAAGTGCCACGTCCAATGCTGCCTTGAACAGGGTGGTACAGGGAATTGTCAAGCCCCCCCCCCGAGGCTGCTGCCCCGCTTGCAGCACGCACATACAGACCACTCACCCTGCCTGGCTCTCAGGCCGAATGGGGCTGGATGAGGCTGTAATTCCGCGCTTCGACTACAGAGGGAGCCAGGGCTCTGCTGTGGAGAGCGCGGCGGGGCGGGCGGCGGACGCGGCTGCGGCGGGGGCTCAGCGCCGCTCCTGGGGCGGGCGGGTGGCGCTGGGGCGCCCATCCTGCAGCAGCCAGCAGCTGAACCCGCAGCCTGGCTGACAGCTGAGGCTGTTTGCTTCTCCTCGCTGCGAAAACACGACCCACGGGCAGCCCCTGCCAGAAGGAGGGGCGGGTTGTGAATACGCAGTTATACACCGCAGATTTCCTCAAGTCACAGTGTCACAGTACCACAATATCACCAAGGTTGGAAGAGACCTCACAGATCATCAAGTCCAACCCTTTACCACAGAGCTCAAGGCTAGACCATGGCACCAAGTGCCACGTCCAATCCTGCCTTGAACAGCTCCAGGGACGGCGACTCCACCACCTCCCCGGGCAGCCCATTCCAGTGTCCAATGACTCTCTCAGGGAAGAACTTTCTCCTCACCTCCAGCCTAAATCTCCCCTGGCGTAGCTTGAGGCTGTGTCCTCTTGTTCTGGTGCTGGCCACCTGAGAGAAGAGAGCAACCTCCTCCTGGCCACAACCACCCCTCAGGTAGTTGCAGACAGCAATAAGGTCTCCCCTGAGCCTCCTCTTCTCCAGGCTAACCAATCCCAGCTCCCTCAGCCTCTCCTCGTAGGGCTGTGCTCAAGGCCTCTCCCCAGCCTCGTCGCCCTTCTCTGGACACGCTCAAGCATCTCAGTGTCCCTCCTAAACTGGGGGGCCCAGAACTGAACACAGTACTAGCTCTAACCATGAAACCGTCATAACTACGTTTGTCAAGCAAAGGAAAGCGCGGGGAGGGTGCTTCCAGCTCCCCAAATGCCGGCGGTGAGAAGGCTGGTTTTAACGGGAGCAGAAACTTCTGCAAGACCTTGAAAACTTCTGCTCTTCTCCTTTGTTTTTTATCCTGCGAGGTAAACAGTTTCTGTTCGGTTTCATCCCGGGTGCAGGTTCTTCTAAAACCTGGAAACAATTTGCATCTCTCCACTCTCTGTGCATCCTGTAGGTTTTACGGCAGTGTGGTGCCGTGGGTGATAGCTTCGAGATTTAAACACTGGCAGCAGAAGCCATTAAGAAGGAACTGATCTATTTGAGCAGCAAATCTGAGGGGTAGAGTTTTGTTTGCATTTTGCAGTTATTCCTTGAGACAGGACCAGGGTTAATAATCTAAACCAAAGGCATACAAATGAGGTATGCCTTCATGTCATGTTTTCTCATACTCTAATTAAAACCTTTGCTATTACATTCTTGGAATCATAGAATCATAGAATCAAGCAGGTTGGAAGAGACCTCTAAGATCATCCACTCCAACCTAGCACCCAGCCCTAGCCACTCAACTAGACCATGGCACTAAGTGCCTCATCCAGGCTTTTCTAGAACACCTCCAGGGACAGTGACTCCACCACCTCCCTGGGCAGCCCATTCCAATGCCAATCGCTCTCTCTGACAACAACTTCCTCCTAACATCCAGCCTAGACTTCCCCCAGCACAACTTGAGACTGTGTCCCCTTGTTCTATTGCTGGTTGCCTAGGAGAAGACACCAACCCCCACCTGGCTACAATGTCCCTTCAGGTAGTTGTAAACAGCAATGAGGTCTGCCCTGAGCCTCCTCTTCTCCAGGCTGCACACCCCCAGCTCCCTCAGCCTCTCCTCATAGGCTTTGTGTTCCAGGCCCCTCACCAGCTTTGTCGCCCTTCTCTGGACACGTTCCAGCACCTCAACATCTCTCTTGAATTGAGGGGGTCCAGCCTGCTAAGTCCCTTTAATGCCATATATTCTGAGAAGATAATTCAGGTTCACTGAGAGCTAAATATGCCACAGATTCAGTACCTTCATGGCAGGTTAAAATATAGCTAAGATTACTAAAGCGCAGCAGAGTAAGAAAAAGTCATTTTTATCAATTCAAAGCCATCTTTTCTCTCACCTGGTAGAAATTAAGGAAGAACCAGAATTAATTGATATCTGAACTAGATGCAGAAGATGATTTCTTGAGTTATATCACATTCATTTTATCTCTAATCTTGTAAGGTTTTTTATACCCAAAGCACCTTTTCGGACACAACGCTCCCAAACCAGCAGTGGCATAAGGCTGCAGTAGGAGAAAATTTGCTATTCTAATGATTTATAACCAAATACTTTACTTATTAGCAAAAGGTAATACTAGATCCATCAGTCTGGACACAGGTAAATTAGCCATTAGTGTTCTGACACCTAGCGTAAAACAACTGGTTAGGTCTGGCCAGGTAAGTAATTAATTTAGGTTCTCTTTGTGGACACCATGGGAATTACAAGGTGGGCTGAAACGACTCGTGTATCTCAGATGACTAATTTGTATTAAATGCCTAGTATTTAGGCTACTGAAAAGAGGAAAAATTATCTCCCCATCACAGTAACATAGATATAGCAGAAGCCGGTTCCACACAAGTGCATAGGTGTCTAGTCCTACAAGTTTCATTGGAAGATGTATTGCTGTCTACAACTACCTGAAGGGAGGCTGTAGCCAGGTGGGGGTTGATCTCTTCTGCCAGGCAACCAGCAACAGAACAAGGGGACACAGTCTCAAGTTGTGCCAGGGGAAGTCTAGGCTGGATGTTAGGAGGAAGTTCTTGCCAGAGAGAGTGATTGGCATTGGAATGGGCTGCCCAGGGAGGTGGTGGAGTCGCCTTCTCTGGAGGTGTTCAAGAAAAGCCTGGATGAGGCACTTAGTGCCATGGTCTAGTTGATTGGTCAGGGGCTGGATGATAGGTTGCACTGGATGATCTTGGATGTCTCTTCCAACCTGGTTAATTCCATGATTCCTAAGCAGCTTCTAGATAACACTTTAGATAATAAACAATTGAACAGAGGAAGAAAGCAAGGACTTTATTCTTAATATATGTATGAGGAAACCAGGGTACTGTCATAGTTTGAGGGGTTCCAGGTTATCCCTGACTCCATAGAATCATAGAATCATAGAATCAACCAGGTTGGAAGAGACCTCCAAGATCATCCACTCCAACCTAGCACCCAGCTCTAACCAATCAACTAGACCATGGCACTAAGTGCCTCATCCAGGCTTTTCTTGAAGACCCCCAGGGACGGTGCCTCCACCACCTCCCTGGGCAGCCCATTCCAATGGGAAATCACTCTCTCTGTGAAGAACTTCTTCCTAATATCCAGCCTATACCTACCCTGGCACAACTTGAGACTGTAGAAAAACTAGAGACCAAGATCCATCCCAGAGGATAAACTAGTCACCCCAGGGTGTTGTAGTTTTGTTATTCAGCCCCATAAGCCTGCAAATACTTTGAAAGCAGCAATATTGATTTGTTCTCTTCCCTCCCTGCCTCTTCAACTCTCTGGAGGGATCCTTATCTGGTAACTAGGTAACTGTGTAGGAGGACCCTGTGGTAGACCATGGGCCGCCACAGTGCATCTGGTCTGTCTGGGGCCTAATCTGAGACAATGGGGAATGGAAGAAAAGGAGCACTGAGGTTGGTTTTGGTGGGTCTTGGCTTGGGGGGAATTCTTATCTATCCTGTGTCTGTATTGGGTGTTAAGGATCCATGTATGCCATATCTTTTTCTGCACATTTTTAAGTACAAGCTCTGTATTTTCATCTCCAATTCAGCAAGAGCATTGTTATTTTACTGCCCCTTTTCCTTAGAAAAAGAGTGAAGTGAAACAATCTCAGTCTGTTGCAGTCTTACACAAAAACCTACCACAGGTATGAAGAGAAATTAAATCTGTAAAATCCTGTGAAAGTTAACAGGAATTGCTTGACCACTCTGCTTTCCAAGACAACAATCAAAGGGCATCCAGAGGAGTTGATACACAAGAGGTCCAAAACAAACCAAGGGGGACACTGCCAGGCTGTTCCATAGTGGTATGGGAGCTGGAAGTGGGGGGTGGCAGCAAGGAAGGCAAGGAAGAGCATTGTCCTCACTGCCAATGATCCAGTCCCTTAATAACCAAAAGGAGTAAGGCTGGGAAACCAAGGGTCATCCAAAAGACCAGTGGCTGCCAGACAGGTTTGTGGTGACGAAAAAGGTCTGAGGGAGGTCAAGGCAGCAAGCCAGGACCAAAGAAGAGGCTCTGGTGATTCAATGACAAATACTTCTCTGCACCATACATAGACAAATTGAGGAATCCATTATCACATCCTAATACAGATACTGAAAGCTTAGCAAGCTTTAAAATTTGACAGACAAAAATCCGTGGAAGAAAAAACTACCTGGAGTTGCTAGACACAGCATTCCTATCTTTGGTGCTGAAAATCCTGGCATTTCAACCTGGTGGACCCTGGGTGAATTCACCCAGGAATATCAGTTGCACACTTATCCATATCTTATAAACTTTCCTAGGTTCCTGCTGTCAGCCACTCTGACCAGCACACCACTGAACTGGTTCGATAAGATGGACAGAGTCATGGCACAGTACACCAAGGTGTATGCCTCTTGCATAGTATAGAGGTGTTTGTGAACACCTGTTCATTTGACTCACGATCCACTGTACTTGACTCCTTCACTTGTGCTAAGGAGAGATGCTTCAGAAATGCCTACTCTGCAACTGTACTTCAGTCTGTGTTTGCAGCATTTCATTTGTTGTACCTTTCTGCCTATTGAGAAGGGTGTAGGGGGAAGGGAGGGAGTCGGAGGGGGGTTGTTGTTCTGTCTGCATGGGATGATGGCAATTGCATAGCCCAGCTGGAATGGGCTGCCCAGGGAGGTGGTGGAGTCACCATCACTGGAGGTGTTCAAGCAAAGCCTGGCTGAGGCACTTAGTGCCATGGTCTGGTTGACTGATTAGGGCTGGGTGCTAGGTTGGAGTGGATGATCTTGGAGGTCTCTTCCAACCTGGTTGATTCTATGATTCTATGACACATCTACAAAAAGATGTATTTTTTTTTTAAACCTATTTGAACAAAGCAATTTTTGTAATTGCAATCCCACAGTACTGCCTGTTTATGAAAATACATGTAAACTGATCATGATTTTAGCCTGTCTTTCCACATTTCATTTGTCTATACTTTTGGTAGCCATATGTGCCCTTTTGTTAACTTCCCAGTCCCTTGCAAATCCATTCATCAGTTACAACTACATCTGAGAGTCAAACAGAAGTCCCAAAACATTATATTCTTACAATAACTAGGGACTGGAAGGACCACTTGAAAGCAGAGGAAAGGCTGCAGCATAAGCACATACACTACTGCATACCAGAGAATCAACCTGGGAAAGATCCTTGTCCAGTGTAGCTTCTGGAGAATCTTCATTTGGTGTTCACTCCATATTAGACCCTGGAGAACCCAGCTTCATGGAACAAATCCTTATGAAAACAGGCTTCATTTGCTCTGCTGCTCATGAAGTTGCCTAAATTGCCAATCACTCTTTGAAGCTGCCAGACAAAAATCAAAAGTTTGGGTTGCAGCTTGCCAAGCTAAACTTCAGTTGGTATTAACTCCACCAGCTGCAGTGGAGTCATGATTTAGTCAGCTCAGCTGTCAATTCTCACAGCATTTCGGTCCCAATATACTGGGGCAGTAAAAGAGAAGGACTTCACCCTGCTTCCTCACTTCCAATTGCCCCACTTCTTCTCTGGTGGCTCCATGTTATTCCAGATTTTTGTCATCTAACAACTCTAATCCAGTTGAGGGTTTTTTGATAGCTTGGCTCTACAAAGGAGATTCTATGTTTGTAAATAGAAAGATTGAAGAGATTTGAAAAAAGGTCAAAGCTGTCTCCACCAAGAGTGACATCATTAACAGAAATCTCACAGATGCAAGTGCTTTATGTATTGTTTCTTTCTGAAATCACAGAGGAGGAAGAGCTGCCAAGGCAAGTTTATTTCTACCACATATTCTCTAGTGTAGCGGTACTTAAATGACAGTGCTTGAAGCTGCTTTTGTCACAACCATGAAGCATCAGTCACTTTTTGAGCAGTGATGCCTTCTGCTCATCATAGCCCTGAACGAGGTTCTTACAGGGTTCCCAGTGGCTGTTTCATCCAAGCAAATTCAAGAGAAGTCTTTTTCTTCAGCACACACAGCTGCTCCTTGTCGGTACTTTTTTTTTCCCCTTCTTTTTTGGTGTAGCTCCAGCCAGGATCAAAATTGGGCATTAACACATCGTGTGCAGAACCAGATTTCAGAAAGGCCTGAGAAGACTACACCAAAAAGTCCTGCAAGGCACAGAAGGAAATAAAATAAAATCCTTCACCTGGAAAGTGAGTGGATACAACATGGAATAAAAGCCTGAATACTATCCCAATATTACTTTTGCATGTAACAGTGGACTAATACCTAGAGAAGATGCATGTTTCACCCATGAACAGACTGAGCTAGTCATGCTTATAAGAAACTACTGTTGGCTCTGTGTGTCTTCAAATGCTTGATGGTTTACTTTAAAATGTTTGTGAGTAAAAAACTAAATACTAGCCCAATATTACTTTTGCATGTAACAGTGGCAGTATGGATTTTGAAGACTAATACCTAGAGAAGATGCATGCTTCACCCATGAGCAGACTGAGCTAATCATAGAATCATAGAATCAACCAGGTTGGAAGAGACCTCCAAGATCATCCACTCCAACCTAGCACCCAGCCCTAGCCAATCAACTAGACCATGGCACTAAGTGCCTCATCCAGTCTTTTCTTGAAGACCCCCAGGGACGGTGCCTCCACCACCTCCCTGGGCAGCCCATTCCAATGGGAAATCACTCTCTCTGTGAAGAACTTCTTCCTAACATCCAGCCTAGACCTACCCTGGCACAACTTGAGACTGTGTCCCCTTGTTCTATTGCTGGTTACCTGGGAGAAGAGGCCACCCCCCACCTGGCTACAATGCCCCTTCAGGTAGTTGTAGACAGTAATAAGATCACCCCTGAGCCTCCTCTTCTCCAGGCTAAACAGGCCCAGCTCCCTCAACCTCTCCTCATAGGATTTGTGCTCCAGGCCCCTCACCAGCTTTGTTGCCCTTCTCTGGACACCTTCCAGCACCTCAACATCCTTCTTAAATTGAGTGGCCCAGAACTGGACACAGTACTCAAGGTGTGGTCTGACCAGTGCTGAGTACAGGGGCAGAATAACCTCCCTTGACCTACTGGCCACACTGTTCCTGATGCAGGCCAGGATGCCATTGGCTGTCTTGGCCACCTGGGCACACTGCTGGCTCATCTCCAGCTTACTATCTATCAGTACCCCCAGGTCCCTTTCCTCCTGGCTGCTCTCCAGCCACTCAGTCCCCAGCCTATAGCGCTGCTTATAAGAAACTACAGTTGGCTCTGTGTGTCTTCAAATGCTTGATGGTTTACTTTAAAATGTTTGTGAGTAAAAAACTAAATACTAGCCCAATATTACTTTTGCATGTAACAGTGGCAGTATGGATTTTGAAGCCTAATACCTAGAGAAGACGCATGTTTCACCCATGAACAGACTGAGCTAGTCATGCTCATGAGAAACTACAGTTGGCTCTGTGTGTCTTCAAATGCTTGATGGTTTACTTTAAAATGTTTGTGAGTAAAAAACTAGCCCAATATTACTTTTGCATGCAACAGTGGCAGTATGCATTTTGAAGCCTAATACCTAGAGAAGATGCATGTTTCACCCATGCACACACTGAGCTAGTCATGCTCATAAGAAACTACTGTTGGCTCTGTGTGTCTTCAAATGCTTGATGGTTTACTTTAAAATGTTTGTGAGTCCTGAACTTCACATTCTTCTTGTTTCTCATTATCAGTTAATTGCCATCATTAATCATTGTTTTCTTGATTAAAAAGTAACAGTCAGTTCAATACCATGTGATATGGATGACTAATCACAGCTCAGGAGTAATAAGGAGTTGAAATAAGTGCTCGCGAACAAGTTGTCATCTGTAATTTGTCCTCATAAACTAGCTGGCAAATCCTTATGAGCAATGAATACTTCCATACAAATTAAGATGAGCTCGAAAATTATTTATAAACAGGTGGGAAATAGCTGAATTCAGCTCATATTTCATTTACAATAAATAATTTGGACAAATACAGCTATCAGAGGGGGGAAGCAGGAGACCTTTATGTAAAGCGAGTATCTACAATGCAGATGAGTTGAAAAATCACTTTTGCTATTGCTTTATGCTATCAAAAATTTAAAGTACCAGGTGCTGATGTGCTTTCCTTAGCAAGATTTTTTTTCCCCCATCATCCTAATAGCATTCCCTTTGCTTAAAGTTTTGTCAGAATTATTTCATTGCTTCTTGTACCGCTCCATTTTTCTCTCATAGGAATAGTCATAGTGTGTGGATGGATTCTTGGTTCCACTAGTATTAAAACACGTTCAGAGTGAGATTCAGTTACGTATATTAAGCCACTATCCATGGCATTTCAGAATGCCCTAGGCTACCTGACATTCCCAGACAGAGATCACAGAATCACTGAGGCTGGGAAAGACCCCTGAGATCATCAAGTCCAGCCTATGACCTAACACCACAACAGCAGTTAAACCATGCCACTAAGTACCACATCCAGTCTTTTATTAAAGACCTCCAGGGATGGCAACTCCACCACCCCCCTGGGCAGTCCATTCCAGTGCCTAATCACCTTTTCCATGAGGAAGTGCTTCCTAATATCCAGCCTAAACCTTCCCTGGTCCAGCTGCAGACCACACCCTTTTGTCCTGTCACTGTCTCCCACTGCCTGGGAGAAGAGCCCAATCCCCACCTGACTAGAACTTCCTTTGAGGTAGTTGTAGAGAGTCATAAGGTCCCCTCTAAGTCTCTTCTTCACCAGGCTGAACAACTCCAGCTCCCTCAGCCTTTCCTCATACGACTTTCCCTTCAGCCCACTCACCCATCTTGTCACTCTCCTCTGGACCTGCTCCAGCATCTCAATATCCTTCTTGAAGGATGGCAACTGAAACACAGAACCTGTGGAGAACTCATTGCCATGTTGGAGAGGAGCTGGAGACCATGAAGCACAATGTTTTGGGGATTCTTAAGTGGTAGCAGACACTTACAGAGGGGCAACTGATCAGAAGAAAACTTCATGGCCTGCAGTGAATCTCAGGCAACTTCATCTCCTTGTGTGATATATACTTAACAAACCTAACCTTAAGTGCCTTAATATAGAGCTTCACCCAACCCTTAGATTTAGATGGCATGAAACTCACCTAGAGAGATTGCTATTTCCATGTCACAGTTTATGTTTTTTTGCCATGAAATACTCCATACTTCTGTGTGATGGTTTGGGTGTTCCCTGCTCCCCCACACTTTGGAAATCACCCAGACTAGACTCAGCTGGCTCTGGAAATATGAATGAAGCTTATTAGTTACAGCTTAGCACAATATACAAGCAGATATTTACAGTAAATACAGAAATATGCAAGGTAAAAGGTAATACAGAAACACAACAGCCCTCCCAGAAACCTGAGTCCCCAGGAGGGGCTCTCAACCACCTCTTCACCTTCCCCCTACCCCTCTCAACCTCACCCCAGTCCCAAGGAAGAATGGAGGTTCGGCCAGGGGGTTAGAATGCAAAGTGGATTAGTCAGAGAGGCTAGAGAGAGAGATGCAGCTTGGAGCTCCCCAGCAGAAGTGCCTTATCTATGTTGATTCTTCTTCTTGTATCTCTCAGCAAGCCTCTGAGTGAAGCAGACATCACCCTTGTTTTCCTTTTCACAGCCTGTAATCTAGTCCTTCTCACCAAAACATTCCAGTTTGCTTCAAACTAGCACATTCTGTTTTGAAGTGTTCTCAAAATTATCCATTTCTTTGCATTTATTTGCAGCTATATTAGATACCTAAATTAATTGACTACCTATTGGTTGGTTTGTTGGTTGGGTTTTCTCAATGTTTTTTTTTTCTCAAATGAGTCACTCATTATTCCATTTTATGTTTTTCTTGACTGTATGCCTGCACTTTTGGGTTCTTTCCCCCCCTCCTTTATCCACATGCAGTCTGAGCACACTTCCATTTCTAATCCTGGCATAACAAAGGACTGTGGAAAGAAGTTGTTTATGTGGTGTCTTAGAAAACTAATCAAGCTATTAGATAAGAGTGTGGGTAACAATGCACCAGATGATACATGGTGCACATCTCCACATTAGAAAAAGGCATCTTCCAAAAGCTTCCCACAGTGTAATTGGACAAACAGAATTTGTGATTTGTAAGGGGGAGGCTGTTGCTTGAGGGTCTTTTTTTAGCACAAACACATTTGCTTGGATACATTTACTACCACAAAGTGAAAAAGTGTTGGGACATTTTGAAATCCAGACATTGCACTGTTGTGTTCTGTTCTTTAGAATTCAAATTATTATCACAACTATATATATATATATATATAATCTTAGAATCAACCAAGTTGGAAGAGACCTCCAAGATCAGCCAGGCCAACCTAGCACCCAGACCTATCCAGTCAACCAGACCATGGCACTAACTGCCTCAGCCAGGCTTTTCTTCAACACCTCCAGGGATGGTGACTCCACCACCTCCCTGGGCAGCCCATTCCAATGCCAATCACTCTCTCTGCCAACAACTGCCTCCTAACATCCAGCCTAGACTTTTCCCAGCACAACTTGAGACTGTGTCCCCTTGTTTTATTGCTGGCTGTCTGGGAGAAGAGACCAACCCCCATCTGGCTACAGCCTCCCTTCAGGTAGTTGTAGACAGCAATGAGATCCCCCCTGAGCCTCCTCTTCTCCAGGCTAAACAACCCCAGCTCCCTCACAGTGTTTGTGTTCCAGGCCCTACACCATCTAGACCATGGAACTAAGTGCCTCATATACACACACATATATATTTTACAGTATGGTCTTTATGAGAGGAAAAGGGCATGAGCTGAGTGCTGGGCACAAGTACTCTCTCACTTGTGAAGAGCAAGTATGTGTAATTTGTATAGTTAGAGATATCCTGTGGGAAGCTACCCCCAGACCACAGATTAGTGATGCAATGCAAAGTGTAAATCAAGAGACAGAAATGGTGTTGGCCACTTTGAATAGCTGCTATAGATGATCTGTTTGTTGGCCTGCAAATTACTCAAGTGCCTCTAAGGGAAGGGAATAAGATATATAATCTTTTACTATTAGTTGTTATTGTTACGTGCCTGAAGGGATGGAGTAGTGTGCTTCTATTTCAATTACTCGGATTTCTTTACTGGGTATGGATTGAGCTGATTTTACCCTATAAGAATGAATGCTATTACATTTAATGATTAAAATCCTGCTTGCACTCAACTAAAATATAAATCAGCAGTTTGGAAGAACAGGCTTCAAGCTAAGCAAAATTGCTTTGGGAGACCAAATAACTCAGGGAATTACCAGTGGGCTACTCAGGCTTTCACCTCTGTACTAGGTCACTAATTGCATCAAGACAAGGTCCATAGTAGTGACCTGCATTTGGAACCAAAATTGTTACGTCCACTGTGCAGATTTCCGTGGACATTGTGGTCTCCATCAAATTCCTAGAAAGTCTCTGTACCAAGATGGACATGAGATGGAATGACTCACCCAGACGTGGTAGTTAGCACAGTCAGAGAAGTGTCATGTTTTGCAGATGCCTGTTTCTCTCCGTTGAACACAGGAAGTATTTAGATCATTATCCCAGAGCTAGACCAATTATTTTTACAAATCTGAAACTGGGGAAGGAGACAGAGTAGCAGGGAAATTTTGTCATGTGCAAAAGCTGGATAAGGTGGCCAAGAGACCCAATGGCATCCTGGCCTGGGTCAGGAACAGTGTGGCCAGTAGGACAAGGGAGGTTATTCTTCCCCTGTACTCAGCACTGGTCAGACCACACCTTGAGTGCTGTGTCCAGTTCTGGGCCCCTCAATTCAAGAGAGATGTTGAGGTGCTGGAAGGTGTCCAGAGAAGGGTGACAAAGCTGGTGAGGGGCCTGGAACACAAAGCCTATGAGGAGAGGCTGAGGGAGCTGGGGGTGTTTAGCCTGCAGAAGAGGAAGCTCAGGGGGGACCTCATTGCTGTTTACAACTACCTGAAGGGAGGCTGTAGCCAGGTGTGGGTTGGTCTCTGCTGCCAGGCAACCAGCAACAAAACAAGGGGACACAGTCTCAAGTTGTGCTGGGGAAAGTCTAGGCTGGATGTTAGGAGGAAGTTGTTGGCAGAGAGAGTGACTGGCATTGGAATGGGCTGCCCAGGGAGGTGGTGGAGTCACCGTCCCTGGGGGTGTTCAAGCAAAGCCTGGATGAGGCACTTAGTGCCATGGTCTAGTTGAGTGGCTAGGGCTGGGTGCTAGGTTGGACTGGATGATCTTGGAGGTCTCTTCCAACCTGGTTGATTCTATGATTCTATGATCAGATGTGTTTTTGCTGGATTTCTAAGTTTAGAATACAGAAACTCTTTTTATAATATGAAACCCCCTGAACTGTTTCTGTACAAAACCCAGTGCCAGCAATATTCCCTTTGTCTCACAATGAAAAATAAATCTGGATTCTAGTAGGATGCTAATAATATCAAACATAGCCTTTGGTTTTCTTTTGACTTTTAAGCTGCATTTCAAAAATCCAATGATTCAGAGTAGAACTGGGGGCAGAATATGCCTCTTCAATATAGGAAACACATTTACAGCAGGAGGCAGGTTGCTCCATAATACTAAGAATTTTATTACTTCTTTATCTGGCTTATCTGCCAATATGTCCTATTTTCCTCCTTCAATTCAGCGCAGACTGATGAGTCAGGAAGAGCCCTGCAGGACTGTTTTATCCCAGGAGAATGCCAGGATTTCATACCATATCCCTTCGAGCTCCTTTTGATTATAATTGCTCTGCAATTTCATGCAAAACTTCAGCTCTGGTCCCTATCGTTCATCAGATGAAGTTTTACTGGGACTAGCCAAGCGTTTTGCTGTGGCTTTCTTCTGTGCTTTGGTTTGGTCGGGGTATTTTTTTGCTTGGGTTTTGTTTGTTGTTCTTCGTTTTGTTTTATCAGCTATCAGCTATCAACACCTTCGCTTGAAAGCTTGCATCTTGGGTATACACACATTGCATACCTCGCAAATGGTTCGCTGAGTAATCCGAGCTCTCGGGGTGAGAAGGGGGCAAACACCCATTGAATGACATTGAAGTGGGAAACATTTGGTCAATGGCTCGTTTCCTCTCCACAGCCTAAGCCTGCTCCTTTTCCCTGCCAGATGGTATGCAAGCTTTATTTCTGAGCTTCCAGACAGAGACGAGGCATTTGAGCTGCTTTGAGGCCACATCTCTCCTCCAAAACTATAACAAACAAGGATTTCAGAAGTCTCTGCTGTGAATTCTGAAGTGGAAGTCTTTTAGAATTCAGTTTGCTTCGTGTTCACAGAGGAGCTTTTTGTTTGTCTTCGCACCTGGAACAGCTTAAAGGCCAAACACCACAAACAATTACACTGCGAGGTAAAAAGAGGAACACATGCACATACTCAAACTCAGCAGAATCACAGAATCGACCAGGTTGGAAGAGACCTCCAACATCATCCACTCCAACCTAGCACCCAGCCCTAGCCACTCAACTAGACCATGGCACTAAGTGCCTCAGCCAGGCTTTGCTTGAACACCTCCAGGGATGGTGACTCCACCACCTCCCTGGGCAGCCCATTCCAATGGGAAATCACTCTCTCTGCCAACAACTTCCTCCTAACATCCAGCCTAGACTTTCCCCAGCACAACTTGAGACTGTGTCCCCTTGTTCTGTTGCTGGTTGCCTGGCAGAAGAGACCAACCCACACCTGGCTACAACTTCCAATCCCCATAGGCTTTGTGTTCCAGGCCCCTCACCAGCTTTGTTGCCCTTCTCTGGACACCTTCCAGCACCTCAACATCTCTCTTGAATTGAGAAGCCCAGAACTGGACACAGCACTCAAGGTGTGGCCTGAGCAGTGCTGAGTACAGGGGCAGAATAACCTCCCTTGTCCTACTGGCCACACTGTTCCTGATGCAGGCCAGGATGCCATTGGCTCTCTTGGCCACCTGGGCACACTGCTGCCTCATCTTCAGCCTACTATCCACCAGTACCCCCAGGTCCCTTTCTTCCTGGCTGCTCTCCAGCCACTCTGTCCCCAGCCTGTAGTGCTGCTTGGGGTTGTTGTGGCCAAAGTGCAGAACCCTGCACTTGGTCTTGTTCAATCTCATTCCATTGGCCTCTGCCCACCCATCCAGCCTGTCCAGGTCCCTCTGCAGGGCTCTCCTACCCTCCAACAGATCAACACCTGCTCCTAGCTTGGTGTCATCTGCAAACTTACTGATGCTGGACTCAATCTCCTCATCCAGATCACCAATAAAGATATTGAACAGGACTGTGCCCAGCACTGACCCCTGGGGCACACCACTAGTGACAGCTGCCAACTAGATGTGGCACCATTCACCACCACTCTCTGGGCTCTGCCATCCAGCCAGTTCTTGACCCAGCACAGAGTGAATCTGGACTGTGGGTAGACATTTACTTCTGATTGAAGAGGTCTACCTCTATAGCATCCTATTCTAAACAAATACAGCAAGACAATGCAGCTCTGCACAAACATGCCAAACTTTCCTCAGGAATCCTGACAGCAGGCAGCCAATTACTTTGAAAAGAATAGGTTCTGTCTCATGACTGCAGCACCACAAATACATCTCCCTTGATCCCAACATCAAGGTTGAGCTTTGCATTTCTGGTATTTTAATTCAACACAAAGCAGCCTTTCCAATCTTATTTATTTATTTTATGGTGAGTGATATCTTGTTGGGTTCTTCAACTGGATGTAACAGTGGCAGGGTTAAGAGAGCTATATAAATAATAGATAGTTTCTCCCACCTGAAAAAGAATCTGCTCATTCTTCCACCCCTCCTTTAATTTGGGATGGGATTATCATTTAAAAGATGACAGCTTCTTTCCTATCAAGTGAGAGAAGGTCTCCAGAAGAACAATGGCTGATGCCACAGCATGACTACCTGACAGGCTTGAAAAGCTCCTGTAAAGTTGCCAACACAACAAGCCTTTTATCTCTGATAATTGTATTTGAAGCTTGTGGTTTTCATCCAAGGAATAGGAGGTATATAATGTCCTCCCACCACCTCTTTTCTTACTGTTTTAATTACCATGATGTTAGAAAAATGTAAATATTCACCAAATAGACATCCCTTTCTTTTTAAATTCCTGTGATTTACAGAAACATCTTCACTACTCCACTGAACTTGGTTTTACTCCTAATGTTTCTTCACGTAGGTCTTTCTGTATTTCTTTGTCTTTATGTTCATTTTCTGGTCAAATAGGTAGTCTCACATGCAATTAAATTTGTTTGCAAGCTTACTCCCAGGGCAGTATTGCATCCAGTTCTGGAGCCCCCATTACAAGAAGGATGTGGACGTGCTGGAGCGTGTCCAGAGAAGGGCCATGAGGATGCTCAGAGGGCTGGAGCAGCTCTCCTATGAGGACAGACTGAAAGAGTTGGGGCTGTGCAGTCTGGAGAAGAGGAGGCTCCCAGGTGACCTTAGTGTGGCCTTTCAGTATCTGAAAGTGGCCTACAGAAAAGCTGGGGAGGGACTTTTTAAGGTATTAGGTAGTGACAGGACTAGGGGGAACAGAGCGAAGCTGGAGCTGGGTAGGTTCAGACTGGACATGAGGAGGAAGTTCTTCAGCATGAGAGTGGTGAGAGCCTGAAATGGGTTGCTCAGGGAGGTGGTTGAGGCCCATCCCTGGAGGTGTTTAAGGCCAGGGTGAATGAGGCTCTGGCCAGGCTATCTAGGATAGGGTGTCCCTGCCCATGGCAGGGGGGTTGGCACTATCTGATCTTTGTGGTCCCTTCCAACCCTGCCTGATTCTATGATTCTGTGCTTCTGTAATTCAATTATTGGGAAGGCTTGCTACATTTACTAATACAGCCAAGGATTTCTTTCTGTGGGAGTGACAGTCCCAAGGCTTTGCTGAGCAAACTGAAGGGGACAAACTCAAGGCACAATTAAATCCTGGATGTGGGTATTGCAATGACTGGAATCTGGTTAATTAAAATTGTTTCTCTACTCGAGTGTGAGCAACAAGCCCATGTTGGCAGACTGTGCCTGCATGCATTTAGCTTGGGCAGGTTTTGTAGTGCAAGGCTCAGTAGTGGCGTGCACAAGTGCCTTGCTCCCATCAGATGCACCAGGTGCTTAGGTTCCTTCCAGTAAAACAAAAGATGATGTGGTTTCTGCACAGCAGCCTACCACAACAGACAGAGCCAAAGGGAATGATGCATTTGAGACATTGCCCCTTGCTTCGACTAGAACACTTATCTCGGATATGGCTGTCAACATGCAATTCAGAGCCTGAAACCTGATCCTGGGTTAAACTTCTGGATTTCCCTGGAGGAACAGCTCAGCAACAGCTATTTTTCTGAACAACATCTTATCCAGGAAATGGTAAAGCTGAGCTCAATGTCTTCCTCAGACTAACAGGGTTTGAATTTATACCTCACAGAAGTACTGGAGGGTGCATGAACTGCCATCTGTAGATTCACCTGGGTAGAAAGATGCCTTTGTATCTGTTCAAGCTGAATTTTAGTGCAGTCAGGCATGCAGGATTCATAGCACCCAAAGGAAGAACAGCAAAGGAACATGATTCTATACCTGGGAATAGGGACAGCTGTGTATCCAGCTGTGGTTACAGGATACTGTGTACACATCCTACCTTACATCAGCACCAAATGGGAAATAAAAAACGGTCCAGGGAAAAGAAAGAGGTTTTTCCATCCCGTGTTGAGTCAAAGCTGTAAATATACTCTGTCTCACCTCTTCTGACTCAGTCATTTTTTCAGCCTGCTTTAAACAGGAAGGATGTAGTGGATTTTCTTAAGAGTATATCTGACTTACTGCACAAGTATCCTTCTCAGTTGTACAATCCCCCATCTTAATCTGAACAACGTCAACATTGATTTAAATCCTTGGATTTCCGTTTCCTGACCAAATGCTCCGCACAGTATCTGCTTTGCAAATGATCATTAATTCGTCGAGTTCTTAAATGAATTCACTGTCACCCAAACAACTTCACCCTGGACTGAGCAAGCTCACTAATTAGATCTTAGGAAAGGCAGTACAAGTTTTTGCAAGTGGTCTAAGCCAATATAAAGCCTCATTGCTCTCAAAACATAGAGGGTTTAGCTTGTGCCCCACATTTCTGTTCATTAGTACTCAAGTAGTCATATGGTTATCATCTGGCTGCTGGAGCTGAATCTACAGCCCTAGAAATACCTGTATTGCACAGTGAAGTCATGGGTCTGTGTGCCAATTACTGGAAAGGGATCAAGTAAGAACAGACTTCCTCTTGTGGCACTTACATTCTCTATGGACCACCATTTGCTCTAAAGCAGCAGTTGTTAACTGCTGGACCTCCACTGTAAGATGTAGGCACCAAGGGAGCTCGCTCCAAAATATCAGTGACATTCTGAGACATAAGCAGGAACTTCTCAGTCAACCTCAAGCATCTCAGAAGGGGTCTTCTCTGACCACTGTTCTTTATTTGGGTTTCCTACATGGTATTTTAAGTGCTTGGCTTCCTATGTGGTATTTTAAGTGCTTGGAGCTGTTTTCTTGAATTTGAACCCTCTGTGGAATAAGGAGAGTTAAATGGGATTATTGGCACACTTCATGCATGGCAACGTGCTCTGCTATCTAGGCAACAGGAAAGATATGTGAAATATTCCCTTTCCAGCATTAAAAGTCACAATTCTCAGGATTATCTTTGATTTATTTTACAAGACCATAAGAAGAACATCACAGAGTTAGACCGAGTGCACGTTTAATATACTCCTTGTTTTTGGCAATCAATAGCAGATGCTTTGAGAAAGACATTAAGAAAAAGCAAGCACATCAATAGGGAACTTCCCCTGCTTCCCTCTGTCAGCAGCTATGGGTTTTCCTCAGCCACAGGTTATATCAGCTCCTCATGTTTAATAGACATTCTATTGCTACTCGAGTCAGCTACAAGAGATATTTCCCTTACGAATCTGCCCCCTACCACTTGCACTTAAGATGGACTCTCCAAGTATCCTATGAAAGTGAGTTCCGTAGTTTAGTGATGTGAAAGTACTCTCTTTGCTTAGTGTAGGTTTCCCAGACAGCTTCCCTGAGTGTTACACTAATTATTGTCTGTTCACTTTTTCTAGTGTTCTTTTTTTTTCCTGTATTTTTTTCCCCCAATCAATCCCTGACCAAACTGCAGAATCTTGTTCTACAAACTAGTTGGGCCAAACTCTTGGATATCACTGATTGCCCCTGTGGATATTTTTAGTTCAGGGGTGATGATAAACAGCATTTATGAAGAACTAAATGATTTTAACTCAATCCTCTCAATCAAGAGCCCTACTAGTTAAGCTGCAAACTCAGGCTCTCTTATCTCTTTCTGGTCTTGTAGCTCTTGGACACAAATACTATAAATGTGAAAGGATTTATCTCTTCCTTTTCCCCCCTTTGAAACAGAACTTATTTTCTGCTAAACTTTTTTCCTCCTACTTTTAACTCTCCTGGTTAAGACCTCAATAGTGGCATGGGTGAGACTGGCACAAGTTTTGTCCTCTAAGTGCTGTTTTAGATAGCCTCAGCTATCTCCAGCACTTTGCTTTGGATTATTCAATGAATCCAGAAAAGCCTAAAGGCCAGCACAGAGAGCCTTTGCCCTGGATGGTATCAGTACAAGACATAGACATTGGCTGTGAAGACAAACAGTCTTGTGTGTGGACTCTGCTGCTGCCTCCATTCAGCTACAAAAAGAGCCCTTCAGGAGTGCTATCTACTGTTATTTTCAACAAGGCAACATAGATACAGGTATGTGAAATGGAAGATTGAATCCAAGTTTAATGATTCTGGGATTAGTACTTCAACCTCAAGGTTATTTCTGCCTCTCTAAACTGTATTTTGTGTGAAGCCCACACTGCCAGCCAGGTGGATCAGATGTCTGCCACACCAGGCACAGCAATGCAACTTCATTTATAAATCCTAAATAGACTGAAGTAGGACATGGACAATCACAGAAGCACAGAATCATAGAATCAACCAGGTTGGAAGAGACCTCGAAGATCATCCAGTCCAACCTATCCCCCAGCCCTAGCCAGTCAGAGCCCTATCCAACCAGAGCCTTAGGACATCTACACAAACAGAATTTAAGCCACTGAAGAGAACACAAGCTTAAAGCTTTTCAGAGAGCTAAACAAACTCCAAGGAGAAGGTCCATGGACAGTTGAATCCCTCTGTTAAGAGTTCAGTGCTAATAATCCAAGTGACATTTTTAGAGTCTAGCTGCTATTTACTTCTGTCTCCTAGAAACTCTGGCAAATTCATTTTGTACTTATATAAAGGGGAAGTATGTGTGCATATGCCTTCACAGTTACTATCCACATGCCTTCACAGCTACTATGCACATAAACCTACTAAAGATACATTTTATATGTGTGCATGTGGTGTATATACATATATAAGTGTACACATGTGCATTTATACATGTAGTTTATGTGCATATATACATATATATAGATATATATGTACATGAATAGAATAGGCTTTCATACTTGGGTATCTAAGGTAAGATATTCTGAAAGCAAGTAATGTGTCAAAATCCCAGAAAATTCCTTGTCTCCCTCCCTTTGACTTCTCTGGAAACTCAAGGCTCAGCCAGCAAATGTGGTCAAAACACCTTCTGTATTCTACATAGGCTGTATTCTATAAAGTCTGGATATTAGGAGGAAGTTCTTCACAGAGAGAGTGATTGGCATTGGAATGGGCTGCCCAGGGAGGTGGTGGAGTCACCATCCCTGGAGGTGTTCAAGAAAAGCCTGGATGAGGCACTTAGAGCCATGGTCTAGTTGATTAGATAGGGCTGGGTGCTAGGTTGGACTGGATGATCTTGGAGGTCTCTTCCAACCTGGTTGATTCTATGATTCTATGATTCTTCTTGAATTTCTCTATGGCTATTTTAGTAAGATAATATTATTCTTAATTTGTTATTGAAGCTGCTCTTTGTTTCATTTCCACAACATTTCCCATCTTGATTTTGATTTCCACCCAACAGTGGCATTTTGGTCTTCAAGAAAAGCCTGGATGAGGCACTTGGTGCCATGGTCTAGTTGACTGGGTAGGGCTGGGTACTAGGTTGGACTGGTGATCTTGGAGGTCTCTTCCAACCTGGTTGATTCTATGATTTTGGGTATAAGCACTGAAAGCACAATTAGAGATGGGGAAAACAAGGAACCTGCACAAATGAGAGGAGATACATCATCTACTCTTGAGCCTCTCATTCCAGTTGTCTAAGCTCTGGACTTCATCTCTTCATGCCCTGGAGTCAGCAGAGAGAATTCAACCCCTTCCTGAGGGAATTCAGGACATTTTCTCTGTAAATACCTCCCTCTCCATTTTCCCTATGTACAATATGCACAGCTGTGCCACTTCACTTAGACACCTACAATGGGATGCATAAAGCAGAGTTTGGCTTTTTTTTTTTATATAGCTGTAGCTTTATTCTGAGCTGAAAATCCTACACTAAAAACAGGTTTAATTAAAACAGTGCAAGCTTGTGTGTAAACCAGCCCTTAGGCACCTTCACAGAGTCATATAAATCAGAGCCATACAAGACACGTTCTGTTGCTGAATGCATCTGCCTGTCAGAGGAAGCCCACCCAGGCAGGATATGTTGTAGCATTTTATTCAGCCTAGTTTTAAAAGCCCAAATCATTCCACCATTTATTCCATCTTGCACAATCCACTCAGAGCAAATGCCCTGACTACTTATGGTCATTTAAAACCCCTACAACGCTTTACATCAAATTTGCTACCAGCGGTGCCCTGCTCAATTTGCAAATTAGATAATTGCAACACTATTTAAATTCCCTTTACAGTTTCAGCTGGGTGCAGTGCTTTGCTTTATTGCTAGTGCTAAGATTTTATAATAAACACTTTGAATTTAGGTGTGGCTGTTTGTCAGAGGAATTTAGATTTACTGCAGAGAGAATCACTCTGTTGTTAAGGAGTGGAACTATGCTGCCATGACACTATGGAGATAGAACTGAATATCTAAGTCAGCAGTTCAATTTGGATTATATTTGCTTTACCTGGACTCCAAGACTCAGTCTTGACCAGGTTAGGTTATAAGGGACACCATGAAGCAGCAGCCATGTTCCACAGCTGACATGGTAGCATACAGTCATGGATAAGCTTAACTATTTGCACAGGAATCATAGTAACGTGGAACAGATGGGAGAGTACAGACACAAAGTTTCCTTTCAATCCTTCTTTTGGGGGAACATGTCAGAGCTGTCATCCCCATACCCAAAGAAGCAGCATGGTCAGCTCTCCATCACCACAGACTCAACAGCTGTTTGGCTCCCAGGCAATCTAACAGGGGCTGGAGTCACCTCATGGGTGAATTTATATTCCTCTGCAGCTTCCTGATCTCCTTCACCTTTGATTGCTACTTAAACACAAATTGGGGGCGGGGAGGAGGGGAAATACTGAAACCAAGTAGAAATGCCATAAAATTCCTCATCAAGTACAAATTCCACAGGATGGAAAGGATTTCCGTTGAGGAACTGGTGAAGCTTACGAGATTCACACTATCAGTCTCCTGGGTGGATGCCATACAGTTCTCTACATCCCTTTTTCTGGCACAGAACCTACCCTTAAAGATTTTGCCAGTGGAAGTGTCTGTAGCTCCATACACAAACAGATCTACAAGGTCAGATTGGACCACAACATCTCACTTCTCACACAAACTGCCATTTGGAAAAGTAGCAGTGAAGAAAACAACTGTGATGTCAGTAGAAAAAGATTGCTCTAAAGCATCATGGACATGAAAAGAGCATAATGCCTTTGCCATTTATTGTGTTCTTGGTCTTCCTCTTTTTCAAGAAGCAGGGGCCCATGCATTCAGATTCCATGTTTCTCTTCAAAATGCTTATCATCAGGCAGACATAAAATATAGAGGAAAGAAACCACACCCAGACTTCAGTGAAGTACTCACAAAAGGGTTTTCTTTGATAGAGAGGATGTGCTAGTTTGAGCCTAGCTGGGATATTTTAGTGAGAAAAATTAGATGATAGGCTGTGAAAAGGAAACAGTGGTGATGTCTACTCCACTCATAGGCTTGCTGAGATGTATAAAAACAAGAACACAAACATAAATAACAGAGTTTCTCATTGGCTCTGGCTGCCTCCCTTCTCTTTCTCTAGCTTGCTGCCTGTCTGACTAATCCATCTGCTTCCAACCCCCCCTGGCCAATTCTCCAAACTCATTTTGAACATAAGGCAAAGTATGGGATAAGGTAGAGGGGTGGAAAGGAGGTGGAAGAGTGGTTGGGAGCCCCTCCTGGGAGGGCTGTTGTGTTTCTGTATTACTTTTTAACTTGCATATTTCTGTATGTGTTGTAATTACCTGCTTGTATATTGTGCTAAGCTGTAAATATAAAGCTTCATCCTTTAATTTCCAGCTTGGCTGAGTCTAGTCTGGGTGATTTTCTTAAGAGGGAGGGCTGGTAATACCCAAACCATCACGGAGGGGATCACAGTATCACAGTATCATCAGGGTTGGAAGAGACCTCACAGATCATCAAGTCCAACCCTTTACCACAGAGCTCAAGGCCAGACCATGGCACCAAGTGCCATGTCCAACCTTGCCTTGAACAGCCCCAGGGATGGCGACTCCACCACCTCCCCGGGCAGCCCATTCCAGTGTCCAATGACTCTCTCAGGGAAGAACTTTCTCCTCACCTCCAGCCTAAATTGCCCCTGGCGCAGCCTGAGGCTGTGTCCTCTCGTTCTGGTGCTGGCCACCTGAGAGAAGAGAGCAACCTCCTCCTGGCCACAACCTCCCCTCAGGTAGTTGTAGACAGCAATAAGGTCTCCCCTGAGCCTCCTCTTCTCCAGGCTAACCAATCCCAGCTCCCTAAGCCTCTCCTCGTAGGGCTGTGCTCAAGGCCTCTCCCCAGCCTCGTCGCCCTTCTCTGGACACGCTCAAGCATCTCAATGTCCCTCCTAAACTGGGGGGCCCAGAACTGAACACAGTACTCAAGGTGTGGTCTAACCAGTGCAGATAAACCCAAGATAGATTGTCCTTCACAGTAGGGCTTCTAATAAAAAGCAGAGGCTGCAAAGTCTAAAAAGGAAGAGACATCATCATTTTGGTGTGTCCTACAGCACTGAACTAGCACAGAAGCTGTTTCCCTTGCAAATGCTCAGAGAGAAAATCATTTTTTCAATTAACCACTCTCTGAGCCATGACTTAGGACAGCTTGTAGGAATGCATATCTAAGAGTGCAGTCACTCCAGATTTTGCTTTATTTGCATTCTAGCATATTGTGACCTACATTAAATGGTTTCCATTCACTGACCGCAAAAAAAACAAGCAGGCTCAGAGGATACAGCCCAGCACGCAGACAGCTCCATTTGGTGGAGAGAGCAGCACAAAACACATGCTGCAATTTGCTGTTTGCCATTTTAGAGCAGAGATATGAACCTGCCACAGTACAGACACCCCTGGATACTGCAGCACCATAACAGAGGTTAGAGCTCTGTACTCATGCCTGAAGTTCCCATCTTAGCTAACCATCGTCCCAGTGATGATACTGTGCTTTGCAGTGCCGTGTGGCATATCAGGTGCTAGTGCCCTGCTTAAAGTGTCTCCAGTTCTGCTGCTTCTCATGAGAGCTTACTGGTGAAGGTGAACTGTGTTCAGTTCTGGGCCCCCCAGTTTAGGAGGCACATTGAGATGCTTGAGCGTGTCCAGAGAAGGGCGACGAGGCTGGGGAGAGGCCTTGAGCACAGCCCTACGAGGAGAGGCTGAGGGAGCTGGGATTGGTTAGCCTGGAGAAGAGGAGGCTCAGGGGAGACCTCATTGCTGTCTGCAACTACCTGAGGGGTGGTTGTGGCCAGGAGGAGGTTGCTCTCTTCTCTCAGGTGGCCAGCACCAGAACGAGAGGACACAGCCTCAAGCTACACCAGAGGAAATTTAGGCTGGAGGTGAGGAGAAAGTTCTTCACTGAGAGAGTCATTGGACACTGGAATGGGCTGCCCGGGGAGGTGGTGGAGTCGCCATCCCTGGGGCAGTTCAAGGCAGGATTGGACGTGGCACTTGGTGCCATGGTCTAGCCTTGAGCTCTGTGGTAAAGGGTTGGACTTGATGATCTGTGAGGTCTCTTCCAACCCTGGTGATACTGTGATACTGTGAGATGAAATACCAGAGCCTGCATGGGCCCCGCACGCAGTGTAGTCATACAGACACAATAGCGCACATGGGCAATAAACTGCTGTAACTAAGCCAGCTTCCATGTCTCAGATTAAAAATGTCTGGAGGGAAAAAAATGTATTAACCCTTTTGACAGATCACAGAAAGTACACAGCAATAATGACAATATACAGATGATCGTCAGCACATTTTGTTTCCAATAGGAGGACTGCAAAGACCTGAATTCTGAATCCTGGTTTTACAGAAAAGGAACTGAGGTGGCTAAAGCTAATTGATTTTCCTGCTCTATAGCATGGATATACTAAAAATGAAATATAGCCCTTATTATGGTTTTTATAATGGAAAGAAATAAAAAATAAGAGTCTGTGGACATGAATATATACAGAATAAACTGCGTGCATATCTTGCAGGCACCCATGCACACAAAAATAGTAGAAAATAAGCTTCTGTAGGAAGAAATAGATGTGTAAATTTAAAAACCTGCCAGTTCTAAAATTCCTCCTGTGACCTTCTAGTGCTCTTAGGATGCAGCCTTGCATTGCAATGGAATATGCTAGATTTTTTCTCAGATGTGAACAAAGACTATAACTAGAGCTAAATGCAGCTATCAATACCAGATGTATGCAAAGAGGCAGAAGAGATATTGCTTAATCATAGAATCATAGAATCAAGCAGGTTGGAAGAGACCTCCAAGATCATCCAGTCCAACCTAGCACCCAGCCCTAGCCACTCAACTAGACCATGGCACTAAGTGCCTCAGCCAGGCTTTGCTTCAACACCTCCAGGGATGGTGACTCCACCACCTCCCTGGGCAGCCCATTCCAATGCCAATCACTCTCTCTGCCAACAACTTCCTCCTAACATCCAGCCTAGACTTTCCCCAGCACAACTTGAGACTGTGTCTCCTTGTTCTGTTGCTGTTTGCCTGGGAGAAGAGGCCAACCCCCACCTGGCTACAACCTCCCTTGAGGCAGTTGTAGAGAGCAATGAGGTCCCCCCTGAGCCTCCTCTTCTCCAGGCTAAACACCCCCAGCTCCCTCAGCCTCTCTTCATAGGGTTTGTAATAAGAGATATAAGCTTAATAATAACTCTAGTTATTCCTAAATATTGATGTTGCATTCTTATTATTCTTTAAATGTTAAACATAAACAGCATCACTTTCTGTTTTTACACAAATGTAATTGCCCCCTTTGCAGGATAAGTATCTGTTGGAATAGATTGGGAATAGAAGCACTAGAATCACAGAATCAACCAGGTTGGAAGAGACCTCCAAGATCATCCAGTCCAACCTAGCACCCAGCCCTAGCCACTCAAGTAGACCATGGCACTAAGTGCCTCAGCCAGGCTTTTCTTGAACACCTCCAGGGATGGTGCCTCCACTAGTATCTATATGATACACAGGAAATGATTCAGAACACAGAAAATCTGTTATTTAGCTATGTATAGATTCAAAATCTCCTGAATGTGGTCTGTGGAAGAATTTGGGTCACTTTCTTTACCTAAATGGTCCATCTGACAAGCTGCTCATCACTCAGAGTACCATATGCCAGGGTATGTTCTGAGTCCTCTTGCTCAGCTTGCTCCTGCAAGGTAAAAACAAACACCAACATGTCCATTTGGACTCAGATGTGGTATTTCTATTTATCACATCAGCTCCCAGCAGCCATCGTAATTACGACCTCATGAAGCTTATGCAGCATTTGGCTTCCTCCTGTCTGCTTGTCTCTGAGCAAATGGAAGGGCATTTGGTGCAAGTGAAGCAGACGGGGAGCAGCTGGGAGAGGTGTCTGCATTACCACCTTCAAATAAAGACTCAAAGCTGCCTTTCTCCATCCTACCAGCTCAGTTTATATGATGACATTGGACCAGATATAGGCATCTGTGTGAATGCAGCAGACATAACAAGCTGCTTTTTGCAGTATCCAGTCTCCCACACTGCCATGCTCTGGACATTTCTTACAATATCAGACATTCCATTTTGCAAGGTTGCCTTTTCTGACCCTCAAAAAAAGATTTATTCAAATTCACTGTAATCCTGGGGAAATTCCTTCTCTTCTCTGGCTTCTTATCAACCGTTATAAATAGGCAGTGGAGATCTAGAATTTATATAGTGCAAGGGAAGCATGAAAAGTACCAGTAAACACTATACATTCAAAACCTCTGGAGGCAGACTGCCCTGTTCCAGCAGTTGAAGAGGATTGAATCCAGTGCCTGGAGTGTGGCTATCAATGGCTACAAGCTCTTTAGAAGGGACAGGAGAGAAAGGAGGGGAGGATGCACTGCCCTCTATAATTAGAAAGGGATAGGGCATGAAGAACTGTCCATAAAGAATAACCACAACCAAGCTTTAAGCTTATAGGCAGGATTTAGAGGCCAAGGCAGCAAGGGCAATGTTGTGGTTGCTGTCTACCAGGTTGCCTGATCAAGAGGAAACCTACTGACAGTCTTCTTACTCTAGCTACAGGAGGCATCATACTCACAGCCTCTCATTCTGATAAGGAGTATCAGCCACCTTGACATCTTCTGGAAAAGGAACACAGTGAGCTGCAGGTAATCCAGGAGACTCTTGGAGTGCCTCAGTGATTACTTCTTAATACTGGTAACTGACAGCCCTACTTGAGGGGATGCAATACTGCATCTGATGGTCACCAATGCAGGTGAACTCATCAGGGGTGTCAAAACTGGAGCCAGGCTGGGCTGCAGTGATCACACACTGGTGGAATTCACAGACCAAAGGGATATGAGTTAGACAAGGAGCGTAGACAGAACCCTGAATTTTAGGAAAGCAGATTTGCAGCTCCTGAAGAAGTTAGTCAGTAGAATCCCCTGGGATATGATCTCCTGGGACAAAGGAGCAGAACAGAGCTGGTGCCTCTAAGGATGCTTTCCATGGGTCTCAAGAGCTCTCAATCCCCAAGTGTAAGAAATCAGGCAAGAAAGGAAGGAGCCCAGCATGGCTGAGTTCAGACCTGCTGGTCAAACTAAAAAGCAGGAAGAAACTGTTCCAGCAGTTCAAGCAGGGATAGATATTTTGGGAATAGTATACGGATGATGCCTGGTTCTGTAGGGATGAGGTCAGGAATGTCAGAGCACAACTAGAGCTGAACTTGGCAAGGGATGAGGAGAATAACAAGGAGGGCTCCTATGGGTATGTCAGCTAGAAAAGGAAAGTTAAAGACAATCTACCTCCCATTATGAACAAGAATGGTGAATTAGTAATGAGAGATGAGGAGAATGCTGAGGTTCTCAACATTTTTGTCTTGGTCTTCACTGGCAGTGCCTCTCCTCACAAATTCTGAGTTGGAGGACCACAAGACGAGGACCAGGGAGACAAAGTCTCTACCACTGTGACTGAAGACAAGGTTCATGAACACCTGAGGAACCTGAACATACATGAGTCTAGGGGACCTGGTAAGAGTCCTGAGGAAATTGGTTGATGTAGTTGCCAAGCCACTCTCCATGATACCTAAAAAGTCCTGGCAGTCAGGTGAGGCCCTTGGTCACTGGAAGAAAAGAAACATTACACTCTTTCAAAAAGGGTAGAAAGGAGGACCCTGGCAACTACTGACCTGTCAGTCTCACCTCTGTGCCTGGCAAGGTCATGGAACACATCCTCCTAGGAGCTCTGATGAGGGACATGGAAGAGATTTGAGACAGCCAGCATGGCTTTATTAAAGGGAGCTCCTGCCTGACACATCTAGTGGCTTTCTATAATGGAGTGACTACATCAGTGGACAAGGAAAGGGCAATGGATGTCATCTTTCTGAACTTCTGCAAGGTCTTTAATACTGTCCTCCACATCATCCTTCTCTCAAAATTGGACAGATATGGATTCAATGGATGGATTTTTTCAGTGGACAGGGAATTAGTTGGATGGTCACATGCAGGTGCTAGTAGTCAATGGATCAATATCCAGACGGAGATGGGTGACAAGAGGTGATCCTCAAGGGTCTGTACTGAGACCAGTGCTGTTTAATGTCTTCATTGATGATATAGACAGTGGGATTGAGTGCAGATTTGCAGATGGCAGCATCTTGAGGGATGTATTTGACATTTTAGAGGATATCATCCAGACAGACCTAAACAAGATGAAGATGTCAGCACAGGTAGCCTCATGAGGTTCAGCAAAACCAGACTGAAAGTTCTTCACCTGAGTCCAGACAATCCTCATTATCAGTACAGGCTGTGGGGGAGGTAAAGGAGGATGTGATTTAGAGCAGCCAAGCAGAAATATACTTGGGGGTGCAAGAGAATGAAAAGCTGGATGAGCCAACAATGCACACGTGCAGCCCAGAAGGCCAATCTCAGCCTGGGCTGCAACAAAAGAAGCATGGCCAACAGATCAAGGGAGGTGATTCTGCCACTCTACTCTGCTCTGCTCTGGTAAGTCTTAACTTGGTCCAGCTCTGGAGTCCTCAGCACAAGAAGGGCATGGACCTGATGGAGTGGGTCCAGAGGAGGGCAACAAAAATGATCAGGTTCTCCTATGAAGACAGGCTGAGAGAGTTGGGGTTGCTCACCCTGGAGAAGAAGAAGCTCCAAACCTGAAAGTGGCCTTCCAGTATCCAAACCAGGCCTACAAAAAAGCTCAGGAGGAATTATTTACAAGGGCATGTCATAATAGGACAAGGGGCAATAGTTTTTAATAGAGAAGAATGGATTTAGGTTGGACATTAGGAAGTTCTTTAATATGAGGATGGTAGAACACTGAAACAGGTGGTCCAGGGAGGTGGTGGAGATCCCATTCCTGGAGACACTCAAAGTCAGGCTTGATGGGGCTTTGACCAACCTGATCTAGTTGAGGATGTGATTGCTTGCTGTAGTGGGATGCTAGAAAGTCCCTTTCAACCCAATGCATTCTATGATTCTATGATCTAGTCTGTCTGCTCCTCATTATAGCAATCAGCTGCTCTCCCTGTGCAGAAGAGAATATGATGGAAGCCTTTTTATCAAAGATTACTTAACCTTGCATTTAAGGAGGCATCACAGATGAATGAGGAGTTGTACATTGGAGTTTGCTACATGGGACAGTTGTGAAATCTAGAGTTTATAATGGCTGAGGTCTTGAGAGTTTGCTCTGTCACCAAAGGCTGAGGTACACCTGACCCTGCCTTACTCCAGAGAGTGGAAATAAATTGTCTTCTGAGAATCATAGAATCATAGAATCAACCAGGTTGGAAGAGACCTCCAAGATCATCCAGTCCAACCTAGCACCCAGCCCTAACCAATCAACTAGACCATGGCACTAAGTGCCTCATCCAGTCTTTTCTTGAAGACCCCCAGGGACAGTGCCTCCACCACCTCCCTGAGCAGCCCATTCCAATGGGAAATCACTCTCTCTGTGAAGAACTTCTTCCTAACATCCAGCCTATACCTACCCTGGCACAACTTGAGACTGTGTCCCCTTGTTCTATTGCTGGTTACCTGGGAGAAGAGGCCACCCCCCACCTGGCTACAATGCCCCTTCAGGTAGTTGTAGACAGTAGTAAGATGACCCCTGAGCCTCCTCTTCTCCAGGCTAAACAACCCCAGCTCCCTCAACCTCTCCTCATAGGCTTTGTGTTCCAGGCCCCTCACCAGCTTTGTTGCCCTTGTCTGGACATGCTCCAGCACCTCAACATCCTTCTTGAATTGAGGGGCCCAGAACTGGACACAGCACTCAAGGTGTGGTCTGACCAGTGCTGAGTACAGGGGAAGAATAACCTCCCTTGTCCTACTGGCCACACTGTTCCTGATGCAGGCCAAGATGCCATTGGCTCTCTTGGCCACCTGGGCACACTGCTGGCTCATCTTCAGCCTACTATCTATCAGTACCCGCAGGTCTGTACAAACATGCTTATCATTTTGTATTCCTATCTGAGAGCTTTGACTGTTTAGCTGGTACTGGTGAATTTATCACGAAGTTTCAGCTCTGACACCACCCACCCTTTGTTCCACAGCACATTTAAAAACAGAATGCAACCCAATTCAAAGTCACTACTGAAATAAAACATCTACCTCCTACACAATGTCAATGTGAGGAGGAGAAATTCCTAATGAGTGTCTCCAAACCCACAGGGGACATCACGAACAATGACAGTAGCCCATTTGCCTTGCAAGCCCACATAAAACTCAGAAGCTATGGCTCTGCAGGGTACTAGGATAGATAGATCCCTTTAATAGGGACTAGCAGACAGTAGAAGGCAGCAAGTAGGGAATAAAATGTGCTTGCAGCAACACAATTTGTGCTGATGTACTGTGTCCAGTTCTGGGCCACTCAATTCAAGAGAGATGTTGAGGTGCTGGAAGGTGTCCAGAGAAGGGCAACAAAGCTGGTGAGGGGCCTGGAACACAAAGCCTATGAGGAGAGGCTGAGGGAGCTGAGGGTGTGCAGCCTGGAGGAGGCTCAGGGGGAACCTCATTGCTATCTACAACTACCTGAAGGGTAGCTAGCCAGGTGGGGTTGGTCTCTTCTGCCAGGCAACCAGCAATAGAACAAGCGGACACAGTCTCAAGCTGTGCTGGGGGAAGTCTAGGCTGGATGTTAGGAGGAAGTTGTTGGCAGAGAGAGAGATTGGCCTTGGAATGGGCTGCCCAGGGAGGTGGTGGAGTCACCATCGCTGGAGGTGTTCAAGCAAAGCCTGGCTGAGGCACTTAGTGCCATGGTCTAGTTGAGTGGCTAGGGCTGGGTGCTAGGTTGGAGTGGATGATCTTGGAGGTCTCTTCCAACCTGCTTGATTCTATGATTCTATGAGTCTATGACTCTATTCTCAGGAGGACGAAAGAATAAGGAAAAGTTGTGAAATGGAGATATGAAAACAAACTGACTGTGTGAATACCTTCTTGTCAGGAACAAAAATTAATCTTCTCCTCTCCTGGAAAACCAGGCCTTTAAAAAGGCTGCTATAGACCAATCAGATTTCAAGATCTGGTCCCTAAAAGATTTTTTTGTGATATCTGAAATTTCACAACTTCTTATGATGACAGTGAGCCCCTGCAGACTAAGAAAGAGTGAGATTTCCAGTCAGGTAAAGCTAAGTTGGCAGGAGGAACCAGTTCCAAAACAGGTTTGGTGACTGCACATCAAGCCTGTAATTGTGAAGTCAAGGTCAAGAGAAGAAGTCAAATCAGCGAATCAAGGCCATGATCAGCAAAATACAGGGACTACAGTTTAACTAAGGCAAGGATATAGGGCAAGAACTGGTCTTAAATCACAGGATGGCAGTAAAATTCAGTTTGAGAGGAGGTTTAATCAACCTTCTGTTCCAAGTAGAGTCAGCTAAAATGTCAGAGCAGGTTGGTTGGGACTTTTTCCAGTCAGATCTTGAAAATTATACAACCTCCCAGGACACCTCTTCTGAACTGTCCTCATAGGAAAAAAGTTTCTCCTTATATCCAGTCTCAACCCTCCTTGTCTCATCATAAGCCTGTTGCTTCCCATCCTGCCCCCAACACACTACAGTGAAGAGCCTGGCTCTGTCTTCTCAGTGCTTCCCATAGGTCCTGGGAGCTGCTGTGAAGTTCTTCTACATCCATCCCATAACCAAGCTGGACACTGCCTGCTTCCTCAGCCTCTCCTTACATGCAGTGCTTTGGCACCCAACCATCACAGTATCCCTGCTGAACTTGTTCCAATTTGTCAATAACATTCTTGTACTGGGGTCCCAAAACTGGTTAGTGAGCTAATGAGTACCAAGTTGAGGGAGAGGGTCAGTTCCTTCAGCTTACTAACTACATTACTGGTCATACAGCCTCTAGTAGGTTGTAGCCCTTCTGTCTACCAGTTCCTCCTTTCACAAGGTTCCTATGAGTGCATTTCTCCAGCCTGTCTAGGTCTATCTGTCTGGCAACTCTGCCCTTGAACACACTGATTGGTGTTCCCCAGTCCAGTGTCATCTGCAGACTTAAAAGTTCATCACCTGGGTCATAGATAAAGATGTTCTACAGGTCAGCTCTCAGGACAGAGTATGGAACAAGGAACTCTGAGCATCTCCTGTAGACGATGTCCAGCTTGGAGAACTGAGGAACTAATTGGCATCCAAATGATATCACAGTATCACAATATCACAGTATCACCCCCAAGGTTGGAAGAGACCTCACAGATCATCAAGTCCAACCCTTTACCACAGAGCTCAAGGCCAGACCATGGCACCAAGTGCCACGTCCAATCCTGCCTTGAACAGCCCCAGGGACGGCGACTCCACCACCTCCCCGGGCAGCCCATTCCAGTGTCCAATGACTCTCTCAGTGAAGAACTTTCTCCTCACCTCCAGCCTAAATTTCCCCTGGCACAGCCTGAGGCTGTGTCCTCTTGTTCTGGTGCTGGCCACCTGAGAGAACAGAGCAACCTCCTCCTGGCCACAACCTCCCTTCAGGTAGTTGTACACAACAATAAGGTCTCCCCTGAGCCTCCTCTTCTCCAGGCTAACCAATCCCAGCTCCCTCAGCCTCTCCTCGTAGGGCTGTGCTCAAGGCCTCTCCCCAGCCTCGTCGCCCTTCTCTGGACACGCTCAAGCATCTCAATGTCCCTCCTAAACTGGGGGGCCCAGAACTGAACACAGTACTCAAGGTGTGGTCTAACCAGTGCAGAATACAGGGGCAGAATGACCTCCCTGCTCCTGCTGACCACACCATTCCTGATGCAGGCCAGGATGCCACTGGCTCTCTTGGCCACCTGGGCACACTGCTGGCTCATGTTCAGGTGGGTATCAATCAGCACTCCCAGATCCCTCTCTGTCTGGCTGCTCTCCAGCCACCTCGACCCCAGCCTGTATCTCTGCATGGGGTTGTTGTGGCCACAGTGCAAAGAAGAAAAAGCAAGGGAAAGTAAGTCAGGGAAATGAAAAAGCAGAGAGAGAACAGTAGCCAAACATATCAGTGAAGAGAAGAAGTCAGAAATAAAGAAGTAGAGCATGTGTTTGAAGAGATAGTTAGCCAGGACAAATAGAATGACAATAGTCCAGCAGGTTTTGAACCAGATCTGCTTCAGTTAAGGTTACCTCAGTGCATGTTTCAAAGTCATCATGGCTTAAGGACAAGTGTAAATGCCAAGCAGAACCTGTTACATTTTCCTGAGAACAATGGTGACTTTCAGATGAGTACTGGAAAGGCACTACAGCTGCAGAGGGGGTTTGTGAACATAAAAATAACAGCCTTGCGTATACAATTTCATGTATTCAGTCAGGAACTGACAGAGATTTCATCTCAAAGTGCTAGACCCAATCCTCCACTGGTCCCAGGTCCTTATAAGCCGTTTTTATTTCACTGACTTTATAAATGTCTACGTTTGGGTGAGCTCATTGTTTGAATCTCCTTTTACAGTCAGTAGGCAGAAATGAGCACATCCAGAGAGTGATTTATTAGGACAGTCTTAAATGTTAAATCTCCTCTGGAGACCTCAATTTCTGTCTTCAGTTTCAGTGAAGGGAAGGTCATGTATCTAGCTCAGACTTAGTTGCCTAACTCAGGGCAGAAAGCAGCAGTCCTTCCTCCTGTAATTACACAGAGCATTGGGGATCTCACGTGAACCTTGCTCAGAACAGCTGATCCTTGTGGGAACAAGGTTTTTATTGCATAAGACTGTAATAGGACCTAAATTCTCCTGTCTGCTATTTCTCACTGCCTTTGCTTGACAGTCACTGTTTAAAAAAGTTAATGGGGAAAGGCTTGAGGACAGATGTTGATGTGCAAGCAGTACATTTAGAGAATTAACACTAAAGATTTCACTATGGCCAAAAAAAAACCCCATGTCTCTGGCTCTTGCATCAGTCACAAGTTGCATGCTGTGGTTGTGGAGCACATAGGCATAAGCATTGAAATCACTCCAGAGGCACTCCAACCTGATTTTCAGTCATCTTTGATTCTGTGTTAGAAGCAGCACCAGTACAGAGACTACAGCAAGCAGGAGCTCTAGGGAAAGAAACTATCTACTGTAACCTTCAGAACAGGATTCCCAAGGGTGAGATGCATGTGCCAAGAAGTCCAGAAACAGGATTTATTTGACCGGGTCTAGAGATCTGCCACAGATGTCTCAGCAATTGAACTAAGGCTTCTGTTGCAGTCAATGAAGTTAAAGATATTTTCAGGGTGTGGTAGTTTGGAAAGTTTGGTACTTTGGACAGTCATTTCTGTCTTTCAGTCCTGGGTAGCTCATGGCCTCAAACTGGAACACAGAAGGAACTTCTGAGCTCACAACAAAAAGCAGACATTTCATGCTCAAGTCAGTGGCAGGCATCTAGTGCCATTTCAGGTGTCCTAGGGTACCAGTAGTATTTGTGTGGCATTGCCAGATACAACAAAAGACCTATGCCTGCCTGGAATATAAGCTAGTAGCCAAGTGGGAGACCAAAAGCATCTCATAGAATCATAGAATCAACCAGGTTGGAAGAGACCTCCAAGATCAGCCAGTCCAACCTAGCACCCAGCCCTAGCCACTCAACTAGACCATGGCACTAAGTGCCTCAGCCAGGCTTTGCTTCAACACCTCCAGAGACAGTGCCTCCACCACCTCCCTGGGCAGCCCATTCCAATGCCAATCACTCTCTCTGCCAACAACTTCCTCCTAACATCCAGGCTAGACTTTCCCTGGCACAACTTGCGACTGTGTCCCCTTGTTCTATTGCTGGTTGTCTGGCAGAAGAGCCCAACCCCCAGTTGGTCAAACTGCAGTAGGTACCACATTAACATGAATTGGACTTTTATATAGGAAGGACAGAATTCAGGTCCAGAGCACAGAGGCATATTAGACAGCTGGAATCAGCTGGTCACACATAGGTGTTTCTTTCAGAACAAGACTATCAGACTCCACTGCATTGACTAGATATTCATCAGCCACAATGGACACTCAGACACTTTGCTTGCATGCAGACAAATAGATTTCCACATCTGAACATGCATTAAATGTCATTCAGCTGCCTAAAAAGTGCCATTAAAGTTGCTATAGGACCTCCAGCTGCTCCAAAAGAACATGTACCTTCCCTAAACTATTAATCCTGTCCCATATGATTCCTTTGGGTGCCTCAGATTACATTACCTGCTGCTGTTTTGACAATTGATCTGAACTTGTTGCAAGCTAATAGGATGGTCTCCAACCAGGAGGTTCACACAAGGAGAATGCTAGTACTGTTTTACATTCCTCAGCAAGTGATACATGCAGACAAACAGCCTGGCACTTCCTCCTGCACATGCAGACAGGTGAGCTGCTGCTATGATGAGCTGCAGTAGCAACAGGCACTGTCCACTGGCAAAAATACCTTAGGTCTCTGCACTAGGTGTTCTCCACCCTTTCACATGCAGTGTAATCTGGCAAAGGAAGGATTTGTCTCCTCTCATTTCAGAAAAGATCAGTATCCATTTGATGCAAGTATGAGCTGGCCTCTGGAGAGAAATGGAGTTCTATTAAGACATGGTTCACCTGGCCTGCATTAAGTATATCTTTTAAAGTGGCATCTTTCTTGCTCTGTAAGTGCCAGCTTCCCTCTGCTGACTGCCAAGGCAGTCTATGTGACCAGTTCAAATGTTGATATCTCCACTGTGAACATCAAGGTCTGGTCACATAGAATCACAGAATCAACCAGGTTGGAAGAGACCTCCAAGATCCTCCAGTCCAACCTAGCACCCAGTCCTGTCCACTCAACTAGACAAAGGCACTAAGTGCCTCAGCCAGGCTTTGCTTGAACACCTCCAGGGATGGTGACTCCACCACCTCCCTGGGCAGCCCATTCCAATGCCAGTCACTCTCTCTGCCAACAACTGCCTCCTAACATCCAGCCTAGACTTCCCCTGGCACAACTTGAGATGGTGGCCTCTTGTTCTATTGCTGGTTGTCTGGCAGAAGAGACCAACCCCCACCTGACTACAACCTCCCTTCAAGTAGTTGTAGACAGCAATGAGGTCCCCCCTGAGCCTCCTCTTCCCCAGGCTGCACACCCCCAGCTCCCTCAGCCTCTCCTCGTAGGCTTTGTGTTCTTTCTGTGAGAACTGAAAATGTATCAAAACCCAACAGTAAAAAGGAGGAGAAAGAAAGAAAAAAGAAGGGAAAATGAGTAGAGGCATACAAGAAATAAAGAGCTTCTGGCATATGCATGAGCTTAAAACTTCAAGAAAAAGTGAAATTAATGAAAGGTAGTTCACAGTTTAAAACTAATTATTTTTGCACTTCTTTTTCTCAGAGGTTCCTCTTCCATATTCAAATCTAAACGGTGGTGGGATTATTTAGAAACCAAGTACATTATAACTAAGGCCTATAGCAACCTCACTCAGCAGTGAAATTTGTTGTCTCCCTCTGATCCTCAGATTATGGAGATGAGGGGATGAATGTACATCAGGAAGATTCCCTACCGAGATAGCTTTTCACTCTTTTCAGTAAGAAAAAAGATCAAAGGGAAAAGAGCTAATTAACATACCAAAGGAGACAAAACCCCTAGAGCTTTATCGTTGTTGCAATCCAATAATAAACAGCCAAGTACAAAAAAGATTATTTGATAGTGACACACAGCATTGAAAGCCTTTGAAATGTCAGCTTCTTCCCCCTCCCCTCCCCCCCAAAAATATATATTTTTGGAAGGAAAGAAAAAATATTCATAATTATACAGAATAATGCTTCAGCTTTGGGGAGCAACTGCAGTCCTGTGAGAGCTTGCTTCTAAAACTACTGTGCTTAAGAACAACAGCTTGGTTTGCCTTTATCTAACATAAAATGCAGTCCAAAAATAATACTAAAAGGCACAGAGGCTTCAAACCCTTTCTTGAGTAAACAGGCAGAGTTCTTTTGTAAATTAAAAATTAAATACAGCTGTTCTTATCCTCTTTACAAATGTCAGCAATCTCCATTCCCACCCTGGCTTCCAGTTTGTGCAGACCCCAGGGCAGTGGGACACCGAGGTTTCAAAAGAGGGTTGTCTAGGCTGGCTAACTGCTATGCTGTGCTGTCATTTCTGTGTGCTCTTATAAAGCCACAGGCGAAAGAGACAAGTTCATGGAGCGACAAATGATGTGAAACTTTTTTCCCTGGGGAAAGCCACTGCTCAGGGTGCATGGATACATCGATACCAGGGAAAGAGAGGACCAGGGCATGGGGCCAAGCATGTTAAATTGTTAGCGGTTTCTCTGGCACGCTTTTGGCTCAGGGCAGCTTTCTTTATGCAGCACACCTTGAGTACTGTGTTCAGTTCTGGGCCCCCCAGTTTAGGAGGGACATTGAGATGCTTGAGCGTGTCCAGAGAAGGGCGACGAGGCTGGGGAGAGGCCTTGAGCACAGCCCTACGAGGAGAGGCTGAGGGAGCTGGGATTGGTTAGCCTGGAGAAGAGGAGGCTCAGGGGAGACCTTATTGCTGTCTACAACTACCTGAGGGGAGGTTGTGGCCAGGAGGAGGTTGCTCTCTTCTCCCAGGTGGCCAGCACCAGAACAAGAGGACACAGCCTCAAGCTGCACCAGGGGAAATTTAGGCTGGAGGTGAGGAGAAAGTTCTTCACTGAGAGAGTCATTGGACACTGGAATGGGCTGCCCGGGGAGGTGGTGGAGTTGCCGTCCCTGGAGCTGTTCAAGGCAGGATTGGACGTGGCACTTGGTGCCATGGTCTGGCCTTGAGCTCTGTGGTAAAGGGTTGGACTTGATGATCTATGAGGCCTCTTCCAACCTTGGTGATACTGTGATAGAATTAGGAAATGAGCACTACTTTGAGGTGGTTCCCAACAGATAGCTGGATGGGGTCAGTCTAGTTGGGATAGTTTTAGCTGCGTGGTGTGAACCATTACATTCACAGGGCCAAAGGGTGATCACTTCTCTGGTCAAAATACAGATGCAGATGTAGCAAATCATAGAATCAAGCAGGTTGGAAGAGACCTCCAAGATCATCCAGTCCAACCCAGCACCCAGCCCTAATCAGTCAACTAGACCATGGCACTAAGTGCCTCATATATATAGAATCATAGAATCAACCAGCTTGGAAGAGACCTCCAAGATCATCCAGTCCAACCTAGCACCCAGCCCTAGCCAGTCAACTAGACCATGGCACTAAGTGCCTCATCCAGGCTTTTCTTCAACACCTCCAGGGATGGTGACTCCACCACCTCCCTGGGCAGCCCATTCCAATGGCAAATCACTCTTTCTGTGTAGAACTTCCTCCTAACATCCAGCCTATACTTCCCTCAGCACAACTTGAGACTGTTTTAGAGGAAAGGTTAGCTTCTGTGTGGATACTAGCAAAGAATATTGAGGAGTCTGCTTAAAAGGCTCCCATGGGATAAGATCTTGAAGGGAAAAGGGATCCAAGAAAGGTGATAGATATTTAAACATCCTCCAGTATTGAGATGTTGGATATCCTCCAATATCAAAAGAAATCCATTCTAACAAGTCCTGCATGGATGTCCAGGGGAACTCCTGCAAAAACTCAAACACAAAAATAAGTATGTATAAGGTGGAAGTAAGGACAGGCAACTCAAAAGGAATGCAGAAACACTTCCTGAGCATGCAGAGGTGCAGTTAGGTAAGCCAAAGTCCAACTTCAATTTAATCTAGCCAGAGATGTCAAAGGCAAAAAGAAGGGCTTCTTTAAGTACATAAGTAGCAAAAGGACATGGGAAACATGGGCCTGCTGATGAAGAGAGTCCTAGTGACACAGGACAATGAAAAGGTTGAAGTACTGAATGCCTTCTTTGCTGGCAAGACCAGCCATTAGGAGCCCCAGACTGCAGAGAGCAGAGGAAAAGCCTGGAATGAGGTAGAGGTACCCTTGGTGGAAGAGCATCAGGTCAGAAAACACCTGAGTAAAACTGGCAAACATAAATCCATGGAATGCACCTTCAAGTGCCAAGTGCCCTGGTCAATGTCATTATGAGACCATTTGATTACCTCTGAAAAATTGAAAAAAATAAAACCGAATTGCCTTTGCTTTTACTCCACCTACTCTGTGAATAAAGATAAGTTCCAGTCTCCTCTGGAAGTAGTCATTACAATAAAGAAGAATATTCTTAATTTCACACTGCAGTTTGTCATTTTATTTCTCATATTCATTACTGGATACTGAAATGCTAATCTGTACTCCTCATATGAACACAAAAGCAAGACACTCAGTTCTTGAACCCTGTTTGTGCAAGGCAGAGGTGCAAAGGAGAGGCAACACTCAGGCCCTGCTGCCTGACTCAGTGTTTGAAAGCATTATCCGTGGGTGTTAACATATAGTATTTGTTGTCTTTTACCTGTTAGGTCCTAAAACAAGATCACTCATAGTGCTAGTACTATAAGATCAGAAACTAAATGTGAATGGATGACCTTGACTTCACAATGCAGCCTTACTTAGCTTGGGCTGTTCCAAACCCAGATCTTCTAGTGAAGGGCTAGCCCTCACCCTCTGTGAAGATTAGCCACTTTGTGCTGTGCACATTTTGAACCATGGACTGACTTCTGACCATCTTTCCATAGCATGGTGACAATGGTCCTCTTCCTTAAAAATAGTGTCTTTCTTCTTAATTAAAACACAACAGTAACCAATTTCACTCAGAAGATACTCTGAATTAAACCAGCTGAGTCCAAAACCAAACAAAAAAGGCTTTTTTCACTTGCCCAGTCTTTCACTTCAACTGTGCCAAGCTTAATGCATCAGCTAATATATGTATAAACAGCTTTCCATTACAAAGACACGATTATGGCAAAGAAATCCCTGGAGAATGCTTACATTATGACATTTCCAGGGCTAAATGTGAATACATAGTGGTTTAGAAGTACATATCTGTTCCTAAGTGCAGGGCACAGTGACCTGAAGAGCCTGCAATAACCTGCTGTAGATACAGTCAGCAGGGCTGCCACTGTTAATATCCTGATGTACAGATCAAAAGCATTGTATTGCATTTAGCTGAGCTGGAGTTCATTTCCCTCAGAGCATCTTTTGATCCTGTCTGGGATCTAGATGCCCACTAAATCCACTCTATTACTCCACTTCTTACATGAACAGGGGAAAAGGAAAATACAACCAAAGGCCTGTGAGTCAAGACAGAAGTAATTTAATAGCATGAAACACAAAAGCAAAGGCAGAGCAAAAATAAACAAAGATGTTGTTCTCTACTTCATATCAGCAGATGATGTCCAGCCACTTCCTAGGAAGCAGAGCTTCAATGCTCATAGCGGTGGCTCCAAATGACAGATGCCATCAATTAATCCCCCTGCTTCCCTCTTTCACTTAGCTTTTGTATCTGAAACAGCATCATATAGTATGGAATATTCCTTTAATCAGTTTGGGTCAGCTGGCCCAGCTGTGTCCCCTCCCAAGATCTTGCACATCCCTCAGCCTACTGCTGGGGGTGGAAAACATTGGAAAAGCACAGCCTCAGTGTTTGGTTCTTTGCTGTCTACAACTACCTGAAGGGAGATTGTAGCCAGGTGGGGAGTGGCCTCTTCTCCCAGGCAACCAGCAACAGAACAAGGGGACACAGTCTCAAGCTGTGCTGGGGGAAGTCTAGGCTGGATGTTAGGAGGAAGTGATTGGCATTGGAATGGGCTGCCCAGGGAGGTGGTGGAGGCACCGTCCCTGGAGGTGTTCAAGCAAAGACTCGATGAGACACTTGGTGCCATGGTCTAGATGACTGGATAGGGCTGGGTGCTAGGTTGGACTGGATGATCTTGGAGGTCTCTTCCAACCTGCTTGATTCTATGATTCTGTGATTCAGCAGTAGGCACAACACTGGTGTGTTATCAACACTCAACTACATCACTGCATAACACAGCACTAGGAGACATGCTCTGGAGAGAATTAACCTCAGCTCAGACAAACCAAATACAAGCATCCAAAGCCCACACCTCTGAACCTTCTCTGACAAGCCTGGCAGCAAAAGGCTTCACTGCCCTTTTACCTGGTGTGTAACTATACAAGCCAGATCTCAGCAACTCCCTTCTAGTTATGGCTTCACAAAGTCAGTCTAGAAAGAACTGAGAAGAAACTTAGTACTCGACAGCTAATAAGCAAAATATGTCTACAGGTTCTTTGTAGGCTGTATGCCTTGGACAGGTTGTAAACCCATCTCTGCTCTTCCAGAGTAAGTCATTTCAGTGTAAGCAAGATAAAACAAGTACCCAGTTTTAGACTCTATCAGTCTTCCACTTTGAAAAGTCTCTGGTGAGGCTCAGAACTCCTGCAGGACAGCAAACATTCTAAAAGATATTTTGTTGGGTGTCTCAATTCACCCAAATGTCACATTTTAAAGTGCTTCTCCTAACACAAAAACCAGTGTACATTACAGACTGAAAGAAATACTGTGCCACAGTGACTCTTTGGCAAGCTACCAAAAGACAAAAAGCTTCCAAAAAATCAATATAAGAAGTGTTTTATATGGCCTAATATTTCCTTTAGCTATCTACAAGGCACAGTTTTTATATGTCCATTATCTTTTCACTATGAAACCATTAGAGAATTTAGTAATGTCATGGGGAGGGGGGTTTGTCTGACTATTCTCATGTGGTTTAATAAATGCAATCCTTTCCTTATCATTCATCACTAATACTACACAGATACTCTTATTGCTGTCTACAACTACCTGAAGGGAGGTTGTAGTCAGGTGGAGGTTGGTCTATTCTGCCAGGCAACCAGCAACAGAACAAGGGGACACAGTCTCAAGTTGTGCTGGGGGAAGTCTATGCTGGATGTTAGGAGGAAGTTCTTCACAGAGAGAGTGATTGGCATTGGAATGGGCTGCCCAGGGAGGTGGTGGAGTCACCATCCCTGGAGGTGTTCAAGAAAAGCCTGGATGAGGCACTTAGTGCCATGGTCTGGTTGACTGGATAGGTCTGGGTGCTAGGTTGGAGTGGATGATCTTGGAGGTCTCTTCCAACCTGGTTGATTCTATGATTCTGTGATTCCCTGCTGTTGCCCTCCAAATAAAAAATCATACATATTCTTTCAGGTGGTAAAATTAATTCACTTCAACTCTTATTGTGTTGATTATTTTAAGGAAAATATTTTCAGATGGGAAGGTGGAAGCTGTTGAGAAGGGCACCTTCCTATGAATAGCAGAAAACAATCACAGAGATTAAATTATAGCAGAATATTTGTGCTAGAAGCCTAGTTCAGTGTCTTGTGACACACTGTAACATGCCACATTACTTACAAGATCAGGCAAAACCATTCACATTCTGAATGACAAACACACACAAAGAGTTGCTTATGAAATGGAGAATTATTCCCATAAATTAATTGGGAACAGATTTCCTCAAGTCTATTCGCACACAGCAGCAGCTTGTTCCATAGGCAGGTTTTTCTTGCTTCAATATGAGTAACCAGGAAAAAATCTGACCCCTGACAAATGATTTTGAATAATTAGTATGTTTTTTTAAAGTATTCCAATCTGCTCATGGGCAAATCCATCAGAGCAGGCTGAGTTTGCCATCTTCTTTGCTTTTGATTATTCAGGCATTTGTTCTAACTGTCTCTTTGAAACCTCACCCTTTAAATACTCCTGCCCTCTCCCCTCTTTAACTTCAGCTAAAGCAGCAGAGGGTTTGTTTTTTTTTTTGTTAAAACCTCCTGTTGGTAGCATTCATGACATGTTAGCCTGCAAAGTTATGAAGTAGAGAATTCTTGGAATGAAAATGAGGAAAATTAATCCTACAGAGGGAACGCAGTGCTAATAATTATCTCCTATACTAAGTTGTCACTGTTTGTGATTCTCAGCCAGCTACTATAATTTCTCATTCAGAAGCTATTGTGGCAGAGGAAAAAGAAAAAAAAAAAAGAATAGTCCTTTTAAGGCTTTGTGAGGCTCCCTCAGTTCCTTTTTTTTTGTGCCAAGCATATCTATCCACACAAAAAAAGATACACTAAAAGAATATTGCTCAGATTGCAAAGTCGAGCACTCCAGTGCTAGTAAATGCCAAAATTAAGATTTCCTGAAAACATTAATTCAGTCCCTTATACATATGCATTGTACCACAGTCTTTAATTACTTGATGACATACTATTTTTTTCCACACAGCTTTTGCCTCGTTCTGTACTCAGGCTGGATGGTGTTCACTAAATGAGTAAGCTATTCAACATCTTCTTTTATCCTCCCGGATTTGGTGTGTGGTCCCAGTGCTTTATTTACAGCATACTATTCAAACCCTGTTATGAAGACAGAATTCATTTTCTCAAGGGCTTTTCTATGGTTGTCATCACTATCATATCTTAAATATTCATTAGAGAGATCATAGAATCATAGAATCAACCAGGTTGGAAGAGACCTCCAAGATCATCCAGTCCAACCTAGCATCCAGCCCTATTCAGTCAACTAGACCATGGTACTAAGTGTCTCATATATATAGAATCATAGAATCAACCAGGTTGGAGGAGACCTCCAAGATCATCCAGTCCAACCTAGCACCCAGCCCTATCCAATCAACTAGACCATGGTACTAAGTGCCTCATATATATAGAATCATAGAATCAACCAGGTTGGAGGAGACCTCCAAGATCATCCACTCCAACCTAGCACCCAGTCCTGTCCAGTCATCTAGACCATGGCACTAAGTGTCTTATATATATAGAATCATAGAATCAACCAGGTTGGAAGAGACCTCCAAGATCATCCAGTCCAACCTAGCACCCAGTCCTGTCCAGTCATCTAGACCATGGAACTAAGTGCCTCATATACACACACATATATATTTTACACTATGGTCTTTATGAGAGGAAAAGGGCATGAGCTGAGTGCTGGGCACAAGTACTCTCTCACTTGTGAAGAGCAAGTATGTGTAATTTGTATAGTTACAGGTATCCTGTGGGAAGCTACCCCCAGACCACAGATTAGTGATGCAATGCAAAGTGTAAATCAAGAGACAGAAATGGTGTTGGCCACTTTGAATAGCTGCTATAGATGATCTGTTTGTTGGCCTGCAAATTACTCGAGTGTCTCTAAGGGAAGTCATCTACACCATGGCACTAAGTGCCTCAATCCAGGCTTTTCTTGAACACCTCCAGGGATGGTGACTCCACCACCTTCCTGGGCAGCCCATTCCAATGCCAATCACTCTCTCTGCCAACAACTTCCTCCTAACATCCAGCCTGTACTTCCCCCAGCACAATCTACTGCTGTGAAGCACATAAGGCTCTGAATCAAAACCAGATCCAAGATTAGTCCCAACAAAGGTTCTAAGGGAAGGATCTAAGCAGTCCTTCTAGTCCATAAGGAACCTAGAATAGGCCAATTCTTCTTTAGCGTCACCCTTACCAGTATTCAGTGTAGATGGTGCTACACAGTTGCATGCAGCACAGAGGCTCTCCTCCAAGCAACTTGGCACTTCTCTTTCTCCATTAAGTATTTAACAAACAAGTGCTTAATGTGTTAAATATCTTTATAGTGTGGACAGAAGCTGGAGGTTGAAACTCACTGCTCTCTTCATAAGGGAAGGAACCGTATGAGGTTTCAGCACCTCAATGTTCTCCTCCTCCATTGCTCAACCACATCCCTGCTGAATCAGTAGAAGTTGCAAAAGCAGGGGAGAAAAACACTACACTGAAACATTTACAGCCTCTTGACTAAAATAACTTTCTACTAAGTGTAGTACTGGCTAAAATAGAATCATAGAATCAACCAGGTTGGAAGAGACCTCCAAGATCATCCAGTCTAACCTAGCACCCAGCCCTATCCAATCAACTAGACCATGGCACCGAGTGTCTCATCCAGTCTTTTCTTGAACATAAGCAGCTTTATAGCTGGGAGATATATTAGCAGCCTGTTAGGCTGATTGGAGTTGAATGCAGCTGTCTTTTGATTTTGAAATTTATTCTCAGCTCTGACAGCAGTAAACATCAGTGTTTGCAAAGTGAGAGTCAACATTTACCCACTTTAATTTGCTTTTTCTTTCTAACTTAGATAAAACTTGATAGTGTAATGCCTGCCTCCTTCACAATTTCTTTGTTCAAGGGCTTGGTTTTTTCTTTCAATTACTGAGAGTTCAAATATTTCAAGTATTTTTCTTCTGTTGCCAAAGATTTCTTACAAGCAGGTTTCAGTTTTTCTTTTACACTTCCATGTTTGTCTGTGCTCCATACAAAACATTCATGTGGATTTCAGATAGGCTTTATGGGTTGTTTGGTTTGGTTTTGTTTCTTCATTTCCCCTGAATTCCATTTTGGAATCTGAATTTCTGTTTTAATCCTAAAAAACACATATATAATTTGTCATGGAACCACAAGCTTTCCCACGGCTATCACAACACAATTTAGATATAAATGGAGACTGATGGAGACAAAATTTTTGTCTTTCTGCTGAGGACCTATTGCAAAGATTAGAAGAATCTGAAAAACTCTTCTCTAAAACTACCCTTGAACACAAAAGCAATCCCTTATGCATTTCACTTCAGTCTCCAGGGTAGCAGTCAGCTGGTAGCAATATCTAATCACCATTAACAAGAGTCAGATTTTAACTGGTGTCCTTAACCCTTCAGTCTTTTATCTGAAGATAAGTAATTCTTTGAACTGCCCAGATGGTTTCATAAGCCTTTTCATTTTCTCACATCTAATTACTTGTCTCTTGTAAATATTTGGTTCTGCTTCATTGGAACACTTGCTGTGCACTCGTGAAGCACTAGTCAGTTCATAAACCCTTACTGAAGATTGCAATCATTAGACAGCCTATGGCAACCTCACTCTGTTTTTCATTCATGGGCCCAGATTCCCATAGCAAGCCAAGTGGCAGCATCATTGAAGGGTAAAATCATAGACCAGACAGACCTGAAAACCAGTAAGCCCAGTACTTGCAACTCAGCCACTAAAGGGTACCTGAGAATTGCAACTGGTTAGCAGCTAGACAATAATTTAACAAGCAGTATGTCTGCATTGCATCAAATGGCTCCACAAAATGTGTGTCACATTGTATAAATAGTGCATAAGCAACAGAAAACAACCAAACATAGCACTCAGATATATAGAATTATAGAATCAACCAGGTTCGAAGAGGCCTCCAAGATCATCCACTCCAACCTAGCACCCAGCCCTAGCCACTCAACTAGACCATGGCACTAAGTGCCTCAGCCAGGCTTTGCTTGAACACCTCCAGGAATGGTGACTCCACCACCTCCCTGGGCAGCCCATTCCAATGCAAATCACTCTCTCTGCCAACAACTTCCTCCTAACATCCAGCCCAGACTTCCCCCAGCACAACTTGAGACTGTGTCCCCTTGTTCCGTTGCTGGTTGCCTGGGAGAAGACACCAACCCCCACCTGGCTACAACCTCCCTTCAGGTAGTTGTAGACAGCATTGAGGTCCCCCCTGAGCCTCCTCTTCTCCAGGCTGTGAACATCAAGGTCTGGTCACACAGAATCATAGAATAAACCAGGTTGGAAGAGACCTCCAAGATCCTCCAGTCCAACCTAGCACCCAGCCCTAGCCACTCAACTAGACCATGGCACTAAGTGCCTCATCCAGGCCTTTCTTGAAAACCTCCAGGGATGGTGACTCCACCACCTCCCTGGGCAGCCCATTCCAATGCCAATCACTCTCTCTGGCAAGAACTTCAGTTTGAACTGAATGTGTGGTGCTGGTAATGATTGGCATTCACGTGCATGGTGAGAACAGGGCTGAAGCGAAGGAGCAATTACACAATTGAAGCATGAGAGAAGAACATTAGGAGAACACATGACACAAAGTAATTACTTCCCTAGGAAGGTGAGTCGTGTCTGACTCTGTGGAACCCACTGTGTTCACCAAAAGGAGACAATGCCATGTCTCTTACTTGCCCTGTGGCCTAAATAAAGGAACCTACTTACCATTCTAGTGCTAAGTTGAGATGTGACAGAATCCTCACAACATCTGCAGGAGAAAACCAAGCTTGGAGCAGGTGAATGTGGCCACTGTGAATGTGGCATTTGCTCTAGAAAGCTTCACTGGCCAGGAAGTCCTTGGATTTGAATGTTTGAGGCACTGGAGAGCCTGCACAAAAAACAAAGGAGATGTCCTAAATCCAGAATATGAACTTGTGAGAACCTTGGATGGGTATGTTAGGGAGTGGAGTATCTTCACTTTGTCTAGTTCAAAAGAAGAAATGAAGCCTTTATGGAAGGTGGAGCAGAGGAAGAGGAAAGATAATGAGACATAAACTTAATAACCCAACTGGTAGGCAACTTACCTGTGTTCAGAAGGAGTGCTGAGCTGTAGCACAATCTCAGGCCTACTTTCTTCTTCATTTACACCCAGGGTGTGCTTAAATGATGTTTATGTACTGATGGTGACTTCACAAACAGTGTTGGACGCAACTTATCATAATCAGGTTGCACTCCAAAATGATGGAAAGTGTGGGAAGGGCTCTGAAAAAAATCACTCACTCCAGAGTGAGTGCTCTGACCACTATTATGTAGATGTGATGGTTTGGGTGTTCCCTGCCCCCCCACACTTTAGAAATCAGTAAGCCTATGAGAGAAGTAGACATCACCATTGTTTTCCTTTCACAGCCTGTAATCTAGTTCTTCTCACCAAAACATCCCAGCCTGCTTCAAACTAGCACAGTAGAATATACTTCAGAGTGAGTGCTCTGACCACTGCTACACAGAATATACTCCAGAGTGAGTGCTCTGACCACTGCTATGCAGAATATACTCCAGAGTGAGTGCTCTGACCACTGCTACGCAGAATATACTCCAGAGTGAGTGCTCTGACCACTGCTATGCAGAATATACTCCAGAGTGAGTGCTCTGACCACTGTTATGCAGAATATACTCCAGAGTGAGTGCTCTGACCACTGTTATGCAGAATATACTCCAGAGTGAGTGCTCTGACCACTGCTATGCAGAATATACTCCAGAGTGAGTGCTCTGACCACTGCTACGCAGAATATACTCCAGAGTGAGTGCTCTGACCACTGCTATGCAGAATATACTCCAGAGTGAGTGCTCTGACTACTGCTACGCAGAATATACTCCAGAGTGAGTGCTCTGACCACTGTTATGCAGAATATACTCCAGAGTGAGTGCTCTGACCACTGTTATGCAGAATATACTCCAGAGTGAGTGCTCTGACCACTGCTATGCAGAATATACTCCAGAGTGAGTGCTCTGACCACTGTTATGCAGAATATACTCCAGAGTGAGTGCTCTGACCACTGTTATGCAGAATATACTCCAGAGTGAGTGCTCTGACCACTGTTATGCAGAATATACTCCAGAGTGAGTGCTCTGACCACTGCTATGCAGAATATACTCCAGAGTGAGTGCTCTGACCACTGCTATGCAGAATATACTCCAGAGTGCTCTGACCACTGTTAGGCAGAATATACTCCAGAGTGAGTGCTCTGACCACTGTTAGGCAGAATATACTCCAGAGTGAGTGCTCTGACCACTGTTAGGCAGAATATACTCCAGAGTGAGTGCTCTGACCACTGTTAGGCAGAATATACTCCAGAGTGAGTGCTCTGACCACTGTTAGGCAGAATATACTCCAGAGTGCTCTGACCACTGCTATGTAGAAAACTGGCAGAGAGAGTACATCTTTGACTGTGGAGTTTTTTTCTTCCCAAGACAAGAATAAGGTTTTTACAGCTGTAGGGATTCCAGTTCAGTTCACTGCAAAGTGAGCAGAGGGTAATCCCCTGAAATCTGCAGCTCTGCTGTATGCACATGGAGAAGGGCAGGAGTTCATTAATCTCTTTCTGTGCAGCGTTCCCCAACTCAGTCCATGAGACAGTTTGGATTCCAGCCCAGGGCACTTTGCTTCTCTCACACGTGGAAAAAGGAGTTTATGTGTCCACCTGGGGACTGTGGATTATAAAACAACAGCCAAATATTTAATACCTAACAACACCTGGTTTCTCCTGTTTAAGCTTTAGTCTTTCACCCTCTCATACTAACACATCATCCAGACTGCCTGAGTATGAAAAAGAATTATGATCAGATATGTCTGGTTTTTTTCTGAATCATGATAAGCAATGCTGCTATTTTTATTTCTTTGCTGCTGTGCATCTAGATCTTTCACAAACATCCTTAATTTAGTTTGTCATTTGTCTGAATGTTCCCTTTGCTAATTTATATCTCTGGCTATGAACTTCTCTATTTCTCATTCATTTTGATAATAACTAAAATATATTGATGTCTTTTGGGTTTTTTTTTTCCCCTATCTGGCAGAACATCTTGATTTTAGAGGGGGAAGTGACACCTCTACAGAAGCATTCCCTAAGAAATTGCAATTGTCATACATATATTTCCATTAAAATGTTTTCTTCCAGTCACTTCATTAATAGTTATTTTCAGCCTTGGTAAATTTGCCATCTTGGGGACCCAGATCACTGATGGTCATAAATTTTGTTCACAAAAAGAAGGTCTACCGTGACATAGAGCTGCTTCAGGACTTCAGGGCCATCAGTGCACAAGTGGCCCTGGACTGCCCTGAGCAGATTGGGTTGATTTCAGATCTGCCTTGTCACTGAAGACATGTTTGGTGGTGACCAGGCTCTTGGACAACCCTCTGTCCCTGCTCTGTTGGCCTGGCTGGGGCACCATCACAGAATCACAGAGTTAACCAGCCTGGAAAAGACTTTTGAGATCACTGAGTCCAACTTATCACCCAATACCTTCTAATTAACTAAGCCATGGCATTAAGTGCCTCATCCAGTCTCCTTTTACAGACCACCAGGCATGGTGACTCCACCACCCTCTTGGGCAGACCATTCCAAAGGCAAATCACTCTCTCTGTGAAGAACTTCTTCCTAACATCCAGCCTATACCTACCCTGGCACAACTTGAGACTGTGTCCCCTTGTTCTATTGCTGGTTGCCTGGCAGAAGAGGCCACCCCCCACCTGGCTACAATGCCTCTTCAGGTAGTTGTAGACAGTAATAAGATCATCCCTGAGCCTCCTCTTCTCCAGGCTAAACAGGCCCAGCTCCCTCAACCTCTCCTCATAGGATTTGTGCTCCAGGCCCCTCACCAGCTTTGTTGCCCTTCTCTGGACATGTTCCAGCACCTCAACATCTTTCTTGAATTGAGATTCCTTGAAACCAATCACAGTCTCAAGTTGTGTTGGGGTAGGTCTAGGCTGGATGTTAGGAGGAAGTTGTTGGCAGAGAGAGTGATTGGCATTGGAATGGGCTGCCCAGGGAGGTGGTGGAGTCACCATCCCTGGAGGTGTTCAAGAAAAGCCTGGATGAGGCACTTAGTGCCATGGTCTAGTTGACTGGCTAGGGCTGGGTGCTAGGTTGGAGTGGATGATCTTGGAGGTCTCTTCCAACCTGGTTGATTCTATGATTCTATGATCTACCACCCCACATCCTCTGCCTGAATTCAAAACCAGTGCTAAATGTTAATAATCTCATGTAACAACATTTCGCAGCCGGTTCCTACTGGCAATATGGATTGTAAGAGAAAGAGGTTGTAGGCTTTACTTATGTCTGTAAAGCTGTCTGAATGAAAAAGTGCTCACTGCCTTCTTCTCTTTTTCTTGTCATCTCTCTCAGTCATCATCCTAATCATAAGCCATCCCTTCAGATTTACCTTGTAGAGTGATCTATACATCGATCTGTCATCCAGTCTTGAGTGAAGTGGCTGTTTCACTCATCTGACAGCAGCAGAGTGGGTTTGCCAAATTTCCATCACTATCATCCCATGGCACAACTCTGGCATATGAATAAATATGTTGTTACCTAGGGCCACCCAGCATGGATCACTCTGGAAGCATCTCTTATCTTAATACAACAATTATAGCATTAAAAAAGTTAAGGGATATAGAGTATGTAAGACTTCAGGAAATCCTTTCTCAAGGTTTTCATCCTTACTTGAGATGCAGGGCACAACTATTTAAGGATTAGCTCTTCCCTCTCCCAACACATGCTTCTTTGATGATACCACAACCTTCCAGCTTCCTCTGTGGAACAGAAAGAGAGAATAGGCATGCAGGGGGAATTATTAGTCTCAGCCTCCTTTATGCCTCGAAGGCAATTACATTCCAAGACAAGAGGATCTAATGTGCAGCACTTTCAGCATGTGTAACAGGTATTTTTATGAAGTCATGAAAACCTCCAGATATAGCCCTCTTTTAAAGACTGTCATATGGTGTAAACCCTAAGCCAGGTTTAATGCAAGTGTTCATGTTTTTAATGTTTTCAAGGTGGAAAATGTTTTCTCATAAAATATACGGGCATTTTTTGCTCTGTAAAGAACTCTGTGGGCATTTTTTGCTCTGCAAAGAACTCTGTCAACATTTTTTCCCCCTGGTGGAGAACTAAAGGCAGAATTTTATAATAGCCAAGAATAATTAATTTGCTCATTTGGGTGTTTTCACTTGACAGGCAGCACCATACTGTCTGAACATGATATTGCTGCAATGGAGGAGCATACAAAATAGTGTAGTATATGGAGAGTGCAAACATCCAGAGCAGGGCTTCAAAGAATGGGTATTATAAACAAGCATCTCTTGCCTAGTACCCGGGACTCACTGGAACACTAGTCCACGCAGAATACTGCCTCAGCAATACCCTGGTTGCCCACTGCAAGCCACAGTTCTGGGCCCCTCAATTTAAGAAGGACATTGAGATGCTTGAATGTGTCCAGAGAAGGGCAATGTGGCTGGTGAGAGGCCTTGAGCACAGCCTTATGAGGAGAGGCTGAGGGAGCTGGGATTGGCTAGCCTGGAGAGGAGGAGGCTCAGGGGAGACCTTACTGCTGTCTACAACTACCTGAGGGGTGGTTGTAGCCAGGAGGAGGTTGCTCTCTTCTCTCAGGTGGCCAGCACCAGAACGAGAGGACACAGCCTCAAGCTACACCAGGGGAAATTTAGGCTGGAGGTGAGGAGAAAGTTCTTCACTGAGAGAGTCATTGGACACTGGAATGGGCTGCCCGGGGAGGTGGTGGAGTCGCTGTCCCTGGAGCTACTCAAGGCAGGACTGGACGTGGCACTTGGTGCCATGGTCTAGCCTCAAGCTCTGTGTTAACAGGTTGGACTTGATGATCTATGAGTTCTCTTCCAACCTTGGTGATACTGTGACACTGTGATCTTTCTGCTTGGCAAAGGGCACTGCCTTCTGTTTGGCCACATTTTCTTACTGCGTCTGTCTGATTACCTATCTGTAGCTGCTCTTGCTTTGGTTATCTACTTTTACATGTCATGTTTTGATGGAGCTATCACTATGTTTTGCTTCTCCTAGAAGGAAGTTCTTCCCAGAGAGAGTGATTGGCATTGGAATGGGCTGCCCAGGGAGGTGGTGGAGTCGCCGTCCCTGGAGATGTTCAAGAAAAGCCTGGATGAGACACTTAGTGCCATGGTCTAGTTGAGTGGCTAGGGCTGGGTGCTAGGTTGGACTGGATGATCTTGGAGGTCTCTTCCAACCTGGTTGATTCTATGATTCTATGACTGGGCAGATGATGTGTGTGTCATAAGGAGAATAATTTCTCTCAGAGATGTGTTTCAGTAAAATAATCCCAAATGCATCATTCATAGCCAAGATATATGGGGAATACAGTGCGTATAATTCTGAGCATGCATCACTATCATTGTCACTTAAATTGGTAGACAGCTAGGCAGAATAACAGGCACAGAAGATGTCAAAATTCTTCTCCTCTCTGGGAGAAGAGACCAACCTCCACCTGGCTACAGCCTCCCTTCAGGTAGTTGTAGACAGCACTGAAGTGGCCAGTAGGACGAGGGAGGTTATTCTTCCCCTGTACTCAACACTGGTCAGGCCACACCTTGAGTCCTGTGTCCAGTTCTGGGCCCCTCAATTCAAGAGAGATGTTGAGGTGCTGGAAGGTGTCCAGAGAAGGGCGATGAAGCTGCTGAGGGGCCTGGAACACAAAGCCTATGAGGAGAGGCTGAGGGAGCTGGGTGTGTTTAGCCTGGAGAAGAGGAGTCTCAGGGGGGACCTCATTGCTGTCTACAACTACCTGAAGGGAGGTTGTAGCCAGGTAGGGGTTGGCCTCTTCTGCCACAGAACAAGGGGACACAGTCTCAAGTTGTGCTGGGGGAGGTCTAGGCTGGATGTTAGGAGGAAGTTGTTGGCAGAGAGTGATTGGCATTGGAATGGGCTGCCCAGGGAGGTGGTGGAGTCATCCCAGTCAGTCAGGCTCAGGAAAACATTAAATTCAACAAAGAAATAAAAAACAAAGCAGCATTTCCATTAGCAGTGCTGGCATCCCTGATGGTTCACTGCCTAATCTGATGGACCAGCTAAATCTCTGATGGGAATGAAACACATCTGATCTCCCAAAGTCTAAGCAGTAAAACATACCCTTTTCAGTGAAGCAGGCAACCCAGGTGAAACACCTGTACACAAACATGCACACCTACCTTGGCAAACTTTTGTGAGGCTACAGCCACCTCCACTTCGCCTGGAACACAGAGAGGATTCAATGGAACACAGACATCCCAAGCCTGCTTGGAATCCAGCATGACTGTACCCAGCAGCACAGCACTGTCCTTGTTCTCTGTGGGACACTGAGGGTATTTCTTCAACAGGCACTCCAGAACTGTTCAGGTCTATAAATCCTGTAGCATATCTGTTATACTTCTGCAGATGTCAGGAGCAGCCTTGAGTATCTAACATAGAAGAAAATCTGTGTTACAGGCACTCATAACTCTCCCTAGGGGTAAGACTCAATCTGAGAATAAGGCATCTAAATTTAGAAGTAAGATTCAGTTGGCTAAACAAAAACATGCAGAGCCATTTCAGGCAGTTTGCAGTATCTGGGACAGTCAGGTGGGGCATCTTAAGTCACCTCTAATGACAGAAGACTCTAATATTTAGGTACCTCAGACATGTTTGTATAAGATCCTGTTACAGTGCATGGATACCTTGACACAACTTGGTTTTGCACCATACACATGGCAGTTACATTTATGATGCCCTATACTATGGAATAGATCCATGTGGAAATGACAGATGTGAGAGAGGGCCTAAAGTAGAGCAACAATTTTCCACACTGGCAAGTGAAAAACAGGGAGGATATTTCAGGGAATCTGGAACATCACTGAGCCAAAGTGTGGGCATCTGAAGTTGCCAGTCGATACATTCAGCAGTGCCTAGGAAGTGACTCAGATAATGCTGAAAAGCTGCAAGAGGGCTTTAGTAAAGTTATAGCTGATACTTGCATTTAGACACCTACATTTAGGTATCTTTAGCTAGAGCTGAATCCCTCTTTACTGATCAGACACATGCAGTCAAAGCAGATACAGGACCAAATGCACCCACCATTTAACAGCAAGTCTGCAGACCTAAGTGCAGAATGGCAAGAGAAATTCTGGGTTACTGCACCACTCAGCACACTTGGCCAGCTAGGAAGTAATGTGGCCTTGTAAAGTGGAAAATGGGATGACATGCTTCTGGGGCCAGCTCTGTCAGAGTGGCATGGAGGTACATACTGAAGTCCCAGTCAGTTAAATAGCTCTATACAGAGCTAGCAATGAGTCTTGCACTGGTGACTGACTGCACAGTGCACCACTTACCTCAGCTGACCATATAGCAAGGGTAACTAGTAAAGCAAATTATCACAATGTTCTCTAACAGTGTCTCTTTCATTTGAACTCTTAAAGATAGTCAGTTTATGACCCAGGTATCAAGAGGACATAATTTTCTTTCCTCTTCTTATTTTATCATTAAAGTGCTTAAATTAGAAGTCACTGCATAGGGCATAAATACCTCAACTCTACAACAGGTCCCACTGTGACTGCGTTTGTTCATTTAAGGTTTGAGAGACGGAAGAGACTAATCAGAGAGGATGTTCAGTCTGCTTACAGATTCCATGGAGGTTCAGGTCAAATAAAAATATGTCAAATAATTATTCTGACCTCTGGGAGAGGAGAAGCCAGAGAATTCCACTTTTTTGTCAATAAGGGATTACTGCTTCCATTATGGCAGTGAATATTATCAGTGGTTTGGATAGGAGAGCGCTGTAGTTGCACTAGAGGTCTTACATTATTAACATAACTTCCCATGGCCATGTAGACACAGAGAACTACCATCATAACATCAAATCAACAGTATCATAGAATCATAGAATGTCAGGGGCTGGAAGGGACCTCGAAAGATCATCTGGTCCAGCCCCCCTGCCAGAGCAGGATCACCTAGAGCAGATCACACCCGAACGCATCCAGATGGCTGTTGAATATCTCCAGAGGGGGAGACTCCACAACCTCTCTGGGTAGCCTGTTCCAGTGCTCTGTCACCCTCACAGTGAAAAAATTCTTCCTCAAGTTCACATGGAACCTCCTGTGCCTCAACTTCCACCCATTGCCCCTTGTCCTGTCACTGGCTATCACCGAGAAGAGGCTGGCTCCATCATCCTAGCACTCACCCCTTACGTATTTATAACCGTTAATGAGGTCACCCCTTAGTCTCTTCCTCTCCAAGCTAAAAAGCCCCAGCTCCCTCAGTCTCTCCTTAATCATTTGAGCATCCTCTGTTTATTCATAAGTTTCTTGTTTTCTTGTTTGTGACCTAAATGAACAAGAAGGCTGAAGTTGCTTTTCTATCTTGCTTCGCTTCTGAGGGAAATTTGGTCCTGCAAACTCTACTGTTGTTCTGTCATCGCTGCCTCTGCTCCATCCCTTTTGGTGATGGATAGATCTATAATCTATTATGTTCTGCAAATAACACTGCCAGCATGCTGTCACTTGCTAGTCCACTTTAGAAACCTTTCTTTCAACAGTAGCTGACAAGGACTGGGCAACTAGTCAAAGCCATTCCACTTTGGAGATCAGGAAGTCTGTGCCTGGGAGATGTGAAAGGAAAAGCCAAATGGTGTTTAGTATTAAGAGAGCTAGGAGACCAAGGAGGAGGAATTTGCTTCAGTGCAATATCCATTTGTATTATTATTAAACAATATATATCCCCAAAATCATAAGCATGAAGAAGAAACATGCATATATCCAGATTAGACCTTTTTTAAGTAGCTAAGATGTGCATATTATCAGAAAGGAAATTATAGGGGAGGGGTGGGGGGAAGCAAACTTAAATTTCATTGAATCTTCTGAAAAACCTGAAATGGGTAGTGTTGTGATAGTAAATATTTTTTATTCTATATTCACTATGAAATTAATATATATATTATTTATTAAAAGAGAAGATTATCTACCTTACCACCTAGGCACTTTAGGATCTTCAAATCTAACTGACTGCCTTCCAGGGCCAGCTTTGATAAAGGATGCTAATTTTTTTAACCTACAAAACATTGTGTGTTTGCCATCGCTGACAAAGGCCTTTAGAAATACACAGACAAACACAAATTAACGAAAGGGGACACTGGAAGTTAACATCCAAGGTAGACAAGGAGTGCTTTGCATAAAATCACAGTTTAGCTTCAATTAGCTGGCACACTTCTAAACGCAGCAGTTGTCTGAGCATTACATTGTACAGCAGGAGAACAAAAAAAGGAAACCATACTGGAGCCAAAGACCTGCTAAAAGGACTTGTTAGCTGCCATCCCTCCATCCCTAATAAGCTTTTTGGTCAGATTGCCAAGAAGATAGAAGCCACTGTGCTGTGAAGGAATCCAGGTGCCCGGTTGCTGCACAGAGGATCGCAAACAGCCAGTAGATGGTAGCAACTGTCGGTCACTAGTAACCTGAGCTGGATTCCTGCTCACAACCTAAAGATGCAAAAAAAAAAACCCCTCTGCTTTCATTATCAACCGCATTCAACCTCCCGGAGAGAAGAAAATTGTATTAGCCTTTTGTTGTGGCTATTTAACCCCAGCCAGCAACTAAGCACCACGCAGCCACTTGCTCATTCCCCCACCCCGGTCACTGCCCAGGCAATATGCAGTGGAAAAGTGACATCAGGGCAGAACTGCATGGGCAGGGTGAGTGAAAATGGCTCCAAGTGCAGGGTGCTGCACTTTGGCCACAACAACCCCATGCAGAGATACAGGCTGGGCACAGAGTGGCTGGAGAGCAGCCAGACAGAGAGGGATCTGGGGGTGCTGATTGATACCCACCTGAACATGAGCCAGCAGTGTGCCCAGGTGGCCAAGAGAGCCAGTGGCATCCTGGCCTGCATCAGGAATGGTGTGGCCAGCAGGAGCAGGGAGGTCATTCTGCCCCTGTACTCTGCACTGCTTAGACCACACCTTGAGTACTGTGTTCAGTTCTGGGCCCCCCAGTTTAGGAGGGACATTGAGATGCTTGAGCATGTCCAGAGAAGGGCGACGAGGCTGGGGAGAGGCCTTGAGCACAGCCCTACGAGGAGAGGCTGAGGGAGCTGGGATTGGTTAGCCTGGAGAAGAGGAGGCTCAGGGGAGACCTTATTGATGTCTACAACTACCTGAGGGGTGGTTGTGGCCAGGAGGAGGTTGCTCTCTTCTCTCAGGTGGCCAGCACCAGAACAAGAGGACACAGCCTCAGGCTGTGCCAGGGGAAATTTAGGCTGGAGGTGAGGAGAAAGTTCTTCCCTGAGAGAGTCATTGGACACTGGAATGGGCTGCCCGGGGAGGTGGTGGAGTCGCCGTCCCTGGAGCTGTTCAAGGCAGGACTGGACGTGGCACTTGGTGCCATGGTCTAGCCTTGAGCTCTGTGGTAAAGGGTTGGACAGGATGATCTGTGAGGTCTCTTCCAACCCTGATGATACTGTGGTCTGAACAGATGGAAGCCGAGGAGAAAATAAGACTTGTCTCTCCGTGGGTTTGGAAGAAGGAAAGCTAATAGAACATGAACAGAAAAAAAAATGTTGCTACTTATATGCAGAACTTTCAAAACTGAATTCTGTTTCCTCCTTGTTTTCAGAACCCTGTCAAACGTCTTAAACGTTAAGTATCTTTATATGGAGGCTATAAAAAATTCAATCATTATGCTAGGAGGAATACATGAAAGAAGCAAATGCCTCACTGCTGGGGGAAAAAAAGAACCCAACAATGCCAAGATTTCTTTTTAGAGGAATACTCTCTGGCCCGTGATAACTATTACTGACAGCAAATGATCAGCTCGAAACTATAGGATGTGTCTTATAAAAAAAAGAATTTGTAAATTTAATAACCTAATTTCTGCATAAATTAAAATATTTTAATAGAATACACTTGCTAAATAGTTGGGTGAATGCTAATTGAGGGAAACATCTGCTCCGAACGAGAGCATTTACCACAGGCAAAGTGCTTGTCTGCAGCGGCAGTTTGCATGAGGAATAACAGGATGCAAAGCCTCAAAGTGTGTGGTTTGATTCTGACAGGGAGTTGTAAGGATATGGCATGCTGAGTTTGATGCTCATTGTGTCCCTGATTTCTATACTGTACCTTCTTAGTTTTCACGGGGAAGAACTGCAAGAGGTAGGAGGAGGTGGGAAGGAGACGTTGCAGATGATAAGAGATGACATTGAAAAGCTTAAACTGTGACATGCAAATCAAGCTATACTTTTCTGGGTCTTTTTTTTTTCCTCCCCCCTTTATTATCACAGCATCACACAGTATCACCAAGGTTGGAAGAGACCTCATGGATCATCAAGTCCAACCCTTTACCACAGAGCTCAAGGCTAGACCATGGCACCAAGCACCACATCCAATCTTGCCTTGAACAGTATGCTGGTACTACCCTCCAAAGGCTGGAGAAGCCTTCAGGAAAGCTAAGGCACTATTCCCAAAAGGAGAAATGGCTGAAGAGGGATTTGCCTGCTCAGAAACATCGTGTTCTGCAGAATGCATGTGCAGGGCTAGGAGATTAAGTGCCCACAAAGTTAGTAATTCGGTGGGTGAAGGGAGAACACAGGCACTGTGTAGAGGAACAAGGGAGCAATCTGACACCAAGAGGAGATATCACAGTATCACCACTAATAAAGGCTCTCAGGCATCTGTGTGTCTCAGCTCGTCTCAGAAATACCAGTGTCATGCTCACCTACTCACTGTGAGGAAGGTACAATCTGCTTAGTGTTTCTACAAACAGCTTTCCAGCCCCCCAAAAAATGGCATGCGATGCAAATGCAATCTAGAAAGCTTCCCAGGCTGCGGTGCTTTTTCACAACTACCCAGTTACATTGGTTTGGGACCTTTCTCTTCCCTCTCCCCCACCCCCTTCCTTTTAGAAAAGCAGCACCTCTGTCCCTGAATAGACCCAGAGACTGCCGAGTAAGAGGGCTGAGAGCTGGTGCAGATAATAGCAAAGCCCTGCCTGCCATTTTCACATCCCTGCTAAGCTGCCTTTAATAAGCATTACAATTAGCTTCTGATAGCTGCTTGGAGGCCTGCACAGAGAAGGCTGCTTGTCTGAGTATGGCTCTTATTAGTGAGTTGTCTCTTCACAAAACTGCCTTCACAAGTGACACCCTTCTCAGCAGTCTCCACGGAAGCAAAGGCTTGAACCCATTCAGAGACTGAACAGCCCTTAAAGCCTGTTCCCTAAAGCACACAATAACAAGAAAATAATATAAAGGAGAATAAAGGAGCAAGGACAGGATGGTATAGAAGAACCTGCACTGATGCTAAATGGAGCATAATTGTCATAAGGGTGTTTTTTTCCCCGACCTCTGAGCTATCGGCCTGATTGTTTTCTCTCAGAGCAAACATACTTACAGCTAGTTTTGGCAACAAGCAATTCTCATGCCAGCATCTGCAGCTTTCAGATACCCAAAAAAAAAAAATATATATAGCCTCCCTTTAAAACTTTGATTTATCCTCCACAATAAAATAAAATTACAGTGCAGCTGCAAATAACAGCAGCCCACAGTTCTCAAATACCCAGTAGAAACAATCTGGCTGGCTGACCTCTTGCCTGTGTTTCCTGATTATAGTGTCACCAAAATCTAGTTATGATGATATTTTCTTGATTAAATTATGTGCTCCTGGCAGGTATGCTGTCTTTTGTAAAGGACAAAGAGTGTAATGTGTGATCTCAGTGCAGTTAAACATCTTCAAGATACACTTTATGTAGAGCAAAACCAATGCCAGCATAAAAAATGTACAATCGAATCAACTAAGTTTAAAGCAGAAGCTTGGGTTGGGTTCTTTTTGTTTTCTCTTTTCATTATGATGTTATGCCACCATGTTATGTTATTCCAGACATTTGTCAAGGACTTCTCACAAAATTCTGCATTTAGGGAGCCACTTTCTTCTAACCTCCAGCTGAGAAAATGTCTTTTAGTTTCATTTAAATCTGATCATTATTTTGCTTCCCCTTCTGCATACATGCTCCCTGACACAAAGTCTCTCAACAGAAAAAGAAGTAGATAGGTAATTCTGTTGTTTTGTTTGCAGGCTTATGGTACATAATTCAAAGTTTAATTGTGCTGTAATGCAAAACTGACCAATTTCTCTTCTTAGTCTGAAAAATCAAACTTGTTCTCCATTCTATAATCTCTATCATAGAAGCATCAGACTGAATTTAAAGCAGGATTTTTCCTAGCAATGTCACTTTACCTTGTAACATCTACATGAACAGATATGTGCATATAGATAGCCATTTCCACACATCACAGTATCACAGTATCACCAAGGTTGGAAGAGACCTCACAGATCATCAAGTCCAGCCCTTTACCACACAGCTCAAGGCTAGACCATGGCACCAAGTGCCACGTCCAATCCTGCCTTGAACAGCCCCAGGGACGGCGACTCCACCACCTCCCCGGGCAGCCCATTCCAGTGTCCAATGACTCTCTCAGTGAAGAACTTTCTCCTCACCTCAAGCCTAAATCTCCCCTGGCGTAGCTTGAGGCTGTGTCCTCTCGTTCTGGTGCTGGCCACCTGAGAGAAGAGAGCAACCTCCTCCTGGCCACAACCTCCCCTCAGGTAGTTGTAGACAGCAATAAGGTCACCCCTGAGCCTCCTCTTCTCCAGGCTAAACACTCCCAGCTCCCTCAGCCATACATGCTACAAGTGCTTTCAGCAAAACGATGAGGGATGCATCAGCTAAGATCTTGACCTATAGTTTTGTGTAATTCAAACTCAATACTCTGAAACATCAATGATGCAGGCACTTCTAATGGGAAATAATTACATTGGCAAGCCTACTCTGGTAATATAATAATGGTCTCATTCTGAACATTGTAGAAATAGTCCTCAAGGGAAGATCAAGAATTTGCAGCAGCATAGGCAAAATCAAATTTTATCATCCCAGGAACAAGGACAAATTCTTACAGTTTCAGTACTGGATAATGAAATGGAGTTTTCATAGAATCATAGAATCAACCATGTTGGAAGAGACCTCCAAGATCAGCCAGTCCAACCTAGCACCCAGCCCTAGCCACTCAACTAGACCATGGCACTAAGTGCCTCAGCCAGGCTTTGCTTGAACACCTCCAGGGATGGTGCCTCCACCACCTCCCTGGGCAGCCCATTCCAATGCCAATCACTCTCTCTGCCAACAACTTCCTCCTAACATCCAGCCTAGATCTCCCCCAGCACAACTTGAGACTGTGTCCCCTTGTTCTGTTGCTGGTTGCCTGGCAGAAGAGACCAACCCTCACCTGGCTACAACCTCCCTTCAGGTAGTTGTAGACAGCAATGAGGTCCCCCCTGAGCCTCCTCTTCTCCAGGCTAAACACCCCCAGCTCCACTCCCTCAGCCTCTCCTCATAGGATTTGTGTTCCAGGCCCCTCACCAGCCTTGTTGCCCTTCTCTGGACACCTTCCAGCACCTCAACATCTCTCTTGAATTGAGGAGCCCAGAACTGGACACAGCACTCAAGGTGTGGCCTGACCAGTGTTGAGTACAGGGGAAGAATAATCTCCCTTGTCCAACTGGCCACACTGTTCCTGATGCAGACCAGTATGCCATTTTGTGGTAGCTCTGACACTCCACACTGCCACAGCTGCTTGCTGAGGATGCAAAGTTGTTGGCAAGATAGCAGGTTGATAGAGGTGACCATGCAGGCAATGGGGATCATGACTACCCACTGATGGGGGCATGGAGGTTCATCAGTCGCAGCGCCTCCAGCTGCTGAGGAAGGACTGCACTGACAGCAGCAATTTGTCCTCCCTTGGGTGAGCCAGTAGAAGCCAAACTGGGACATGCAGCAGCCACTGTAGCACTAACAACATCCTTCTTGTGCTTTCTGGGCATGTTTTTTCAACTTCCATCACATTCCTGGACTTGGCTGATCATGCTGAAAAGTGCCCCAGAGCAGATCTGTAGAACAGCTCTCTAGCAAACTGAAGTATCTTGATTTTAGCAAACTGAAGTAACTTGATTAAGAACAGAATAAATGTCATTTCACATGCAAGCAAAAATGTGTAAGTAGCAAACTTTACCAGCCAAGACAACCAGGCAGTGCCATTTGACAGAAGTGGCCAAAACCAAAGCACACAGCAGCCCTGGAGAGATTTGTTTCTGTACTGAATCATCTCACTTCTTATCTCCAACAATGGCATAAACCAGAGCCACGAGAAAAAAAAAACCCAAGCCTTCTCATGCCTTCTGAAATATTTGAATCTCAGGGCTCCAGCTCAGCCTGACCCTTCTTGAAATGCTGACATCTGTAAATACAGGCCTTTCACATGCAAATAGAAGGGTGTAAATAGGGAGAGCAAGCATTTTGGAAATGCTTTGACATACTGGGCCGTTAGAGCAACATTTTCTTTGCCTGCTTCTTTCTCTGCAGCTAAGAAATGTTAAGACATGCCATGCAACGTTGTCAGGACTTCTTACCCTCACTACCCATGTGCCTAATGATTTAGATGAAAACATATTCAAGAGAGTCATTCACCAGTCTCGTTGCAGACTCATTTTCAACTCGGTGTCAAAGGACACTAGAATGGGAGTGATGCTCTGCCCAGTCCTTTTCACAATACAAATCATCCAAACAGAGGGTGTGTGAGAAAAACATGGACCTGCCTGATGTGATTGTAAGGCTTCAGTGTTAGCATCTTGTGCTGGGAAAGGGATCTGCTTAAATTCTCTTGTGGTAATAAGATTGGCCTGTGCATACAGCACATCTCCTGTAGCCTTTGTAAAGGCAACTTCATGCCCTCACCAAATAGCACACATTTTCCCCACATAAAATCCTCTGCTACCATGATCACACCTCACTCTCTCTTCAGGTGAAAGTGCGAGTGCCAGAATGAGTCCAAGCTCTTTGTATAATCCTTTAATAGCTACCATTTTAAACAAGTATAGAATCATAGAAGCAACCAGGTCGGAAGAGACCTCCAAGATCAGCCAGTCCAACCTAGCACCCAGCCCTAGCCACTCAACTAGACCATGGCACCAAGTGCCTCATCCAGTCTTTTCTCGAACACCTCCAGTGATAGTGACTCCACCACCTCCCTGGGCAGCCCAGTAATTTCCAAAGAGCAGTTTTCAGACACTTTTGGGCCCTTGCTAAAGGCTCAGGATCAATTATGGTCAGTCCAAACAACCTTGGTCACTTTTAAGTAGCTAGCTTTCCCCTGGGCTGCTAGCTTAAGTTACTGTTCATCTCACCCCCAGCTGGCTTCCTTGGTAACAGACGGATCCTGATTAGTAACTCTGAACTTTTAGTTATTTGGATATTATTGAAATAGAATCATAGAATCAAGCAGGTTGGAAGAGACTGCCAAGATCAGCCAGTCCAACCTAGCACCCAGCCCTAGCCACTCAACTAGACCATGGCACTAAGTGCCTCAGCCAGGCTTTGCTTGAACACCTCCAGGGACAGCAACTCCACCACCTCCCTGGGCAGCCCATTCCAATGCCAATCACTCTCTCTGGCAAGAACTTCCTCCTAACATCCAGCCTAGACTTACCCCTGCACAACTTGAGACTGTGTCCCCTTGTTCTGTTGCTGGTTGTCTGGCAGAAGAGACCAACCCCCACCTGGCTACAGCCTCCCTTCAGGTAATTGTAGACAGCAATGAGGTCCCCCCTGAGCCTCCTCTTCTCTAGGCTAAACAACCCCAGCTCCCTCAGCCTCTCCTCATAGGGTTTGTGTTCCAGGCCTTTGTGCTCCTGATTTTAGATAGGTTCTTGTTTCCTCTTTCCAACAACTTGCAGCAACTTACAGTTGAAGATGCTTAGGCAAGTCAGCTTGGTTTTGTGCTTTTGATGTTACCAGATTTATAGTTACGTCACTAAAGACTTAAACGACTACAAGAAGGTCTTCTCTGGGGCAAGTCTATCACTAAGAAAGATATTCTTGGAAGAGTTTTAACTGTTCCTAACCACAACAGCATTGTAAAATTCCATCTTAAGGCAGTGTGTGACTGATAGTTTTTCCATTTTATTGCAATAATCTTCCAATCCTGCTTTACTATACATCTTAATCTTCCTCTCTCTTCTGCGGTATTGAATCGAGATCGTCGGCACCAATAAAGAAGCAGAAACAGCATCTACTTGTATTTATCAGGAGGAAAGAATTTCAGTTGACAGTGATGAAGAAAGATTAAATTCTTGTTCACTTTCAGTCTGGTTCCTGGGGATTTTCTGAGCTATTTTAATCTGATGGATTTTCTAGGACCTATAAACAAACTTAACAAAGAATCAAAATAAATGGACAGTATAAAAAACCCTAGCACACACCTGTGGCCATCCCCTGCACCACCACCACCAGCAGCTGATCTAAATGAAGGCAAAGTTTTATAACACCTGAGTTCAAAAGATGCCAGCAAGAATTATTACTAATGTTTTCTTTGTTTGTTTGGTTTTTTTTTACTTTTCTTCTTTCTTTCTTACTCCATTTGGCCACTTTTTAATTTCCTATGGAAAGTTTCTGCAGTTTGTTGCAAGTTGTTTTTCATAGAATCGTAGAATTAACCAGGTTGGAAGAGACCTCCAAGATCAGCCAGGCCAACCTAGCACCCAGCCCTAGCCAGTCATCTAGACCATGGCACTGAGTGCCTCATCTAGGCTTTTCTTCAACACCTCCAGGGATGGTGACTCCACCACCTCCCTGGGCAGCCCATTCCAATGCCAATCACTCTCTCTGACAACAACTTCCTCCTAACATCCAGCCTAGACTTCCCCTGGCACAACTTGAGAATGTGTCCCCTTGTTCTGTTGCTGGTTGCCTGGCAGAAGACACCAACCCACACCTGGCTACAAACTCCCTTCAGGTAGTTGTAGACAGCAATGAGGTCCCCCCTGAGCCTCCTCTTCTCCAGGCTGCACACCCCCAGCAGTCAGGCATTCTGTCAAACTCTGGATGTATCCCCAGTCCCATACTATCTCCCTGATGCATATAGTCCCCAAAGGGATGATTTGCCCAATAATTCTGTGCTATAGAGCACTTACCACTGAGGCAGAGAGGGCAAAGTACAAGGGAAATATAATTTTACTGTTTCAATTTTGAAGAAGTGAATTTCAGGGCAACATTAGAGGCCCTCTTGGAATACCATGCTGTCAAAATAGCCTGTGCAATACTTGGCTTCACAGTCAAGTCCTAACAGACAACAAGACTTCTCTTGGTTTCACTGGTGCAATGAGCAACAGATCCAACTGAAGTCAGAAGCTGACAAAGTCAGGGGAAAACTGAACCTAGAGACTCAGTGAAAAAATGGGAGTTTGGCTCAACAGGACTTGCTACTGCATGCAATCATTTTCATCTCTACAGGACATTGTGCAAAAAGGAACATGTGACAGTAGAATATTCTGATCTGGAAACAGTTTGCACTCACATTATGTCAATGCCAGACAGATGAGATCATGGTTCCCTCACGGCCAAAGTTTGTGTTTGGGGCCTCCAAGTGTTTTAGCAAGGAATCTGGAGCACTTGAAGTGGATCTAGAGACTAAGGAATTATGGAGAGGATCTGGTACCCCAACAAACAGATTTCTCAGTATTTCACTTCATGACAGTTCTAGTATGGTTCTGTGGATTGAATGTCCATCTTCAAGTGACCTCCTAGGCAATTGCCTCCAGTTTAGGTTCAATCCAAAAGACTCCCATTCATGACTGTTAAGACCACTTCATGACCCATGACAAAGCAAAGCATACCAACTGGAGAAGAGTCTTCTCGTAAGGTTAAAGAGGATTATTGTAACTTCATCAGCAGTAGAAACACATCCAGTTTAGTAACTCCAACAATGCACTTACAGTAAGTAATGCCTATCACACCGATGACTGCTTCAGTACTATTAATTGCAATTTATTATGCATGCATTCATTAGGCCTGTTCCTCCAGATCTGGCTGTGCTCTGCTTGATTCAGTGCCCAAGTGCAGCTCAATTTTCCTTGCACTTTTTGGTCCTTGTACTTATCATTTCAGCCTCTGGCATAATTAGATTCCCTGTTGGGAATTACTGATTCAGTCAGAGATTGCTGAAAGCAACAATGATCCACGAATGTTCTTTCCTCTAGGAAAAGCTATTTTGGGGTAAGCTTGGTTCTGCACCAGCCAAAGACCACTCTTAGCTGAGGCAGCCTCACTGCAGCATGAGGAGAACAGGATCTGTTCTGAAGCATATCTCCAGATTATCACACTAATAGGTCACTTGCTGTCATTCTACTTCGCTAATAGCCAGGTGGGGGTTGGTCTCTTCTCCCAGGCAACCAGCAACAGAACAAGGGGACACAGCCTCAAGGTGTGCCAGGGAAAGCCTAGGCTGGATGTTAGGAGGAAGCTGTTGGCAGAGAGAGTGATTGGCATTGGAATGGGCTGCCCTGGGAGGTGGTGGAGTCACCATCCCTGGAGGTGTTGAAGAAAAGCCTGGCTGAGGCACTTAGTGCCATGGTCTAGTTGAGTGGCTAGGGCTGGGTGCTAGGTTGGACTGGCTGATCTTGGAGGTGTCTTACAACCTGGTTGATTCTATGATTCTATGATCAATAGCAGCTGTTAGCTTCTTGTTCATCATCCCAGCTGAAATCTCTCAAAAGACTCCAAGTTCCAGCTCTAACCTTTTTCCTCCCACTTTATGAGCAGCACAACTCCAAGTGCAATTCTCTCCTCCCACTTTTGGGCTGGGTTTATTTTTTTTTGCCTTTGTTTTCGTTTCTGCTTTATGCATAAGCTGATTTCTATGAGAATGCAAAGCTCCAACAGGGAAAAAAAAAATTGCTTAGGAAGTTTAGACCATCTGAAATCAGCAGATGAGAAAAGAAACCATTCTGCAGACTTAATTAAGGCTTTTGCTAGCAGCAAAAAACTATAATGCAACATGACAGTTATTTGAATGATTTTTTTTTTCCTTAAGATGACTATTGCCTTTCATTATCTAATTTGACATTAAGGTTGGTGCTGGGCTTCTAGCCTGCAAAACAAAAACTTGAAAGTTAATAAAACACATGCTAGAAATAGAATACAAGTTCAGAGGGAATGCTCTGGGGGCCAGGCCTTTCTCATGCTCTGGGGAGAAATATACTACCATACCCTTGTCCTAATTTTTTGCAGTGTAGTTTAGAAAAGGCCTCATGGCTAATATGTCACATCTAATATAATTTGCTGTTTCTGCCTTGTGTTTTATTGAACCTTATACTTTTTTTCCATATTATAACCACTCTGCTAGAAGGGTTAGAGATAAAGTTGTGTCAGCATTTTGTTATTAATGCTGGGTTGGGTTTTTTTGGTGTTTTTCAGATCAGACTTTAACACAGTTCTCAGCTCTGGCTTTAGACTAGTAAATGTTTGTAACATCGAATCGTAGAGTCAGGCAGGGTTGGAAGGGACCACAAGGATCAGTCAGTTCCAACTCCACTGCCATGCCCAGGGACACCCTACCCTACATCAGGCTGGCCACAGCCTCATCCAGTCTGACCTTAAACACCTCCAGGGATGGGGTCTCAATTACCTCTCTGGGCAACCCATTCCAGGCTCTCACCAACTCTCATGCTGAACAACTTCCTCCTCACATCTAGGCTGAATCTCCTCACCTCCAGCTTTGCTCCATTCCCCCCAGTCCTGTCACTCCCCGAGAGACTAAAAAACACCTCCCCAACTCTTTTGTAGGTCCTCTTCAGATACTGGAAGGCCACAAGAAGGTCACCTGGGAGCCTCCTTTTCTCCAGACTGAACAGCCCAAACTCTTTCAGTCTGTCCTCATAGGAGAGGGGGACACAGTCTCAAGTTGTGCTGGGGGAAGTATAGGCTGGATGTTAGGAGGAAGTTGTTGGCAGAGAGAGTGATTGGCATTGGAATGGGCTGCCCAGGGAGGTGGTGGAGTCACCATCCCTGGAGGTGTTCAGGAAAAGACTGGATACTTATCCATGACCACTCAGTGCCATGGTCTAGTTGAGTGGCTAGGGCTGGGTGCTAGGTTGGCCTGGATGATCTTGGAGGTCTCTTCCAACCTGCTTGATTCTATGATCATCCTCATGGCCCTGCTCTGGACACGCTCCAGCACGTTGACATCCCTCTTGCAATAAGGGCTCCAGAAGATAGGTGTGGATACTTTGCAATAACTTCTAAAAAAATAGAAGTTATTGCAAAGGATCTTTTTACCCAAAGATCCACTTTTTTTGCTCCTGAGCATGAAAATATATCAGGTTTTCTACTGAATGCTGAAGCTTAAGCCAAGCCATTTCTCCTGATGGTGTAATCTTCCTGAAAAATCTCTCCTTCCCAGTCCTCCTTCAATATATGACAAAGACTAATGAATGAAGAAGTCCAACAGGTTTTGCAGGTGTTGATTACTTCCACCTTACACAACCTGAGGAGCTAGTGAACAACTCAAAACAGAAGAGTCAGGAGCAAGGAGTTAGGACAAGGAGCAATGGGTGTAAGTTGCAGCACAAGAGATCCCACTTCAACACAAGGAGGAACATCTTTACTGTAAGGGTCACAGAATGCTGGAACAGGCTCCCCAGAGAGGCTGTGGGGTCTCCTTCTCTGGAGACTTTCAAGGCCTGTCTGGATGTGTTCCTCTGTGATCTGTGTTAGATAGAATCATAGAATCAACCAGGTTGGAAGAGACCTCCAAGATCATCCAGGCCAACCTAGCACCCAGCCCTAGCCAGTCAACTAGACCATGGCACTAAGTTCCTCAGCCAGATAGTATTGTCCTGCTCTGGCAGGGGGGTTGGACTCAATGATCTCCTTGAGTCCCTTCAACCCCTAACATCCTGTGATCCTGTGAGTGTGCCTTTCTTAGACAGGGAGCTGTACAAAATCAATGAACTGCAGAGTTGCCAGCACAGGCCAGTCAATGCAGGCTTGAAACCAGAGATTAAATACAGTGCTGTCTTTTTGATAATAGCTTAAAACAAAACTGCAGCTACTTCCACAGTCTTGACAAATAACACACAAAATAAAGAAACACAAACAACCAAAAAAAAACCTCTCACCAAACACAAAAAACTCCCTACCAAACCAGAAACAAGCAAACAAAAAACCCTAGCCACCTTAGCATAGGTTTTCACTGCATAGAAACATAGAATCAAGCAGGTTGGAAGAGACCTCCAAGGTCACCCAGTCCAACCTAGCACCCAGCCCTAGCCACTCAACTAGACCATGCATACCCAAACCTCCTGAGAACTTTACAATGCTACAAATAAACAAGTACAGTAATTCCCCTTGGAATTATTGAATTAGTTAATACCCTCAGTGCCAGCTGCACAAAGGGAAAGTGTTTAATGCAAAAAGCTCCTGTCTCAGCTGTGCGCCCTTCTCGTCATCAATGTAGATGCTCAACTGGAATATTGATTGATAGGCAATTAACAAAACATATCTAATTTATCTGATGATTAAAGATCTAAGTATCTCTTTCAAGTGGATTAAAAGGGATTCAAACATAAGTATTCCAGTTTTGAAACTCCATATTAATTACTTGCAAATGAGGTATTTTTGTTTCATATGTCTTAAACCTCAACAAATACCCTTAATGAATTAACTGATAATGAGTGTCTTTTTAAAGCAGATCAGATACTAATTTGGAGTAACTTAATCGGTTCTTACTGCTGATACTGTCATTACCTATAGCAAGCATCAGCAAAATACAACATTCTCCTTCTTTTTTTAACTCTCTTCTTTCTTTTACTGCTTTCTGCTGATGTGTGGTAGTGTTAATCCTATAGTATGGAAGAGGATTGCCTTAGCCCATATCTTCTATATGAAATAATAACAGAGAGACATTTTGCACTTAATGACACTGGAAAGAATTTCTGTCTCTTATTGATGTACAAAGTAAAAGAAAATGCCATGTTCCTGTGGCTGAAGTTTGGAAAATTATAGAAGCTGGCTTATTCTTGACATGCAAGCAGGTCACAAATCTGAAGAGCAAGACAATATTAGCTGCGTGATAATTAAGGGATGTCTGCTTCCAACCAGCTGAGGTTGGAAGGCATCTCCAGAATCATCTCATGACACTCTGCTAAAAGCTTGGTCAGTTTAGCTCAGGGCTTTGCCTACTTAAGACTGGAACACCTCCAGAGACAGAGTCATAGAATCATAGAATCAACCAGGTTGGAAGAGACCTCCAAGATCAGCCAGTCCAACCTAGCACCCAGCCCTAGCCAGTCATCTAGACCATGGCACTAAGTGCCTCATCCAGGCTTTTCTTCAACACCTCCAGGGACGGTGACTCCACCACCTCCCTGGGCAGCCCATTCCAATGCCAATCACTCTCTCTGGCAACAACTTCCTCCTAACATCCAGCCTAGACTTCCCCCAGCACAACTTGAGGCTGTGTCCCCTTGTTCTGTTGCTGGTTGCCTGGCAGAAGAGACCAACCCCCACCTGGCTACAGCCTCCCTTCAAGTAGTTGTAGACAGCAATGAGGTCTCCCCTGAGCCTCCTCTTCTGCAGGCTGCACACCCCCAGCTCCCTCAGCCTCTCCTCATAGGCTTTGTGTTCCAGGCCCCTCACCAGCTTTGTTGCCCTTCTCTGGACACCTTCCAGCACCTCAACATCTCTCTTGAATTGAGTGGCCCAGAATGGGACACAGCACTCAAGGTGTGGCCTGACCAGTGCTGGTATAGGTGATCCTGCTCTGGCAGGGGGAGGTGGACTAGATAATGTTTTGATGTCCCTTCAGCCCCTGACATTCTGTGATTCTGTGAAATATCCACTTTAAGACAATCATTTAGTCAGCTTTGATAGTAGAAAGGTAACTGCCTTAGAGATTCAGCCACATTGCCATGATGCCTGCCATAAATAGGATGAACTGCCTACTAGATGTACTTCTCTCTCTCTCTCTCTCTCTGTGTCTCCAGAGATAGGAATTTTGATTCTCTTTAAGACCCTACAGTCTGCCTCCACACATAGAGCTTTAGAGGGTATTTCTGACAGGAATTATTTTGTATCACCGAGTCTCTAGGACTGTGCTTTTGGCTATTGTACCTATACACAGCAAATGTATTCTGTGAAAGTGGCTCAGCAGAGCAAATATGGATGAATGAAGATTGAAAATTCATTATGTGCACTTAGTGAAACACAGAGAAGGCAGAAACAAGGCCAAAACAGGAGGGAAAAGTAAGGTGAAAATGCTGAGATAGCCAGGTGGGGGTTGGTCTCTTCTGCCAGGCAACCAGCAACAGAACAAGGGGACACAGCCTCAAGTTGTGCTGGGGAAGGTATAGGCTGGATGTTAGGAGGAAGTTGTTGGCAGAGAGAGTGATTGGCATTGGAATGGGCTGCCCAGGGAGGTGCTGGAGGCACCGTCCCTGGAGGTGTTGAAGAAAAGCCTGGCTGAGGCACTTAGTGCCATGGTCTGGTTGACTGGCTAGGGCTGGGTGCTAGGTTGGACTGGATGATCTTGGAGGTCTCTTCCAACCTGGTTGATTCTATGATTATATGATTCTATGATTGCAGCTTTCTCTTTTATTCTATAAATATCTGACATCCTTGGACCCCCTGTCCAAAATTTCACCACAGGCTGGCAGCTGAAAAACATCTAGGTCATGTTTTTTAGATATATTTCATATGTGAAAAAAATTATATCCATGACCTGTATTTTAGACACCAAAAATTATATCCATGACCTGCCTGTGAGTTATAGAAGTCCCCATGCTGGAAGCTGAAGCTATGCACTAAGATCGATACTCCCATACAAAGAGATAGAGAGGTCTCTTTCAACCTGATTGATTCTATGATTCTATGAAAAACAACCTGAAACAAAATGCAGAAACTTTCCAGAGGAAACTAAAAGGTGGTCAAATGGAGAAAGAAAGAAGAAATGTAAAAAAAAAAACTAAACAAAATATTAGTAATAATTCTTGATGGCATCTTTTGGTGCCATGGTCTAGTTGATTGGATAGGGCTGGGTGCTAGGTTGGACTGGATGATCTTGGAGGTCTCTTCCAACCTGGTTGATTCTATGATTCAAAGAAGAACATGATAGCAAACAAGTCAAGGTATGCATAGTGGCTTTAGATACAGAGAATAAAGCAAAGCTCACCCATCTGTGGGTGACATAGCAACTGTAAATAGAGGGAAGGGTGGGTAGTCAGAGCAATTAAATAACTCAGCTGAATATGTCTATAAATTATTGCTAATTATCAGTATGTGACTCCTAAGAGCACCACCAGGATTATACAGAAAGTTGTGATAAAATGTTCAGCACAAAGGAGAAGGGGATGAGGCAAAACTGTTCATAATTGATCCTATAAACATAAGCTCAGCATATCTCAATCTGTGTCCGCCAACAGACTCAGTCAGAAGCTGCAGTCAGAGCAGAGAGTCTCTGACTGCAGTTAGTCAAGCAAGATGTTCTGGTGATCCTGAGGGTCTTTTCCAACTGAAATGTTTCTGTGATTCTGTGAAAAATGAGGCCACCTGTCCAAGACCATTGCCTGGTACAATGTGCATCTACCTTCTCTCCACAAGAAAGGTATTATAAATCTGCTGACAATAGATTGTTTTTCTTACTCAACTTTTGGAAGATGCTTTTCCTTCCATTACAGACAGGGTACAGACTTCCAGGGGTTTGGGACACAAAGCTACTGATTAGAGAGAATGCCCTTATTAGGTGGCTCACAGCCATGAGAGTGGCATCTGAGTGGATGGTGCAAGAGAAAGAGAACAGGACTGACCACCAACTAATTTTGGAGCCTGTCTTTGCCCTCACATTCAATGTCAATGTGATTGACAAGGGAACCTCCCCACTGCCATGGGGTCCACATTCTAAACAAGACTCTGCTGTGACATTACACAACTCACTGAAAGCTGAGCTACATTGAAATAACAGGGTAGAAGCGAAACAGACTATCCAATTTCCCCCCTTACCTCCCCATTTAATAAAATTAATTTAATGAACATGCTCTGTTTACTATCTGTGACCTTATTCTGGAGAAGATTCATTTCCAGAGAACTGTCAAGCTACAAATGTGACACTTTTATAGGGGAGACTTTAACTGCACTTCTGACAAGAGCATACACAAGAACCCCCCTGAGATTGATCCTCCTATGCTTTCCTTGGTGCCTCGAGTGGTTTTATCTGAAGTGTTAGACATTCCTTAAACAGAACTATAAGGCTTAGCTTTTAGCAAGACAATCAAGGTTTAATGTTTTTTAATCACCATCTGTTGTTCAATAAATGTCAAATCGTTCCTAATGCTACGTTGCAACATGCGGGATCTTAATTTGGCTTTGTATTCTGCGTTCATTACAGGCAATCGAGGGTTTGTCATAAAGACTTTAATTTCTTGCACTGTCTTGATTCCAGTTGGAAATAAATATACATATGCATTCAGACACAGACAGTCACAACAGAAGAGCATGTTTTTCAAAGCTGTAGAGGAACAGAGAAAGCACATGAGAGAGAGAAAGCGCGTGAAGTTGTTCTTCAGTGGTCACGGAGGCTGCAGTCACAGGACAAAGACATGAAAAGACAAAGAACATAAAAAGAACAATGCAACAGATCTCAGAAAACTGCCGAGAAACATCAGCATTGGCAGACTGCAGCCTCCAATCTGAAGGATCAAAAGATGTAACTGAAAGTACTCTGTGTGTTACAGTGAGGTTCGGGGTTGGACCAGGAGGGCTCTGTCTGAATCCCTAAAAGAACATTAACCAGCTGTTGACTGAGAAGGTGGTTTGGGTGTCACAGCAAAGAGTCACAGGATCACAGCATGTTAGTGGTTGGAAGGGACCTTCACACAGAATCATAGAATGATAGAATCAAGCAGGTTGGAATCATAGAATCAAACAGGTTGGAAGAGACCTCCAAGATCATCCAGTCCAACCTAGCACCCAGCCCTAGCCACTCAACTAGACCATGGCACTAAGTGCCTCAGCCAGGCTTTGCTTCAACACCTCCAGGGATGGTGACTCCACCACCTCCCTGGGCAGCCCATTCCAATGCCAATCACTCTCTCTGCCAACAACTTCCTCCTAACATCCAGCCTAGACTTCCCCTGGCACAACTTGAGACTGTGTCCCCTTGTTCTGGTGCTGGTTGCCTGGCAGAAGAGGCCAACCCCACCTGGCTACAGCCTCCCTTCAGGTAGTTGTAGACTACTAAATTTATTAGATCCTCTCAGTCTTCTGAGCCTCCTCTCCAGGCTAAACTCAATCCACCCTGAAATACCATGTAAATCCAGGCTGGTTGGACTGAGATATTAGATCTGTGAAGATTTTCTTCTGATCACAACAGGGAAAGCAGATGAGAAAATGAACTGCCTTTGATGAGCTTCTGCAAATGTCAGCAAAGGAAGCAGCCATTCTATCCAGCTTTCTGATCCAGCCTACCAGGTCACCTGCCAGCAGCTGCTTAAATAACAGGGACACACTGCTTTCCTGAAGAGTTTTACAAATACTTCAGGACTCTTTTTCTGAAGAATTCTCTTTGCAGTCATCAAGGAGAGATAAAATACCTTTCAACTCTCAGTGTGCTGTTAACAATCGGCGCTTTGCACGGCACGTCTGATTGCTTGGGTCAGTTCTGAGATACTCTCTGAAGCCTTGGGAAACCGTTTGTAAAGCTAATTGAGGCAGAGTCAAGGTTAGAAATACAGAAAACCAAGGTAGGTCACTGTAAAAAAGTATCCTAACTAGTCAGGCTGCTACTGTTTAGATCCTCAAGAGGTATAAACTGATGTGAAAACAAAGCAAGATGCTTCGTAAACATAGATAACAAGACAGTAAGCGGCCGCAAGCAAAATTCAGGAGTGAAGCTGGAGATCAGTATTGAGTCTAATCCCAGAGTTTAAAAGCATTTCTCTAAGTCAGAATAGGCAAAACCTTGTTGCTGAGCTAACAAACAGAAGATACACTCACAAACACGACCTCTGGTGTCACAAGAGGCTGCCCAGAGTAGTCCCAACACCCCAGTATGAACAACCAGGTTCGTGTTATTCCTCACAGATATTTGTCCAGCCTTAAAAAAACCTCCAAGACACTTGAACATCCCTAGGCAGTTTCTTCCATGTTTGAATGCCCTTCCAGTTAAAAAACTTCCCAAACCTTGACCATACTGCTCTCTTCTTGTAGGTTCAGTTTGTCACCCCTTGTCCTATGTCCTGCAGACATATAACAACTCATTGCTTTCCCAGCTAACACAATCTTTTGCCTGTTATTTCTCCCTCCATTTCTCTTGCTTCTCCCAGGCAACCAGCAACAGAACAAGGGGACACAGTCTCAAGTTGTGCCAGGGGAAGTCTAGGCTGGATGTTAGGAGGAAGTTGTTGTCAGAGAGAGTGGTTGGCATTGGAATGGGCTGCCCAGGGAGTTGGTGGAGTCACCATCCCTGGAAGTGTTGAAGAAAAGCCTGGATGAGGCATTTAGTGCCATGGTCTAGATGATTGGATAGGGCTGGGTGCTAGGTTGGAGTGGATGATCTTGGAGGTCTCTTCCAACCTGGTTGATTATATGATTCTGTGATTCTTCTCAGCACCATCCATTACCAGAGAGGAAAGTGGTGGAATTGGAATTTTTTCATTCATTTTCACAGTTGTAGTGAATTTATCCATGATAAGTAACACCTGTGCATGGTGAAGCAGAAGAAGCACAAAGAGTAGAGCTAAGAAATTAAAAGCAGTGAAGTTTCTCAAATGCAGCCAAGCATCCCAGCTATTTCACACAGTATCACAGTATCATCAAGGTTGGAAGAGACCTCACAGATCATCAAGTCCAACCCTTTACTACAGAGCTCAAGGCTAGACCATGGCACCAAGTGCCACGTCCAACCTTGCCTTAAACTGCCCCAGGGACGGCGATTCCACCACCTCCCCAGGCAGCCCATTCCAGTGTCCAATGACTCTCTCAGTGAAGAACTTTCTCCTCACCTCTTTGCCAAGCATATGACAGGTCATCAGACCAGGAAAAAAAAGAGGGAGGTGATAGCCAGGTGACAATAGCCTTAATCAGGTGACAAGTGTATTACAGAATCACAGAAATACCCTGGTTGGGAAAAACCCTCATCAAGTCAAACTGATATCCCTACTCTTCAAGGTTCACCTTAAACCATATCCCAAATAATCACATCCAATTGTCCTTTAAACACATAGAATCAACCAGGTTGGAAGAGACCTCCAAGATCAGCCAGGCCAACCTAGCACCCAGCCCTAGCCACTCAACTAGACCATGGCACTAAGTGCCTCAGCCAGGCTTTGCTTGAACACCTCCAGGGATGGTGACTCCACCACTTCCCAGGGCAGCCCATTCCAATGCCAATCACTCTCTCTGCCAACAACTTCCTCCTAACATCCAGCCTAGACTTCCCCTGGCAAAACTTGAGACTGTGTCCCCTTGTTCTATTGCCTGGGAGAAGAGACCAACCCCCACCTGGCTACAACCTCCCTCCAGGTAGTTGTAGACAGCAATGAGTTGATGACTCAACGACGTCCCTGAGCAGCCCTTTCCAATGCCTGACTACTCTTTCCATGATTTTTTTTATTCCTGATGTCCAGTCTAAACCTGTCCAGTTGCACCTTGAGGCCATTCCCTCTTGTTCTACCACAATTTACCTGTGAGAAGAGATCAGCAGCAGCCTCTCCAGAGCATCCTTTCAGGTAGCTGTAGAAAGCTATGAGGTCACATAGAGTATAGTGTCACCAGATCAGACTTTAATCTTTACACTGTCTTTCTAGCCAAGCCAAAGCCACAAACTAGACCAGGCTCCATTTTTACTGTTCCAAAGGACCTTGTTAGTACAACCAGGATGTATCAATGTCCAACCTCTCTGTAGCCACAAGCAGTTGGTGGCTGTAATTAACGTCTGTTGGTGGGCAGAAGCCAAGTTTTGAGAGGTTCCACCAGTGTTGCTATTTGACCTGCACAGCTGCAGCCTGGAACCACAGCTAAGTTTGTGCTGAAAATTCCAACCCAGCACCTATTTTATATTACCTATATTACTATTTTCTGACACCTTCTAGAGGGGGGCTAAACACAGCAAATTTGGTTGTTTTTTCAATGAGAGGTGCTAAGGACCTAGATGGGAAATAACTGTGGGTACAGGTGGAGGGGAAAAGATCAATATTGTTCACAGTATCACAGTATCACCAAGGTCGGAAGAGACCTCACAGATCATCAAGTCCAACCCTTTACCACAGAGCTCAAGGCTAAACCATGGCACCAAGTGCCACGTCCAATCCTGCCTTGAACAGCCCCAGGGACGGCGACTCCACCACCTCCCCGGGCAGCCCATTCCAGTGTCCAATGACTCTCTCAGTGAAGAACTTTCTCCTCACCTCAAGCCTAAATTTCCCCTGGCGTAGCTTGAGGCTGTGTCCTCTCATTCTGGTGCTGGCTACCTGAGAGAAGAGAGCAACCTCCTCCTGGCCACAACCACCCCTCAGGTAGTTGTAGACAGCAATAAGGTCACCCCTGAGCCTCCTCTTCTCCAGGCTAACCAATCCCAGCTCCCTCAGCCTCTCCTCGTAGGGCTGTGCTCAAGGCCTCTCCCCAGCCTCGTTGCCCTTCTCTGGACACGCTCAAGCATCTCAATGTCCCTCCTAAACTGGGGGGCCCAGAACTGAACACAGTACTCAAGGTGTGGTCTAACCAGTGCAGAGTACAGGGGCAGAATGACCTCCCTGCTCCTGCTGACCACACCATTCCTGATGCAGGCCAGGATGCCACTGGCTCTCTTGGCCACCTGGGCACACTGCTGGCTCATGTTCAGGTGGGTATCAATCAGCACCCCCAGATCCCTTTCTGTTTGGCTGCTCTCAGCCACTCCGACCCCAGCCTGTATCTGTGCATGGGGTTGTTGTGGCCAAAGTGCACTTGGAGCTATTGAACGCCATCCCCTTGGACTCTGCCCATCTGTCCAGGTGGTCAAGGTCCCGCTGCAGAGATGTTATATGGGAAGAAACATCCATATGGGATGTTATATGGGAAGAGACTGCAAGAATTTAACATGACCTGTATACTGGGATTTGGAGAAAGGATTCAGGTGAGGAGAAAAAAAGGTTATGTGATGCCCAGTGGCAGAGGAAAGGAAGAGGGCTTCAGGGAGGGTACTAAGAGCTCCATTTTGTCTGCATTAAGCTTATGCTGATGGTTTCAAAAGCGTAATTGCTTCTAAAATAGTCAAATTATGCATTATGAATACATTATCTCACACATTTAGACCTCCTCTTTTTTTTCCTGCTGACAAAGTAATTCACAAAACAATCCTGATTTCTGCAAATGCATCCACTTGAAGTTCAGACATTGGTCTAAAAACAGATCTTTGCAGCACTGAGACAAACACCTCAGCTAGGTCAGCTACATTAGGAGGTCAGCTAGATCTTTCCATTAGACAGTCTTTCTCTCTCTTCTGCACATACACACACACACACACGAGCCTGTACATACTACACAGTGTCTATATTATGGCAGTCTCCTGGACGTTTCTCAGCTTACAAGAGCAATTGCCATGGAAATGTTGTGACAATCCCCTTGAGGCACATGAGTGGTCTACACAACAGCATTTCTGAGCTCAAGAGGTTCCTTTTCAAGGCTACATTGAATTGAGTAAGTCACACCATTACCGAGGCAGTCTCAAGACTGGCAGTGCAAAACTATGCAGTGATTTGCCAGCCCTAATCGCTTTTCAGCTCTATGCAGCAGCGCTCTGGAAGTCCTGAGACATGCTTTTCCAACTCTTGCACAGTAGAACTGAAGCATCCATTGTTAAGGGGATGTTTTCAGTTTTTCCTAGCAGTCCCTTTTGTAAGAGGGTAAGCTTTTTAAGGAGGGCTAACACTTTTTTTCAGTGTCAAAAGGACTTCGGTTTCCAAGGAAAAGATCCCACAAAGTAAAAGTAATTAAAGAGGTGATTGAAATGAAGGAATATTGTGTTACCACACCTCAGCTTATTTCTGCTCTCATTCTTCAGTATAGCTAACCCTCTCTCCATAGAACTTTAAGGTATGAGCATTTTAGAGCTTCAGGATTCATTTCTTCCTTTCCATTCTTTACCTTTTCGCATCTTTTCTCCTCCTGGGTTTTTTCTCTCTCCTATCATTTGTGATACATAGGTACTAAAAAATCAGTGCATATCATGACCTGCTGTGTACCACTGTTCTCCCTCTGCACTGGAGTTGATATAACCTACTCAACTTCTCAGTATCATTTTATGTATTTTATATAGGAGATACTTAAGCTTTCAGTTACTTATCAGCAGATCAAATTTGATCTAGCAGATCAAAGGAAGGGGAGCTTTTAGTTATATAGACCCAGCTGCAATCTCTGTTATACTCCTATCCACCTTCCAGAATGGAGGATAGACTACATCTGGAGGCTGATTCAATGCCATGTCTCTCTCTAAGGGGATTAACAGCTTATTAGAAGTGTGAGAATGACAATCTGGGAATTTAGGAGACTTGCTCAGGGACAGAAATGACACAGAATAAGTAGGAACATGACAAGGACTTCAGTTCATTGTATGTGTCAGTGCTGAGTTTGAGGGAACATGCCCATAGGAATGATACACACTCACCCTGCCCTGACATGTTTACTGATGTGACCAGCAGTGCAGGGTGTTATGGTGACAACACAGACGTGAGGATAATCATTCCTCTAAGAGCCAAGCTGAAACAGAATTAATTTCCCAGAAGCTGCCAAATGACCATTTCCACGATCACAGCCTGCTGCCTTCATATTAAAAATGCTCTAACAAGCAAAGACCCTGCTCATCCCTGTAGAGAAATCAAATATACCTGCTTTGTTTTAAAGAGAAGAACAGCAACGACAACAAGCATAAAGAAGCTGCACACAGGAGCTGGTTCTCATCATTCACACTCAGGACCTACTTCCTGCCTTGTCACCAGACCTCTCCCTCCTTACCAAGTTGCAATGACTTCCCTAGCCTCGTCCCAAGCAAGAGCTGCCTCCCCCTTCCCATTCAGCAGAGCTCTGCTCACTTCTCCAGTGTCTACAAAGCCCATGCTTACCTCTCTGAGGTGGGCAAAACTAAGATGGTGATGACAGATTCCATAATCCATATGCCTTCCACTCACACTGGGAAGGGTGGCCTCAGCTGAAAACGTCCACTCTGTTCTTAGCTGACACCAATTCCTACCACCCCTTCCTCCTCTGAGTTGTCTTATGCCTGGTCCCACGGTATGCAGACTCATGAGGAAAGTGTAAGATTGTTTTCAAGCCATGAAAACAAGCTCAGCTGTTCCTCCCCAGAGAAATGAAGGGAGAAGTGGAAACCAGTTTGGACTTCTGTTACCAAGCCTGGACTTGCACTTTTTTGATGTTTCAAATTTGCCTTGCCTACCCAAATCCAATATTGTTCTTTTTGAGAGACCCATTGCTAATATTATAATCCACACTGGCAAATAAATGTACACATCTCATTGACTACTAGAATAACTGCAATGAAATTGCTTCCTCACATCTTTTTGTCATCTTTCTTAGCTCTGCTCAAGTAATTTTCCACTCTATTGTACTTGCTCTGAACTCCACTTTGAAGAGCTTTTCCATTTACTGAAATACTAAACAGTCACAACAATTTGTTTGCACTTCTATTGTGCCTGCCTTCCCTCAGAGAATATCAACACAAATTACAAACATCAGTGATTTTAGCCTCTATTCATTCCAGCAATATAATCTCCAGCCTACAGATGAGACAACTAAAGCGTGACTTGTCCAAAGTCATATAGGAAACTCACTCCAGAAATCAGTGGTGTCTTAAGGATGCTGGAGGCCATGGGTGCTGTGAGCATGTGCAGCAGAGGCACCCTCTATATACATGCAGTGGGACCAGCTCCCTGAGCAGGAGCTGTGGATTTACTCCACCTGAGTCTCCAGGCTCGCAGAACCAATGCCAGGAGAGTGTGATCTATTAGGCTGCAGGGCAGCTCTTTAAAGAAAAGGCCCAGAAGCTGAGCCTAATTGTGACACAGTTTAAGACATCACTACCACAACAAGAAGCCAACTCCCTGCCTGCAGAATTTTTAGGACAAAGTCAAGAAAGTGGTGTGAACACCAACAGAAGCTTCCCATTCTAGTTTCTTAACCTCCTGTGGAAGTCTATAACCTTTCTACCCCTAACTCTCACCAGCTGGCTGGAAGCAATGTCACCAGGCTACTTGCTTAACTTGGCCCATCATTTAAACTGTAAATATTTGGCTTTGGATGAGACAGTCTTCCTGAATTAAATGCTTCAGTCCCTATGAAGCAAATATGGAAAAGTGAAGGCTTTGGCAGGGAGATTATGCATCCCATTCAAGTGATCAAAGATAGATGGACTACATAACTTCATGGAGTCTTTTACACTTAGCATTGCCAAACATCTGCACAGAGAGCACCCACACATAAAAACTTAGGTAATTACTTAATTGTTGTTTTCCAGGTTGGAAGAGACCTCCAAGATCAGCCAGTCCAACCTAGCACTCAGCCCTAGCCACTCAACTAGACCATGGCACCAAGTGCCTCAGCCAGGCTTTTCTTCAACACCTCCAGGGATGGTGCCTCCACCACCTCCCTGGGCAGCCCATTCCAATGCCAATCACTCTCTCTGACAACAACTTCCTCCTAACATCCAGCCTAGACTTCCCCTGGCACAACTTGAGACTGTGTCCCCTTGTCCTATTGCTGGTTGCCTGGGAGAAGAGACCAACCCCCACCTAGCTACAACCTCCCTTCAGGTAGTTGTAGACAGCAATGAGGTCCCCCCTGAGCCTCCTCTTCTCCAGGCTAAACAACCCCAGCTCCCTCAGCCTCTCCTCATAGGGTTTACTATAGATTCACTATGGAATTGATCTAGAAGGATCATTTAACCGGCAGCTTACAATCTGAATTAAGTTTAAATATATAAAGTAGGAAGACCTTATCTTTAACTTTCAGTTTCTTTCTGTTCAAATCGAGGAGAAGCATAGCTCAAAATGATTTCTTTAGAAGTGAGAATAAGTTTCCCTTCATAGTCTGTTGAGTAACAGTCATTACATAGCCAACCTTTTTAACACAAATATTATGGGACCTGAATTTTCAGATGTTCTTTTGCAGTGTTGAGTCACAGCAAATGAATTGCCATCTCCTCACAAGTGAATTTATAGTGTGCTAGTTTTATCACAGTATCACCAAGGTTGGAAGAGACCTCACAGATCATCAAGTCCAACCCTTTACCACAGAGCTCAAGGCTAGACCATGGCACCAAGTGCCACGTCCAATCCTGCCTTGAACAGCTCCAGGGACGGCGACTCCACCACCTCCCCGGGCAGCCCATTCCAGTGTCCAATGACTCTCTCAGTGAAGAACTTTCTCCTCACCTCCAGCCTAAATCTCCCCTGGCACAGCCTGAGGCTGTGTCCTCTTGTTCTGGTGCTGGCCACCTGAGAGAAGACAGCAACCTCCTCCTGGCCACAACCACCCCTCAGGTAGTTGTAGACAGCAATAAGGTCTCCCTTGAGCCTCCTCTTCTCCAGGCTAACCAATCCCAGCTCCCTCAGCCTCTCCTCGTAGGGCTGTGCTCAAGGCCTCTCCCCAGCCTCGTCGCCCTTCTCTGGACACACTCAAGCATCTCAATGTCCCTCCTAAACTGGGGGGCCCAGAACTGAACACAGTACTCAAGGTGTGGTCTAACCAGTGCAGAGTACAGGGGCAGAATGACCTCCCTGCTCCTGCTGACCACACCATTCCTGATGCAGGCCAGTTTTATAAGTTACCTGCTCTCACATCAGGCACAGAATTGTCCTGAAAATGCAGGTGAATAATAGATTTGATAAACCATGTTGCTTTCACCTGGTAGAAACTGTGCAGGTTTGATTTGCATTTATTTGACATATCATTTGGGGGTGGGGGGTAAAAAAAATGAAAGGAAACCTTTAAAATGGCACAACATTTCATTTCAACATTTTCAAAAGGAATCTTTTGCATTTTTTATTTTGAAATGGCTTTTTTTTTTCCCATATCAAAATTGACCTCATTTGAAAATAAAGAGGATTCAAATGTATATAGAACATGTGGCTCTAGATGAGTACACACTTCAGTTATGCCAGTATGGAGCAAATCATAATAAAATAGGCACTCAGGTTGGGTGTAAGTTGAGCTAGAATTTTTTCCTCACATTTTTTTTTTACCCCAAATAGTAATATATTCTCATGAAAAACACAGCCCTTGAGTTGCACTGATCTCATCCAGCTTAATTTCACCCAAATGCAACAGTGGAATTAAGATACTTATATGCGAATATTCAAGACAAAGGTCTCTATAGGTGAGGTGAGCTTCCTCCAGCAGATTAAATGAATGCAGCCAACAGAATCTAGTAAGGTACTGAACACAACCTTGAATACACAGATACAGCTGATAGGACAAAAGACATCTCTAGTTCCATTGACCATGATGCCTGAGGAACACGTTCAAGGATTCAGCTGTAACCACACAGTAAGCACATAGAGCCATGTGAGATCATAGAATCATAGAATCAACCAGGTTGGAAGAGACCTCCAGCATCATCCAGTCCAACCTAGCACCCAGCCCTGGCCAGTCAACTAGACCATGAAACTAAGTGCCTCATCCAGACTTTTCTTGAAGACCTCCATGGATGTTGCCTCCACCACCTCCCTGGGCAGCCCATTCCAATGCCAATCACTCTCTCTGCCAGGAACTTCCTCCTAACATCCAGCCTAGACTTACCCCTGCACAACTTGAGACTGTGTCCCCTTGTTCTGTTGCTGGTTGCCTGACAGAAGAGACCAACCCCCACCTGGCTAAAGCCTCCCTTCAGGTAGCTGTAGCAATGAGGTTCCCCCTGAGCCTCCTCTTCTCCAGGCTAAACACCCCCAGCTCCCTCAGCCTCTACTCATAGGCTTTGTGTTCCAGGCCCCTCACCAGCTTTGTCACCCTTCTCTGGACACCTTCCAGCACCTCAACATCTCTCTTGAATTGAGTGGCCCAGAACTGCACACAGCACTCAAGGTGTGGCCTGAGCAGTGCTGAGTACAGGGGCAGAATAACCTCCCTTGTCCTACTGGCCACACTGTTCCTGATGCAGGCCAGGATGCCATTGGCTCTCTTGGCCACCTGGGCACACTGCTGCCTCATCTTCAGCCTACTCTACCAATACCCCCAGGTCCCTTTCTTCCCGGCTGCTCTCCAGCCACTCTGTCCCCAGCCTGTAGCACTGCTTGGGGTTGTTGTGGCCAAAGTGCAGAACCCTGCACTTGGCCTTGTTAAGTCTCATCCCATTGGCCTCTGCCCACCCATCCAGCCTGTCCAGGTCCCTCTGCAGGGCTCTCCTACCTTCCAACAGATCAACACCTGCTCCTAGCTTGGTGTCATCTGCAAACTTGCTGATGCTGGACTCAATCCCCTCATCCAGATCACCAATAAAGATATTGAACAGGACTGTGCCCAGCACTGATCCTTGGGGCACACCACTGGTGACAGCTGCCAACTGGATGTGGCACCATTCACCACCACTCTCTGGGCTCTGCTATCCAGCCAGTTCTTGACCCAGCACAGAGTGAATCTGCCCAAGCCATGAGCTGCCAGCTTGGCTAGGAGCTTCTTGTGGCAGACATTGTCAAAGGCTTTGCTGAAGTCCAGGTAGACTACATCCACAGCCTTCCCCACATTCACCAGGCAGGTAACCTGATCATAAAAGGAGATCAGGTTGGTGAGGCAGGACCTGCCCTTCCTAAACCCATGCTGGCTGGGCCTGATCCCTTGGCCATCCTGTAGGTGCTTTGTGATGGCACTCACATGACCTGTTCCATCACCTTACCTGGCACTGATGTCAGACTGACAGGACTGTAGTTTTCTGGTTCCTCCTTTTGACCCTTCTTGTGGATGGGGTTCCTCCTTTCCACCCTTCTTGTGAGCTACTTGCTAATTGTCTGCAAATAGGAAGAGAGAAGTGGGTTCACTTCTATAGTTAAAGCATCTATGCCAAATAACTTGCTCACTTAAAATAAAACTATTGTTTATAATGTCACTGGAAACAATTTCACTTGAGGAAGCCCAGGGAGTGTTCTAACTGGCACTTGGGGGATTCATGTTGCCAGCTCCAGGCATTCCAGTGAGATTCCTAAATTAGGAAGACTGTTTCCCTGGGCTGGTTGCATATTCCACAGAGAGAGAGCAAAAGGAACCAATCTCCCCAAACACTACCTAAATTTCAAACAGCAATCTATTCTGCAGGCTTTAGAGCCCTCTCATCCCCACAGATGATTAAAATCATTATTAAATTAGTTTTTGGTTGCTCTCATGTGGGTATTTAGGACCATATGAGATACCCTAGGGTACAGTGGCTATCAGATAGGAAGAACAGACCCTTCTGGAATGGCTGTGGGAGCCAGGCACAGCACCTCAGCTCCACACCTCAACTACACTAAGGTTTAAGCATCTTCCTACTTCACCTCACAATTAAGTTTATCTTTAATCACTCATGCATGTTGCAAACCACCTGGTTTAGCTCAGGTGTTGTAGAACCCTGATTAGCTTGCCATGGGAACGTGGTCAAGGCCCTCACATAGATCAGTGTGATCAAGGCAATGCCACATGGACTCCAGACGATTCAATGTGAACTACGCCAGAGACCCTTATTGATCATTCAAATACCCTCAGGGCCACAAGGTACATGCCTACACATTAGCATAATTAGTCAAGGACAACCCACTCCATCAGCATAAACCACGCCTTGTTGTCCTCATTAACCAGGTGTCCATTATCTATCCCTTCTGAGGTAAGTTAGCCAGCAGCTGGTGGGAATCAAGGTCAGCATCCATCTGTTATTATCCTTCTTCACTCCCTTCCCACATCCTTCTTCACTCTGCATTCCCACACATGCACACTGAAAAGGACCTCAGTTTTGAGACTAAGCATTTATTGAGTGTCTAAAGCTCTGTAGCAACTGAGGATTAGGCAGACAGGTGATGCTCAGGAGACAGCCTCTTGGAAAAGCTCAGCTTATTCTGGTCTGGCAGAAATTCTATGGGAAGCCAAATGTCTCTCTTGCCAGAAAGGCTTTCTGGTGGCAGCCAAGAAAAAAAGGCAATGCAACGATTTAATGGTAATATCTGAAATTCACTTCACTGTGTTTGGACCTGTTAACCTCCACAATTGCCTCTCCCTTGTCTGGACTGAACAATCCCCCTGATGTGACTTCGGAGGTCCTTGAGATGTGCACCATATTTGGGACAAAAAAATGCTATTGTCATACAAATGATGCTGTGCAGGCTACACTAAAAAATAATGAATGAAAAAAAAAAAAACAGATTAGATTCTGTGAGATCCCTTCCTTGCAGGAACAATGTATTGTAAAGGAGATTTGCTTCATTTCCTTCAAAATCCCTCAGATAATGCAGGACAACTCTTTTCAATGGTTCCCACTCTAAGCACTGCGTGTCTAAGTAAATGGGAACATGGTACACTTCAGAAACCACTGTAAAGAATTACTGTTTATCAGGGTAAGGAAGGGTAGTCTTGAGACCTGATTATGCCTACCCATCCAAATGCATTGAAATCTCTCTTTGGTTTCACATTCCTCACGTAGCACAACTTGACATCTGTGCAAAAACTGTCCCTCTGAACAAAAAAATATGGCTCCCACTGCAGCTAAAAGGGCCTGGGCTTGTTGCTAATGGAACTTTGGCCACATATTTATCTGTCCTTCAGGGCAGTTTGCAGTTATTGTTGTTTTTAAAGTTCCCACAGGAAATCTCAGCGGTTGTATCTGCAGTTGGAGGGTCCTGTAAAAGGTGGGGGGCGTGTTTCAAGGCCAAGGGAGTTATTCAGAATGCAGACTTGTAAACGAGAGCAGTTATTTGCTCAGAACAATGGAGCACAGGCAACAAAAGCCAGGAAGCACATGGGCAGCGAGAGGGCGAGGTGCCAGCTCTGTGTGCTCGCTGCCTGTCTCTCTCAGTCAGTGACACTAATGGGCAATGAGGACAGTTAGCATCACACAGTGTACAGGGTTAACACTCACAGTATCACAGTACCACAGTATCACCAAGGTTGGAAGAGACCTCATAGATCATCAAGTCCAACCCTTTACCACAGAGCTCAAGGCCAGACCATGGCACCAAGTGCCATGTCCAATCCTGTCTTGAACAGCTCCAGGGACGGCGACTCCACCACCTCCCCAGGCAGCCCATTCCAGTAGCCAATGACTCTCCCAGTGAAGAACTTTCTCCTCACCTCAAGCCTAAATTTCCCTGAACCTGACCCTAGGTGGTCTTGACCACTCCCCAGGTGATGGTTAGCCCAGTCCCCCTTCCTGCCCTATAAAAGCAGGAGGACTTCCTGCTCCTCTCTCTCTGCATCCCACTATTACCACCTGTTCCTGCTCTCTCTTTGTTCTACCACCATGTTCACCCATGAGGGGGACCAAGCCATCACAATTGGGTTGTAGTTGTACATTTTGCATTTGCTATTTTCCCCTTCCCTACCCTTTCTAACTTCCCTACCTCAGATACCTCTTTTAAGTTATTGTTAAACTTCTCTCTTTTTAACTTCCAAATTGAGTGAGATTGGTTTATTTGGGTGTGCTTACTTCTCTCTCTCTCCATCTAATCCCTTTCTTTTGGGAAAGAAGGGGAAGAGGGAAGGGCACTTTATAAAGCTGTTATTGGTTCTATCAAATTTAGCTGAGTCTCTGGAAATTTAACTTAGACCCAAGACACACAGGCCCTGAGTGCTGCAGAGCTCTTTGCGTGGACCATCCTGGGGTTTGTCTGCTTGCCATAGCTCATAGAAATATGACAGTGTGGATATGTGGAATGCTGTGTCCAGTTTTGGGTTCCCCAGTTCCAGAGAGACAGAGACCTGCTGAAAAAGGTCCAGTGGAGAGCCATGAGCATGATTTGGGGACTTGAGCATCTCTCACAGGATCACAGGATGTTAGGGGTTGGAAGGGACCCAAGGAGATTATCGAGTCCAACCCCCCTGCCAGAGCAGGACAATACTACCTAACACAGATCACAGAGGAACACATCCAGACAGGCCTTGAAAGTCGCTCCATCATTTTTCCAGGGATGGAAGTGAGGCTGACTGGTCTACAGTTTCCTGGAACCTCTTTCTTGCCCTTGCCTTTCTTGCCCTCTCCTACAAAGAGAGACTGAGAAACCTGGAGCTGTTTAGTCTAGAGAAAAGAAGGCTGAGAGGAGATCTGATCGATGTATACACATATCTGAGGGGTGGATGGGGACAATTTTTTTCCAATGGTCAGCAGCAATAAACAAGGAGCAAGAGCTACAAACTGGAACAGAGAAGGTTTCACCCCAACATGAGGAGAATCTTCTTTACAGTGAGGGTGACAGAGCACTGGAACAGGCTGCCCAGAGAGGTTGTGGAGTCTCCTTCCCTGGAGACTTTCAAAACCAGCCTGGATGCGTTCCTGTGCAAACTACACTAGGTGGTCCTGCTGTGGCAGGGAGGTTAGACCTGATGATCCCTGCAGGTCCCTTCCAACCTCTGAAATTCTGTGATGCTGTGACATGTCACCTTGCACTTGGACCTCTGCTCTAGCCTTAAGTATGTGGCACAGATTCTGACTGTTGTTATTTATTCACAGAATCACAGGATGTCAGGGGCTGGAAAGCACCTTGGAAGATCATCTAGGAGAAGGATCACCTATACCATCATCTCTTCAACATTAGAACTACCATTGGAATGGGCTGCCCAGGCAGGTGGTGGAGTCACCATCCCTGGAGGTGTTCAAGGAAAAGTCTGGATGAGGCACTTAGTGCCATGGTCTAGTTGAGTGGCTAGGGCTGGGTGCTAGGTTGGACTGGCTGATCTTGGCAGTCTCTTCCAACCTGGTTGATTCTATGATTCTACCACAGTCACAACAATTTCCATTAAAGGATGACAACAATGGATTTTCCTAAACAGCTTTTCCATCCTGTGAAACCTCACAAACATTCACAGAACACAGCCTTGAGAGATTTGCATCTGTTTCAGGTAGAGAAATATGCTGGTGACAATTCCCTGGTCAGTTGTGTGGTGAAATCAGTTGTTCACCATGCTAAGGAGCAGGCTGCAAACACTGCTGATCTCCTTACACACAAAAAGCAGGTATTGAAATGATGAATTCAGCTCTGCTTCCTAAAGATTCCCCACCACACAAAGCAGAGCAATGTAATTGTTAAGAATGGAGGGGTACATCCTCAGAACGCTTTGCTCAGCAGTTTATTCTCCTGACTCTGATTAAAGTTAATGGGAGTCGAGCAGCTGAAACCCCATGGATTGCACATGGTTTGATGACACAATACAGCTGCAAACCGAGGCAGGATTGTGAAAAATCAGGTACAAAATGGCAATTTTTGCTCCATTTAACCATCATCTCTTTTCCAGCTCTCAGCACATTAACACTTTTCTGCTGAGCATGTCTCCAGTGTCTAAAACACACACAGTATCACAGTATCACAATATCACAGTATCATCAGGGTTGGAAGAGACCTCACAGATCACCAAGTCCAACCCTTTACCACAGAGCTCAAGGCCAGACCATGGCACCAAGTGCCACGTCCAATCCTGCCTTGAACAGCTCCAGGGACGGCGACTCCACCACCTCCCCGGGCAGCCCATTCCAGTGTCCAATGACTCTCTCAGTGAAGAACTTTCTCCTCACCTCCAGCCTAAATCTCCCCTGGCACAGCCTGAGGCTGTGTCCTCTTGTTCTGGTGCTGGCCACCTGAGAGAAGAGAGCAACCTCCTCCTGGCCACAACCACCCCTCAGGTAGTTGTAGACAGCAATAAGGTCTCTCCTGAGCCTCCTCTTCTCCAGGCTAACCAATCCCAGCTCCCTCAGCCTCTCCTCGTAGGGCTGTGCTCAAGGCCTCTCACCAGCCTCGTCGCCCTTCTCTGGACACGCTCAAGCATCTCAATGTCCCTCCTAAACTGGGGGGCCCAGAACTGAACACAGCACTCAAGGTGTGGTCTAACCAGTGCAGAGTACAGGGGCAGAATGACCTCCCTGCTCCTGCTGACCACACCATTCCTGATGCAGGCCAGGATGCCACTGGCTCTCTTGGCCACCTGGGCACACTGCTGGCTCATGTTCAGGTGGGTATCAATCAGCACCCCCAGATCCCTCTCTGTCTGGCTGCTCTCCAGCCACCTCGACCCCAGCCTGTGTCTCTGCATGGGGTTGTTGTGGCCAAAGTGCAGCACCCTGCACTTCGAGCTATTGAAACTAACCCTGTCCCAGCTGTAAAACCAAGACCCTTGTCAATACAACCACTACTACCTATGGCAACACCTGTCTTGTGCCTAAAAGTAAGGGTTTTCACAACGTTTTCACCATGTTGCAGGCTTCTAATAATTCCTCACCCAGATACATGAAGGATTAACCCCTTGGGAATGCTCCACAGGTGCAACTGCTAAACCCTGCCCAGTGCATTGTTCAATGCACAGCATTTTGAATCATGTGAAATAACCTTGTGCAATTTACGGGTACAAAATCATTCTTGACCAAAAGTACATTGTGAACATAGTTTTACAAGCTGTCAACACATGATAAAAGCTTACTTGATGCAGTATTTTAATGCCAGGAAATTTTGATTAGGATTTGTCTCTCTTGAAAACGGTAGGTCCAGAAACTTTTTGGATTGTCCTTGTCATTTGTTCATCCCCCAAATCCTTTCAAAGTCACACCTTCAAAAGCCTGGTTTGTCTCATAGGGATGTTTTGGTAACATGCTTATGATTGCAGCTTTCTCTTTTATTCTATTCATATCTGCAGACTACCCTGGACATCCTTGGACCCCCTGTCCAAAATTTCACCACAGGTTGGCAGCAGAAAAACTTCTAGGTCATGTTTTTCAGATATATTTCATATGTAAAAAAAATTCTACCCAAGATCTGTATTTTAGATGCCAAAAATTATATCCATGACCTGCCTGTGAGTTATATAATTCCCCATGCTGGAAGCTGAAGCTATGCACTAAGATCAATACTCCCATGCGAAGAGAGACTGAGAAACCTGGGGCTATGTAGTCTGGAGGAGAGAGGCCTGAGAGGAGATCTGATCAATGTATACAAATATCTGAGGGGTGGATGGGATCACGTTGCTCTGATCAGCAGCAATAAGACAAGGAGCAACAGCTACAAACTGGAATATAGAAGGCTTCACAGTATCACAGTATCACCAAGGTTGGAAGAGACCGCATATATCATCAAGTCCAACCCTTTACCACAGAGCTCACCTCAACATGAGGAGAATCTTTGTTACAGTGAGGGTGAGAGGGTGACAGAGCACTGGAACAGGCTGCCCAGAGTGGTTGTGGAGTCTCCTTCCCTGGAGACTTTCAAAACCTGCCTGGATGCATTCCTGTGCAAACTACCCTAGGGGATCCTGCCTTGGCAGGGGGGTTGGAATAGATGATCTCTGCAGGTCCCTTCCAACCTCTGAAATTCTGTGATTCTGTGATAAGTTATGATGATAGGGGACTGAGCTGCACTAGTGATCATCTGCATGGTGCTTCCTCACTTCCTAGTTCTGCTCTGAACATCTCTACCCAGATTTATTCAGGACTTAGCTGTGAAAGAATGGTGAGCTCTCACCAGTATGGACTAGTGTCGGACTGTGGCACTTGAACTCAGCTCTATTTCAGATATAATCATAGAATCAACAAGGTTGGAAGAGACCTCCAAGATCATCCAGTCCAACCTAGCACCCAGCCCTAGCTAAGCAACCAGACCATGGCACTAAGTGCCTCATCCAGTTTTTTTCTTGAACACCTCCAGGGATGGTGACTCCACCAACTCCCTGGGCAGCCCATTCCAATGCCAATCACTCTCTCTGACAACAACTTCCTCCTAACATCCAGCCTAGACTTCCCCCAGCACAACTGAGACTGTGTCCCCTTGTTCTATTGGTGGTTGCCTGGGAGAAGAGATCAACCCCCACCTGGCTACAACCTCCCTTCAGGTAGTTGTAGACTTGCTATGTAGACAGTGACAGTTGTTTTCCTGAGGGTCACAAAAAATGGATTTCTGTGATCTGCTTATGAATCCACAATTCTGTTCCCAGGAGACGAATCTGTGCACTTAGAAATGAATGTAACTGTGTTAAAATGCTTTCAGGAAAGCCACTTAGCAACAGAAAGAAGCCCTTGCTCGTATTTCTCCATATGGATACATGAAGATTCAACACTGGATAAAACTAAAAATGAACAGGCCATTCTTGTGTCTTGAAGTTCTTATGCTGTCACCACTACCCCCAATTCTGGATATCTCTTTAGAATAAGATAAAAAAAATTCCATCTTCCTCAAGCCTGACTCCATGCCTATAGCTACACCTCTGAATCTCCCTAGTCCACTCCTCTTACTGCCAATAAAAAGGGAAAGGCAGAAATTAGTCTGAGCTAGGGAAAAAATACTTCCCGTTTTCCACAGAGAACAGACACACAGTTAAAGCCCTCAGGCTCTCAATAAGAAGACTTCAAAGAATCACTTCCAAAACATAATCCAGTTCCCAAAGATTTGAACTAAGAAACCCCTGTAGGAGCTGGCAACGCTAGAAGCAGTACCAATCCCCATCCCTCTTCCTGTCCTGCATGGCAGGGCACAGTGCAAAGCTGCACAGACTGCACCTCGAAGTTTTCAAGGCAGCCAGGTTGCTAGAAGGGGAAAGATGCCAGAAGTCAGCAGAGAGACAAAAGCCCAGATGTATGCACTTCTCCTGACTTACAGCAACCTGACTGTACCCCAGTCTGCAAAGCTGCAGATTCCTCAAGGGTAAGGAAGCTATAAAAGGAAAGCTTTGCAGATAAAGAGATCTTTCACAACTTCCAGCTGACTTTTTCTCCTTCTTCTTCATTTATAAAGGCATAGAATGCAGCACAAATATGAGGAGTGTTATTATATTTCTTCACATCGAGGTTTCCATGCTAAATTACCGTTAGTGAAAGGCTCTATGGGCCTCCAGATAAAAGTCACTATATGAGGAGCTAAACATTATTATTCCCCCTTAAAAAGCCAAACGAATCTCTCCCTGCTTTGAGACACACCAAGAAGGGAGATGCAGAAAATGTTCAATCAAGGTGCATTTGATCATTCCAAACTTTCCTGAGTTGCATCTTTAACGTCACGATTTCTTGGGGGTGTTTTTCATCACAATAAAACGATTCAGCAGAGGATGTTTCCATTCAAAATGCTTCAAATTGCTTTCCTGTCAAATGTATAAAGCGTCCTGCATTATGCATAAGAAGGATTTGTACCTCAGCTTTGCTAACATAAACAGTATTTCCAGCATAGGCAACTCATAGAACAGGTTGATGCTTCGGGGGGGGCTGTTCATAATACAGATGGTAACGATCTGTGCGGTTTGTGTAGGTGCCTCCTGCACAAGCATCGAGAGCCTCAGCTCTTTTATGCCAGTCTTACAAACATTGATATTTCATTGCCAGGGCAGTGGCAGCAAGCCTACAGCAACTCAGCCTTTCCAGTCTTCTTTGACCCACCCTGATTACAGACCAGGAGACAACTAAGGTGCACAGATGCACATCAAATTGCTCAAGAAACCGGTAGATTAACAAATCCAATGCTCACTAACTAAAGGCACAAAAGCCATGCCCACACCCACCACAGTGCAGAAGGAGGTTTGTTAGGTACTTCTGAACAAGCTGGGTCATTTCTGTGGCACGGTGCTTGCACTGTGGAAGCGAGTCAGTCACGTTAGCATAGCCTGCTAGTCAAGTGCTCGTGTTAGCATCATGCTAAAACAGCTATCCTGTTTTTCAGCTAAAGGAAGCTGTCTATACTGCCAAATGAAAGATGGAAAGAAGATTTTTGTTTGTGCTCCAATGGGCACTTGCAACTTGACATCATCTCAGCTTAGTGACTCAAGTGTAGCTGTAAGGAATTGTACTGCAGGGCACAGACACATATCCTTGGTTCCCTCAAGTGATACAGTGAGAGACCTGAGCTTCTGAGAGGAGGATACAGAACAACTGACTCACTGAGCCAGCCAGAAGGAAATGCCAAAGACTGACAATCCCTAGTTAGTTGCCATTGCAATGCCAGGAGTCAGAGCCAAACCCTATGCAAATCCACCTAGCCCTCAATTCTCATTACAGCACCAGCAGGGAATATTGCACAAGCTGGGTTGTGGCATTTGGGGGCAAAGTCTCCATCCCTCCACTGAAAACTGTATTACCATGTAGGCAGGAATGTAATATCCTTGGAGCATGAGATAATAACAGCCCAACTTCTGTGCCTCTGGCAAAGAAGTCCCAGGACTGGCTCTTGTCCATTTGACAGCTTCTGCATCTCTCAGGCATGCTGTTCATGACCATTAGAGGCAGGAGGCAGGCCATGGGGCTCTCCATGTTCAGGGAATTCACTTGGGTTAAGATATTAGTGTTCTTGGTTGTTTTTTTTCCTCTTCCTGTTTTCTTAGTGTTTTCTTTTCAAAACAGATGGGGACCAAATTCATCAGCAACAGAGAAGGTGGTCCCAGTTCAAAGTGTTCTATGTGCGTCTTCTCAATGATGGTGAAAGGAGAGAGGAACACAAATTTGATAAGACTGAGAAAATATGAAGTAGGAGGGAAGGAGGTTTTCTTTAGCTAGAAGAGACACTGTAGATATATAAGAAGCATTTTCCAATAGGCAAATGGTTCTTACACAGATGAGAATTAACTGCATTTTGAACCAGGAAAATGTTGCCAAACTTCAGACAAGAAAGTCTAGTGGCAAGATTATCACAGCATCCTTGTCCTTCTCCTATGTACTTCTCCAGAGCTTCTGTTATTGACCCCTGCTATGTAGAGGACATTGGAACAACTGAGACTTTGGTCTCAGCAACACAGTCATGCTTAACTTCTTAAATCCACTAAATCTGCAGTAGAGAAGTTTTGTGAAAGATCCTGGTTGTGAGGATATTTATGTGCCCAAAGAGGCCACCTAGGGAGAATGTGAAATCTCCTTCATTAGAGGTTTTAAGGAACAGATTATACAAACATCTGTCAAGGGCAGCTTAGACATACGTGCTCCTGCTTTCAAGCAGAACGGTGGACATGGAGACCTCCTGGGATCTCTGTCTAGGATTCTGCCCCTCTTCTGCACAGCTCCAGCCAAAAGCAGCACACTCAGATCTCTTCTTCCAGTGACACCTTCTGCCATCCGTGAATTCAGTACCTGTATAGCAACAGAGCATCTCTTTACGTCTCCATCGTGATACATGTGCCAAAGGCAGAGGGCTGTATGTGAGGTATGGCCAAGTTCCACTACTCCCTAGGAATCACACAACAGAAGTGGTTTGGGAGCTGCTGAGCTGGGGACTTGCTCACCATTTTCTAGCCTCATTGCTGAGGAAAAGCAGTATTTTAAATCCAGATTTGCCCTCATCCATGGACCAAGGCCAAGTACAACCCAACTGGCCTGCAGAATGTAGGCCAGTGGCAGGAGCCATTCCCTGAAGACTTGAAAGAACTATTGCCCATGCAGCTTCCTTCACTTCATTTGCTTCCCTGTATGTGGCTAACAGCTTGCAAACTGGCAGCAACCCAGCAAGCAGAGGGGAAGAGAGGATTCCTGCTAGACACACAGGCTTGCCCTCACATGTGCTCCTTTTTATAAACCCTAATGTTGGGATTCCTCAATTCTCACCTCTCCAAATCCACCTCAGATACAAAGTGAACATTTTCTCCCTGCTAGAAGGAGTACTGCTTGTCCTGCAGGCTGATTGGCAGTATTTTATGTGGAGTGGTGGCAGTTGTGGCAGTGTTTGGCAGAGAGAAACCATGGCTGCAGGATCTGTGCATGGTGCACACTTGTGCCATTGGTCTCTGGCTTTCAGGGAGCAACTGTTGTGCAGTCACTGAAATGCAAACAAAGAAAGGAAAGAAATCAAATATTTACAGGAGGAAAAGTGATCCTTCCCCACATGGCACGAATTTAGAGGATGCATTGTAGCTACATTACGTGCACCTAGCTACTGAAAACAGTTTGCAACAGAATGTTTACACAGTTGTCTGGAAGCATATTGTTTGCCTACTTTTCAAAGCAAATTTATATGCAGTACACGTAGCAGCATGCATGAAAATTCAGACAAAAACACAGATGCATGCAACAATCCCTGGCCAGGTCTTGCTGCTCTTTATTGTCTGCTGCTCAGAAGTACCTAGGAGACAGGAGGAAGGGAGTTGCCTGTTGTGCTAGGTGCTGCACTACCCCAGACTAAACGGCAGGTATTTCCCTTGAGGAACATACAATCTCCATTTAAGATGAGAGACAAGAAGTGGATGTAACAGAGTGAGGGAGTGACATACGGGAATGAATAATAAGAGAGTTTGTATGTGCCAGCTTTATGCTCTCATGTGCCAGCTAACTGAATACATGATGCAAATAAATACCAGTCTCCTACTGAAGGCAACAAGTTAGCTGTAGTAAGCTGGCAATTTATCAGGAGCTTCACAGAGACATTAATGAGAAATTTGAAGGAGCACAGGGAAGCTGATAGATCTCTTTGGAGAGGGCATCCCAGAGAAAAGTCAGTGTGGGATACAGGGAAGGGTATGTGAAAAGAGAACAAGATGATAAAGGAGGTTGACATCACTTGATCCTGATCTAGGGTGGGGTGTCCCTGCCCATGGCAGGGGGTTTGGAACTAGATGATCCTTGTGGTCCCTTCCAATCCTGACTGATTCTATGATTCACTTAGGCAGCAGAGCAGGGAGGCTCAGGTAACAGAGTTGCTGAGAGGGAAGTATGGCAAAGTCCGGATCAAAGAATAAAAACTTTATGTCTAACTTTTTAAAGAGAGGGTGGGAGCAAGAAGGAGTCCAGAAGGGAAAAGACTCATTTTGTCACTGTATTTTGAAGACAGTAGGAGGAAATAGGTTGGTGGGTGTCAGGAAGGTTTAGGTGGAAGAGATTAGAGTGAAACTTCACAGTATCACAGTATCATCAGGGTTGGAAGAGACCTCACAGATCAAGTCCAACCCTTTACCACAGAGCTCAAGGCTAGACCATGGCACCAAGTGCCATGTCCAATCCTGCCTTGAACAGCTCCAGGGACGGCGACTCCACCACCTCCCCGGGCAGCCCATTCCAGTGCCCAATGACTCTCTCAGTGAAGAACTTTCTCCTCACCTCCAGCCTAAATCTCCCCTGGCGCAGCCTGAGGCTGTATCCTCTTGTTCTGGTGCTGGCCACCTGAGAGAAGAGAGCAACCTCCTCCTGGCCACAACCACCCCTCAGGTAGTTGTAGACAGCAATAAGGTCTCTCCTGAGCCTCCTCTTCTCCAGGCTAACCAATCCCAGCTCCCTCAGCCTCTCCTCGTAGGGCTGTGCTCAAGGCCTCTCCCCAGCCTCGTCGCCCTTCTCTGGACACGCTCAAGCATCTCAATGTCCCTCCTAAACTGGGGGGCCCAGAACTGAACACAGTACTCAAGGTGTGGTCTAACCAGTGCAGAGTACAAGGGCAGAATGACCTCCCTGCTCCTGCTGACCACACCATTCCTGATGCAGGCATATGACTTATGTCACTGCAAGCTGTCTAAGAATGGTATGAAGACACCAAGCCAGTAACAGCCTGTGCTTGGAACCACGGAGGTAAGAACTTGTCTATGTCCGAGAAGGAGGGAGGAAACACCCTCCAGACAAAGCAGAGGTAGCCCCAGCTACAGCAGAGGAGGCAACAGGGACAGCAAGTGAAGTCTGCCCATGGTTGTCTACAATGGCCAGCTCAAGAACACACTGAGTTTAGCAGCCAGCATTAGCAAACCACCTTTGCCCAAGACCTGAAAGAACCAGTCTGATGGAAGGAGTTAAAAGATATATTACTCCCTCTGCCTGAAGTGCTCCTCTGCAGAAAGTCCTTCTCTCCCAATGTGTGTTGCACAGATCAGAGCCAAGTCTCCTGCCTTAGGTGCCTGGAGTTAAGCTGTGTGAAAACCACTCATCAACGAAATTGCATCAGAGTCCCTGTACTGCAGTTCCCTGTGTCACTGTGCAGACAGATGTCCTCTCCTTCAGGCTCTGTGGCAAGTACTATTTATGTTCAATACTGTTTATATATCCCAAAACCTCCACAGGGAGATGCCAAATCAATAGGCCAAGGGCTGGAATATAGTAATTTCATGCCTTTATTCTTCTGTTTTTAAAAGCACAATAGTCTTTCTACAGCCCTGTGGAGACTCTTATTAACAGAAGCAATGACAGCTGCTGCGGCACCAGAGGCCTCATTTCCCCCTGTTGTCCAGTCCCCAGGTCTCCCTACCACCCTGTCCAAAACCCCATGTCAGCCCCCTGGGGCCAGCAGCCTCTGCCCAGTGATACCACAGCTGGGCCAGGCTCCAGCTCACTAGAGTCCTACAAAGCCAAGCCACCCGTGGGCCAATGTCCCAGCACAGCCTTATGCCCAGGGAGATGCCTGATGCCCAAAGTCGGGACTGCCCCAGTGCCCACCGTCCCTATCTCCATCGCTACCACGGAAGCTTCCAGTCCAGGCTGAGTACTTGTTCCCAAGCAGAAGAGGCTAGACTACAAGGATCTGGAGCACAAGCCTTATGAGGGGTGGCTGAGGGAGATGGGGTTGTTCAGCCTGGAGAAGAGGAAGCTCAGGAGGGACCTTATTACTGTTTACAGCTACCTAAATGGAGGATGTAGCCAGGTCTCTTCTGCCAGGCACCCAGTGACAGAATGAAGGGACACAGTCCCAAGCTGCACCAGGGGAAGTTTAGGCTGAGTGTCAGGAAGAAGCTCTTTGCAGTAAGAGTGATCGGCCATTGGAATGGGCTGCCCAGGGAGGTGGTGGAGTCACTGTCCCTGAAAGTGTGGCATTTGGGGCCATGATTTAGTCAATTAGATGCTGTTGGGTGACAAGTTGGACTTGATGATCTTGAAGGTCTTTTCCAACTGGATTAATTTTGTGACTCTGTGTGATGCCATGATCTGTTCTCAGAAACAACTTGGGAATCATGGTCAGTTCACCAGAATCAGTCAAGAACATGCTGACATCAAGTCAGTTCCTAGAGGGTGGTGAGCTGAAGAGCCTCAAGGCCCATAATGATGGCATTCCTTGAAAATGAACAGAGAGCCACTGACCTTCCATGACACACACAGAGATCTGGAGGAAAAAAAACATTTTTACAGCATTTTCTTCTTCCTTTCTCAGCCCAAATCCTTACTTGGTCTGCTGCAAATTGTTCACACAGCAGCCCAGCCTGTGCTGACTTAACCAGATTACCGCACCGATGCCTCCATGGCTTTCAAATTCATTTCACAGGTTTCCAACAAACAGATGCTGATACCTGATAAGAGGCAGCACCTGGCTTCAAACCCTGTCATCAGTTCATCAGCTTCTGATATCTCGAGTACTATCTCAGCTTGCTGGAGGAATGTTACCCTAACCAGCTAGCATATCTCTGTGTGGGGAAATAAAGCTCCTCATAAGTATTTGTTGACATGCTGATTCACACCTTTGTGTGGCTCCCAGAGCTGCTTAAGCATGCAAAGCCTAGGTGAGTGCAATGATCCTCTTTCAAGCATTTGGTGCCCTGGCTTCCCATTGCATCCTAGAAGATACCTGCTTGGCACAAGCAGCATTACATGGCTCAATAGCACAGGTGAGATTCTTTGAAATGGTGTCTTTTATTAAAACAAAAGCAATCATTTGCATACACTATTAGAAGAGGACACAGATGTGATTGTGTAGGAAAGAGAAGAAAAAGAACCACATGAACTGGGGGGTTTTCACTGTGTAGAACTCTGAATTTCAGTATTTCAGTCTGCTTTCTGACACGATGAAGGCAAGACATCATGAGAGTGCAGTCAGAAGATATTTCACAATACCCATTAGAAAAGAAAAAAAACAAGACAGCATCAGGAGCAGTGTGGCCAGAAGGACAAGGGAGATTGTTCTGGCCCTGTACTCAGCACTGGTCAGGCCACACCTTGAGTGATGCATCCAGTTCTGGGCCCCTCGATTCAAGAGAGATGTTGAGGTGCTGGAAGGTGTCCAGAGAAGGATGATGAAGCTGGTGAGGGGCCTGGAACACAAAGCCTATGAGGAGAGGCTGAGGGAGCTGGGGGTGTTTATCCTGGAGAAGAGGAGGCTCAGGGGGGACCTCATTGCTGTCTACAAAGACCTGAAGGGAGATTGTAGCCGGGTGGGGGTTGGTCTCTTCTCCCAGGCAACCAGCAACAGAACAAGGAGACACAGTCTCAAGTTGTGCAGGGGGAAGTCTAGGCTGGATGTTAGGAGGAAGTTGTTGGCAGAGAGAGTGATTGGCATTGGAATGGGCTGCCTAGGGAGGTGGTGGAGTCACCATCCCTGGAGGTGTTGAAGCAAAGCCCGGATGAGGCACTTAGTGCCATGGTCTGGTTGACTGGCTAGGGCTGGGTGCTAGGTTGGACTGGATGATCTTGGAGGTCTTTTCCAACCTGGTTGATTCTATGATTCTATGATCATATATCCAGCTACTTTGATCAGACTTCTGTTTTCCACAAGACCTCTCACCTTTCTGTAAGGCAGAATTACCTAAGGAACAAGATGCACCCTACACTAACAAAACTCTCAGGAATCTGATTACAGAATGGCAGAAATGCCAAATAGAGGCACATTAAATAACACAACTGTCATTCTATGGCAGTGCATGATATACACCTAAGAGCCAGTTGTGGATAATAAAGTCAACAGGAGGATTTGCATCAGCTTACAAGAGCATAAAGGAAAGGAAAACAGTGTTCATTGTGCTGTACTGCCAGGAAAATTGAGCCATGGTGACCACAAAACATGGCTACATTGCAATAAGACTATTCATAAGGCAAATTTTAGGCACACAGAACTGCTAAGGACAGCAGAGTGAGACAAAATGAAAGTTGGTGAAAGCCATGCTGCCAATTTTGTCCCAGCAGTCATTCCAAAATGATGGACTAGTGCCTTGGCAGCTTGGGAGAGCTACCTGCTGGGGGTCAGGGGTGACTCTCCCATTACGTCAGTGATAGCAGTGATGCCTTCTTTTCCCTCCCTGTGGTAGGACCTCAAACAACAGAATGCATTTCTGCCCTCTCTCCTGAAGCCTTGAGACAGATACTACTGCTTCTACCAAACAAATGAGTTGATGTCTTATGCCTAAGTCTACTTTCTACACTATTTTATTCCTTCAATTAATTTCTCTGAGGCCTCAATTCACTCTGATGAATATCAGTGGAAATTCGTTCTCAGTTCTGGGTGACTTGTCTGTGTTACACTGACAAATGAACATTAGTGGGTAATTAGCTTCCCAGTCAGTAGATAGGCTGCGTCCATCAATTTCTGTGAACAACATGCACTAAATCTATGCACTAAGTCTATTCTTAGAGGCAGGACAATTGTAAAGCACCAAGCGCTAATAAACACCAATCAAAACCCCCAGAACCCAGTCCTGCAGTTCATTGCTGCTATTAATACTAATGACTGAGTGGGGAATTCCTTTAAAGAACATAAGTAATGTATATATAGTGCCCACAGATACAATACATCAGACCAGATGGACTCCAAACTGGCCATAGCATGGTCTAAAGGTGTGTCAGATCTCTCACCTTAGATGCTGCTGTCACTGACATGCTAAGGCTGAAAGATCATATCGTATCTTAGGAGGTAACCATCATTGTAAACATACAGCTTCTGATCTGAGGGGTTATAGTTAATACTCTGGATTTTATCTAACTTTTTATCTACCACAACACTAATTCTACTTTCTTGGCCAGTATGTGTGTCATACATGTAAAAGATTTCCTCTTTCCTAGTGTTCATTGTCCTCGTGGCATACAGAACACCACATAACATGAAAGCATTGGAAACAGATGGCTTATACTGTCTTGTCTGCCAAGTATTCAGCACATCAAGTGTGGTTTCATTGAGTTTGCTAATCACAATGTTGCCCATGCTATTTTCTGTTGAATATATTACCCATAACCCATTTTCATCCACAGCAAAATCTATGTCTTGCCATGCCACACCCGCATAAGAGAAACGGTTACCGGTGACAGCCTCTGGAAGCTCCTTACTCAAAACTGCACTGTTTTTTCTTAAGTCATGCTTCACCATGTATTTTGAACTATAAGAATGATAGTATAAAAAATTATCATAAAGGGCAGCACCACTCCCTTCCCCATATGTTATTCTACTTTCATAGGTGGGTTTAAACAGCAGCAAATCATCAAAGGAACTATAAATTCTATAGTATTCCAGGTATCTCCCATCTGTGTTCAATGGTGCAACCCAATAGACTTCCTTCTTTGGATTAGAGGGAGAATAATCTCTACCCCAGGAACCATATTTGTATGAAAATCCTCTCCAGTTCAACTTTACAACATAGGGCTCGCTAATATTCAGCAGTCCACCGTGAGTGCAGCTACCTGTAATTAAAGAGAGAGAAAAAAAAACAACAGGTTTTCAAAACATTACCTTTAAGAGAGTGGCTTTGTATAACTGTGGCCTCCAGAATGTGCTTACTTGTTGGGAATAGTAACATTAAATGTAGTGATTTGTTGGATATAGTGTTATTAAATGCAGGGATTTGATAGAATTGTCTGCCAGAACAAGAGGACACAGCCTCAGGCTGCGCCAGGGGAGATTTAGGCTTGTGAGGAGAGAGTCATTGGACACTGGAATGGGCTGCCCGGGGAGGTGGTGGAGTCGCCGTCCCTGGGGCACTTCAAGGCAAGGTTGGACGCAGCACTTGGTGCCATGGTCTAGCCTTGAGCTCTGTGGTAAAGGGTTGGACTTGATGATCTGTGAGGTCTCTTCCAACCCTGATGATATTGTGATACTGTGATACTGTGACTGTGGTACAGCTATTGGAATATTATGCAGTGGAACACAAGCCATGGACAGGAGAGAGTGCATGAGTTCAGTAAGTGCTGAATAGAGATAAAGTGGAAGGTTGGAATGACCTTAGAGAATGGTGTAACAAATATAGACAAAGGTAAGGCTGGAGTCTGTGGTTTTTTCTCCTACCTCTGCTCAGACACAATATATGTGTTGTTGAGAGAATATGAAGAATGTCTACCCTAATTGGTGTGTAATCCTAATGTAGTCCTAACACAAGTGTATGTAACCAATTAGAGTCTAACATGATTTGTACCCCTGTTATGTAGCCTTCGGATAGAAAGTACATAAGCCCATGCTTGGGGTTCAATAAATGGGATTGGATTTGGAACTTGCTTATGTTAAGTGTACCCTGTCTCTTTTATTACCCATGGTAAACAGCCTGTGGCAGTGATTCTATAGAATTGTCTGAATATTATACACTGGAACATGAGCCATGGACAGGAGAGAGTGCCTGAGCTCAGAAGTACTGAGTTAAGATAAAACAAAAGGTTGGAAAGACCTTAGAGAATGGTGTAACAAATATAAACAAATGTAAGGCTGGAGCTTGTGGTTTTCACCTATCTCTGCTGACTTAGATTGGTTAGACACCCAAGTGCATGTGTTGCTGAGAGAATATGATGAATGTCTACACAAATTAGTATGTGATTTCTAACACAAGTACCTGTAGCCAACTACAGGTTAATACAATTTGTAGCCTCCTGATGAAAGGTATAAAAACACATATTTGGAATGCAATAAATGGATTGGATTTGCTTGCATCAAGCAAGCAGCAATGTAGCTGCTGTCTACAACTACCTGAGGGGAGGTTGTAGCCAGGAGGAGGCTGCTCTCTTCTCTCAGGTGGCCAGCACCAGAACAAGAGGACAGAGCCTCAAGATATGCCAGGGGAAATTTAGGCTGGAGGTGAGGAGAAAGTTCTTCCCTGAGAGAGTCATTGGACACTGGAATGGGCTGCCCGGGGAGGTGGTGGAGTCACCATTCCTGGAGCTGTTCAAGGCAGGATTGGACGTGGCACTTGGTGCCATGGTCTGGCCTTGAGCTCTGTGGTAAAGGGTTGGACTTGATGATCTATGAGGTCTCTTCCAACCTTGGTGATACTGTGATACTGTGATCTCCCCATCTCTTCTGATGCCTGTGGCATCGTAGCCCCTGGCACTTACTAGGGATTACCTTTATGGCAAAACACAGACAGAAATGCATAGCCTCATTTTGGGTCGAGGTCAGCAATTGGATGGCACTAAGTGTTCCAAGTTGATTTGCAAAGTTGGTAAAAAAAGATAGAGTACATACTATTACAGCTGTTGGGGGAGGTGGGAGTGTGGTGAGGGTAGGGTGGAGAAAAGATAGGGACATCCATCCTCAGCCAGGATCAGCTTGCAGAAAGTAAATGCTCACTGCACTGTTCTAGCAAAGGGACAGATTTATGTTGCTACTCATTTGATGCACACTAGTCTGACAGACTAGGAAATCCCTTGGACAATACCATTTCAGAAGCATTTTAGGTTATTTTCTAACTCAGCAGAACTGAGAATATGGGAGGTGGGAGTTTGGGGCATGGGGGAGAGAGAAAGAGGAGCATCTGATTTCTGTGTATTTCACTGTGGAGGGGAAGGAAGGAGCATCAGCAGTTCCAAAGTTACATTTCAGATCAGCATTCTCATGTCAGAATCACATGATTGTAGCAGTGCATCACAGCTTCATGGTGCCTTCCACCTCAGGCCCTCAAAGAAACTTTCAAGGAGCTACAATCACAGCTTAGGAAATGTCGATGGATATTACTCAAAGTTTTCATGTGAGGTAGCTCTAAAGAGAATCTAAGTTCAAACTGACCCAGAACAAGTCTGTTTTCCACCTATCAATTAAGAGGCAGTTTTCAGGATCATGAGAATTTTAATTTAGATGCAAGAAATACTTCCCTTTTACTCATGATGAATGGCAGTGACGTCCCTGTTTGCTGATAAATTCTCAATATTGTACATCACTGATGGAAAAAAATCCTACACTCAGAAATATTCATGGGCCTCTGATGAGCCCAAAGCTGCCACTGGCAAAAACCAGCATGTTTTTTTCCAAGTGTTAATATTAGCTTTTTGCATTCCTGGCACTAAAGTGTCCCAGATTTTTCATTGTGAGGATATGTTCAACTCAGATAATGAACACAGTGACGTCAAGCAACTGGCACCAGCTCACAAGCTTAGCACCAACTCCAGTGTTTCCCAGTTCAGTGGGGTGCTTTAGCCACTAGGCAGTCTTCTTTGTTAAAGGCAGAGTGTAATATGAATAGACCCAAGTCTCACATATCAATTAATGGATGAATTAATGGCCACAGCTGCTTGATGTTGATAATACTTTCCTCAGCATGGGAACTCTGTGCACCACCAGCTATGATGCCAATGGTGAAAGTCAAACTTATCTTTGGAGGTTTTAATACTTTTTCACGGGTGGTGTGTCATGATTGCTAACAGCCTGCATGAAAAGAATGGCTGTTCATAAGCTCAGTCATATGAGGGGATGCCTAGCATTTAAATAACCCATGTCTTAGCACAAATAAGAGAGAGAAATAACAGGGACAGAATTTACCTTTTGCTTGCAAAGCTGCCACTCCCCAAGCAAGGCTAGACAGTACCCACAGAGCTGAACTGAAAACTCCTGAAGCCATTGACATAAAATGCCTAGGAGGTACCTGCTTCCTAAAGGCATTCTAGTCTATCCCACAAACAGAGAGATACAAAGACAAACCAAACTGAAACAGTCAGGAAAAGACTGGGTAAGAAATCTGGTGGAAAGTGGACTGTGGCAAATGCAGGAAAATATTCTCCTGATCTACTTTGTGCAGAAGTAAGGTGCTCTGCCTCCAGAACAAGGAAGCTTGTAGCCTGAATGCTAAAAATACCCAAGCAAGGGAGCAACATTGGTGCAGAACAGTGAAGTTCTCGATGTCTCCTCCTTTCTCAAAATGCAGTGTTTCTTTACTTCCACTGTACAACACCTTTTCCCCTCACAGTTCTGTGCTGTCTTGTGCTAGTGCCTATTTCACACAGAAGTAAGGTGCTCTGCCTCCAGAACAAGGAAGCTTGTAGCCTGAATGCTAAAAATACCCAAGCAAGGAAGCAACACTGGTGCAGAACAGTGAAGTTCTCAATGTCTGCTCCTTTCTCAAAATGTAGTGTTTCTTTACTTCCACTGTACAACACCTTTTCCCCTCCCAGTTTTGTGCTGTCTTGTGCTAGTGACTTCACCTGCAGTCTTGTCTCAACATATAGGAGAAAGATGAAGAGCAGCTTTACATTAAATATATATCATTCTGCTGATCTAATTGCCTGCACCCTCAGGCTGTGCTGGCAACTTCCTTTGGGCCGGCATTACCCATGGGAGCAGCTCTACATCACTGAGCGTCCAGCTCATGGCAGAGAGAGTGGCATGAGTTGTGAACAACCTGTCACCTTCCCTAGCCACTTTTGTGTCCTGGGATTCTTGCAGCTGAAGTGTGGGCTGACTCTAGTTGAACACCACCAAGAATCAACGCGAATCAGCATTCCTGGCTGGGAGCAGATGAGCATTTAAGCATGCACTTAAGTGCTTTATGAAGGACGAGGCCCTGGAGCAGAAACCTCATTTCCAAATATAGCTCAGAAGGAAGGCACTGCTGTACAACTAGCCAGGCTGCATCTCTGGAAATGGCATGCAGCATGGCTAGTAACATGGCCTCAGCACTTGGCATGGACAGCAACATTTGGAGGCACTTGTTCCTGGGCTCATGCAAAGGAGGAAAGCTAAGGCAGACATGCAAAACGACTTGCAGGCTGCCAGCTCCATAAATCAATCTGAAATGTGCTTTTTCTTATATCTCCATTATGTATTGTTACGTCTGGCGTGAGGGCTTCGTTCAAGCTATTGACACAGCGAATATATTACCCTGCTTAAATCACAATCAACTTATCCCAGAATTAAATGGTTATTAAATGCTCTCAAATTCTGGGTTTGTTTAGAAAAGCACAGCACTGAAGCTTGCAGGTAGCGAAGCACCACTAAGCTCATCTATATACGACCTCAAATCATTTTTCATGTCATTAAGCAGAACACAATTCCAGATTTATGTTAATAATTCATGCATTGTTTCATATATAAAAAAAAACCAACAAACCCAAACCTGTGTTCAGCAGAGAGAGCTTTTTTTTTTTCCTTAACAAAAGAAATAATAAATTATTATTTCTCCCCTTAAAGGGATCTCTCTGCTGAACACTTGTTTGGTTTTTATTTATGAAAGGATGAATTATTAAAAGGAAGTTAGAAGCGTGTTCCGTTTTAATGGCATCAAAAAATTGGCTGAGGTGCCTTTAGAGAGTGTGCTTGAGTTTGATTTCCTTGAAAAACTCTCCCAGAATTATGATTATTGTTATTATTTTTTCACCAAGAAACTTTCTGGTAGTCAGGGGGTGATCTGTCTTCTGCACAGGTTCAGAGGAATTCATTGTTGTTTATTTAATCTAAACTTGCCTCCCCATCTGGATCTTGGAGGGGGAGGAAATGCACAAAGGAAACAAAGTGTCATGTAATTTTGTAAATATTAGATGGTACTTGAAATAAATCCCTTTGCATTATTCAAACTTTCAACTTCTTAACTCCTTTCTCCATGCTTTTGGGCCACTCATAAGTGATGTCCTTGTATTTCTGACTGAAAGAGTTGGGGCTGTTCAGGCTGGAGCAGAGGAGGCTCCCAGGTGACCTTATTGTGGCCTTTCAGTATCTGAAGGGGGCCTACAAAAAAGCTGGGGAAGGACCTTTCAAGCTATCAGGGAGTGACAGGACTAGGGGGAATGAAGTGAAGCTGGAGATGGGTAGGTTCGGGGTAGATGTGAGGAGGAAGTTGTTGAGCATAAGAGTGGTGAGAGCCTGGAATGGGTTGCCAAGGGAGGTGGTTGAGGCTCCGTCCCTGAAGGTGTTTCAGGCCAGGCTGGATGAGGCTCTGGCCAGCCTGATCTAGGCTAGGGTGTCCCTGCCTATGGCAGGGGGGGTTGGAACTAAACAATCCTTGTGGTCTCTTCCAAGCCTGACTGATTCTGTGATTCTATGATTCTATTTCTGCCTTCCTTTGTTTCATGCTTATATAGAAAACAGGCAACATAGGTACACAAGTACATCTCCTTGTGCCTACATAAAGAACCAGTATCTCACCTCAGGTATGTACTAATCCTTCTAATTCATCAGAAAAGGAGCTGGTGCTTCATTGTCAGAGCTTGACTTGCTCTGAACTAACAGTCTGCAGAACTAAGCAACCTGCTGGATCTCACTTCACTTCACTTTGAAGCACTTGAAGAGCACATCAGTTTCTCACTCCAACCATATGAGTACCAAAAATAGTCCAGCAGCCTTGCCTCACCAAACAGCTGCATCCAAGGGCAGAAGGGACCACAGTTTGCTTATGCAGCTGAAGATCACAAGACAAGGTAGCACCCATATTTAAAGGAACTACCACGAGGGGCACAGACCTGGAGTAAGACAATGCTACGCCCTCACACGTGCTCCTGAGCACCAGAAATGCACCTTCTTCTTCCATCAGATAAACTGCTGCATTCTTATCTAAGAGATGTTGCCAGCCTTGGCATGGCTTAAGACACAGGAGACAAAGCTGCTCAGGGATAGACTCATTTTAGAATCACTTCACTTGGAAAAGACTTCTAAAAGTATCAACTCCAAATGTCCACCTAACACTGACATGGCCATTAAGCCATGTTCTAGAGTGCCATGTTCTAGAGTGCCATGTCTGTATGTGCATTAAACACTGCCATGGCCATTAAGCCATATTCTAGAGTGCCATGTTCTATAGTTCCATGTCTGTATGTCCATCTAACACTGCCATGGCCATTAAGCCATGTTCTAGAGTGCCATGTTCTAGAGTTCCATGTCTGTATGTCCATCTAACACTGCCATGGCCATTAAGCCATGTTCTAGAGTGCCATCTCGCCTCCTACTGTCTGATACAGGAAGACCAACACAAGAACCTCAATCTTTACCAGTATGACAAGGCACAGACACAGGCTGATGGCTGCATTAGAGAGGACTTAATGCTGTCAGCATCTAACAGGAGGTAAAGTGAGAGGACTGGAGTTCATCTAACATACCTTCAGGCAAGTAAAAATTCATGTGCCTCAGCTCAGCTACTTCCATTGCCAATGGAGGGATGCACATAACTGCAAGGCCAGATTAGGCAGTCTGGAAAGAAGTATCTGAACAGACCTTTTCAGGTACCTGGATGCATGTGTGTCCCTGTGTATGGATGGACTTATTTCAAAACCACAACCTAAACCACTTCAAAAATACAAACATCTTGGGTATACAGGAGGTAAAATCAAAAGTGAAATCACTGTAAGACTCTGGTAGGATTGCCTAGGTTTCAACATTATGCTACACCATGTACTTCTACTGCTAAGGCTTCTTCATTGGTAACTTGAAATCTTTAATTCCTAAATGTATAAAAGCCAGAAAAAAAACCCTTCTTTTTTTCCCTTTTATTCCCTTTGAGAATTTCATCTGAGTCACTTCTCCCTGCTGCCTCTCTCAGATCATTTCAGTGAAATATGACAAAGATTCTGCTTCACTGTCCTCAGACAACCATCCTGGGGTCTTTTTTCTCTGTACATGCCCTGATGCAGCCATATGAGATTGGTGCAAAAGAAAAACAAATGAATAAATGTTTCTTTCCTCTAGAATGGTGAGCGCAGAGCTACCAGGAACTACTGCAAACAGGAAAGTCAATGATAATGATGATGATGATTAACTGAGCTCCATCCTAATTAGACACTCAGACACCCACCTTTCCATTCCAAGAGAAAGGCAAATGGAAACCAGTGATTACTTTCTCCTATGCTGATTGAGAACAGGCCTGATCAGTCTGTGAAATACAGCAGCCAAAGCCTTGGGGGACAGTCAGAGGGTCTGTGTACTACAACACCGAGAAGCAAGAAGCTTTAATTAAACTTGCCTTTAGACTCATGGTCTTAGACACCTTGGGGATTATCCAAGCTCTCTCTAGGTCTCGTTGCCTACCCAAAATATTCAGGAAAGAGGATGGAGAGGGAAAGAAAATGCAGTCTGAAAACAGGACAAAGAGTCAGTTTAATATAAACATTATAAATATAATATGAACTAAAAGCAGGGCAAGGCCAAATGGTTTGGCAAGAATTCAAGGCATTCAAGCTTGCAGAGAAAATGTATGGAAATTGTGTTCATACACGTAACTGAGTGCTAGGGAGCTTCAGAGGCCTAGGTGCAACCATCCATGCAAAGCCTCCAAAATGGCCATCTAGAAAATGCAGCTGTCTCCCACACTTACTCCATCTCCCCAAGCAATAACATCTTACTACTACTTGTTTTCATGTACAATCAACAGGACAGGTAATTGCTCTACAATGTTCTCTGGCTAGAGAATATTTGCTCCCCGCCAGGCACACAAAGTCAGGATACATCAGTCCTGCATGGATTAGCAGGGCTCTGAGCCTACATAACACCTGGGTATAGCTGATGAACTCCCAACAGCCAGGAAACTTGCCAGCCCTCTGCAGTTGATCTGTCATTCCTTTGTGCCAGTCTCAGAGATCATCCTCATCTTAAAGGTGGTCATGACAATATGTCTACACACATCCTTCAACCCTTCCATCATTCCTACTGCTGTGGGCAACAGATAAACTCAGAGATAACCCTCAAGGGTTGCCAGTGGTGGTAATTCTCTGGAAGTCAATGGAGCTATCATTGTTCATACCATCTGGGGGCTTGGCCTTGTAAGTTAGTTTCTGCTCTGTGGTTCCCACACAATGCGTTGACAGGTGCCTGAGCTAGCTGGCACCTCATTCAGGACTAGGGCAGCACTAAAGCAATACCATTTTGATCCCAGATAAATCCTATCCACCTCCCCATCATGCCCTAAGAAGCAATGTGAAATCATTCTATTACAGACACAATCCTATGCAGTTACTTTTACCCATCCCAGAGCTGTCATCCAAGTATAGACATAACTTACCTATCCCTGCATGGAGCTACACTGTGCAACATATACCTCCATTTCCCCAGTCCGTGAAAGCTCCAACATCCCACAGATGCTCATGGCAACCACCCAGGCATCAAAACAGCACTTTCCTCTGTCACTCATGGAAGGACACAGTATTCTTCTTCCAGAGTTCAGTACTTTCTCACTGAAACAAAGGCTTGCTGTAGGCTTGAAGAGTAAGAGGTTGTTTCTTTCCACACACCATCACCCTCAATAAATCAACAAAATGCCCTTCAAGTACTTTTAAAACATTGCCTGGCTTTGTGGGGTTTTTTTGTTTCATTTTGTTGCTTTTTGTTGGTTGTTTGGGGTTTTTTGCTTGTTTTGTTGTTGTTTTGTTTAGTTTTGTTTTATGGAAGTGTTTCAATCCCTTTCTTAAGGAGCAGGGAACAGCCTTGAGATTTTACAATGCAGGTTTTTGTTTCAGCTTCCTCTCCTGCCTGATCCCCAGACAAGGTGCTACTAACGAATCCTGTCAGAGAAGTGCAGCAGCTGCCTGCATCACCATGAATCCCTGAGGACATCTTAGTAGGAAAGGCTGTTGACTCTAAGAGAAGTTTCTATTTCTACCATTCACTTTTCCAGTGAGACATTTGAATGAGCTAACCTCATGGTGATGAGAGGTACATGCAGGTACATGCAAAGCTGTGCTCCTTGTGAGCAGGACACCACTCCACCTTCTTAATGGGCTCCTCTAGCTGAATGTTAACCAACTAACATGAAAAAACAAAACCCTTCCTCTGGGCATTGGCTATAACAGAGCACTTTCTCTCTTACAATACTGTCAAAAAGAATCCCCTGTGTATAAGATGCTCAGGGGATCAAGATAGTTTGATAAACCCTCCTGTCTGTTAGCAAGGAGAATGCTTGATCTAACATGCCCAAACGAGTGTGTTCTAAGCAGTTTGTTCCAGACTCTCAAAACTTCTCAGACTATGATTAACTCTACAACTACCTGAAAGGAGGCTGTAGCCAGGTGGGCGTTAGTGTCTTCTCCTAGGCACCAAGTGACAGAACAAGAGGACAGAGCCTCACACTGCACCAGGGCAGGTTTAAGCCAGACATTAGGAAGAAATTCTTCACAGAAACAGTGACTGGCCATTAGAATGGGCTGCCTGGGGAGGTGGTGAGAGTCACTGTCCTTGGAGGTGTTTAAAAGGAGACTAGATGAGTCACTTAGTGTCATGGTTTAGTTAATTAGAAGGGTTAGGTGATAGGTTGGACTCGATGATCCTAGAGGTCTTTTCCAGCCTGGTTAGTTCTGTGATTCTGTGACTCAAAATATGGTGTTTCAAACTGAGCACAATGTCAAACAAGAGTTGTTCCAGTTGTAAACTGACTACCACTTGTAAACACCTGTGTCTGTCGATGCTTCTACATGAACCACACTCTGGGATCTAAGCCCCAATACATAACTTTTGCTAGTTAAGGAAATAATAATATCCTAGCTACAGTGAAATCAGTAATGAAGCTCCCACTTATTTCCCTGAGACCAATTTCCCCCAAAGGTTCTTGACCTCCTGATTTAGAAGAATCTTTTGCCTGTGAAGCAAAAGTAATATTCATGTAAAGCTACCTTCCGGAGCCTGAACATCAACAGCTTTAGTACATCAACTGCTCATATATTTCCCAAGTAGCATTAGAGCAAAATCACCATGACACAGGTCACTTTCACAGGAACTGTTAAAAATCAAAGCTGGTCTCACACACACACACACACAAAAAGGCAGTTTCCCCTCAAAAAAAAAGGGTAATTGTTTTGAAAAAGAGAAATGTGGGCACAGATCTGCTTTTCACACTTCAGGTGAGAGGAAGATCACAACTTTTTCCAGTTGGAAACAGCTACTGAGTCTGTAAGAGGTTGTTTCCTGCCCTCATTTTCCTTTTGAACCCGCTGATGAAACATTAGGAGCTGTCTACTCAGTTTTTCAAAAGCTAAGTTGTATCATTACAGTTGTATTTAATATTAACAAAGGGAAATGTCTGTGTTTACTGTTCCACCCCTGTAGTGTGTTGTTTCTTATCTGATATACAACAGAAACGCTTACCTGGTGGGAAATAAGGGGCTACTGTAGTCTTGTTTGCGTTCTCTTCGCACTCTTTCAATCGATTCTGCAGAGAGACAATTTGCCGGCGAATTGCAAGAACATTGTTTTTGTCCAGTGATTCTAGTTCGTTTACCAGGAGAGTCAGGTTTGTGATCTAAAAGGGGAGAATAAAATAAGAGAGAGAAGTTTACACTTCTGTCACCTTCATTTTACAGATATTTGCAAGCAGGGTCGAGCGTGCCACTGAAGATGCTACAGGACAAGATTTATTCCTAGGAATAGGCTTTATCCTGCTAGTCTGAACTTTACAATTATCCCTAGGAATAGGCTTTATCCTGCTAGTCTGAACTTTACAATTATCCCTAGGAATAGGCTTTATCCTGCTAGTCTGAACTTTACAATTATTCCTAGGAATAGGCTTTATCCTGCTAGTCTGAACTTTACAATTATTCCTAGGAATAGGCTTTATCCTGCTAGTCTGAACTTGACAATTATTCCTGTGAATAGGCTTTATCCTGCTAGTCTGAACTTTACAATTATTCCTAGGAATAGGCTTTATCCTGCTAGTCTGAACTTTACAATTATTCCTAGGAATAGGCTTTATCCTGCTAGTCTGAACTTCACAATTATTCCTGTGAATAGGCTTTATCCTGCTAGTCTGAACTTTACATTTCCCACAGAGCTGTGTGACTGCAACACTCAGTTGTATAACAAAACACAACATTATAGTGTTATTCTATACAGAATCACAGAACATGAGAGGTTGGAAGGGACCTCCAGAGAAGTTTGCACAGGAATGCATCCAGGTGGGTTTTGAAAGTCTCCAAAGACTGTGTCCAGTTCTGGGCTCCTCAATTCAAGAGAGATGTTGAGGTGCTGGAACGGGTCCAGAGAAGGTCAATGAAGCTGCTGAGGGGCCTGGAACACAAAGCCTATGAGGAGAGGCTGAGGGAGCTGGGGTTGTTTAGCCTGGAGAAGAGGAGGCTCCATATTTGTCCTCTTAGATGTTATTTGCAGCTCAAGGGCCTCTGTCTACAGCACTATGACTTTAGCCTGGAGAAGAGGAGGCTCAGGGCAGACCTCATTGCTGTCTACAAGTACCTGAAGGGAGGTTGTAGCCAGGTGGGGGTTGGTCTCTTCTCCCAGGCAACCAGCAATAGAACAAGAGGACACAGTCTCAAGTTGTGCCAGGGGAAGTCTAGGCTGGATGTTAGGAGGAAGTTGTTGGCAGAGAGAGTGATTGGCATTGGAATGGGCTGCCCTGGGAAGTGGTGGAGTTACTGTCCCTGGACGTGTTGGAGAAAAGCCTGGATGAGGCACTTGGTGCCATGGTCTGGTTGAGTGGCTAGGGCTGGGTGCTAGGTTGGACTGGCTGATCTTGGAGGTCTCTTCCAACCTGGTTGATTCTATGATTCTAACTTCTCTGGGCAGCCTATTCCAGTGCTCTGTCACCCTCACTGTAAAGATGTTTCCCCTCATGTTGAGGTGAAATCTTCTACGTTCAAGTCTGTAGCTGTTGCTCCTTGTCTTATTACTGTGTATGACTGAAAAGAGATTGGCCCCATCCACTTGACACCCACCCCTCAGATATTTATGGACATTGATGAGATCCCCTCTCAACTTTCTCAGTACTATCCAGCCCCCTCCCTAATACAAAAATACCCAGTAAGTCTTAGGCAAGTACTAGACATTGTATATAAAAAGTACTTACTCCAGCCTCACTAAAGTATCTGGAAATCTTGTTTGCAAAGACAAATAAAGCTCTCAATCACCTCTTAGATGTCTTAGAGGACAATGGAGCAAAGTATATTTCATCTGAAGTAATTATTCTCTCCAGGTGAGTCATTAACTACAGTTTTGAAAGTGTGATTTGTGGTCTTCTTGGAAGTTGATAGTCTTTCCCACTACTTGATGTCATATTGATTGGGCTAAACTTTTAATCTAAGTTAAAGCACAGAGGCTTTCAAGAATGGGGGAGTCTACAAATTGATGTTTATTATTATAATCAGCTTGTGTGCTTAACACTATGCAAGACTCTTAACTTTCAGGCAGGCATTTGGCAAAAGCAAAGAGCTCTCCATTTGCTTTGGGATTTCCTTGCTTTTCTGTGCTGACTATCAAGGGCAAAATATGTTAATGCATTTATGGTCAAGCTTTCTTTTCATTTGTGCTGATGAAACACTAAAAAAAATCCCTGGCTGCAGTAGAGATAGGCTGCATTTCCTCATTAAGCAGTGAAGAGAATGGCCTATTTGTATATTTGAACCCTCTGTGGCAAATGAACACTTTGGCAATACCTCCACAAATATTTGCTCGACGATGACGTTGCTTCCAACAAGGCTGGATTTCAGCTGTGTGACCAGTTTCTCTAGGTCTCTGATTTCCACTTTGAGTAACTGGAAGTCCAGCTCTGTGTAAGATATACTGCCCTGCTCCACATGCTCCACTCTGAGGGTTAGATTATGGATATGCTGCTGATACAGTTCAATCTTTTTTGTGTACTCTCTCACCTTAAAGAAGGAAAGAAAGAAAACAGTGAGTATTCAAGTCCAGGTTAGCAAATAAGAGAAGCCTTTTTGCCATCTGTATTATGTTTCTGAGTATCCCATGCATGACTTCCACATACCTGCCATATGTATTCTTCACACAGACTACACAAATCAAATTCTCATTGCATTCATAAAAACTCTGACATTTAACCCTCATTTATAGTTAGCAGTTCCACAAAGTCCCCTCAGGAATGCCTGGGGATATCTGAACTCAGAATTTTACTCTCAGTCTTCCTTTTCTTTTAATTATTTGCCAATATTGTCTCTGTGAGCTAATTTTACCCTCAGTATGTCAATAACTTTACATTGGTGAAAATGTTATTAGGAAAGCTGCAGTGTATTGTCTCACAAAAGCAACCCAAGGAGGCTGAAAAATACAATAAAGGATTCCAAAGTTTTTTAGCTTCATGTTGTATTACTCTGAATCCAAATAGGATTTTACCCTGTGTATATTCAAGTTGCCTTACAAGTTGGCAGAGCTGGTTTGAGGTTTGTCTTTGGGCACGGAGGAAATGTTTAAACATAACCCTTGCTTAAATGAAAGTGTAAAATATATTGTAGGCTTTGGCAAAAGTCATTTACATGGCAGCCTTTTTTCAGCCTTTGACTCATTAAACAGGTGTCCAGATAAATATCTTTTCACAAAGGTTATCTGCTGAGGTAAAGGTCACAGCACAGCATTGTCATGCAGATTGTTGAGGGTATTATATGGATTTGGGCATTCCATGGAAAAATGTTAGTTCCCTGAAACTTAACACTTCAGGAAAGAGAGTCAATTTCTCTCCCATATGCTTCATAAAATTCTCATCTCTCTTCTCTTAAACAAATATACAGAAGGTAAGAAGTAGTAATAAATATGTTTAGTTATTTAACATAAATATATTTAGTTATTTAATCAATATATTTAGTTTATTGCACCAGTAGCTCCATATTTATCCTCTTAGATGTTATTTGCAGCTCAAGGGCCTCTGTCTACAGCACTATGACTTTAGCCTGGAGAAGACGAGGCTCAGGGGGGACCTTATTGCTGTCTACAACTACCTAAAGGGAGGTTGTAGCCAGGTGGGGGTTGGTCTCTTCTGCCAGGCAACCAGCAATAGAACAAGGGGACACAGTCTCAAGCTGTGCCAGGGAAATATAGGCTGGATGTTAGGAGGAAGTTCTTCACAGAGAGAGTGATTGGCATTGGAATGGGTTACCCAGGGAGGTGGTGGAGTCACCATCCCTGGAGGCGTTCAAGAAAAGCCTGGCTGAGGCACTTAGTGCCATGGTGTAGTTGACTGAATAGGGCTGGATGCTAGGTTGGACTGGATTATCTCGGAGGTCTCTTCCAACTTGGCTGATTCTATGATTTCTTCAACTGAAAGATTTTAACCCATATCCTCTCAACCATTCTTGTGTTATCTTAATGTGAAATGAAAGTCAGTATTTTCCCCCATTATCTCTGGAATGGCATCTAAAATCACAGAATGCCATGTTGGAAGGAAACCCCAAAGATCATCTGATCCAACCTTTCTAGATGGTAGTGCAGCTTAAATGAGATGGCTGTACACCTTCTCAAGCTGAGTCTTAAAATCAACCAGTGGAGGAGAATCCACTGTTTCTCTTGGGAGATTGTTCCAATGTCTAACTGTTCTTCTGACAAAAAAAATTCTTCTGGATTCCAATCAGAGTCTCCCCAGTGCCCCTTGTCTATTCCATGTGACTCCTTGTAAAAAGAGAGTCTTCATCCTCCTGGTAGCACGCTTTATGTACTGGTACATGGTAATAAGGGTTCCCCTAAGCCTTCTCTTCTCAAGACTGAACAAATGTAGTTCTGTCAGCCTATATGGCAAGTCATCCAGTCTTCTGATCATTCCCATGGCCCTTCTCTGGATACTTTCCAGGCTGTCCCATCAATTTGTACAGTGGGGACCGAAGCTGCATGCAGTATTCTAGGTATGGTCTGACAAGAACTGAGTAGAACAGAACAATGACTTCTTTATCTCTGCTGGCAATGTGCTGCTTGGTGCAACCCAGCATCTTGTCATGGTGTGAAGAATGTGGACCTTTGTTTTCTTGTTTTAGCTGTAGCCCCTGTGACAGAGACCTCAAAAACCACACTTATCAAATAACAGCTTTGACTTTTTACTCACTGCCTTCTACACCAAAGATTATGGGTGCCCATTGCATGAAAATTCATGAAGGGCAAAAAGGAGCTTTTAAGATCATAAGATATTGTGATGTAGCTTAAGAAGGAGAATCATAAGACACAAGGCCCTCTTTAATTTTCAATAGTGGCACAACTACACTATAAATCTGAAAGAACCCACTATCAAACCTCTGCATTCATATCCATAATATGCAGCACAACCAGGCTGCTCAATCTCACACATTTAAATGAGAGTTTGAAACAGATCTTCTGCTCTAAATGGGTGCAGTCAGATTTAGAGCTGCTCTGGCAAATTTCCATAAGCTGCAGCAGAAGCACCCTGACTTATAACACTGCATGTTCTAGACCTCCCAGGCCAAGACAGGGTAAGGGCAAGTTAAGGTATTTATGACAATGAAGAATCACAAAGACATCACATATGAAAATTTAGATCTAGTTCCATGAAACTGACAGGCAACAAAGACAGCTAGGATCCCATGTCCTAGCTGTCACCATCACCTGTTTGGGAAAGAGTAGGAAGACCTGGGCAATATTCTTGGAAAGGCCACTTTCGCTGGTCATCAAAGTCAGTATGGAATTGGAAGACAGCCTCACAAAAAGTCTTGTGGGAAAGGTCTTTAAAGGTCAATTCTTAAATTGTGTGTTTAGCATTTGCACAAAAGAAAAATACCTGCTCTCAGCCTGGGAAATGTAAAGCAAGCCCCTGTCTCTATAAAATTGCACTGCTGTGTGAAGCTGTGTGCATCATAGAGGTATTAAGAAATCTACCTAGGTATTAATAACCTTTCTTGCAGTACTACTAATACTAATATTAATACAAGGCAAACTAAATCTACAAGGTGCTTAAATAAACAGACTGCTGGAATTGGTGATGGTTACTCATTAGTGAGAAATCTGTGAATCTGGAGTTTTAGGGTCCCAAAGGCCTGGACAAAGTGCTGAGAGCTGGAACAAGGCAATACATAGTTATTTCAGCCCTGATTGAAGAGTGCTGCAGCACTCAGACCTGAAATTTCTCCTCTGATATCAGAGGGTTTCACTCAGTCAAGCATCTAGGTCATTTAAGGACATGTCGACACCATTCAGTGGAATATTGCTTAGAGGTATCCATATACACTGAGCCTGAACTACCCCAGCACTCTGCAGTGCTCTGCACAACCACACCAGCATTGCAATGAACTTAAGATAATAGCTCCCCTGGCAAATTATTGGACAAATGTAATTTTCTCAGCAGTGCTGCTCCAAGAGGGATGCACTGCTTTTGCAGACTAATCCAGCACATATGCCAAGCATTGCAATGTCCTGCATCTACATTTCCACCTCTTCAGATCTGGCTTAGAAATGCTGGTTGAAAAAGCAACACAATGTTGCTCTGTTGCTTGGCAGATAGATTTAAGCAGCTTGTAATCCCTGTTCTTCTACTGCATTTACTTGCTAGGGATTGGCTACTGTCTCCTGACAGGCTAGCACAGAAATTCTGTGCATATCCCACATTTAGGGATACCAACCAATAACTGGCATTGACTGTTGCCACATTTGTCACAAAAACCTAAGGCAGGGTACAATGAGTGCAGAGAGCCTGTATTAGCCCTTTCTAGGAGGAGAATGGAGCCATGTGAGGCATATATAGGAAAATATTTCCTCAGTTTTGCCACCTTTCCAGGCATTGTCACCCTTGTGGAATGAAAAGGGCAGGAAAAGTCTGCAATGCTCATTTCTTATGTCGTTTACCTGCAACTGGCATTTATCAAAGTAGGTTTTGCAGCATGCAAACAGACACTTCTCCAGCATGCATCTGGAAAATACAGAAGAGGGAACAAATGTGCAAGACAAAGAAAGCAAAGAAAAGCGAAGAGAAGCGAAGCAAAGGGAAGGGGAAAGGGAAAGGGAAAGGGAAAGGGAAAGGAGTAGTAGGACTGAGGGAAGGTACAAGAAAGAAGTGACAAAACCAGCAACTCTATAGTCACTGGGCCCAGGACACTGGCTTTGGGCAGGCCTGGCCTCTACAGATCTGAAAGGAGCAAGACTGGGAAGCAGTGTGGAAGCTGACACCAAGCAGAATTCCACTACAGGTTAATTACTTTGACAACAATTGTTCCTGGCAGAGAGCAGGCATGCTTTTTTATCTCCTGATTTTGTTATGTGAGGATCTTGTGGCAGTTGTGATCCAAGTTCTGAAAGGCAATTTCCTTGGGATCACAGGCTGACCCATCCCTGTTACAGAGGTGTCGTGTCCCCTTTTCCTATTGAGAGGAGCAGCCAATTCCCACTTTACCTTGAAAGGTTAATTTTCTTCTGTAATCATAATTATGCTGGCAAAGGTTGATGTGACAGAGGAAAAATTAGTCTGGTATTTTCAGCTTACAGTTTGTACTCATTTGGCACATGAGAGCATCTCTTTATCTGTGAGCTTCCTTGCCTGCTGATTCTATAAAAGGACCCCCTTGCTTTCTTGAATTAGCCTACAATCAGGCAAAAGGTTAACAATTCAATCAGGTTGTTTATCTGGAACTTCTAGCACATAGAAAGCATCCTTAAGAGGGTCCAATCCTGCAGCTCTTACCCAGGAAAATCTCCCACGAGTTTCAAATATGTTTTAGAAGGGACTACCACATAAAGATTCTCAGAGCCAAAAAAAGAAAGACTCAGTAGAAAATCCCAGCCCTGTGGTGAGGTTAGATTATGTTTGAGTGTGATTCCCTAGGAATTTGCTCAGGATCATTTCTAATAATGATCAATAATAAGAGCTTGGCTTTCTTCCATTTCATTATTTCCTTCTCTCTATGGGTATTATCATGACTAAAGTAATATATGGGATTGTATAAGAACTTCTTTCCAAAACTGGGAAGGTGGAATATTTTTAAGTGTGGAGACTTGTGCATCACAAAACCTCAGGTGATTTCAGATATCAGCAGGGCAATGGACTACAGCTTTCTTTCTAGAGAAAAGCAGTGAGATAACTGAGAAATCTTACACACAGGGTGACAGCAAAATACGGTCTGTTCATTCTCATTTCTGACCCAAAGTGTCTCTTTGCCTTTACCACACCAAATTATATGTCACACTTCATCTAACTAGATGCATTGTAACACTGTTTGGCTGATTGGTCTCGACAGCATGAACTTTAGTGAAGCCTGAGTTAGGTCAAGAATTTTCCCTATCTGCTGTGAGAACTGAAAGGCAAGGTTAGTGTCTATGCTGCACTACACTGCTGGCCACCTATGGATGACAACGCAAGGGACACCACTTGATACAACCTGTCAACCTAGACATTGAAGTCCACCATGGGGATTCAGCTTGACCTGAGTTTAGAGGTAAGTTTCAGTTGCAAATCTGGACATGTAATCTTAGATCTCTAGAGTAACCTGTGTCTATATGAATAAGCTGTCTGAATTCAGTGGAGATCTGAGGTTGTCCACATAGCGAGATCAAGCAGCACTTGAGATGCTCTGCAGATCTGCATGGAACTAGCAGGTAATTCATGTATCCTAAAGCAAACACGAACCCTTCTAAGGAAAGGACTGGCAAAAGACTGGTTATACCAAGCCAAGTGACTGGGAAAGGTGGCACATGAACCCTTCTAAGGGAAGTGCTGGTAAAAGACTGGTTACACCAAGCCAAGTGACTGGGAAAGGTGGCACATGAACCCTTCTAAGGAAAGGACTGGTAAAAGACTGATTACACCAGGCCAAGTGACTGGGAAAGGTGGCACATGAACCCTTCTAAGGAATGTGCTGGTAAAAGACTGATTACACCAAGCCAAGTGACTGGGAAAGGTGGCACATGAACCCTTCTTAGGAAAGTGCTGGTAAAAGACTGATTACACCAAGCCAAGTGACTGGGAAAGGTGGCACACAAACACCTTGAAGAATCATGCCAGCTTTCTTGCTGGGAATCACACTCCTGATTTTGTCTCAGTGCAATTAGCTTAAAATGCTGGCACTGACCACAGCAGGAACAGTGTGAGAACCTGAAAACCTCAGTGTTTTTTCATAGATCATTAACTCTGAGCTACACTTCCGTGCTGTACAGAATCAGCTAACTCCTGTGCTTGGAGGCAGTGGGACTTATGTCAACTTGCCCTTCACATCCCTGCTGGCAGCTGAAGGTGTTACCTTGATAGCTCTAGTTCTTTAAAAACAAATAATTTGAACTGAAAGATCTTACCATAGGATCCTTCGAGTGTTGTTGTGTTTTTCATGCACAACTTCTTATCTGTTCTTGATTATACCAGAGGAGGGTTATGAATATTTATGGTTAGAATTTATAATTTAATGCTGTGCCTTTTCTGCTGATTAATTCAAGGACACTTCATGTCTTAAGATGCTTGGTTCCTGAAGAAAACATTTTCTGCTGGACACCTAATCTGAAGCCTGAATATTTATCCACTATCCAAAGTCAAATACAGATTAGTGTCTTCACAGGAAGCTTCACTCAGTGCAGCATGTGCAGATTTGCCCAATTTCCTGCAAATATGGATCTGAATTCATACAACAAGCAGCCAAAGAGTAGAAGGTATGTTTGTCTTCAACAGCAATGCATAATTCAACAGTCTTACTGCCACAGCTTCAGATGTTGACAAGAAAGATATTTGATTGTTTTTAATCTGGGAGAGCAGAAGAAGCGAAGGTGCAAATATTCACCTACTTCTTCACTCTGGACTCTGGTGACCTTTCTCCTCTTTCCTTTCATTTCCCTTTTACAATCTTGTGCTAGTTTGAGCCTAGCTAGAATGTTTTGGTGAGAAGAATTAGATTACAGGCTGGGAAAAGGAAACAATGGTGATGTCTACTTCACCCATAGGCTTGCTGAGATTCATAAGAACAAGAACACAAACATAGACAACAGAGTCACTCTCGATCTCTCTCTGGCCTTTGGGCTGAACTTCTCTCTCTAACCTAATCTGCTGTCTGTGTGACTAATCCATCTGCTTCCTAACCCCCCTGGCAGTACTCCAAGCTACCTTGAGCGTAAGGCAAAGTCTTGGGTAAGGTAGAGGGGTGGGAGGAAGGTGGAAGGGTGGTTGAGAGTTCCTCCTGGGGCCTCAGGTTTCTGGGAGGGCTGTTGTGTTTCTGTATTACTTTTTAACTTGTATATTTCTGGATACACTGTAAATATCTGCTTGTATATTGTGCTAAGCTGTAAATATAAAACTTCATTCAATTTCCAGAGTGGCTGAGTCTAGTCTGGGTGATTTTCCAAAGTGTGGGGGCGTGGGGAAAACCCAAACCATCACAAATCTGGCTGGCTTGATACAAATAATAACACATGAAAGAGCAGGAGGCTTGGCTTACCACAGCTCCACGTAGCATTCACAAACCAATAGATCTGAGCCAAAAGAGGGAAAACATAACCATTCTTCAAAAAAATACCATGTGCCTCCAGCTGCAAAGGCCTAGAAAAGAGACCTAAGGGTATTCAAATGTATGACATACTACAATGTTCAAGATTTGAGGTGTAACCACCCTTCTGCTTGTTCTTACAGAGCCTTCTTTCTCCGCTTCTTGAAAGACATGACAGAAAAGTGCTAGCTGGTGTCCTCCTTCACAGGCAACTTATTTTCAGCAGAGATTTGTATTTATGAGAAAAGAACAGCTTACTTGAGAAAGCTCTAGCTGGAATTTCTCCGAGAGTGTTGAGGCTATAATTTCCAATTGCTCAACCTTCTGCACTGGAAAGGTGGTATCCGGCAAGTACACAGAGCACTGACAAGTTCCCTTGTCATCCACAGAGCCAGGGATGCTGGTAAAGAGCTGCAATAACAAAACAGGAAGGAAGAAAGTGTTAATGCACTGCTCTTGAATCAGTAGCTAATGTCTGTCAGTAATATGAGCTGTGATAATCGTCAATTCCAACAACTTCGTTACTGAGCATTTTTCTTCCAAGGGCCTCAAAATATCTAGCAATTATTATCACAGTATCACAGTATCACCAAGGTTGGAAGAGACCTCACAGATCATCAAGTCCAACCCTTGACCACAGAGCTCAAGGCTAGACCATGGCACCAAGTGCCACGTCCAATCCTGCCTTGAACAGCTCCAGGGACGGTGACTCCTCCACCTCCCCGGGCAGCCCATTCCAGTGTCCAATGACTTATTTTGTGATTCAGCCTTACATACCCTCTTGAAAATAGTTAAATATTGCTGTAAAGATTTTACCATTGGCAAAACAGAGGCACACAGCAATCCTTAATTTCCAGGTCTCGTGGACAATGTTCCTAAGGTACTTCAATACCAATTCCAGCAGATAGAAAAGTACACAAGAGCAGGAAAATAATAAATTAGTAACCTATGTTCTTATAGTTACTATTCTGTTAATCAGAATTGATTAGCTTGGCTACTCAGTTTCATCCACAGAAGTGAAAGAACCAAAACAGAACAAGTAACAAAGGGAAGTTTTGAAAAGCAAAATACTTCACTTGAAATTTTTCAGCCAGCTCTGGCAAACAGGCATATACAGTGAATGATGTACCACTGAAAGGTGATTAATTGAAAATGCAGACTCAGCCTAAGGTAGAGATATTTATTTTGCTACCAAATACTGCACATAACACCCACACCTCCCAGCCTGCCCATCCACATTTGTGGATGGATTGCAAAGCTACTGCCTGTGCCACTGGCATGAATCGTCTTGTCCTGGTCATCTGCATGCTCAAAGCATCACCACTGGAGCAATGGATATGGTGGATGGAAAGGTCAGGGCTAGTAATTCATGGTCTTGCCATAATTTACAGCCAAAGCACATCATTTCCTATAAACACCAGGCTGAATACTGAGTGTGTTTGGAGCAGTTCTTTTTTGTTTGTACACAAAATGTTTCCTGGTTCATAAACCTATCACGAATTTATTAATAAAGATATTTGATGTTACTTTAAAATATTCTGGCACACACTTCAGTGCAGCAGAATGTTTTAAAGCCACAGACTCGCTCTTCAAATCCATTTCTTTCTATAATCTCTCCTCTTGCCTTGCAGAAATCCCAGTGTTATTCATGCATTTTTCTCTTTCTCTCTCCCTCTTAAAAAATAAACAGGCAAATAACAAAACTATCTGCTGAAAGTTGACATTTCAGCACTTCCTCCCTTGGTTTTTCACAGTGATTTCAACTAACTTCCTCACTGCCAAACCAGACCAGAACATGAACTGATGGCCAGCAGCAAAACTGTCTTTATCTGTGAGCTCAAGAAGAGAACAGCAGCAAGTAGGAATGATCCCAGTTCACACTTCTGGCATCCACTTTACTGCAGCCATATAAAACAGCATGCATCTCATTTTGAAAGAAAGCATGAAAAGATGTTTTATCTGTGTTATTCAAGCACCACGGGTCTTAAAACTTCACTCATAGACTGCTGAAGACATTTTACATGAAAGAAAGCAGAAAAGCATCTCACAGAATTCCAGAATGTCCAAGCACATAAATCCCATTCTCTGCCAGACAGGTTACCAAAGCACTTCTGAAAATCCCTCTGAGACATACTGGAAAGTACTTAGAATCATAGAATCAACCCGGTTGGAACAGACCTCCAAGATCATCCAGTCACAGAATAGAATCATAGAATCAACCAGGTTAGAAGAGACCTCCAAGATCATCCAGTCACAGAATAGAATCATAGAATCAACCAGGTTGGAAGAGACCTCCAAGATCAGCCAGTCCAACCTAGCACCCAGCCCTATCCAGTCAACTAGACCATGGCACTAAGTGCCTCATCCAGGCTTTTCTTGAACACCTCCTGGGACGGTGACTCCACTTCTAAGTTTCAAACAGGCTCAGGAAGACCTTAATGTTCTCTACTACTATCTGAAAAGAGGCTGTAGCAAGGTGGGTGTTGATGTCTACTTCCAAAATAAGAAGTGATAGGAGAGGGGACACCCTCAAGTTAGGCCAGGGGATGTTTAGGTTGAAAATTTTCTTCACCAAAAGGATTTTCAAGCACTGGAACAGGTTGGCCAGGAAAGTGGTTAAGTCAACATCCCTGGAGGTACTTAAAAGTTGTGTGGATGTTGTGCTTAGAGACATAGCTTAGTGGTGGACTTGGCAGTGCTAGGTTATTGGTTGAAGATCTTAAAAGTCTTTTCCAACCTAAACAATTCTATGATTTCTTTGTTTGGTTTTATTCTATATGGCTACCAGTACCAAAATCACTATGACAAATGGGTTCTTAAGTCACTTAGATGTTTTTGCTGCAAGTGTGTATGCTTGGGGTGGCAAGAACAAAGCAAATAGATGGGAAGAAACAGAAGAAGAAACAAATGTAGCTCAGTGAGTACAGAGGACCTCCCATGAGACTGTTGTGCACTGACACGCAGCACGTGTGGAAGGTGCTGTATTACACAGTATCACAGTACCATCAAGGTTGGAAGAGACCTCACAGATCATCAAGTCCAACTCTCTACCACAGAGCTCAAGGCTAAACCATGTATTCTACCCCTCCTGGTTATAATACAACTATAACATCTACAGAGAGACAATACAATGCACAGTATAGCACAGTGTGTACAATATATGTCTATGTTTCTCTATGTAGTGTGAGCTATACATTTGTAGTGGTTTAAGGCTTATTGGAACGTTCTAGTAAGAGAAATTGGTACTTTCCTGACAGTTCAGTGCAGAATCTAACTAAACTACATCATTGGTTGTAAAAGAATAATAATGATAAAGTCTATATCATTCATTGGTTTGCTAAGTGCTATAAAAAGCCAATGTAGAAACAATTTTCCTGGCTCTTGAGTACTGGATCTCTTTGCTCTACTCTAATCCCTTCCACTAACATTGACTGACCAGATAACAGGTGAGCTTTGCTGGTTGTTTTCTATCTGGGGTGAGAGATTGGTCCCTTCTGGGCTGTCTTTGTCTAGGGGGGGAAGATTGGATTTCTGTATTATTCATAAATTGCAAATAAGTGTGAACACATGTAAACATATTTTGTATTTATGCTTGTAAAGTCTGCTTTGCTGTAAAATAAAGCTGTATATTCTAAGTTGTTTGAGCTGCTCTGGCAAATTTTAATTGCTGAGGGGGAAGTTCCCAACCCACCACAACATTGTACACTCTGCTGTGACTGGATGACCTTGGAGGTCTCTTCCAACCTGGCTGATTCTATCATTCTATGATTCTATGTGCTAAACTACTCATTCAGAAGTGTATTCAGATGACCACTCAAGAAAACTCCAACTTGTCCATTTAAACTCCCATGAAAACCCATCACTATGTATGGAATATCTGTGTTAGGAGGAAGCTTTGAGCTGAAAGCAGAGCTTCACTGCACTAAGTGCAGCTTATAGCTAAGCAAGGGGACAGTTTCCCCAGAGGAGCAAAGAGCCTGGGCAGACAGGACTGCTTCCATTCTTCCAGTGTGTCCAGTTCTGGGCCCCTCAATTCAAGAGAAATTTTGAGGTGCTGGAACGTGCCAGAGAAGGGCAACAAGGGTGGTGAAAGGCCTGGAACACAAAGCCTATGAGGAGAGGCTGAGGGAGCTGGGGGTGTTTAGCCTAGAGAAGAGGAGACTCAGGAGTGACCTCATTGCTGTCTACAACTACCTGAAGGGACACTGTAGCCAGGTGGGGAGTGGCCTCTTCTCCCAGGCAACCAGCAACAGAACAAGGGGACACAGTCTCAAGATGTGCTGGGGGAAGTCTAGGCTGGATGTTAGGAGGAAGTTGTTGGCAGAGAGAGTGATTGGCATTGGAATGGGCTGCCCAGGGAGGTGGTGGAGTCACCATCCCTGGAGGTGTTGAAGAAAAGACTGGATGAGGCACTTAGTGACATGGTCTAGTTGACTGGATAGGGCTGTTAGGTTGGAGTGGATGATCTTGGAGGTCTCTTCCAACCTGGTTGATTCTATGATTCTATGTTGACAAGACCAAGAAGCATTGTTTAGTCAAAAGCCCTTGGGTCAATAAGTGATTTGATCAAAATACAATACCACTATAACCATATAACAGACAACCACATAAGAAAAATGACTTACCTCATCCTGCAGAAAAATGCACAAGATAGGCTGTTATTGTTGATGGAGTTCTATGTTTTTTGGTTAAGTTTAATAATTTACACTGAATGCTTAAAAGAGAGCAAAGTGTCCTAGCCTACAGCAAGGACTTGACAGTAACATTTTACTCTGCAAAATTAATCTGTTACATATGCATATTTAAGCTATGACAAATGTTCCTTTTCCACATCCCTTCAGTTTAAGAAATGGAGTAGGAGCTGGCAGATCCTTGAGTTTTTTTTGAAAATCTGGAAATTTATTCAGCTGCCTACATGTGGACTTAAGGTTGTGTCCTCAAAAATGTATAGCCATTTCCATGCTTTATTTCCAGCTACACTATAGCTCAGTGGCATTCATAGCTTTGAATTAGCTACTCACTCATCCTAACAGAAAGAATGGGATCCACAGAAACCACACAGTGGGGACAGAGGCCACGGCAGGGACAGAGGCCACTTCAGCTGGACTGGATGATCTTCGAGGTCTCTTCCAACCTGGTTGATTCTATGATTCTATGAAAGACATTTGAGTCCTGCTGCTGAGAGTCAAAGTCATGACTCTAACTTGCTAAACTCTCTATTGGAGCCAAACACTCAATTCTTATTCAGAAGAGGTCCTTCCACACAACCCAGGTACCATGCTGGGCTAGCCTGGAGCCACACCTTGAGTACTGTGTCCAGTTCTGGGCCACTCTATTCAAGAGAGATGATGAGGTGCTGAAAAGTGTCCAGAGAAGGGTGATGAAGCTGGCGAAGGGCCTGGAACACAAACCCTATGAGGAGAGGCTGAGGGAGCTGGGGTTGTTTAGCCTGGAGAAGAGGCTCAGGGCAGACCTCATTCCTGTCTACAACTACCTGAAGGGAGGTTGGTCTCTTCTCCCAGGCAACCAGCAAAAGAGAAGGGGACACAGTCTCAAGCTGTGCCAGGGGAAGTCTAGGCTGGATATCAGGAGGAAGTTGTTGGCAGAGAGTGATTGGCATTGAAATGGGCTGCCCAGGGAGGTGGTGGAGTCACTGTCTCTGGAGGTGCTCAAGAACAGCCTGGCTGAGGCACTTAGTGCCATGGTCTATTTAACTGGATAGGCCTGGGTGCTAGGTTGGACTGGCTGATCTTGGAGGTCTCTTCCAACCTGGTTGATTCTATGATTCTATGAAGACCTGCTATCAAGTTGTTTATCACCTCCAACTTGATCACAGAATCAGAGTGGTAGTGGTTGGAAGTAACTTCTGGAAATAATCCAGTTGTAAACCCTGCTGCTGAAGCAGGTTCACATAGAACAGGTTGCACAGGATAATGTCCAGGCATGTTTTGATTATCTCTAGAGAAGATCTGGAGCTGTACTTTGGACAAACTGATCTTTATAGTAGGTTACAAGACCATTCAGAGAAGGTGTTTCCCATTAAACCTGCTTCAAAGCACACGTTTTAAGCAGTCACTGACACAGGGAAAGAAACAAACCCCTGAAACCTGCAGACCATGGACCTGAAGACAGAGAAATCGTATTCAAGCAAATAGCTTAATAAAATTTTCTGGACTTTATTGAAGAACAGTAAAGGTTATACCTTAGGGGTGGTATGCAAGTCGACAGTCGTCTTGCCAGGCTGAGTCAGATACTGAAGCGTTGTGTTGAGACGAAGGGTCTAAAAGGCAAAGGGAAGTCTTTCTCAGTATGAATTCCTGCAGATTCCCTACCAAGTGGCCCCCAGCCTGCACCTCCAAAGCACTTTAATGGCTATGGGAGCCATCCCCAGCAACTCTATAATGAGGCCTTTCTGATCTGCTGCTGAGGTGGCTAACACTTCCTCAGGCACAGTGTCACTTCACAGACACTTTTTCCTTGAGGAAAGGCTGAGTGAGCAGTGCAAGGCCAGGGATGTTCAGCCTGCCTGGGAGGTGTGAGCTGGGGCTCTGACAGGCAGCCCTGGCAGATCGCATGGCACTCGAAAAGGACAGTAATGTACCCCCGTGCCCTCAGTCTGGATACTGCTGTCCTCCCAGCAGGGATGTCCACTCTTCATCTCCCAGCTCATGCTCCAGCCTTTCAGCAAAGGACTCGCTGTCCCTTTCACAAGTTGTCAGGCTGTGAAGTGTGACGGCCGGGGCATGTGTCCCGCTCTGCTGCTAGCGCCACGGAGAGGGCAGCACTCCAGTGGGAGCGAAGGGAGGGAGGGCACCACACTGCCAAGGATGCAGCCAGTTGCACCTTGGGAGTCTTTTATGAGGTAAGACTATATGCATCCCCTTTAACGTTCATCTCTGGCTGGTGCCTGCCTTCCTGCCACAGCAAGGACAAGGGGTGTCACCCTGGTGCTTACTGTGTCCCTAAGCGTCTCCCACCTGCTGTGATGCAGCACACTGTCGCTTGTAGCGTGGGCTCGACAGAACATGTGGCAAACTGGCAAGCGGGGAACTGCAGGAAGGCACCCTCCTTGTCAAATGGTGTGCCAGATGGAGCACCAAACGGGCCTTCCCCACAACAGGACACTCACCCCTGGGCCTTTCTGCAGATCTAAATCACAACCTGAGCCCCACTCCTGGGACAGGGAATGGTGGGGAAAATCCAAATGGCTGGCAAAAGGCAGGTCTGTTAAAGGGCACTGCATAAACAAGTGGGGTTTTTTTGTGATAAGTTTGTCAGGTAAACCCACTTGAACAGGCATTTGTGTGCTCAGGATTGCACTGAGCAAGCATGTGGCAACGAGCAGCACTGAGCAGTGGCAGGAGAGCATCACAAATGGTGTCAATTACACAAAGTGGAGACCAGCTTACTTGAAGCTAAGCAGGCAGAGGAGAAATGCCTCCCTTACTAAGTTTTCTACACCCTGCTTATTGACCCATATTTATACCTCCAACTTAACTTTTGCAAATTCTTCTTCCTTGAGTAGATAAAATCACCTTCCCAGGAGATGCTGACTTTACTGCCTGCACCTACAGTGCTCCCAAACTTCCAAAAATTTGACTAGGGGCACAGAGGTTTGTTTGGTTTCTTTTCTGTTTGGCAACTGAACCAACCAAATCAGGAAGAGTCACTGGGAGCCAAAACGCGGGATTTTTTTTTTCCCAAATCCTAACTGAAAAATATCAAAAGGCACTGATTTTGCATGTAAATAACAACAACAACAAAATAGCTTCATGATACTTGAACATAGTTTTACCTTATTTTTGTTAGTTTAAAAAAAACCCAAAAGTACAAAACCAACTCAAATCTTTCACTGATGTTGTTTTGATGTTTTAAATTTTTCCAAAGTTCTCTCTTCTCCTTTCCTCCCTGTACTCTTTTATTGCTTTTGTTTTGGTTGGGTTTGTTTGATGGGTTTTTTTTAAATTGATGGCTTTGATTTTAATTTCCCTCTTTAATCAACCAGCTACAATGGGAAGCATCCCACTAAAACCACCCAGTACAGCTTTCATGTACCTGTCCACAGAGCATGACAGCAGTCCTGCTCCCCCCACCTCCCAACTCCTTCCACATCAAAGATGTGGATCCTTTCCTGTTATAACCCCTTGCTGATTAATTAGAAGCTACACAGAGCATTTAATATCCACTCACATCCTCACTGGGAGTTGCACTCATCTAACCAAAGGCAGAATTTGACTCTGATTTTAAACCTGTGCCTCACTTTTACATTTATCACCCGGTCCCTATACATTAGCTGGGGAGAGGATGGAGGAATAATTTAAACTTTCTCCATGCAAAGATCTCAACATTCTCCTAATAATTTTCCAGTAACCTTAAAAGAATTTTTGGCAATATAAATTTTATGAGAAGACAGGAAGGCATCAAAGTTCAGGTTGTGAGACCCCCATCTTACCGCTTCGGTTGTCGTTGTTCCAGCCAGAGCAATCATGCTTTGCATGAGGAACAGCACAACCACCTGCATGTGCTTCATCTTCTCAGCCTGCAGATGTGACAGCAAAGGGACAAAGGAGGTCTTTTATAGTAGAGCCTGGGGATTTCCCCAACCAAACCTTAAGGAAATTGCATGATATTCTTTAAAGGTTTTTGGATGAGTGATGTCACGACTTCATATAATAATAGGTGACAAATTACTAACGGACAAAGAACATACAAATCTCCCAACAGGAAAGCTTTCTCATAGAGTGCAGTATCTAATCTTAATCTTGGTTATGCAGAACATCAGATGTGTATTTGGTAGGACAGGCAGGTAGAAGGAATCTATAAGAATTTTTGTGGTTGGGCCACAGTAAAAGGAAATGTCTAAGTTATGCAGACAATACAGGTCTTACTGGTATATATTACTTCTTATAGGTACAGAGAAAAGCAGGTTAGCTCAGGCTGCTCACACAGCAGAAACATCCTTTTTTTTCCCAAAGGCCAGCAGACATTTGAAAATAAGTAAGTTCCATAGGAGTTTACAGCTTTTCAATGCCCTCAGTTCTCATTTAGCACAGGTAGGACACAGACTGTCTTCTCCTGTTTCAGACCCAAACGGTTATGTCTTGTACATGAGAAAAGCAGAAGGCATCAAAGCTCAGGTTATGAGATCCCCCCATGATACCAGTTCTGTTGCTGTCATTGTTCCAGTCAGAGCAATCATGATTTCCATGAGAAGCAGCACAGCCACCTGTGTGTGCTTCATCTTGTACACTGTGTACCCATAAATGATTACTGTACATTAACACTGTGTACCCTTCAGTGCTTACTTTCTTGCTCTTCTCATGGAGCTGCATGCCACTTAACCCAAGTGATTCACTGCCCTGTCCTTAAAGCACTGATCCAGAGAGATAAAAATAGGCCACAGGCAATGCGTAGTGTGGCCCCCACAGTCTGTAGCTGTACCACACTACCATGACAGCTGCCTGCATCCAGCCCACCATGGGAACTCCCCGTTTCCAACAAGCTACCAGTTTGGTGGAGTCAGTTGCAAGCCTCCACCTGCTGCAAGAGAATTAAAATTTCTCTCCAGAGCTCTGTGGGTCACTGGGATAATGAGCTTGGTGTTTAGGAGGAAGCTTCCAGTCAGGACTAAGAGGATGGTCATGCCTGCTCACTTGCAAAAGATGTTAAGAAGTCCCTAGACCAAAACATATCATCTCTTGTCAGAATTGATGTGCCTGTATCATCAGTGCAGTATTTGCCCTTTTCTTCTTCATTTCATCAGACTTAGTTCATTTGCTGGGTCAGCAACAAATGCTACAGCTGTGCCTAAGTGGAGAAAGTGGTCTGGAAACTCTTATTCCCTTCCAGTGTCAGAGAACAGAAGATCAGGAGCAGTGCTACTTCTGAGCAGCAATATTTCTTCATATGAAACCTGTCTCCTGGGTGAGAAACTCAGAAGGCTTTCCACAGCAAAATCAGCTCCAGGTGGGAAATGGGAAAGCTAAGGTTTAGGGCAGATTCATGCTATAAAACTCTTTAGAGCAGTCAGGTCCGTTGAGCTTACATGTTTTTACCAGAGCCTCACGTAAGCATATGCATCCTGACAGATTTACGAGGCTGGTAGCAGCATCTTTTTTTTTTAGTGAGGAGTACTTCATTTTGTAAGGAACAGATATAATATTTTTTTGCAGAAACACTTCTACACAGCAAAAGCTGCACCTCACTGGAGGAGTTCATGGCTAGTATCTGAATGTAAGATAGGCAAAACCTGAAAGGCACGTGATAATGTCTAAGCAAAAAGAACCTGAGCTGTAGTTATAGAGCAAGAAAATGAATCTAGGCTTCTTCCTTCCAGGTTAGAATCATAGAATCAACCAGGTTGGAAGAGACCTCTAAGATCATCCAGTCCAACCTAGCACCCAGCCCTAGCCACTCAACTAGACCATGGCACTAAGTGCCTCAGCCAGGCTGTTCTTGAACACCTCCAGGGACGGTGACTACACCACCTCCCTGGGCAGCCCATTCCAATGGCAAATCACTCTCTCTGGCAAGAATTTCCTCCTAACATCTGCTTTACTGGGGTAAATCACAATATTTTCAAGGCAATGGAATGACTGAAGATGTAATTACAAGGGTCTGTAAGGGTAAAATGCCTGAGCTCCAGTCCAAAAACAGCAGACTGGCTCACCTCAGAGCAGCTATAAGCTGCGAACTATCCTCTGGATGATAACAACTCTTTGGCCACTTTGTGCAGAGTTTAGGTGCAAACCAGTACACTGCAGACAACTGGTAAACCAGTTTATTCTCAGGTTACAATGTGGTGGTATTGCATAATAATCACCTCCTTCCCAGTCTCTTCTTTTGGAGTGAACCAAATGAACTCTATACAAAACTGAAGTCACAGAAACATACAGCTCCCAAAAGGTGGCAGAGATGAGGGTTTGTTCCTTATCAACCCTAACCAGCCCTCCAACAATATTCTACCAGGTCTCCTACTAATGAATTCCTGCCATAAGCCTTCCTAGCACATCACTGGTTATAAAAAAAACAATCTGGTGGGCTGCAACCCATGCCTCAGGTTATTTCTTATACTCCAAATATATACATATATATATATATGAAAAAAGCTACCACAGAAAAGCAATGATCACACCTGAGTCAAAGGGCCCAGAAGAGAATCATAGAATCAAGCAGGTTGGAAGAGACCTCCAAGATCATCCAGTCCAACCTAGCACCCAGCCCTAGCCACTCAACTAGACCATGGCACTAAGTGCCTCATCCAGGCTTTTCTTCAACACCTCCAGGGACGGTGACTCCACCACCTCCCTGGGCAGCCCAGGGAGAGCCCCTAAAGGACAAGGGTTCCACTGTGTGGGATACAAGGGGAACCACTAGGATGCTGTAAAGAAATCAGTTCTGAGCAGGGTGCAAACAGCCCACTTTCCTGTGGACCAAGCATCACTCTCAAGGAGTTGACACATTTAACAGGATAGATGTAGCCTCAAGGGAAAGTCTAACACAGAGTAATAGGGAAATCAACCTGACAGTGACAATACATCCATATGTATGCAGATCCCAGATCAGCAGCTTGCTCCATGTCTCATTCATGCAGCAACACCCTGGCAGACTGCAAGCTGCCAAAAGGCAGCTGGCTATGGCACATACGAGCCCACTGGCCTTGCTAGGGCACCTGGAGTCCTGCCAGCTACAGAGAGGGCAACCTTGCAGCACATCTGCCACACTTGCAGGTTCCAGTAGACAACAGGCAAGTGCAGCTTTGTAGAGTCAGCATAGGCAGCCTAAGAGTTTGGATTGTGGATCTCTCTTCAGGAGAAAAACCTGTTTTCTGAGGATAACAGTGAGTCTCTGTTCCTTCCAGTAGTTCATCACCACAAAGCACACAAAGAGCAATAGTTTCTCACTAGCTTTTCTTTTATGCTTAAAAGCCAGTTCAGCAATAGGAAGCAAATATTAGCTAAGTAATGACAGTTAATTGGTTGCTTTGGCAATTTCTCTTGTATTTCTGTTTGCACATGGCCTCACAGAGGTAATAGGGAGCTACATTTTTGTTCATACTCCAAGTACAATTATTACTAAATCTAAATATCTCCTTTGGATCTGTGCAGCACCCTTCACCTGAAAAATAAGCCAGATTCGTTGTTTGCATTCTAAATCAGAGAAACTTGACTTACATGTCATATAGGAATTTATTTAGGAATTTCCCAAGACAGCAATATGCAAGGATTTTATCTTTGCAGAGCTGCACCCACCAGTACTTCCTTGTGCAACAGACCTAGTGGGTAATCCAGGGCAAAGTCCCTGGAGCACAGAACTTCTCTTTGATTTCCATGTGAGTTATACATTAAAATGCCTTCACAAAAGAAAACCCTTTGCATCTCAGTGGCCTGTTCAGCAGAGCCTTCCTCAAATGCAGCCTAAAACTGTACACTTTACAGCAGAGATCATTGTGACTATTATTGGACAAAGATAGGTGGTTCATCTGCAAGATGCTGGCTCAGTTCAAAGATGATGTTTGGTGCTATGAACACAACCCTCTGTATCTGTTTCTTGTCTACATTTGGAAAACATAGTGTTTCCCTGCCTCAGAGCTATGTTCTGAGATTAGATGCATGACAAGAATAAAAGGCACTTAACTATGACAAGCAGAGAGACCACACTAAATAGGAAAAAATAAGGGCAAAAGAAAGGATATAACCTGGTTTATCTTAGTAGGCCAATGACAGGATGAAGAACTGAATGTAGGTTATATGTCTTGGTCCTACCTATCAAATTATCACCAACTAATATATTTATTCTAACTGAGGTGCTGGAACAGGTCCAGAGAAGGGCAACAAAGCTGGTGAAGGGCCTGGAACACAAAACCTATGAGGAGAGGCTGAGGGAGCTGGGGGTGTTTAGCCTGGAGAAGAGGAGGCTCAGGGGTGATCTCATTGCTGTCTACAACTACCCGAAGGGAGGTTGTAGCCTGGTGGGGGGTGGCCTCTTCTCCCAGGCAACCAGCAACAGAACAAGGGGACACAGTCTCAAGGTGTGCCAGGGGAGGTCTAGGTTGGATGTTAGGAGGAGGTTCTTCACAGAGAGAGTGATTGGCATTGGAATGGGCTGCCCAGGGAGTTGGTGGAGTCACCATCCCTGGAGGTGTTCAAGCAAAGCCTGTCTGAGGCACTTAGTGCCATGGTCTGGTTGAGTGGCTAGGGCTGGATGCTAGGTTGGACTGGACGATCTTGGAGGTCTCTTCCAACCTGCTTGATTCTATGATTCATGATTTTCCTATGATTCAAATTCTCTCTGAGTCTTCTTAAAACAAAACCAAACAACCCCCCCCCAAAAAAAAAAAACAGGAAAGGAAAGAAAAAAAGAAAGAGGTTTGAAAAGGCCTGTAATATTTAATTGTGCTAACTTGACAGAACAGTTCAGACAGAAAGTACTGCACTGCAAGTTACATTTTGCAAGTCTAATGTAAAAGCGTTTCTACTCCTCGCCTGCAGACGCGATAAGACCGCGAGCCTCACAGAATCAGCATTCTAGTGCATGTCGCCCAGTCCCCACTATACTGTGGATTTAGCAAAGCTTGCCTAAAGCTTGTTAAATCCTCCCCCCCTCTCCCACCAAACTATGTATTTCTGAAGTAAAGCCAAAAAAAAAAAAAATAGATGGAGAAAATACGTATTCAAATTCATCCTTTGATAGAAGAACATAAGATAATATTCCTTTTTATTTTCCCAAAGGTGGATGCAAAATGTTTTGAGTTTGGGTTTGTTTTTTTTTTTTCTGAAGATAACCAGTCTAGGTTTCTTTGGCTATAGGATGATTCTGTAGTGAAATTGTGGTGGGGCATATTTCTGTGCTAAGAAGCTGAGTGACATAATGAAATCCTGCTATTTCACAACATCACTGTCCAGTATAGGTCTGTTCTACTCTGCTAATCTCTTTCCAAATTACTTGCACTTTTTCCCCCTCCAAGTGATTCAGATTCTTACCCAATATATTTGGTGCCATCTATCACAAAGCCTATCTTTGTGGAAGACATTATGCAAATACTTTAATTTAATCCTCTTATCAGTAGAATGTCAGGTTAGTGTCTTTAAAAAACATCCCTCTGAGCCATGTCCAAATGAAGAAAGCATATGAGAAATATTAACACCTAGCTTTAAAAATAATATTAGTAAGGGTGAGCCTCTGTTTTCTGAGACTGTAGGAAAGGGGCATCTTCCTGTAGCAGCAGGAGGAGAAGTTGAGTATTACTTGCAGAGAAGGCAAAACTTCCTTTACACCTTCAGAAACACCACTGACACAAACAGCTGATTGAGCTGCCAAACCTGAAATTATATATCTATATATATGTGTGTGTGTGTGTGTGTGTAATGTCAAAAAAGAAAGACTTTCACTAACAAAGTGTGATGATTTGGGTGTTCCCCCCCACACTTTAGAAATCACCCAGAGTAGACTCAGCCAGCTCTGGAAATATGTATGAAGCTTATATTTACAGCTAGCACAATATACAAGCAGATATTTACAGTCTATACAGTTATAGACAGAAATAGACAAGGGAAAAGGTAATACAGAAACACAACAGCCCTCCCAGAAACCTGAGTCCCCAGGAGGGGCTCTCAACTGCCCCTTCACCTTCCCCCTACCCCTCTCAACCTTACCCCAGTCCCAAGGAAGAATGGAGGTTTGGCCAGGGGTGTTAGGAAGGAAAGTGGATTAGTCAGAGAAGCTAGAGAGAGATACAGCTCAGCCAGTTCCCCAGCAGAAGTGGTTATCTATGTTTTTATTTCTTGTTCTTATACATCTCAGCAAGCCTATGAGGGAAGTAGACATCACCACTGTTTTCCTTTCACAGCCTGTAATCACAGTATCACACAGTATCACAGTATCACCAAGGTTGGAAGAGACCTCACAGATCATCAAGTCCAACCCTTTACCACAGAGCTCAAGGCCAGACCATGGCACCAAGTGCCACATCCAACCTTGCCTTGAACTGCCCCAGGGACGGCGACTCCACCACCTCCCCGGGCAGCCCATTCCAGTGTCCAATGACTCTCTCAGTGAAGAACTTTCTCCTCACCTCCAGCCTAAATTTCCTCTGGCGCAGCCTGAGGCTGTGTCCTCTCGTTAGTTCTAGTTGTTCTCACCAAAATATTCTAGCTAGCTTCAAACCAGCACAATAAGATGTAAGAGGAAAGAGACAGTAGGTGAGGCACAAGCGAGATAGAAGGATGAGAAATGATTTGCCGCAGATTGGGTGGCTTGGCAGAAGAGCTTGTTATCCTGAAGCAAAGCAACCTAGAGACTCCTGGATAAATGTGGTGTGTCTAGCCATAATCTGCCTGTGAATTCAAAGACCAAAGAAATCAAAGAAGTATAGTCCTGGTCCACAAGAAGGGGAAGGCAACAGCCAGAAGGGAGAGAACACAAATGAAAATTGGCACATTTCATTAGAGAACATCAAAATGCATGAAAAGCAAAATCTAGAAGTGTAGCTGTGTGTATCTGATCTAGCTGGGAATTACCTTGCTTATTGCAATGGTCTTGGACATGATGACCTTTAAAGGTCTCTTCTAACCTAGAGCATTCTATGATTCAATGGTATGGTTCTATATATGAAACAGTATCAAAACACGCTAGGGTGGTGAGTAAGAATGGGAGTCCATTGAAGGACACTTAAGGAAAAGCAAAAACTACTTCATTAAAGAAAGAATTACAAAAATCAGAGAGTAAGGTACATTCATACAGCATGGCAAAAAAAAAGACAGCAGAAAACATTTGGGAGAAGGAAGGTCAGAGGACCTTCCAGTCAGGCTGGAATTATGACAGATTTGCATGGATAGGTACCCACTATGAAGACAGGAGGAACATGCATGCAAATGCTTTTAAAGAAGAAAGAACAATTGCTCAACGATAACCTGCAACAATGACAAGGTAGGGGGCATGTTATTGCTGACAACAGCTAACTGCTCCTTTAAAAGAGATCTCAGAAACAGAACCAGTAGGACATTGAAAGAAATAACTTACTTTGGTATTATGTTGCAGAAAAAATTGGTTTTCAAAAGTAAAAGCTGACACCAACTTAACAAGGGTTGTCTTCTCACCTGAACAGTTGTTTGTCTGGTACTTGGTATACTGCAGTTGAAATTCAGTCTTGCGTTTAGTTCCTGGTCCTACCCCTAGAAGTGCATCCAATAATGAGGATGCCTTCTGCTTCCCAAGGAAGACTTGTTCTCCACACTTATATCCTCAGTTCCAAGGAACAAAGAAACATGATCTGTACATAGTCTGACTCATTAATACCAATTTTGACATTTATAAGCACCTACCTAAGGCTTAACACAGAAAGGTCCTTGAAATATCTGTTCTACACACCACTGTATCAGAGATCCTATCAACAATGAGAATTTCATTAAAAAAACCCAAAACCTCAAATGTCTGCACATGCTTCTGGTGGGTGAGTAGAAATACAGCCACTTGGCCCAGAGGGAAAAGGCTCCTCGCTGGCTCTGCATGTTCCTGGTGAACTGCTGCCTCTCTCAACTAACAAAGCTGCCTCATGCAGCGATTCATGCAGCCTCAGCTGCTTCATGAACAAGAAATGTGGCAGCTCCTCCAGGAGGAGACAAGTGTTTAGTGACCACTTGATCAAATGCACACACACCACACTGTACAGAGTTCAGGAATAGAAAACAAAAAAACTTCTCCCCTCTCCCCCTCCCCCCCCCCCCAATAAACTCACATCTGAATGATGTGGTCCGTTGCTTCTTACTCCTTCTGCCCGTTTTGAATCTCAAATCAGGGTTGCCTTGATCAGCCTATAGAAATGACAAGAAATGGCAGTTCTGGTAATATTTTCCTTCCCAGGCATACAAAGAGGATCTCTTCCCCCTGTGTGGGCCAAGCAATGTAAAGTGCAGTATGTTCATTCACACCAAAACCATTAATGACCACTTGCTCTTCAAAGGACAGTAGGCAAAATTACATGTTGCGCTATGCTCTTCAAAAGGTCCTCATCCTCAGCCAGATCACACTGAGGAGAATACAGAAAATATCTGAGCTGAAATAAAAGATGAGGAAACCTATAAACTGCCAGCTGGATACAGCTGCAGCTTTATTTAGCCATTCATATTAGGAATATTTTCACATTAATATTAGATATCCCTGAGGAGATCTGTAACATGTATTTCAAAGGCCTCATTGCTTCCAGGCAAAGAGAACATTCTTATGCCTTTCCTGTGGCATGCACACAGAGTTAAACCGACCTTGCAACTACTCAGCCTCCTTGGAGCATTCAATCACCAGAGCATTAATATATTCAGGATCAGGGTGTGGCTGTTGTATCTTCAAACAGTCCAGTACTGTGTAGCGTAGACCTGCTGCACCCATACATAGGATAGGTGATAGAGGGACTTGAAAAGGATCACAGAATCATAGAATCAACCAGGTTGGAAGAGATCTCCAAGATCATCCAGTCCAACCTGGCACCCAGCCCTAGCAACTCAACCAGACCATGGCACTAAGTGCCTCAGCCAGGCTTTGCTTCAACACCTCCAGGGATGGTGACTCCACCACCTCCCTGGGCAGCCCATTCCAATGCCAATCACTCTCTCTGCCAACAACTTCCTCCTAACATCCAGCCTAGACTTCCCTCGGCACAACTTGAGCCTGTGTCCCCTTGTTCTATTGCTGGTTGCCTGGGAGAAGAGGCCAACCCCCACCTGGCTACAGCCTCCCTTCAGGTAGTTGTAGACACCAATGAGGTCCCCCCTGAGCCTCCTCTTCTCCAGGCTGCACACCCCCAGCTTCCTCAGCCTCTCCTCATAGGCTTTGTGTTCCAGGCCCCTCACCAGCTTTGTCACCCTTCTCTGGACACCTTCCAGCACCTCAACATCTCTCTTGAATTGAGGGGCCCAGAACTGGGCACAGTACTCAAGGTGTGTCCTGACCAGTGTTGATCAAGCACACTAGATGAACTATCTCTTCTCTTCAGCTACATTGAAGCTCACAGTTAGATAACACCTGACCCTTGGGACTGGGCAGTCTTCTTTTTATTGTATAGACTATGCAGATGTCCTGTTTTGCTGTACCTGTAAACATGGACACGTGTGCTCTGGTCTTGCCAATGGACACAATAATCTATCCTGAGCAGATATATGCTTTGCATAATAGTAACTGCAAGCAATGCCAAAGCAGGCCTGCTCTCCCAGAAATAAATAAATGGACCACAGGAGAATGTGCAAATTGGGCAGCAGGAAGGAAAGTCATGCTCAGAGGTGTTCTCTGCAGCTGATTGACCTGAGCTGTAACTATAATGGCAAGCCAGATTTCTGCAAATCTCAAGGCAGGATAAGCTCTGCATCACCTGCAGTTGCTATTATGCAACTCAGCCTGCTTCTCAGAACAAATTAACATACCCACTTTCAACTTTGAGACAACTGAAGCAAGAGAGTGAAGAAAATAAAGTGACCCAAGCAGCCCTCCCTGCCCTGGAGAGCAAGGAAAGCTTTGCTGCAATACTTTTCCCACTATAGCTTCAACACTGATTGGTTTTGCTCCCAACCGTTGACTACTGCAGGCTTCCTCTAGGCACCAGTTTATTAGTCCAATCCATCCTCAGCTGCAGTGGGCTTAAACTACTAAGACATTTACCAGGGCAAATGTCTCTTTTTCAGTCCTTTGTAATACAGCCAAATTTCAGGTGTTTGAGCTCAGTGTTTGCCCTGATGTTTTTTTAAGACTCAGGAAGACCAGAACAAATTTTTGTTTCTGTTGCTTTGAGAACAAGGTTAAAGGAGAACAGATTGTTCTCCTGAATGCTGTTGTTTGGCAGACTTTTGAGCAGCCTCACTGGCTTTCAAAGGAACTCAACATCCAAATGAACCTAGTGCAAGGGGCTGGAAAAGCTCTCTTATCGATCCCCAGAAAATCAAATCCAATTTGGCCAAGTTATAAATTTACCTTCTATAGAAAAACTATGCAATAATGGGGGAAAGAACATAAGTCCCTAATGCCCAGATCCCAGGGTGAGCTACTGAGCCACACTACCTTTTAGGCATCTTCTGACTACACGGTTAGTCTCATTGCAGCAGTGGAAGATGATGCTGCACCCAACTGTCCCCCCTGCAACAGTTTAGCACCCCTAAAACAGAGTCAAAGAAAGAGAACATGCAATCTCAACCACATTCTCCTTCACAGTCCAGTACAACTCCTAAGTGGATGCAGGTTTGTGCTAAGCCGGTATCCTTTGAACTGTAACGGTAAGCCCTGAATGAGCCGCTGCTCCAGTCTGTCATCTGCCACCCTGGCAGGAACTTCTGACAGAACGGCTGTGATAAATAGCAGAGAAGGTGGGAAAGTGATAACATCTTGAATTGCTGTAGGTTGAATTGCACACGAACACGAGTTGGAGTACTCGCAAAGGCTTGCAAACGCAATTCAGAACACATGGCATGCTCCCCAGGGCTTGTTTACACTGCAAAGTGTATTTAGACTAAGATAGTGTCAACTTTAAAGGAAAATAAGTCTTTCCTCAATCAGTTTTTGGACAGGCTCTCTTATTCCAAAATAGGAGTGGTCTGAATTAGTTTAAGCCCACTTTGAATTAAGCTAATTGAACAAAAAGAGAGCTGCTCCGTCGATAGAATTAGAGCATCTGCCTAGAGAGCGAGTAGCTATTAATAGAGCTCTGCTTAGACAAGTCTGGAGCAATTTCTCAAAACACATATCAAAACCAGGTAGCACTGCAGTGCCAGAAGAATGAGGAGCAGAGAGAAAATCCAGGTTGTAACAAAACCCCAAATTATGATGTTCACTTGTCTAGCCATTCGCTGCTGTAAATGTGGTTCCTCATATGCCTTTCTGAATAGTCAAGAGCAATACATGCCTCAATTAAAAGGTTTTCTACAGATCCTGTCTGTGGAACCTGTTGGGTTTTTTTTCTTTACACCTTGGATTTCAACTTCTCTCTGAGGGTAAATGGATACCAAGCCCTAAACTTGGCAAGGACCCATCTGCGTGTGTACTTATTAAAAACTCAGTCCCTTTACATACTCCTGTGATGGTTTGGGTGTTCCCCACCCCACACACACACTTTGGAAATCACCCACACTAGACTCAGCCAGCTCTGGAAATTGAATGAAGCTTATTAGTTACAGCTTAGCACAATATACAAGCAGATATTTACAGTCTATACAGTTACAGACAAAAACAGACAAGGTAAAAGGTAATACAGACACACAACAGCCCTCCCAGAAACCTGAGTCCCCAGGAGTTGATCAAGCACACTAGATGAACTATCTCTTCTCTTCAGCTACATTGAAGCTTCTTCACCTTCCCCTTACCCCAGTGCCAAGGCAGAATGGAGGTTTGGCATGGGGGGTTAGGAAGCAAAGTGGATTAGTCAGAGAAATGGAGGGTGCTGTTAGGAGAGAGCGATGCAGCTTGGAGCTCCCCAGCAGCAGAAGTGCCCTTATCTATGTTTTGATTTTTGGTTTTTTATACATCTCAGCAAGCCTATGAATGAGGTAGACATCACCATTGTTTTCCTTTCACAGGCTGTAATCTAATTCTTCTCACCAAAACATTCTAGCTAGGCTCAAACTAGCACAACTCCCAATCACTGTTTTAGCAGAGCAGCATCTAATTTCCAATGACCTGTGGAAGTCTGCCATTGAGTTTGGAATTTCCTGCCATTTGTGACAGAATTTGCACTGCTTTATCATTATGATCTCACTAGGAGTCTGAAGCAATGGCAAAATGCATTCACACAGAAAGAGACCTTATAGAATCATAGAATCATAGAATCAACCAGGTTGGAAGAGACCTCCAAGATCAGCCAGTCCAACCTAGCACCCAGCCCTAGCCAGTCAAATAGACCATGGCACTAAGTGCCTCATCATGGCTTCTCTTGAACACCTCCACCACCTCCCTGGGCAGCCCATTCCAATGGCAAATCACTCTCTCTGTGAAGATCTTCCTCCTAACATCCAGCCTATGTTTCTTCCTAAACATACTATATGATATCAGAATAGTTCATTTTGCCCACAACAAAATTAAGTTCACCATCATGGAGGATTCTGTGCATTTCTCTATTAAAAAAAAATCTCCATAAATTAATCCTCTCCACTTTCTATTTCAGAGGCAGTTCTTAGAGAACAGCATTAACACTCTAGTCAAGCAGAATCTCATTTTTATCTCTTTGGTTGTTTAATTAAGAAGTAGATATTCACCTTTTTACATACTGGGTTACAAAAAAAATGAAAGCAGAAAGTCTAAACCTCCTCTAAAATATAAGGAAAGTTTCTCAACTCCTTTATCAATTTGTATTTTCATTGAAATAATGTTACTCCCTGGGGTGCTTAAAAACAGGGTTGAAACATCCATCTTTGTACACCCTTTGTTCAGTATCTTCCAATCTGGCCTCTCTTCTCATTATCACAAGTACACCAAAGGGCTGTCAATATAGCTCATGAGTCCAAATCTAAGAAAGAACAATCCTTATTACCCATACATACCAAGACAACCTGAAATCTCTGATAGGCAAGTTCTGGTAGGTCTTGGCATGACACTTTCAGAGTTTACCATCTCTAACTGTCCACTGAATCACTGTGCTGGTTGTACTATGTGGTAACACAACGTGCAGCATTTCCCAGGCCTCCTCTGCTCCCATTTCAGTGTCCCAGTTTAAATGGCTGCAGGAAGCAATGTCTTAGTGCAAGACACATCACACTTTTCTTTCTGCCTCTTTGTCTGCGAGGGCAAAGCAAAACACTAAGCAGGACCAGCAATGGAGAAGCGACAAGGACTGCAATGTCTCACAGACGTGTGACAGCAAGGGACCCAGGCCTGTGTGAAGCAGGATGTGCAAGAGAGACAACAGGAGCACCTGAGGTAATATCACATCAGGGTCACTTCATTTTCAGGGTGTTGGGCCATCTCAGTTAAACTATATTCTTACCCTGGAAGGTTGGACTAGATGACCCTTGAGGTCCCTTCCAACCTGGTATTCTGTGAATCTATGAACACAGATCACAGAAGAAACAGACTGAGTGTGAATTGAGTCTCAAAAGTGAACTCACTTCCCCAGCTACTCCAGATGAACTCGGCTGCATTACCTGAGCCAGGCTGAAGCCACCTCACTGATGTCACCGCTATCTAACGGCAGAGCACACGGCAGGTGTCAGACCACAAGAGGGGAAAAGCACAGTTGAGAGATGCTTCCTACTTCCCAGCTATCAAACGCTCTATAGATAGCACACAAATAGCTTTCCTTCCGTGGGATTTGCTTGCACCTGTTGTAATCTAATTAGGAGGAAATTGGACTTCTTTTGATCACATCATAAACTGCGGCAGCATAAACATATAAATCTAATCTCCTTTCTTCTTTCTCAAAGGTCAGAAGACTGCCCTGTGAACCCAATGTGCAATTCTCTTTTGCATAGCATGATGAATAATGGATCAAGATGAAAATCATGGTTTTCTGACACCACTTCACTGCTTTCATAGACCCTCAATCCTCTAGGTGCTATGTATTTCAGCTGTCATAAATCCATGTAATGTTCCTGAGCATGACACTAATCATTTAGGCCACCAATTTAGTTAAAATGACAGACATGAAAAAAACACATGTAACCAAACAGCTCCCCAGTGATCACACAGCTGCTGATGCTGAAGGGACTGTGTGTTTTATTCAGTGATAGTCAGGCACTTCTATCCACATTTACCACCTGCTATCAATATAATGCCAGGTGGAGCTGTGCGGTTCTCACACGGTTTGCTTTTCAGTTTACTTGAAAAGCCTTTCTCCTTATGGTTTTTGCAAGCAGATTAAGTGCATTAGGTGGGATTCTGCCCCAGTGGGTTCTATCATTCTTCCCACTGTTGGAAAAGGACCCAGAGAGCCAACTATTAAAGAAATCTAGCAGATGACCCTCATTTCCTCTCTTTGCAAAAGCATCCATGTGTCTCAGAAATGAAGCAAAAACAGAGAACATGACCACACACTAAACAAAGGGTATTTATTAACCTTCTCTTTAAAGTCTAGATCAGACCATTCACACTACAACTCAATAGTCATAGAATCATAGAATCAACCAGGTTGGAAGAGACCTCCAAGATCATCCAGTCCAACCTAGCACCCAGCCCTAGCCACTCAACTAGACCATGGCACTAAGTGCCTCAGCCAGTCTTCTCTTGAACACCTCCAGGGACAGTGACTCCACCACCTCCCTGGGCAGCCCATTCCAATGCCAATCACTCTCTCTGACAACAACTTCCTCCCAACATCCAGCCTAGACTTCCCCCAGCACAACTTGAGACTGTGTCCCCTTGTTCCATTGCTGGTTGTCTGGCAGAAGAGACCAACCCCCACCTGCCTACAGCCGCCCTTCAGGTAGTCGTAGACAGCAATGAGGTCCCCCCTAAGCCTCCTCTTCTCCAGGCTAAACACCCCCAGCTCCCTCAGCCTCTCCTCATAGGCTTTGTGTTCCAGGCCCCTCACCAGCTTTGTCAACCTTCTCTGGACACCTTCCAGCACCTCAACATCTCTCTTGAATTGAGGAGCCCAGAACTGGACACAGCACTCAAGGTGTGGCCTGAGCAGTGCTGACTACAGGGGCAGAATAACCTCCCTTGTCCTACTGGCCACACTGTTCCTGATGCAGGCCAGGATGCCATTGTCTCTCTTGGCCACCTGCGCACTCTGCTGGCTCATCTTCAGCCTACTATCTACCAACACCCCCAGGTCCCTTTCTTCCTGGCTGCTCTCCAGACACTCCTGTCCCCAGCCTGTAGCTCTGCTTGGGGTTGTTGTGGCCAAAGTGCAGAACCCTGCACTTGGCCTTGTTCAATCTCATCCCATTGGCCTCTGCCCACCCATCCAGCCTGTCCAGGTCCCTCTGCAGGGCTCTCCTACCTTCCAACAGATCAACACCTGCTCCTAGCTTGGTGTCATCCGCAAACTTACTGATGCTGGACTCAATTCCCTCGTCCAGATCACCAATAAAGATATTGAACAGGACTGGGCCCAGCACTGATCCTTGGGGAACACCACTAGTGCCAGTTGCCAACTGGATGTGGCACCATTCACCACCACTCTCTAGGCTCTGCCATCCAGCCAGTTCTTGACCCATCACAGAGTGAATCTGTCTAAGCCAGTCCTTATTCTCTAAGTAGTCCTGGGCAACCTCAAGGTAGTTTAGGGACCTTCTCAAACTCAGTTAGACAAGATATAGCAAACCAGACTTTCAGGCCCTTGTTCAAGCAAATGCTTATGATCTGTTCATGTAAGTAGACAAGCGGATTGCTGAGTTGGATCTTTAATAAACAAGGAAGCTGCCTTTTAAAGTGGTACCTTATATCTCTAAAATTAACATATGGCTCTTACTAATTTCTAAAAAGGCTTTCCTTTTACAATATGCATCAATGTATTATGCAGTATCCCACATTCCCCAGTTTTTAACACCAAGAAAATCATCAGGAAAAATTAAGTTTGCTTTTCTGATTAAATGAAATGTCTTCAGATTATATTTCTCTGGCAAACGATAAACAACCAGAGGATGTGCTTTCTTCACAGAGAATTCACCATTGTCTTGAAATGAAATGGGAGAAATAGATGGTTTTCTGTTCAAATCACTATAAATCAGCTTTCATCATGGACTTTGTGCATAAAATTAGCCTGCCCAACCATGTAAACAAATAAATGAATCAATGTAGCATTGTTTTTATATGGCATATTGTCATAATTCATTAGCAAGTTAATTCTGCACGTGTTCTGCAGTCTGATAGGCAAGTTGTGCACAAGAAAAAGAATAACATCCTTAAGACCTTGGCACCTACAGCTGAGCTATTAGAGTCATATTAATGCATCAAAATAAGTAATCAGCAACTTTGAAAATCAGGTCATTCATTTTGGTGCCTAAATATAGATCTCGATGACTAACTTTAGGCATTCGCGGTTGAAAAATGCTCATCCAAATGTGTCATCAGGGAGGGCTGAATAGATTTCTAGAAGAAACACTTGAGAGAAAAACTAAATGATAACAATTTAGATGATAAACAATATTATAATTTGGTATTCACATAGTTCTATTGGTGTGCTTGGCATTCTAAAGGCAAGAGAAAAAAATACAGCTAAATATGCTACTCTAAATATACTTTAAAGACTAGAACTGAGGCTATAAAGATTTAGAACACAATTACTGGTGTTCAGCTGATTGTAGTACTTTTCTGAAGAAGGGATTTATGCAGAGGTTTTTTTCCCCTCTGCTCTGTAAAAATAAATGACAAGGTGATATTTGTGGCCTTAGAAGCAGAACAGAAACATCACAGGACAAAATATTCCTTCTTAGACCTAGATCTGTAAAGCTATCTAGACGCTTGATTTTCATCTTAACATCCAACTTCATGCTGACATCAAGATGAAAATAAAGTGAAGCAGGGGTGAAATTCACCTCTAAAATCAGGAGAAAGTTAATTCCAAAGAATGACTTACATAACACTAAGAGAACTGTCTTAGAAAGACCTGTAATCATAGAATCATAGAATCAACCAGGTTGGAAGAGACCTCCGAGATCATCCAGTCCAACCTAGCAACCAGCCCTAGCCAGTCAACTAGTTTCAACTGCACAACTGGCTTTCAGAGGTGAAATAAATGTTTCCACCTTTCTTTTGGACTGGCACACTTAAAAATTCCAGTATTTGTAGATGCTGAAAGCCAGGAATATTCAGTACCCAAAAACCCTACAACCAAGAATAAAATATTTAAGCAGAGACTTTAAAAGGACAAACAAAGTTTTGCAAAGGGAGCAGTTTCACTCTTCACAGTGAAAAGCAAGTGTTCATCTGGGCAGAGGGGAACAGCTATGAGCACCAAGAAAACATGAGGGCGACAAAGCTGGTGAGAGGCCTGGAACACAAAGCCTATGAGGAGAGGCTGAGGGAGCTGGGGGTGCTCAGGCTGGAGAGGAGGAGGCTCAGGGAGGACCTCATTGCTGTCTACAACTACCTGAAGGGAGGCTGTAGCCAGGTAGGCGGTGGCCTCTTCTCCCAGGCAACCAGCAACAGAACAAGGGGACACAGTCTCAAGTTGTGCTGGGGGAGGTATAGGCTGGATGTTAGGAGGAAGTTGTTGCCAAAGAGAGTGATTGGCATTGGAATGGGCTGCCCAGGGAGGTGGTGGAGGCACCGTCCCTGGAAGTCTTCAAGAAAAGCCTGGCTGAGGCACTTAGTGCCATGGTCTGGTTGAGTGGCTAGGGCTGGGTGCTAGGTTGGAGTGGATGATCTTGGAGGTCTCTTCCAACCTGATTGATTCTATGATTCTATGACTCTATGAGCTCTTTTTTAACAATGTGCTAAACAACTCATGGATTCCTGGTGAATCCCACTCCTGGCAGGCCATGTA